>NW_022105908.1:5227232-5243960 GCF_000313985.2 Echinops telfairi | reverse complement strand
ATGATCAAGAGTTCATGGGGGAGGGGGAGCAGGGAGGGAGGGGAAAACTGAGGAGCTGATACCAAGGGCTCAAGTAGAAAGCAAATGTTTTGAGAATGAGGATGGCCACAAATGTACAAATGTGCTCGACACAAGGGATGGATGTATGGATCGTGATAAGAGTTGTACGAGCCCCCAATAAAATGAATTTTAAAAAATAAAAGAAAAAAATTTAAACTTTGACTTTATTTTGCATTTGTCTCCACCCCTCATATACCCAGGATTTTCTACTAGAATAACCAGTCATGTGAGATTACAAGGACAGCAGTTACCCAAGGACAGAGTTCAAACAGGTTAGGAAAGAAAGAGGACTAGAGACAGGAAACGCAGGAGGAAGTGGGTGAGATGGTGCCACATTGCAGACGTTGTAATAAATGACATGAAACAACATGTGTATGGATTGTTGGCTGGCACACTGATCTGCTCTATAAACGGTCACTCAGTTCACAATGAAAAGGAATAAAAAACAAGACGTTAAGCAATATCTTCTGGCACCAAAACCCAGACAGAAGATATGAAATCTGACAGGCCATTGAATTTTCTAAAGTACACGGAAAGGTTATATTGAAAGCAACAAGAACAAAAGCCTGGTTGCAGTCAAGGTGAATCTGCCTGATGTGTAACTCGTGTGTCAGAGGTGGACCGTGCTCCACAGGGTCTTCCACGGCTACTTCAAAAAAAAAAAAAGGAGACTCCTAGCCCTTTCTTCTGAGGTTCCTCTGTGTGGACTTGAACCTCCAACCTTTCAGGTAGCAAATGAGCTCCTTAGCTCTTTGCACTACCCAGGGACTTAACTCTTATATGCTGTTGTTCTGTGCTGTCCAGCCGATTGAGATTTACAGCAAACCCAAGTGACAGAGTGGAACTTCCCCATGAGATCTTCTAGGCTGTAATTTTTATGGAAGAAGAATGTCGGGTCTTTCCCCCTAAGGAGCTGGGTCCTTTTCCATAGGCGGACCAAACCGTGAACCGTTTTGTTAGCAGTCAATAGCCTACCTTTTGTAAACAGTGTAAATCGTGTCCTATGTGGGTACATTTTAATATGTTTATTCTATGGTGAGAGGTTGGCTGTCTCCAAATTGGAAGATTTCTAAAACCTTTGAAAGTCCTGAGAAGGCCTTGAGCCTTGGCTTCTGTTTTCCAAAAAAGCAAAAGCATTTGTCATGAACGAGGTGAAGATTTATGAGGCAGCCCACCGGTTCTATGTCCCACCATGAATAGACGTTTTTGTTTCATTCTGTTCATTGCAACTTTCTTGAAGTCGCACCGCTTCACCACGTTCATCTCTGTTTCCTGTCTTCATGTCCCCTCTTTTTCTGACCCTCAGAACTTTGTCCTTGGAGAAACGCTGCCCTTTGTGCTTCAATGGCTGATTATCTAAGGTGTTTACACCTCCTTAGCATTATTATTCTCCTTATAAAACTCACTGCCGGCTCATAGTAACCCAACAGGACAGGACAGAACTGCCTCTGTGAGTTTCAGAGACTGTAACTTTTTGCCAGAGTAGAAATCTCCCTCTTTCTCCCAAGAAGCGAATGGTGGTTTTGAACTACTGACCTCGCACATCATCCAATGTAAAACCACTATACCACCAGAGATCCTTCTACACCAAGATATTGTTCGTATGAAAATTGAGCCACAGGGGTGAGTGCGGTTCTAGACCTGAAGGGAGAGTAAGGGTTACGGTCTTTAATCAACCAGTAAGCCCCGTCTCTTTTACACTTTTGAGTTTTTCTGCCTTCTAACGTGACCCTTTGCAGAGCCATTGGTAGTGATGGCTGGGCGCAGGCTTGTGGAGACAAATGTTCACATGGTCCATTTGTCCATTGGACTAATTGCTTCCAAGAATCGTTTGAACTGTGCTCCATAGGGTCTTTAATAGCTGATCCCCCACCCCCTTTTTAAAAATAAATTACCAGGCCTTTCTTCTGAGGTGCTTTTGGATGGACTTCACCTCTAACTTCTGGTTAGCAGTGGACTGCATTGATTTTCTGCACCTGCAAAGACTCCCAGAGGCAGTCATCCTAAAACTCAGTCTTTGACTCTAATACTCACTGATTGTCAACTAGGTGAAGGTTTGTGATGGGTTGAGTTGTGTTCCCGAAAATGTGTTAGAAATCTAACCCCTGTGCCTAAAAATAGGACCCTGTACAGAGACAGGACTTTTCTGTTGTTAAGTGAATGAGATCAGATTAAAGAAGGGTGGGCCCTATACCTAATCACTTCTGAGTTGCATAAAGAGCAGAGCAGACGCAAACACATACACGGGGAAGAGACAGACAGCATGGAATACCAAGGACCTCCTGCAGCTACCAACAAGCGCGACTTGGAGCCACATCCCAAACCTGGATTTTCAGCACCCTCAATTGTGAGAGACAGAAGAAAGCAACTTACTATGATTGAGTCGATTCTGACCCATATCAACCCTGTGGAAATTCCGGCTGTTAAATCTATTCACTTGGAATATTTGTGTTAAAGCAATACTAGGTAAACTAAGGTTTTCACTGGTCAGTTTTTTAAAGAAGCAGATGCTGTTGTTAGGCGCCCTTGAGTTGATTAGGACTCAGAAACGCTGCCTGTCCCGTCACCAGATTCACACGGTTAGAGCTGAGCCGGTTGTTGCAGTCATGGGAACAGTCATCTCTGGTCCAGGGTCTTCCTCTTTTTTGCGGCCCTTCTGCTTTTACCAAGCGCAATGTCCTTCTACACAGACGGACCATCTTCTCCTGAGCACGTGTCCAAAGTAAGTGAGACAAAGTCTTGTCATCCTTTCTTCTATGGAGCATCCTGGCTAGGCTTCTTCTAAGACAGGTTGGTTTGTTGTCTGGCAGGCCACAATATTTCCACTCTTCTTCACCAACACCATGATCCAAATCCACCAGTCTCTGTGTCTTCCTTTCCTAGGCATAGGGAGTGATTAAAAGTACCCTGGCTTGGGCAGGTGCCCTTCAGTCCTCAAAGAGACATCCGTGCCCTTTAACAATTTTAAATGTTGCTATGAAGCAGATCTGTCCATTACAACATGCCATTTGATTTCTGGGCTGCTGCATCCATGAGCACTCATTTCAAATCCAAGTGAAATGAAATCGTGAACGACTTCAATCTTTTCTCCTTTGTTGTGATGTGATCTATGGGTCCAGTTGCGAGGATAGTAGATAACCAGGCCCTCTGCCTACTCTCACTTACTTCAGACATGCAATCAGGAGGAGCCAGTCTCTGGAGAAGGTCCTCTTGTTGGTAGAGGATCAGTAAAAAAGAGAAAGACCCTTAGTGACATGGATTGGCACAATGGCTGCCATAATGGGCTCAAACATAAAAACCATATGAGGATGGTGCAGGACCAGGCAATGCTTCATACTGCTCTTCAAAGGTTGCTATGTTCAGGAACCGATGCGTTGGCACCTATAGGGTTGCTATGAGCAGGAACCGATGCATTGGCACCTATAGGGTTGCTATGAGCAGGAACCGATGCATTGGCACCTATAGGGTTGCTATGAGCAGGAACCGATGTGTTGGCACCTAGAACAGCTAGAACAGAAAGCTAAAATCCTAGGCGATCTCAGGCAAGATACTTGCGTTCTCTCTGCGGGTTTGTTTCAACATCTAGAAAATTAGAACAAAGCCACATCACTCGGCTCATTCGTGTTCTGGCAAGAGTAAATGTAGCAAAGCATGCAAAGTGTTTAGCGTAAGGCTTGGCACGTCATATACGCTCAACGTCATGGCTCTTGTTGTTGCTATTGTCAATGACATCACTTTATGAAGACATTGGCAAGCAGGTCTCATGCATGGCTTTGTCCCTCTGGCACCTAGCTGGCGCCAGACAGGCAGCTCCTGGCAGAGATCTTTCCATTCCGCTTGCTTTCTGGCTGCTCCTCCTCCCTTCTTCCTCGCGACCCCCAGTCCGAGTCTTGTAGCACACGAATTAAAGCTATTAGAGTTCAGAAGATAATGTGCGTTTATAAATGGCTAATTGGAATGAGCAATTTTATAGGAAAATAGTATGCTTTCTCTCTTTCTTTTTTGGCCACTCTAATTAGAAGGTTTATGGAGCGATCCATTTGTAGTTCAGACAAATGACATTTGTGGAACACAGTATACTCATCATTATCTGACCCTTGCTCCTATTTTCCATGGCTCTCATTTATGCTGCCAGCGCCTTCGTGACCACTGTATTTATTTATTAACATGTGACTGTGAAATTAGGTGAAGGTTTATGGAGCAGATGATCTGTAATTTGTACACATTTTTCTTCAGCTCATCCATTGCCAACATCAGCAAGCACCACCACGTTCTGAGCTTCCTGCTTCCATGTCTCCTTCTTTCCTAACTCTTTAAATGTTGTCCTTGAGTTAATGTTACCCTTTTGCCCTTCAGTGGCCACATATTATAACATGGGAGTGAGATCAGTCCCAGGCTTGAAGGGTGACTAAGGACCCCTTAATCTTGGGGCCCCACCAGCCAGGACCACGTTAGGTGTCGTGCTGAGAACAAACGCGCAGGCAGTTCCCCACCTTGATGCCCACTGATGTTGGGACAGGGGTGAACCTAAGAGTCTTCTAACTTCCAGCCACAGCACTACAAGGCAGTGGAGTGAACTATTGAGTGTGGCTCTTCTAGCAAGAGCCTCGAACTTCCACCAAACAACCTTTCCCTGCATGGGTCTGGCAAGAAGGTGGGGGAGGATACTAATCAATTCAGCTATGCATAATTGTGAACAGGATCCTTTGGAGTGTCATCCTTCTGTGTATAAAACAAACCTTTTCAGAAGCAGCAGGAGGCGGAATGTCGTTAGCAGCAAGAGCCAGGAATGGAGCATATCTCCTGGACCCAATACCACCCCTGGCACCCCCTGCACCGTGAACTTCCTGGATCCAGATCACAACTGTATCATCAGAGGAACAGCAGCAGAACCAGGGGTCAGAATATGGCCGAGACGGATGGACTTCCCAACCCATAGAGCAAGTAAAGCTGAGTGCTCTCGTGCAGCAGGCTGGCTTGTGGATGGGGTGCCTCTGGCTACTGACATGGGGAAGTGAATTTGCTGACCCATGGAAGTGCAGTGCTTTGGGTCTGAGACTTATGGGAGTGGGCACCAGAGACACGTAATTCAGGGCACTGGGCTTGCTGACCATGGAGCTTAAGCTGAATGCCTTCTGGTAGATGTCTAGCACAGAGGTATGCCTTCTGGGAATTTATTAGCAGACTTGACAGTGCTTTGCAATATGACCCGGTAATCAACTCAACCTTGGGGATGTCTCACTGGCATTACTAATTTGCTGAATTAAACCCTTTAATCATGAATTTTGTCTGTGAGTTCTGTGTAGCCATTGCAATGGCTTGTAGAACTTAGAGATCAAATAGAAAATATTAAGACAACTCACCCAATAGGCTTGTCTTTGTAGTAGGAGCCACGGCGGCTCTGTGGGATCGGATTAGGCTGGGCTGCTAATTGCAAGCTAACTGCATAACTGTAATGGTTCAACCCCACCCGTAGCTCCATGGGAGAAAGTTGAGGCTATTAGCTCTTGTAAATATTTACAACTGCAGAAATCCTATATAGGGTTGCTATATGTCAGAATCAATTAAACGGCAGTGGTTCTTTAATAGTTGAGAAGGTGTCCCTGGATGGTGCAAACAGCAAAAGGATCGCAGGGAGTAGTTGATAGTCAAAGTCCATTCAGAGGTGATTCGGAAGCAAGGCCTGGTGATCTAATTCCAACAAATTACTTCCTGCAAATTACACAGAGCACAGTTCTACTGTGACACACATGGGGACTGCCACGAGTTAGAAATTACCCAACAGGAACTCGTTTCATAGTTGGTAACAAAGTTGTCCAAGAGAACCGTCTATGATAACAGAAAGACCTCTGAGACGCTGCCGCCAGCTCCAAACTCTCACTGCCACCGAGTGGAGTGACTACTGAGCACTTGGAAGGTGGCGCGTGTCACGGAGGGACGGACAGCTATATTTTGTGCAATTTTACTCAATTTGCATTTAAATAGTCACACGAGGCGAGGGGCTCTCACATTGGACAGCTCAGGCTAAAAACGCCCTTGCTTATTTGACCTTCCTAAACCCTCTGAGGAAGGAGTGGAGGAAAGGGATCATTATGTTGGTAATGAAACTGTGCACCAGAACGGTGAGGAAATTGGCCACAATCTCAGTGCAATGGCATTCCGTGCACACTCCCAGGGGCATGGGAAGCATAGAGAGGCTCCATCAGGTGGTTTGAAATATGTACCACAGGGGACCCTCCCACTTGTCCTCAAAGTAGTTGTGCAATTGGGCTACCTCAGCAACTTGCATAAACACTCTCTCACTCACTGCCATGGGCTCGATTCCGACTCATAGCGACCCTATAGGACAGCGTAGACAGCGTAGAACTGTGGGTTCCAGGGCTGTGAATCTTTCCGGAAGCAGGAAGCCTCCTCTTTCTCCTGAGGAAGTGATGACCTTGTGGTTGGCAGCCTAATGTGCAGCCCACTGCACCCCCAGGGCTTCTACTGGAAGCACTCGTTTATATTTCATGGGTGAAAAAGTAACATAATCAGAAAGAAATGTCAATCATTTGACTTAAAACCCAAACCCACTGCCGTTGAGTCCACCCTGACTCACAGGGACCTTACGTAGGGTTTCTAACACTCTACATAGTTACCAGAGCCAAGAGACTTCTTTTTCTCTGGCACAGTGGCTGGTGGGTTTGAACTGACCTTGACGACTGACCTTGAGATTAGTAGTCCAATGCCTAACTCACCAAGGCTTCTTATCTTGGCTTAGGAATGATTTAAATGGAGGGAAGAATATTTAAAATGAGGGAAATAATCTGGACTACAGCTGATAACCATGAGTGAAAATATTTCCTGAGTACAGTGTCATTCTCTGAATGACTATAGGTAGGTCAAGCACATTGCATGCTGCGTAATTTACCTTTCCCCAAGAACACCTGAGCAGAGCTTCCTTCTGAATCCCTATGTTCTAAGTCATTGACTTCCAACCAGGGGTGATTTTACTCCTCAGGGACCATTTGGCAACACCCAGAGACATTTTTAGGAACCCTAATGGTGTAGTGGTTATGAATTGGGCTGCTAACTGCAAGGTCAGCTGTTCAAAACCACCAGCCGATTCCCGGGAGACAGAGCTTTCTGTTTCTGTTAACAGTTACCGTCTCCGAGACCCACAGGAGCTGTTCTGCCTTGCTCCATGGGGGCACAATGAGTTAGCATCAACTCGATGACTGTGAGGTTGTTTTGGGGAGACATTTTTGGTGCCCCAACTTGGGGGCTAGGGGTACTGTTATCATCTATGGGGTAGAGGACAGGGATGCTATTGAACATCCCATAATATACAGGACCGTCACAATCATAAAGAGTTCTCTGACTGAACAGGTGAGTGGTGCTGAAGGGGAGCACACCTGCTCTCAGTTCTTGCTACTCTAAGTGTGGTCCATGGAGTAGCGTTGTAGACATTGCTTGGTAACTGTTAAAAGGACAACATTTCAGGCCTCACCCCAGACGAGCTGAATCAGAACCTGCATTTTAACAAGGCGCTTTGATAATGAGTACGCTCTCCACCGTTCAAGAAGACACGATCTGTGCATAAGCCCTGCCCCGCAGGCACAGCGAGTGACTTTGGGACAGCTAGTGACTATGGGCTGTTTGGCAACAGGGACTCAAAAAACGGAAACTCCTGCCATCGTATCCATTCTGACTCATAGTGACCCGTTAGGACAGAGTAGAACTGTCCATTTGGGTTTCTGAGACTGTGAATCTTTACAAAACCTCATCTTTCTCTGGCAGAGCGGCTGGTGGTTCCAAACTACCGATCTTGTGGTTAACAGCCCAACTTGCAACCCACGACACCATCTCAGGCCTCTTTGCCAGGACGCTAGCGATGAAAGGAAACAATTAGCCCGCCCTCTCTTCAGGAGGGTTTTGATGCAAAGAACAGAAAAAGCTAGCAGTTGATTGTGAGGCAATAGATGTCAGTAGAAACCATCAGATAGCTCAAACTATATGTGGCTTCTGCCAAGGGAGAGACAAGGTGGTATTATTAGTCAATAAGACCCATTTCGGCCAAATAAGGAAACACTGACCATGCTGCATGGGACTAGAATTACTAGAACCTAGGGCTAAACACTTGCTGATAAAGATGAAGGGTTGCAGCCTTCCGTAGGGATTATAACTCAATGTAAAAAAAGACCAAAATCCTTTCAACTGGACCAATACATAGCATCATGACAAACATCATGTCAAGAATTTCATCTCTCTTGGATCCACAAGCAATGCTTGTGGAGGCAGCCATCCAGAGATCAAAGGACCGATTGCATTGGGTAAATCTGTGGCACAAGCTCTCTTTAGAGTGTTGAAAAGCACGGTGGTTTCTTTGAGGACTAAGGTGTACTGGATCCAAGCCATGGTATTTTCCATTGCCTCCCATGCACGTGAAAGTTGGACATTGGATAAGAAAGACCAAAGGAGAATTGATGCCTTGGAATTGTGGTGTTGGCAAAGAAAATGGAAAGTACCATGAGCAACCAAAAGAACAAATACACCTGTCTTGGGAGAAGCACTCCTTAGAGGCAAGGATGGTGAGGCTTCATCTCACATACTTTGGACATGTGGTCAGGAGAGACCATTCCCTGGGGAAGGGCAGCCTGTTGGGTAAAGTAGAGGGGCAGAAAAAAGAGGAAGATCCGCGCTAAGATGGATTTGACACAGCAGCTGCAACAATGGGCTCAGTTGTGAGGATGGTGCAGACTCGATTGTCTTTCAATCTGTTGGTCCTGGTGTCGCTATGGCCTGGAAGCAACTCCATGCCAACCAACAACAACAACAATAACAACAACCACAGGGCGGAAGGGAAGGCATTTAATCTAATCACGTAACTTTGAATTTTCTTTTCTTCAGTAAGTCCCAACTCTTTGGCTCTTTCTTCTTATCCTATCCCTGCTTCTCTGGAATCTTAACAGCATCTAATTAATACATGTTTCCATAGAAAAAGGCAAACATTTTAATTAGGAATAACTAGGGAGGATAAAAAGTAGCACTGGAAAAGCTCGAAAGTGTTTTCTGGGTGGGAAACGTCCATCATTAGGCCAGAGAAGGCTCTTGAATTCATGGATCCCAGCTAACATCCCATGACTCACCAAAGAGACGCAGTTCCAGTTATCACATTAGGTGTGAGTTAATTAAATGTTTGACCAGCATGGCCAATGAATGATGTTATAGATAGTCAAATGGCCTTTGGAAGGAAAAAGGTTCCCCATTCATGGTGCCTACTATCAATGTTACTATTTTCTGTTGAGTGGATCCTGACTCATGGTCACTCTGTGTGCAGACTACAACTGTATTCCACACGACAACTTACTATAATAGCAGCAGTCTAGCAAATAGAACCACTCTGCCGAAAAACTCAGGACCGCCAAAAGGGGAAGAAATGTTAATGATAGAAGCTTTGATGTCCATCCCTGACACTTCAGCGGTAATCCCAGAAAACTCTCCCACACTCCAACACGTTGATCAGGCTTTTCATCTTCCCCCACTATTTCTGGAGTTGGGCCTGGGTTGACCACACTGCTTACATACTGTGCTAGGTACAGCCAGTCACATCTAGAGGCAATCCCTACTTCCCCACTTTCCCCCACCCCCACCCCTGCCCCACCTTGGTGCCTCACTCTTGGGTACCCAATCACGAGCGTCTTCCAGACACATCATCTCTCCATTGGTCTATCCCCAGATCCCCTCCTGACAGTTTCTGAGCAATGAGGACACGAGGAGGCGGAGTTCAGTTGTCAACATTTTAGAAACATTGGACATTGCTTCAAAAGTGTCCCCGAGCTTGGTGGCTGAGGGAACAAGCATTAATTGCCAGAGCAGAAGCTCTGTTATCACTGATCACTTGAGCCATCTGATTGGGTTAATAATTAAGTCATAACCAGCAGAGACCTCATCCACCAGGAGCCATTATGTGTCTCTTTCAGACCATTGTCACCAAATATGAACGCCACTTACCATAAGGTGATTGTTCTCAGAAAGGCGGCTTCTCAACCTCAGCTTTAATTGTCACCCGGTTTAAAAGAACATGCAATTAATTATTGTGTCTCATCCCTCGATGATTAGGTATGTGAGCACGTCACGGAAACCGGGCCTACCTGCCGCCACACTGAGTCAGCCAGGTGCTCCCGAGCTGGGGCACACTGTAGGAGAAAGTTTCAGCATTTTTCTGGTTCCTCCTGAACCACCCTCTGAGAGAATGCACCTTTCCTCAATGAACATTATGAGTCTTCAATGGAGGGAAATACCGCTATCTTACCACAGGGCTATTCTTGGAACTCTCCAGTTGCTGAACGAGTTCAGAATTAGTAGGCTGACATTGGCATTGGTTACACACAACAGTTTTGCAGAATATTTAAAGGTAATGAAAGCTAGTTTGGTGTTATTTTTGTTTTTTAAATCATTTTATTCGGGGCTCATACAACTCTTATCACAATTCATACATACATCAGTTGTGTCAAGCACATCTGTACATTCATTGCCCTCATCATTCTCAAATCATTTCCTCTCCACTTAAGCCCCTGGCATCAGGTCCTCATTTCCCCCCCTCTCTCCCCGCTCCCCCCTCCCTCATGAACCCTTGTGCCCCGACCCGCGGGACTCAGTTATTCGTGGGGCGAGGAGGACCCAGCCTGAAAGAGAAACGGGCGGAAAAGAAGAGGGAGACCAAGCAAATTCGTGTCAAGGTCTCAGTTTATTGTTAAAAAAAAAAGGCTTGTTATATAGAGGAGGTTAGGTGGGGAGAATAGGGGGCGTGTGAGTGAGTCAACGGGAGTGGGAGGGGGTTACACATAGATTGTTCTTGTACAGTCCCTTTTGCGGTTAGGACATCTGGCGCTGGAACAAGGTGAGGTCGGCCAGTCCCCGGAGGCACAGTCAATCTTGGGCAAATCTCTGAGTCACGTAAGTAGTGGGTTATCAGAACTTATTGACATCTGAGTCACGTAAAGTTCGCAGTTGATCTTGGGCAAACGTCTGCGTCACGTAAAGTTCAATGAAGGCTTCAGCTCCTGACACCGTTGATAATTTATAAATTATTATTTTGTCATATCTTTCCCAGTCCGACATCTCCCTTCACCCACTTTTCTGTTGTCCATCCCACAGGGAGGAGGTTCTATGTAGATCCTTGTCATTGGTTCCCCTGGATTGGTGTTCTAATGTCAGTTTTTCGTCACTGACTTATAGACTGTTATTCAAACTTAAAAAAAAATGAGTGAAATGGGTAGGACTGGGTGTGGTGAAGGATCGTTGGTGGTGTAGTTGGTTCTAGGTTGATCAACTAACTGCAAGGTCAGCAGTTCAAACCTATCAGCTGCCCCCAGGAAGGAACAAGCGACGGTGTGCTCCTGTGAAGCTTGATAGCCCCAGGAACGAAAGTTCTCCTCCGCTCTGCAGGGTGGAGCTGAGGAGGAATTGCTGCAATGGCAGGGAGTTTGGTTTTCCATTTGGTAGGAAGAAGCCCTGGTGCTGTGGTTGTTTAGGTGTTGGTCAGCTAACGGCAACCCTGGCAGCTCAAAGATCGGTGCTCTGCCCTGGTAAAGATCTCTAGCCTGAGGAACCCTATAGAGGACTGCTGTGAGCTGGGATAGACTTGATGGCAGTGAGCTGGGGGTGGTGTGGAGGCTCTGAGGGAATTCCGGGTTGAGGAAGGGAGAAGATCAGATACCAGCAGTACACACCCGGCATTTATGGAGATTAGCATATTGACCACCAACTCTCAGAGTGGTCCATAGCAAGAGGTCTTCCGGAGGCAAGCCATTCAGGAAGAGCCCCCTAGTGTGTCCTAGGCTATAAGCCTACGGCCATATCTGGCTGCCTTGCAGTACGAGTGGGTTCACAGGGCTGACCTTTCAGCTGGCAATCGATCACATCCCACCGCACCACGGGGCTCAGAAAGGGAGAGGGCGATGGAAAGTGGTGACAGAGGAGGAGGTTTTGTGATGTTCTCTGCAGCACGGTGGGGAGTCTGGGGCTGAGGGGCTTTTGTGACTGTTGGGTTTTGCATTTCATTAACTTGTTTTTTATTTAGACGAAGGTTTCCTGAGCAGATCATCAGTTTTACATGCACCAGCTTATACACATTTTGTTTCAATTCAACCACTTCGATCATCCCTCAATGTAACAACACACACACACACACACACACACCCCCACACACACACACCACTTTTTCCTCAGTCTTTCCTGTTTCCATTCCTCCTTTATTTCCATCCTTCTGTCCTTGGGTACATGGTGTTCTTTTGATCTTACATGGTTGATTATCATCATAACATGCGCATGAGCTCAGTACCAGATCTGAAGGCTGACTAAGAGCTATAGTCTCAGAGTTCCACCAGTCTCTGTCTGACCAGTAATCCTGGTCTCTTTTATGGTTTTGAGTTTTGTACCACCCTTCTCCCCCACTCTAGGCAGAACCTTGTCCTGTGATCCTCTACAGAGCAGTTGGTAGGAGTAACTGGGCACCCTTTAGTCCTTTTGGTTTCAGGGTTGTGGAAATCAATGTTTGTGTGATCTGTTAGTCCATTGGACTACTTGTTTCCACATGTCTTAAATTTTCATCATTCTTCTTCCCTCTGGAGGGGGAAAGGCTACCATTTGCACCTCAGATGGCTTCTAACAAGCTTTTAACCCCAGCTGCTACTCACCAACGTAGGCGGTAGAACACTTTCTTTGTGAACTGTATTATGCCAGTGGACTTTGGTGTCTCCCTGTACTATAATCCTAGAGCCCAGGCTCAGAACGTCACTTCCTTGGGGTATTTTATTATGTCTAAAAATTTTTCTTAATTTCTCCCTCTGTATGTTCCACGCAATTCATGGATATATTTACCTGTAGCCAGGGCAAATCCATATGTACAAATATCTCCGTCAAGCTGAGTCAGAGGGTTTTCTGCATTTGTGCCTCCTGGACGTTGGATATAGCTTCTTGGGGTATGTAAAGCAGGCAGACTCTAAGTTGCCAAGACTTTGCTTATTTGAACTATTTTTAAGCAATCGGTTGTGCACAAATTGGAGTTTTCTGCCAGCTGGGCTCTTTCGAGTGGTGCTCATGGGTCTCAGAATGCCAGGAAGAACATGAACAACGTGAGATTAATAGGCAGGGTCATCTTTGTCTCATTTATGTAACACTGGGATAGCTTAGTGGGAGAAAGATGGGCTTCCTTCTCCCGTAAAGAGTTACCGTCTTGGAGACTCACAGGGGTGGTTCTACCCTGTCCTACAGGGTCGCTATGAATTAACACACACTCAATGGCAGTGAGTTTCGCTTTTGGTGTGGTGATAGCTAGGAGTCCCGGCATGGGCCAGATCTTTAAGAACTCAGCCATTGACCATAAAGTTGACAGCTTGAATCTGCCCAGGGACAGAGGCCTGGAAATCTGTGACCAGAATGTCGCACCCATTGAAAACTCTCCAGGGCGCAGGTCTACTCTGACACCCAGAGGGTTGCCATGAGATGGACGAGACCCAGGGAAACCAGTTTAGGTTGTCTGGTGATAGCCTAACCTGGTATGCCTTAGAGGACTGCTCAGAGCCGCCGCTCATAAGTAATTACAAACAGATACAGCCAATGCAGCGATTAAAGTGCTGACATAGGAGGCGACTTCAACAAGGTTACAGAATACCAATTCCTTTTAATGACATTTTTCTACGATGTTTTCCAGTCCTTCCTACTTTTCAGTGACTGGCAAATACCACTCAACCTCCCACTCACTTTCCCCCCTTCCCACCCCCCTTCCTGAATGCTTTTCTGCTGTCCTGGCTGCAATTCCTCCCTCCACCTGGACCTCCCGACATCCCTCACCCAAGGTTTCACATCAGGTCCAGCAGGGGGCGTCCTAACCCAGCATTCGCATCCGGGCCCGTTCTGAGTCATCAGGACCTCTGCCACCATAGCCACTAACCCAATGAGGGCTGCATGCTCAAGGAAGGGAAGTCTCCGAATTACGAAGTCGTGGCACTGGGCAGGCTCAACGGGGAAAAGAAAGGTGGCATTTAGAGTTTTCCACCTGTCTCTTTGTCTGTCGTTAACTAGGGTCAAGCATTGATTTCCCGCTGTGAGTGCCTGTCGATACATGCGCGTCACAAATACGTGCATGTCACAAATAGAGGAAAACCTCATTAATGGGAGAAGCTTTGGATAATTCAGGCATGGATTAACTTGAAGATGACCTTGACTTTGGAGATAATGAAATCTAATTATGCAAATCCAATGTGAATATTAACAACACGTAAATAAATTGTTTCCAAGTACACAAATAGCTCTGTAGGGGTGGCCACTGAAGTGGTTGTGATTATAGCTTGGGGACCCTTGACAGATCATCTTGTGTTCATTTTTTCTCACTGACTACAGACTCACTCTCTGCCTTCTCTCACACACAGACGTGATTTTTAATATCCTTGAATGGCCATGACCTTCCTTCCTTCATTCAACAAACAGTGATTGAAACTTGACTTTGCCCCACACCTCTGGGCTAATGGTTAACCCATGAAACATCTTTACCAATGGGCCTTCCTGACAAAATACATGAGGTAGTCCACATATTATTTGTTCATTTGCTTTGAACAGTTTCTACATGTCCAGTTTAGTGACACTGATGCCGGCCTTTGAATTATACAGCCAGTCTCACCTTCCTTTTCTGATTTCTTCTTCCTGCATGAACATTTGCTCATGCCCCGCCCCCTAAGGTTCCTATACAATCTTCCAAGGGACTGTGTGGTCCCACATAGATAATTCTTTTAAAAAAGAATAATAATTAGATCATTTTATTGGGGGCTTGTACAACTCTTACCACAATCCACACATCCATCCATTGTGTCAAGCACTTTTGTACATTTGTTTCCCTCATCATTCTCAAAACATTTGCTTTCCACTTGAGCCCTTGGTATCAGATCCTCATATTTCCTTTCTCTCCCCTTCCCCCCTCCCCCATGAATCTTTGATAATTTATAAATGATTATTATTTTGTTATATCTTACACCGTCCGACGTCTCCCTTCACCCACTTTTCTGTTGTCTGTCCCCCAGGGAGGAGGTTATATGTAGATCCCTGTAATCGGCTCCCCCTTTCCACCTTACGTTCCAGGTATCGCCACTCCCACCACTGGTCCTGAGGGGTTCATCTGTCCTGGATTCCCTGTGTTTCCAGTTCTTATCTGTCCCAGTGTACATCCTCCGATCCAGCTGGTTTTGTAAGGGAGACTTGGGATCATGATAGTGGGAGGTGGGGGGAGGAAGGGATCAGGTATCAGGCATAAAAGACCAAAAACAACATATCATTGTGAACGAGGGAGAGTGCAGAGTGGGGACCCAAGGCCCATCTGGGCAATTGGACATCTCCTTGCAGAAGGGTGCAGCGTAGCAATGATGAAACATACAATTTTCCACATAGATAATTCTTAAAAGAGAATAATGTTAAAGGTTGACCTTCCCCCCTGCACCCAATAGTTAAGCTAAACTATTGTTTGGTTTTAATAAAACATCAGAGAATATTTTTGGTTTAAGTTAAGAAGACTTCATAGCAATTATTCCATGAAAATGTGAAATTCTGTTCTTCATTTTCCCCTTTTTGAACGGGATTCTTCCATGGCATCTTGAATCAACATGTTCAGAAATGGAAGCGGAGCACCATCGATTCTTCGGGTCGCATGACACACGAGGCTGTTGTTCACGGAGGCAGTTATCCACACTGTCCGTGTTCTTCTCCTACTCCTGACCCTTCCTCCCCCCGCTGCTTCAGGTGAATCCAGATCCAGGCCAGGCATTGGGTGGCCACTGGCAAGTTTTTAAGACCCAAACCACTGAGCAATGAGCGAAGAGATAAAATGGACGCATGGGTTAATTAGGCTAATTAACTGAGGTGTCCTATGCAAACATGACACTAAATTTCTAAACCAGGAGTCAAATCCCATGAAGTCTTTGTTTGTGCCTACACAGTTATTGCTTTTGTTTGTTGCGAAGATACCTATCACACACCTTTAGCCAATTCAACAACTGAGGGGTAGACAACTTGTTGATAGCAATTACAACAATCGGCTGTGCAACCTTACCATATAACTAATGCGAACTTTTCCACCGCCATTAATCCCCCTTTCCTCCATCCTTTTACTCTGGTAACCATCAGTAAACATAGATCTCTGGACATTTGCCCTTTCTTGCCTTTTTACGTAAGTGAGGTCATACAACATTTATCCTTTTTGAGATTGACTTATTTCACTCAGCATAAGATCTGTATATTGAGGCACACAGGAAGGCTTTATTTCCAATAGGCTGAGTTGCATTCCACTGTATGTACGTACCACATTTTGTTTTCATGTATCTGTTGATGGATATTTGGGTAATTTCTATCTTTGGGGCTATTGTGAATATTGTAACAATGAACAGCAGGTTAGGTCTCTTTTTGAGACCCTGCTTTTAAGTTTTTTGTGTCCACCTAGAGGTAGAATTGCTGAGACATATGGTAGTTTTAATCATAGTTTCTGAGGATCCAGCAGACTGTTTTAAAAAATGTTGTACCATTTGCATCCCAACCAACCATGGATAATTGTTATGATTTTCCCACATTCTGGCCAACATGTGTTATGTGTTGTGGTTGTTAGGTGCCAACTCCAAGAGCTCCTGAGCATGGCAGAAGAAA
>NW_022105908.1:5215408-5216436 GCF_000313985.2 Echinops telfairi | reverse complement strand
TATTTTTACAAATCAATCTATTTACATATGTACACATCTATACTTATACATCTATCCATAGCTTTACTTCCTAGATCTTTCCTCTTTTTCCTTTTACCTTCCTCCTGCTCCACCATCATGCTCACCCTTCTTCTGCCTCTTACTAATTCCTGTCAGGTAAATTGCTGTTGCTCCAACACCCCCAGGATCTCTATGTCCTCGTCATTGAATACTTTAATTCCCTAGTTGTTCCCCTGTCTATGGCTCACCACTCCCTTCCCCCCACCTCTTTCTCCCCCCAAGTCCCTCTGGAACTGTCCTTCCCATTGCTTTGTCCTCAAGCTTGCTTCCCATGACTATCTTATATAAGTAGGCAAATCAGCAATAACAGAGACCAGACAAAAAGGAAACAAAACATTGAATAAAAAGAAAAAAGAGAAAAAAAGATAATAATAACTAGCAAGCAACAAAGAAGCGTGCATAATTCTAGGTCTGCCTGCTGACCTTTGTTTCTTTTAAGAATGCACTGCCTACACATGTGGGTGAGCTCTGTGTACAGCTGCAGTCCCCGTCATGGGTGTCCCATGGGGACATGTGCTTCTTCCTTTTATGTCGAAGATAACTAGCTGGTGGTAGCCCTTGACTTCAGAATGCTCGTGATCTGGGATGGGAGTGAGTGAAGGAGGTGCGAGGCTGGTTTATGAAAGGAAGACTTGGTCTTGTTGGCTATAAATGAAGTCGTGATGGAAACCTATCAGTTCAGAAAGCAAAGCATTCTAGAAAGTGACTTAGTTGAGCTGAAAAAAGCAAGTCTGTCTGTTGGAGAGTATGATTCCCCGGCTTCCATTTTTCCTTCAGGTGCAAATTATACCTTATTAACCACTCCCCATGCATCTTCATCTCCATACATTGACTTAGGCTCTTGGGTTCCCAGTAGTACCCCAGAGCCAGACAGGCAAGGGTTGAAATCTTAGATCTCTCAGAAGGAGCAATTTCCTAAGCTTGCTTTCTGAGCTTGCTTCTCTCAACTACCAAAGGGGCATCGTAGT
>NW_022105908.1:5213441-5214806 GCF_000313985.2 Echinops telfairi | reverse complement strand
AGAGGGCAGGGGGTACTGGCCCTGTGGGTTTCTGCGACCAACTCTTTATGGGAGTAGAAAGCCTTGCCTTTCTCCCATGCAGCTGTTGGTGGTCTCTAACAGCAGACCTTGTGGTTGGCAGCCCACCCTGTAACCACTACACCCCCAGAGCTCTTCTTAAACACTAGAGAGATAATACCCATCCCGTCCTTGTCACGTTCTTGGCATACAAAAGTTGCATGTACGTAACTAAAACGGCTCTCCTCCCTTTTAATTTAATAATCAAGCATAGATGTTTCTTCACTGAGGAAGACTGAGGAAGACTGTTCCTACCTTTCCCTAAGACATCCTACGCTGGGAGCATTAGAGTTGCCTTTCCTGATTTGGAAGTGGAAGGAAATGGTAGCGTAACACAATGGATCACAGGCTATCCAAAGTCCGTTGAAGGAGAAGGCACGGTTCCCAGTTGGGAAGGACTCCAGTCACCAGATTGAATTCATTACCATAAAGAAAGAGTGTGTTCATCAAGGAAGAACTTGTCGATTCTAAAAGCACAAAGGGGTGGGAGTCTGACCCAGCCTGTTCCGGGGAAGAAGACACAGACCTCCTTAATGAATGGAAGGCTTCTGGGGCCTTGGGCACAATGAATAGAATCCACCTGCCTATATGTCCCCAGTCCCCTCGCAAGATCTTTGTGAATTGGAAGAATCCAGAATAGCTCAGGGGGATGTCTTAAGCACAAGTATGTCAAAGTGCTCTTGGTGTGATTCCAGGCTCATCAGAAACAAACAGATGGTGATTTGGCTTCTCCTGGTAGTCTACCTAAAGGACGAGAATGGCCTAAGCCCATGGACTTGGAGTTTTAGGTTTCTCTGTAGGGGAATAGTGGTGCTTCAGTGGTAGAATTTTCACCCTCCATGCAGAAGACCTGGGTTCTATCCCAGCCAGTGCACCTCAAGCACAGTGACCCTTACCTGTCGATGTAGGCTCGCATGTTGCTATGATGCTGAACTGGTTTCCATGGAGGGTCCAGGCTAAGGTGGACTAGGAAGGCAGGTCTGGCCATCTACTTCCAAAAATTAGCCAACCGATGTTACGCATCTTAGCAGCCTGATCAGCAAATCATCATGGAGATGGTGCAAGTCCGGGCAGCATTTCATTTTGTTGTGCACGAGGCCTGCTCAATGGGAAATCACAACAGCACCAATCTCTCCCCACAGGGACAGTGACTAGGAAGGTCACTTTGAATAATCAACCAATTGAACTCAAAAGGGCAGCACTGACCCAAGGACAATCCTTACCTTGTGGGGATCGCTCTGAATGAGATGAAGCAAAACCTGTATGCCTTCTGGAATGGCCAACTGATCTGCCCTAATTCACAAAAAT
>NW_022105908.1:5210097-5211469 GCF_000313985.2 Echinops telfairi | reverse complement strand
GGGTTTAATTCCAGGCCAATGCACCTCATTTACAGACATCATCATCTGTCAGCGAAGGCTTGCCTGTTCTTATGACCCAGAATGTGTTTCCAGGAAGCTTCCAGAGTAAGTCAGACTAGGAAGAAAGTCCTGGCATTCTACTTCCAAAAATCGGTCAACAAAAATCCTGCGGATCACAATGGTATGAGATGGAACAGATAGTTTTCCATTTCCTTGTGCACGAGGGTGCCGTGAGTTGGCGGAAGCCTTGTCGGCAGTGAACAACAGAGGTAGAAACCCGTCAAAGGGTTCCGCTCTCCCTTCTATTCTGGCTTCCTTGCCAAATGACCTGCCTTGCATTCATTCACCTTCTGCCCAGAGTGACATCTTTCCCACGGTCGGCACAGTTTTGTAGTCCCGTGGTGTTTTTGCTTCTGGGATTGAGCATTTCCTAGCGTTTTAGGGAAGCTGCTGAAGATATAAACAGGTGACAGCTCCAGCCAATCGTGTCAGTGTGTGCATGCGTGCCAGGGCCTGAGCGTGCCGGCATGGGGTGCATCCTGCCCCTCAGGGATTCTCCTTGGAGCAGGACGTGTGGCCTTTCGGTTTCGTTAATCAGTTCGGGCAGAAAGCTCAACCTCTGATGAATCGTCCCTTTCTCCCACATAGCCTGGTGATGGAAGATGGCCTAAGGAAGACAGAAGTGGTTTGGACAACCTCCCTCACCAGGCCTGCATCGATCGATGGTCCAGCACTTCCATGTGGGCTCACGTCTGTGCCAGGCTTTGGGCCAAGTGCTTCCTATCAAGTGCTTCCTTCCCTTATAGAAGGAAACCCAAGGTTCTATCAGTCAGCCCTGGTCCTGTCCCCAAGAAGACCCACCTAGGGGACTTACATAGCCCCCGTGTGGTGGCCTTAGCGGAAAGGCTATAAAAGGAACAGACTCAAAACCTCACTGCCGTTGAGTCAATTCTGACTCATAGCAACCCTGTAGGACAAGGTAGAACCGCTCGGGTGGATTCCTGAGGTTGTACATCTTTACAAGGCAGCCTGCCTCATAGATCTCAGCGTCTCCGCAGGCCAAGTGGCTGATGGTAACCTGGACAAGCAGGTGGACATGAACTGGGGGCCTACCAGGGCCGGCCTTCTGAGACATCCTTAAGGAAGGACTTGGGGCAGGGGAGGGCACACTGAAGCTGAACCATTCTCCCCAGAAGCCAAGAACGGACGACCTCTGACAGATCCTGTGTTCACTATATGGGGGGACCAACATCAGGACCCGCAACCTTCCAAGGTCCCAAATAAAGGTAAACCAGGTGCTGCTGAGTTGACTGGAATCAAAGCGGCCTCATGTGGGTCGGAGAACTATGCTCCAACAGGGGTTTCCATGGCC
>NW_022105908.1:5206950-5208866 GCF_000313985.2 Echinops telfairi | reverse complement strand
ATTTGTTCAGCCTCGTCGTCGTCAGACTAGTGATTGTATGAATAATTGCAGCTGCTGTATCCACTGGTGGCAGAGTGGGTGGTGAGTTGACTGCTAACAGCAAGGTCAGTAGTTCAAAGCTGCTAGCTCCTCTGTGGGAGAAAGAGTCGGCTTTCTACTCCCTTCAGGCTTTACAGCCTGGGACGCTCACCGGGGCAGTTCTGCGCTGTTCTGCAGGGACTCACTAGCAGTGAGAGAAATACAGTGTCGGAACCAGAACCTGGCCCCAATACATCTTATTGTCTCTGACAGCGGGTAGGAACTCCAGGTCCTGCCGACTCACTGCCATTGAGTCAGTTCCAACTCAGAGTGACCCTGTAGGACAGGGTAGAACTGCCCCTGTGAGTTTCTGAGACTGTCAACTCTTTACTGGAGTAGAAAGCATGGTCTATTCCCCCAGGTCCTGCCAATCCCTCCAATAAATAAGCCCTCATAGTGACCTTATAGGACACTGGAGAATTGCCCCTTGGTGGCCCTTGGTTTCCAAACTCACATTACCATCGAGTCCACTCTGACTCATAGCGCCCCTATTGGACAGGGTGGCACTGCCCCTGTGGGTTTCTGAGACTGCGACTCTTTATGGGAGTAGGAAGCCTCCTCTTTCTGCCACAGTGAAACTGGTGGTTTCGAACTAACTTCTTCCTTAATAGCTGCAAGGTAGTCTAGAGGTGCCAGAAACTGAATCAGCCGAAAACTCTGCCTGGGCTAGGTCCCAGTGTCCGGGTCGAGGGAGTCGCACCCTGGGCTATAGGAGTGACCTTTCTATTGCCGGGAGACATGTGTCTGGGCTGGCCCCGGGCACATATCTAGTAAGGTGGTCAGGGATTGGAAGGTACAGGCACATCCAGGTTCCTAACTAGGCAGAGGTGTCTGCCAGGGATTGGTGGAGCAGGCGCGCCTGAATCCCTGGCCAAAGGTGCCCATCCAGGATTGGTGGGCGCAGGCACATCCAAGCCCTTAGCTAGGTAAGGAAGGCTGCTGGTGATCGGTGGACGCAGGCACGTCTGCGCCCCTAGCCAGGTAAGGAAGCACTTCCTAGTTCCTGGTAGAGCGCACACGTGGTTGAGTGCAAGGTCCTGACAGAGTTGCATCAGCCAAGTCTGATCAGCTCCGCATGGGGTGGGGGTTTATTGATTTGGCCAGACAATAGCCACTGTGCCGCCAGGGGTCCCCATGGCCTCTTTCTCCCCAAGAGCAGCTGGTGGATTCCAATTCTGTTCTTTCGGTCAGCAGCCAGTGGTTTATGCACGGTACCACCAAAGCTCCTGTCGATCCTGCAGGTGACCCTCACTCCCTTTTTCAAAGAGAAGGCCTACCTAGGTGAATTGACAAATTCAAAAGGTGGGGAAGATGGTTCTCCCGATGACCACGCAGTGGCGCTGCCTCACCACCAAACTCGCTCCCTAGCGCTGGGTCCTGAGTTACGTGGCCAGGTTCTGAGGGGCAGGACAGGGACAGGGCCTCTGCAGTGAGGCTCCCAGGCTGGTGGGTGTCCAAGCTTCAGCCCTCCAGCTGGATTGTAGGGCTCTCCAGTGTATCCCCACCAGAGGGCCTTTTGAGAGAATCTTCACGTAGCAAGAATGCATTGTCTCCATGTTGTCCTCAGCAAAATAGCCACTGTGTAACACAGATTGATCTTCACACCCAATGGTTTAGACTGGGGCCTGTTGGGGTTGGTGGGCCTGGGGCAGGGGTGGGTGAGGTAGGGGGACAGGCAGCCTTTAAGCTCTGTTCTTCCTCACATTCATGCAGGATGTACTAAGGTGACCAGATTTTAACATTGGTCAAGCGGGACACCATTGATAAAACTCATATCCTGGCGAAATAGCCACATGGCAGCCGAAAACCATGTACCCTAGCTTGTCGTGCATTCTTTC
>NW_022105908.1:5196527-5205356 GCF_000313985.2 Echinops telfairi | reverse complement strand
TTGGAGATACACAACTGAACCCTTTGAAGCTGTTTTTGGATGAGCCTGTTGAACAAGTGGTTGTTCGGGGACTAGAAATTGGGAGGTGGAAGGCTTCCTTCAGCCTCAGCCAGGAAAAATTTGCCTCCTTAGAAGATTTTGGGGTGAAAGTCAAGAAAGGGCAGGATTTCAAGGAGACAGAGTAAATGAACCCCGACTTCCGTGGTCCCCGGTGTAGGTTATCATGTGGAAAGCATATGCTGTAGGAAGTAAACATACATGCAGGGTTCGGAAATGCATGTGGAGACCTCCTATTTATTGGTGTCACAGAGAGAATAATGAATTTTGTCTCAGCAGCCAGTTCTAGAATTCCTCTCACCGAAGGGAATTGCCTCTGTCCAGGAGAATATCTTGATAAGCTTCTCAGGGCAGGAGGGGCAAGCTGGAAGGCATGGGGGGCAATGAAAGGAATGGTCTATTTTGTTTTCTCCTCACAAGGAGAGGGGAGGGGAGGGAGAAGACAGAGACGATGGGGAGAGAGGGGAGATGGATCAAGGGAGGTCAACACAGCCGAGACCTACAGAGGAGACAGGAGCAAGGAGTCAGGAACAGTCTCTAGGCCTTTGAGGGGACAGTGGGGTGGGGGTGGGATGAGGGGTGGTTTTCCTTTGTGGTTTCCCACTGATGCTGAGAAATGTCCTGTGGGCTCTTCCTTGGGAGTCTGCGTCACCATGCTCCCAGCAGATGCTCCCATCAGAGGCTCTGCTTGCTCTGGCTTAGTTTGTTGTGTTGTTCTGGTGGGAATTTAGAAAAAAGCTGATTTGATCTTTCAGCTCAAGGTGGTCCCAATAGACCCAGCAAACTTGGGAGTGGGACCCGGGAGACATGTGGATGCCATTCTGGGAAAACTTCGGACTCCACAGGAGGAAGGTGAATCTTTCTACTCTCAGAAAGAGTTAGAGTCTCAGAAACCCACAAGGTCAGGTCTAACCTGTCCTATAGGGTGGCCATGAGTCTGTGTCGACTAGACCAGCGGTTCTCAACCCGTGGGTCAAGACCCCTTTGGGGGTCGAATGACACCCTTTCACAGGGGTCGCCCGATTCATCACAGTAGCAAAATGGCAGTGATGAAGTAGCAATGAAAATAATTTTATGGTTGGGGGGTTACCACCACATGAGCTGTACAAAAGGGTCACAGCGTTAGGAAGGTTGAGAACCACTGGATTAGATGGTGAGTTTGGTTTGGTTTTGTTCTTTGGTCTTCCAGCGCCTGCCTGTCCACCCAGGGCTGGCCAAGCCCATCTAAATTCAGGTCAGGTGGTCTGTGCACCACCACTTTCTACTTGGGTAACTTGTGGCTGTGTCTTGAAATCACCTCTCTGCCTTTGTTTCCTCACCTCACCAGAGGTTCTTGGGAGGACTGCATGAGTTAACAGGTGCGAACACCACCCATCTATCAGCGTGTCCTGCTGTAGTGGTTTGCTGTTTCTGTGATGCTGGAAGCCATGCCAGCAATTGCTCAGATGCCGCTAGGATCACGCTTGGTGGACAAGCTTTAGGGGCTCTTCCAGACTAAGAGACTAGGAAGAAAGGCTTGGTGACGTTCTTGGGGGAATTGACTGATGAAAGCCTAGTGGATGGCAGCAAAATCGATGGCGTGGGACCAGGTAACTGTTAGTTTCTGGTAGACCTACGAATGCCAACCCAAGTGGCATGAACAACAATGTAGATGAGGGGGCTGTGAAAAGTCTGTGGGGTGATAGCATGAAAGACAGTGGGATTTTTCACGGCCTTTAAAAAAGTAATTTCATTGGCATTAAACAAGTTAATCATTCAATCATAGGAAGAAGAACTGTGTAACCATTACACCACAATCCATTTCAGAACATTCCCTTCTTGTATTTGTGGTTGTCAGCTCCCCATTTCCCCCCAGCCTCCCCTGCCATGCCCTTAGTAATGATTAACCCACTTACCCTCTCTATAGATTTCCCGGTCCTGGATTTCATGTACGGATAATCACACAAAACACCAACAGGAAGCAAGGAAACAAACAAAAACCAACAATAATGAGAAAATAGAACAGAGAAAACCCTCAATCAAAAAGAAAGGAGAAAATATTAAAAACGGAAACAACTTTAAAAATGGGTCAAGAGAAGATCAAGTGATAAGGTGTTAGATTTCAACCTGACTACATCTGCCATAATCAACTTTACAAGCTCTTTGTCTGGTAGCAAGAGTAGCCACATCCATGTCAGAGAGGATTCACCAGAGGGTGAGTCGATCTGGGGGCCCTACAAATGAATTTGAGGCTTCCACCGTCATTCACAGACCTATGCAGAGCAGGTGTTCACTATTTAAACTCGAATACCATTCACTCCTTCAGATTTGGATTATGTTGTTTACAATCCTTGAGTCATACAAGCCGGCGTGTGTCTTCCATGTGAATCTAGTTGTTGCCTCACTTGGGTGCCTTCTTGCTTGAAGACAAGCCTTAAGACCCGGACAGTATACTTTCTGATAGCTGGGCACCATCTAGTTTCTTCACCACACTTTGCTCTTGCACTCATACCTTCAGTGATCCCTCCATGAGGGGGAACATCAAACAGGGTCATGTCATAAGAACCAATTGCTCTTAGATTAAGGCTAGAATTAAGTACAATTCCCAAATGTATCTATGGTTTATATATATGCCTCTGGTTTTCTTTATAGATAGTATTATTATTTTATGTTAGAGAACATTATCGATGTCCCTGAGGTATAAGGTAATTTTATTGATAGTGTCATTCATTTAGCCAACGATACAGAATTTAAAATGCTGCTGAGAACTGTACAACCATAGGCTGGCTTCAAAATTGCTCACTTTGTATAGATTAAACTTTTAAGTAACTGGACACTATGGACACAAACAATGAAAACTGTCAGTAACACTTGTTCACAAAGGCAGAGTCATGCCGACCAGACTCATCCCTGTCCCAAGAAAGAAAGAAGGACGTTAAACTAGGACGTGCATGGCAGTCCCACACCACCATTCACTGTTGTTGTTGTTGTCGTTGTTAGGGACCCTGGAGTCAGTTCTGACCCTTGTGTTTGAATTGTGGTGCTGGCGAAGCATACTGAAAATACCACGGACTGCCAAAAAGACAAACGAATCTGCCTTGGAAGAGGTAGAATCAGAGTGCTCCTTAGAGGGAGGGAGGGTGACATACTTGGGACGGTTCTCTGGAGAAGGACGTCATGCGTGGTAAAGTGGGGGGACAGTGAAACAGAGGAAGGCCCCCACAAGACGGACTGCCGCAGAGGCTGCCGCAGTGGGCGCAAGCAAGGAGCCATTGTGGGTGGTGCGGGGCCCAGCAGTCTTCCCTGCTGTTGTGCACGGGGTCGCTATGGGTCAGCAGGCATCGGGCATCCGAACTCAAGTTCAATGACCTTGGGCTAGCACTCGTCTGCTTCTTCTCACCCTTCGGTGTTTCAGCCGTTAGGGCAAGGGAGAAGGAATTCCAGTTCCTGGGCGGCGGAGCCCATGGTGCACGGCGCAACCTCCCCCTGCAAGGCCATGTAGGGTTGTTTTAATTGTCGTTTTTATTATAGTTGTTTTTCTGGTAAGAAGAATTGAGCACAGACGTGTCCAGATTCAGTTCTGCTTGAAGAGCTGACATCTGACGATCCAGCAGGCACTGGTGGGTGGGGGATCAGGGAGCTGGACACCACGTGCCAGCTGGGTCCCCACCAAGCAACTCAACAAAGGCCCAGCCCCGGTGGAGAGGGTCCTTTGGGAAGGCTCTCGCCCAGGAGTGCGTTTCTCCTTCTAGCCTGCAGGAGGCGCCGAGGCCCCGCCGCTCGGCCCAAGGAGCCTGGGCAGGCAGTCCGTTTTCCCCCCTCCGCCTAACCCTGGAGCGAGACTGGCTCCTCTTGTTTGTTTACATCCCCTGGGGAGTTATTTCCCTTTTCACGTAATTACCTGATACCCAGACGTGGCTGCACAAAAATTCGCTTCAAATGCATTTTGTAAAGTCATCTAGACAAAGCGCTCATTTGGTGCTTGGATTAAAATGAGCAATCTTCCCCAGGCCTCTGCACCCCGTTCAATAACGGCACGTCCAGCAAGAAAGTAAACCGCGCGCCACGCACTGCGCACAGGACAAATGTGCACGCTGCCAGCTGGTGGCTGGCACGCTGGCTCCCCGACAAACACAGAGGCCCCGCCGGGTCAGCGCTGGGCCTGGGCCTGGGTCCTTCCCATCTCCTCCGTAATGAGCGTGAGCAAGATGCACTGCCGAGTCCTGTGGGCCCACTCTGTGGCTCCAGACCTGGTCCAGGCTTGATTGCCCTTGGCCCAGCTCTGGGCATTTCAGAAGCAAAAAAGCGAAGATTCCCTTCACTGCACTAATGCAAAGCTGGAGCTGTCAGTGGGGGGCTGTCTGAGAATCCAGATGTTAATTTAGACAGGTCTGAGTTGCATTCTTTTTACAGAGGTGGGCACAAGAATCAGATCCTTAAGGAATTAGGATAACTCAGGGGTTAGACGCCTCGGGATCTCGAACATGCTAGTTTGTGTCGTCTTGGTTTATTTATACTTGTCTTCCAGAGCACTTCATCAGAAATGGGGTGATTTGTGTCATTAATTGGACCATGTCGGTCTCCCTCATTGGAGTGTAAGCTCCCTGAGGACAGGGGTCCCCCGTATCCTAGATAACAGCAACTTAACCTGCACATTTCCCAGGCACACTTTGTCGAGTCCTGGAGATAGAGTGTTTCCTCACAGAACGCTGGGGGTGAGTCGAGGTACTTGTTCACACAGTGGCCAGCAAAGGCCTTTCTAATAAGGTGGAACTCCAGCAGAGCCCCGAAGGTTGTGGAGGACTCTGCTGTGAAGATATCTGGGGGGAGAGAATATTTCAGCAAGAAAAACCGGAAGCCACACCCCTCGAGGCTGGAATATAGTGACCATGTTCAAGAAAACAGTCCAGCGTGGCTCACGGAGACAGATCCAGCATAAAAATGGTGGAAGATGCCGGTGGCCGGGCCTTTTACTCCGAGTGACATAGAAACCCCCTGCACGGTTTCAGGCTGAACATCTGGCTTATATGTCCAGGATTCATCGCGATGCCCTGGGATAGCCTCTCGGGGGCAGAGGTGGAAGCTCTGCCCTACAATGCAGGTGAGAGTCACTTTGACTAGGCTAGGGAGAAAAAGAGGCTCCACCTGGTGGAAGGTAGAATTGAGGGTTTTTGTTTGAGTGCTCAGTTTGAGGAAAAGGAAAACATTTAAATTCATCTATAATTATAGCATACAATTCAATGGTTCAATCATATCAATAAGGGCTGTGCAATCCTCATCACAATGAACTTTGTAGTCCGTGTTGCCCCCACTTTTTTTTTTACACATTAAGGTTGATTCCCCATTTCCCTCCCCCTCTCCCTCCGCATGCCCAGGTAATCATCCATCCTGTGATTGTGTTTCCATACATCCAGTGTCCTGAAAGGAAATCTCATGGACTGTTCTAGATGCAGAAAGGAAATGTTATGGACTCTTCTAGACCCAAACGGGCCTGGAATCCTCCCAGTGCTGTTTCTGTTGCTAGGTGATATCGAGTAGAAACACTGCTCCTCCTGGTCTGACACCAGCCTCCCAATTGTGACAATTGAGCTTCTTGTCACAGGTACTTTGTCCTTCGGTCGCATTGAGGGTCTTCCTCTTTTTCAGGGCCCCTCTCCTTTCCCAAGCATGATGCCCTTTCCCAGGCTGCTGATCACGTGTCTACAGCACGTGAGACGAAGGCTCCCCATCCGTGCCTCTAAGTCGCATGCTGACTGTACTTCGTGGGGGGATGCAAGGGCTCTAGAGCGTCTTATGCTGAGATGAACAGAGATGAAGGGCAAGTTGGCCTGAGTCTTGGTGGCCTTTCAGGTAAGGCTCTGGAGATGGCAGAGTGGGAGGGGGGGTTTCCGGGAGAACAGGGCTTTGTGCATTTTTGTAGATTGAGCCATCTCAACTGCTCATTAGATTGAGGACATGGGTGGAAGCTGACACTGCCTGCTCCCAATCTTCTGGCCTGCTGCTGGAAGGCCGAGGTTGGGTGGAGGCTGGACCATGCCTGAAGCAGCAAACCAGAGGCTCCCTCTTCCTTTCGGCGTGCAGCCACCGTCACTGTTGCTCACTGCATCTCTCCGTGGGCGTCTCCTCCCGTGGTGCTTGTGCTGCCCGTGCTCCGTCCCTGCAGAGTGACGTAAAGATGCTTCTGAAGGCTTGTCATGAATTTCCCCATCAACCCAGCCCCTTCCAGCCGTCTGTGCTGCCCTTCTGGAAATCACTGTAAGCTCTTGGTCAGATTCCCTCTGAAAGGCACTAGGTGCTTTGGCACACCTCTGTACCTGCGATTGTCTTGCGTGTAAATAGCTGTTCTTGTAGCTTGCCTCACCCAGAGCTGAGATCAAAGGTGGCGATGCTGTTGCCAAAGCTTCAGCTCCGATTGTTCCAGCAATAACTGAGGAGTTATTTGCCGAGGCCACAGGAGCTGTTCAGCATTGCCTTTGGCTGATGGGGAAGATAGTTGCTTTCCTTCTTGGGTCAAGGCTGAAACTTCAACTGTGCAGCCCCCTCATTGCCTGCTCCCCCCCCACCCTTCTTCCCCTACTGGCTCTGTCTGGTCTTGGGCTACAGGCTTCTAAGCAGCATTCTGACTGTACTTTGTCCAAGACAGATTGGTTTGTCCTTTGAGCCCTCCATGGTCCTTTCAGTATTCAGCACTACCCTTCAAATGCATTGATTCTTCTCTGGTCTTCCTTATTATCCACTGTCCAACGTTCACATGCATGGGAGATGATTCAAAATTCCCTGGCATGGGTTACACATACCTTAGTCCTCATAGTCACATCCTTGCTTCTCAACACCTCAAAGCAGTCTCGTGTGGCCGATTGGCCCAGTGCTATGTGTTGTGCCAGTTGAGCTCTTAACTGTTGCTGCCATGAGCATAGATTGCGGAACCCAGAAAGAGGAAATCCTTGCCAACTTCAACCTTGTCTCCATTTATCACGATACCACCGATGGGTCCGGTTGTGAGGATTTTGGTTTTATTTACATTGAGGTGATTCAACGTGTCTCCACGGTTCAGCTCTTTTTTCAGTTTCTAAGGGGGATACAGTGGCGAAGAATAATACAGCCAGCCCAGGACCTGGACAGCATACTGTTCCCAGGCATACGCTCTTTGAGTACCTGGGCGGTGGTACACGTGGTTAAATACTGGGTGACTAATCCAAAGGTTGGTGTTTTGGATCCCCCCAGAGGCAATGCAGAAGAAAGACCTGACACCCAGATTCCAAACGGTCAGAGCCTTGAAGAGCCCGCAGAGGACACGTCCACTTGGACGCACACGGGGCCGGCAGCTTCAGACTGCACTCCACTCAGCCGGCAGCCGTGCCACCATGGGAGACTGGGTTGGAAAGGTGCTTTGCTTTCTCTTTGACTAAAATGCAGTATCAGAATGCTAGCGAGGGGCAGAAATACCGCGTTACCTAAAACCCCCACCGAATCCCCATCTCTGTGTGCACTCCTAAGAACGGGCTAGCTCTTGCCTCCATACATGAAAGGATGGGGATCTAAGTTGTTCGGTGAGACTAAGCCCACAGGGGGACTAAAGCACACCTGCAGCTTCCTAGTGGCCTCTTCAATGTGGCCTTCAGAACTGGGTGGGCTCTAGCCCACAGGGTTCTTCGGAACACCGCACAGCGTGGAGCAGCCCCCATGCCATCAGTGGAGTCGATTCCGAGACAGCCGAGCTTTCTGGGAGCAGGTAACCTCAATTTGCATTCACTTCACGAATGCACTCCACCTGACACCTCTGTAGCTTCTTCGTCATCTGGGATGGCTCAACCCACTGAGCCTTATGCTCAGAAGTCTCGCTCTACAACCCCTTTGGGCCAGATGTTTAAGAATATGAGCCTTGGAATCTGGCGGTTTAATTTCTCTGCGCCATAGTTACGCTTCTGTCAAATGAGAGGAGACTAAATGAGACCGTGCATGCGAAGCTCCCAGAATGTTGCCTGGCACATGCACAGCAAGTGCTATCATGAGAACCACTACCAGCTAGCCGAATACCTCTACCCACACTCTTGTGTGATTGGCACCTATTTCTGCAGGCTGCTGGCCGCCTCTTGGCTCTCCCTGCTTCCCATCAGGCTCCACTTAAACTCCAGTTCCTTCAAGGCTACTCTCACTGGTGCCCTCAATTCCCCGCATGACCTTGTCCTCCTTCCGCAGCTGCACCTCCCTCTCACCCCACGTGTGAATCCAACCGCTTGTTTTCTCCCGTCCTGCTTGGGGACCGCTGGGTGATGCTCGAAGAAATCATATAACCATGCCAAATTGGTTCCATCACTCATTTATGAGCTCCCCAGCCTCAGCTAGGCCACCAGAGCAGCTCAGCCATCTTTTAAGGCTCTCTCCTTGACTTTCTGACAGATCCCTCTCACTCACTGGCTTTTCCTGACCTCTCTCGGTCCACCCAGTCTGTCATCACCTCCTCAGTACCGGGACATGGCTCACGGAGGCTCCCTGGAGAAGAGAGACCACCCACCATGCTCATCTCAGGTCTGCCCCTGGCACTTCCGGATGAAGCCACGTGCTGTTCTCTTGTCACCGATTTGTGTATAGTCAGTAAAGTTAATACTCTTCATCGCAGTCGGTGACGCTTGTCAATGGACTCTCAGTCCTCCTTGACATCCTGGAAGGCCTCTGCTTGGAGTGAAGTCCAAACCCCGCAGCCTGCGCGGGGACACCCCTGATAATGTGCCTCCAACCCACCTGTCAGTCCTCTTATTCGGACAGTCTTCCTTCTCGGCCTTGTCTGAACCG
>NW_022105908.1:5189273-5195332 GCF_000313985.2 Echinops telfairi | reverse complement strand
GCTGAGCCGGGGGTGCCTGTGTCTGACAGAATGTGCTACAGAATACAGTTTTGTCCCCAAGCTCTGCGAAGGAGCAGAATTGCATTATCTCCTGGCCCCAGGAACTAGCTATGTAATAGCAGTCCTGGGATCAAAGGGCACGGACTGAGACTGTCTGTCTTCCCTGGGGGAAGAAGAAGTCCATCCGCGAGCAGCCTGGGGGGTTCACGGGTGGGGATTAAAGAGAGGCTTGCAAAGTCAGCTGTAGGGAGAGGCCAGGGTGAAGGTGATGCCCACCTCCCAGGTTGGATCACTTTCCCCCACGTCTCTGGCCAGTCGTACCAAGTACAGCCCCGTCCGCTGTGTGGCAGGGGCATTCACAGCATGCCATTGCTTCAGAGCCATGTTGCTTTGCTTTGACATAGACTCAATGCTGGCTCCTACCAACCCTGGAGCACAGAGTGGTAGAATGGCCCCCGTGGCACAGGTTTGGTTTCAGGTTTGATAGGTTGTAGTAAGGGTTCCTAGGCTGTAATCTTTATGGGATAAGATTGCCGGTCTTTTCTCCCTTCTTATGTTGGTTTGAGTGGCTGAGTTTTTGGAGAACAACTTCATGCTTCACTATTGCCCTGTGAGGGCTGCTTCTTCCAAGCATTGAAAGCAAAGCAAAACCAACAAACTAACTCCCCCACCTACTGCCCATGAGTTGATTCCGACTTACAGACACTCTATAGAGGGTTTTGGAGGCTGTCAGTCTTTACAGGAACAGATAGCCTCCTCGTTCTCCCGAGAAGCCATGAATGGTTTGAACAGCCAGCCTTGTGGTTAGCAGTTCAAGACTTATCGGGCCACTCCACCCGAGCTCCAGATGCTGGGGTAGCATCATGCCAACCTTCTTTCTCTTACCTGGCATGTCTCTGTCATCTTGCCCCGTACCGCCATCATAGCCAGTGTCCACCCACCAAGCAATGCCATATTCCCTTGGCACTGAGCGTTTGGCATTTCTGATGTCTACTTTTTGTGCAACAGACCCTGGTGGCCCACTACACATAGGAATTTGTCATTTTGTTAAGGAATAACTTGGAAGATAACTTGCATAACTTGCAAGAATTACCTAGCACATCACTGAGCTAGGTTACCTGCTCAGCTTCTGCATCTCGTCATTTTGATTAACTCATTCAGCAAGCAATTTTTAAGCACCTACTATGTGCCAGGCCCTATGCTAGGATCCTATGGATATGGAGTTGAATTGAGAAGTTCTCTCTTCCCGTGGGAATGTTCCCTTGGGAGGAAGGTAAGACGAACCAATTACTTGTTTCGTGGGTTGCGATGTTTTATGAAGAACATAGAACAGGGAGAGGGATGGAGTGGGCCTGGTTATTGTGTGGGTCGCTGGTGGTGGTTGGGCTGCCAACTGCCAGGTTAGAATTCAGAACCACCAGCTGCACGGTGGGAGAAAGATGAGGCTTCTATTACCATGAAGATCTCAGTCTTAGAAACTCACAGAGGCAGTTCTACCCTGTCCTAGGGGGTTGCTTATGTCAATTGACTCAAAGCAGTGAGTTTGGTCTTTTTTGGGTGGAGAAGCTGTGAGCTAATGAGGTAAGTGTTGGACTGTCAACTGTAAGGTCTGTGGTTCAAACCCACCAGCTACTTCAAGGGAGAACGATGAAGATCACTGGTTTCGTAGAGTTATGGTCTCAGAAATGCGAAGGGGTAGTTCTACTTCCTACAGGTCATGTGATTGGATGGCTTCAGTGACAGTAGGTTTGGGGTCAGGTTTTATGAGTCAGAGTCCACTGGATGAATTGGCACGCACAGAATCCAGTGGGTTTCTTGTTCTGTGACTGTCCCTCAGTGGTGCAAATGGTTCTCAGCTGCTAATGGAAAGGTTGGCAGTTTGAGTTCACCCAGGGATAGCTAGAAGAAAGGTCTGAACACTCCTTCCATCGTATAATAGCCATTGGAATTCCCAGGGAATGCATGGTTTTTCTGATGTACATAGGGTTGTCATGAGTTGCAATCAATTCACTGGCAAATCCGTTTTATGTTTTGGGGGTTATGAGGTCTAAAGGCAATGGTGTGTATGAAGGGTTACCCCCTTCCCCCACAAAATCAGAATTGCACTGGGCAGAGTGGAGCTTTCTTAGTACGCATTTTTCCCACTAGGCAAGCATTAAGCAACTTGCTCTGAACTAGTGCACCAAGTGGCGTCACCTGAAAAGGTTCTCTCTCGTCACAGTGAACTTTTTCATAAAGGCAGTTTTGTGAGGACCTCGTTTTTTGTGATGGCCAATTTAAGAGAACAGCATTTTGTTTGAAATTTTGTTTCCTGCTCAGAAAAAGAAATGCTGCAGAGACTGTTGTGATGTTGAACACAGCTCACAAGGACAGCACTATGGGAAAAACTCAAGTGTACGAGTGGTTTTCTCTTTTTGAAAAAGGTGAAATGTTGATTGATGACAAACCTCATTTTGGACGTCCGCTAACTTCCTGAACGGATAGAAACATTGACTCACGGTGCATTTGAAGTTCATTTCACCAGGTCAGACTAGTAGTCACGCTTTCTATTTAGAGGTTCTGAAAAGATAGTGCAACCGTGTGTGACAAAAAAGGCCTGATTTGTGGCAGACGGGGGACTGGTTTTGCCACCGAGTCAACAGACCTGCTCATGCAGCCATCTCAGGGCACCAGTTTTTGTCAAAATATAGCCTGCCTCTCTTACCTCACACACCTTACTCACCTGACTTCACTCCGTGGGTCTTCTTTTTGTTCCCATGAATGCAGAGGGACGTGAAAGGTCAATGATTTGACAACATAGAAGAGATGGAGAAAAAAATTGAGGGAGGTGCTGTCAGCCATCTAAACAGATGAGCTTAAAAACTGTTTCCAAGAATAGAATTATAGATTTGAAACATGTATTAAGAGAGTACTTTGAAGGTGATATAGTTGGTTGGTAAAAAAAGATTAAATACATAGCTTTGAAAAAAATTTTCATTTTGGGGGGAGGGGTACCCCCTCATATATGTATAGGGATTTCAGATATCTCAGAATGTAGTTCTCTGAAAGACCCCGGGGACTCTGTGGTTGTTGGTGTGCACGGATGGCATACGAACCAGGCTGGCGATGAGCTTCTTGATACCACACAGGGAGCCATGCGGATGCCACGTCTTCTGCATCTCGATTTCTCGAGTAGCAGGACCAACAGTAGATGCTCCACGGCCTCTACTTCCAGGAGGAGCTGTGATTGCTGGGGTGGTTTGGTGCCTTGTAGTGGGTCCTGACTCTAATCTTCCACGTGTACACGAGAACGACCACTGCCTGGTCCTGCACCATCCTCATCGTAGCTTGAGGACGTTTGAGCTCCTGGTTGCAGCCCCTGGGTCAGCCCATCTCCTGGAGGATCTTGCTCCTTTCTGCGGCCCCTCTACAGTGGTGAGCAACAGCCAACCAGCAGGCAGAAGCAAGCAGGAGAAGACGGTCCCTTCTAGCTTCGCCGTGAACTCATTTTATTTAGTTCAATGAATCTGGGCTTCAGGCCCCTCCTCTGTATGATGCAGAGTTTGGATGAGATTGGGGATAATAAATAAGTCATGCAAGTCCCCTCTCACAGGCTTGGCAGCAGAATTGGACGGTGTCGTGTGGATGAGCCCTAGTTGGCCCCCATCCAAACCAATATTCTTTACAGATTTGCTCAGAATAATTGGTGGGGGTGAGGGTGTTGAAAGAAAAAAAAATAGTAATTAAAATTGTATTTGCTAATTTACTTCAATAGGCCCAAGCAGAATCAGCGAGGGGAAAGGAATCTTTCAATATTCCTATTTCCCCCTCTGTTCTTGTTCCCCACGGTTTCCTTTGTTCTCGTCTTGAAAGTCATACTCACAATTTTAAATATAGATAACATGTATTTTCACGCTGTTCTGAGCAAAAGTGCCCCAGCATGAAATATTTAGATGGGGAATTTTCACTGACGGGGACGGCATGAGCAGGTTGCAAAAAACCTCAGCAGACATGGGTCCAGCTAGCTTCTTGCCTTTTCGTTGGCAGGTGCTGGTTTTCCCATTTGCCTCACCTGCATGTGAAAGGTGGACATGGGATAAGCAAGCCCAAAGAAGAATCGATGCGTTGAATTAGAGCGGGGGCAACGTATCGTGGACGGCCCAAAGAACAAACACATCCTTCCTAGAAGTTGTACAGCCAGAATGGTCCTTAAAAGCAATGATGGCTTCATCTCATGTACATCTCCTGTACTCTGGACATGTTTTCGGGAGAGTCCAGTCCCTGGAAAAGGACACCAGGCTTGGTAAAGTAGAGGAGGACCTGAAAAGTGGAAGACAAGATGGATTGACACAGTGGCTGCAACGGTGGGCTCGAACCTAAAACAATTGTGAGGCTGGTGCAGGACCGGGCAGTGTTTCGCCCTGTTGTACATGGGGTTGCTATGAGTCAGGGCTTCCTTAATGACAACCTAACAACAAAAGTTGCGGTGGGAGGGTGTGACACATTCAGTCACCTGATTTCTCCCAGTAGTGTGTCAGTACTCCTTGGGGATCAGTGAGGAGCCCTCATGGCATATTGGCGACTCAGGCTGCCATGTGCTAGGTCAGAAGTTTGAAACCACCAACCGTTCTGAGGGAGAAAGAGGGGGCTGTCTACTCCTGTAAAGATTTACAGTCTTATAGATTTTGGAAACTCACAGGGACAGTTCTACCCAGTCTTAGAGGGTGGCTATGAGTCAGGCACGACTCAATGCAGATTTTTTTTGGCTTTGCTTTTGATTTTCTCCCGTAACGGACGTGTCACTTGGCTTTAGACATGTCGATCATTGTGCTTGCATTTGTGCAACGGAAAACCATGTGGACAACTACAGAAATACCTTGGCCACTTTCCCTGGTTAAATCGAATGTAAAAGAATCAACAACAGAAACCACTTTGCAGGATTCAGGGAGTGGACTGAGGGCCTTGCTAGAGAGAGAGGCCCTGCTTTCAGGGTTGCACAGCTTTGACGTTGGATTGAAGGAGAAAGATGAGTCACGACGCATATCTGTAAAGCAGACCAATTTCCATCAAGTTGATTGCCACTCACGGCGATGCCACACGTGTCAGAGCAGCCCTGTGCTCTGTAGGGTTTTCAACGGATGATGCTTTGCAGGAAGATTGCCAGTCCTTTCTTCTGAGGTGCTGCCATTGAATCAACTCTATGACAACTGGTTTTACTCGTTGGTTTAGTTTGGAGAGCAGGGTTGGGATATGGGGAAGGTGGAGATGAATCCGGGGACTGTAGCTTGGTTAAGGCAGTGCTGCCTCAACACCGCCGATGGTGAGGTGGCTGGGACATGTGTGAAGAATTTGCCTAGATTCCTGATGATCACACCTCTTTGCGGTGAGCAGTGACATGCATTCATCATGTGCACAATTCAGAGAGTTCGCAGATTTGCAGATACCTGTACAACCTCGATCTATGTGCACCTGCCGAGCTATATAAAGAACCGACCTGAATTTAGCTGCACTTTCAAATAGCTAGTGCTATAGCAGAGTGAGTTTGCACTCAAGACTGGACAAGGAGTTTCCAGAGAGGGAGAAGATCCCAGCCTTTAGAAATCAACAGTCTTGGTTTTGATTCCTGGCTCCTGTAACAATTTGCTGTGGGACAATGACATGTGTAGTTTATCAGCCATGAGTCTGTTTGCTTATTTCCAGAAGGAGGATAGTAGCACTCACCTTTCAGGCGTGTAATGAGGCTTAAATAAGACATTGTTTGTGAAGCTCCTAATCGGACCCGCAGCAGGCATTACATACCTATTGGATGACTGAGTCATACTTGTCTGAGGAGCGTTTCAAGTACCCCTTGCAGTTGAGACGCCATACAAAATCGGGCTACGGGGAGACCAACCAACTTGGAAACAGAAGTTTGGCTTTGGAAGAGAAATGTTGCCAACTGGATGGCAGCTAAGCAAGGCAACCCAGAATTGGAAACACCAGCGCAATCTTGGGTCTCAGTGCTGCTCTGATGGCTGGATATATATATTTTTTTATTAATCGTTTTATTCGGGGCTCATACGACTCTTAGCACAATCCAT
>NW_022105908.1:5175057-5188182 GCF_000313985.2 Echinops telfairi | reverse complement strand
CTTTGTCTTCAGCGGTTGTGTTGGGAAGGTGAGCATAATAGAATGCCAATTTAATAGAAGAAAGTGTTCTTGCATTGAGGGAGTACTTGAGTGGAGGCCCAATGTACTTTTGCTACCTTAATACTAAACCTATAAATATATGCACATAGATCTGTTTCCCTATCCTCCTATGTAAATATATCTGTATATGTACATGCCTTTATCTAGACCTCTATAAATGATGGCTAGATTTTTGTTTTCTTTGGTACTGCCACCTGCCAGGCATATTTGCCTATTCACTTTCTAAGTTAGGACAAGACGTTTCTCAGTAAGTTAGGACAAGAGGTTTATCAAGAGGTTCATTATGGGAAAAGAGAGGGGACCATATTTTGGGAATGTGAACCATATTTCTTGAAGAGCAGGACTCCCTGGGTGGAACAAATAATTAAGTGCTTCACTATTAACTGAAATGTTGGGGGATAAAATCCACAGAGAGTTGCCTCAGAAGGAAGGTAGAGAGATATACTTCTGAAAGATTACAGCCATTAATAACTCCATGAAATACTCAAAACAAAAAATCCGAAATTCAACACGAACCAATTGACGCTGACTTATAGCAATCCTATAAGACAGCGTAGAACCATCCCTGGGAATATCTGAGACGATCTCTGGAAGTAGACAGCCCAGTCTTTGCCCCAACGAGGGCCTGGTGGTTTCGTACTACCGACCTTGCAGTTGGCTGCCCAACTGGTAACCACTGTGACAATAAGGCTCTCTCTGTGACACGCTCTAAACTCAAACTCGCTGCCCTGGGATCATCGCCGACTCACAGCCACCCCCTGTGGGTTTCCAAGGATGTAACCATTGATGGGAGTATAAAGCCCAGTCTTTCTCCCTCAGAGCGGCTGGTTGTTTTGAGGTGTGGACCATGTGGATTTCAGCTGGACACGTAACCACTGCCCCACCAGGGCTCCATGTTCATGCGGTAGATGCTTTTTAAGCCTCTCCAGACTAGGAGCTCCCTGCTTCTTAAAAGTATATTGGGGTGTCTTGATCTGTTTCAACATGAAATTGCAAGGGCTTGGAGCTACCACAGTCAGTTCATGGCCCACGGGGGATGTCACTGGTGATCAATGAATTTCCACTCATTGTGTATTGATCTTGCTCACTGGGCCAGACTGTCCAGCCAAAGTCCAGGGTGGCCAAGAAAAACATTTGCCTTACAAATGGAGCAATGTTTTACAGACACAGAGCAAGTCGGTTTCAAGAGTGGACATCTGTCCTCCATGGCCAGCAGGACACATTCATTGCACAATTGCATTCCTCTGATGTTGCAAGTAAAAGATCTCATTCTCTCTCCACTGAGAAAAGATAAAGAAGTCAAGCCGGCCATTGCTCTGTTAGGTGTATGTGGAAGGGGTTTTCTGATAAGAGAAAAGCAACTGGGACAGGGGAGGCTCAGTCTCTGGTGTCTCTTATGAGGAAATGTTTCCGGGACCAGGACTCTGACTAGGTGGTACAGGCAAGGGATGCAGGGTTGCACAATGAAGGACTCCAACCACCAGCACGTCATATTTTTAGTGTATTCTTGAACCCCTGAATTACAGGTTAGGGGATTCATGCCCACTGAGCTCAGAAGCCAGATCCAGGGTCACAGTGTCTCTAATGTGAGCGGATGGGGCTGACACTAAGCCAGTGTCAGGGAGATGGCATTCTATATCTATCTCACCTTTTGGATAGTTCTTTGGTCTTATCTCTGTTCTGGGAGACAAACATGCCCCACCAAGTTTTAAGATGATCAGCCTGGGTATGTGGGAGAAACCCTGGGAATTGGCAATCTCTGGTTCTGGTCTTGGTCTGTCATGAAATCCTGCTGGCAATTGACCTTGGACAAAGGTCAGGCCCCCTTTCTCATCTATCAAGAGAGGCTACTTCCGCTTGTCCCAGTCTAGGGTGTTTCTCTTCAAGCCTCTGCTCCCAAGAAGGGAGACCTGGAATCATCTAGATCATTTTTCTTAATCAATGGACAGCTGTATTATTTGACTTTCTAATAGCCATGTCTTCAATTTGTAAGGCCACGCAGTCACCTTCTCTCCTAGTTTCCTCTCACCAATGCTGCCATTATTGTGTCCTCACCTCTCAGTCACTCCGGCTCATCTCAGAAGGGGCAGTGGGGGAATAAATCCACATCCTAGCATGAGCTCTACTACCAATGATAATAACAACAGTGATGATGATTTAAATGGTAAAATCCTTTATTACATGGTGGGATTTACTGCTCTTCACCTTCCAATACCTTGTCTTCCGGAATCTTCCCATTGCCCTCAAGTTGATTCCAACTCATGGTGACCCTACGGGACGAAGTGGAACTTTCCCATAGAGTTGCTCAGGCTGTAAAGCTTGACAGAAGCACACTGCCACATCTCTCTCTGGTAGAGCAGGTGGTGAGTTAGAATCACCAATATTTTTGTTAGTAGACAATTGCTTAACCATTGATCCACCAAGGCTTCCTAGCCCGCCCCAATCTGCCCTTCAAAGTTTTTCCAGAACATTGTCCCATCAAATTGACGAGATACAGAAAGCAGAGATAAAGTCTCATCCTCCTCTTTTAAAAGAGACCTAGTCTCAGAGTAAGACATTTGACTTTTCAGTTCATGTACTACAAGAGGATTCTCTGAGTTCTGAGTGGAGTAGAGGTAGGTGAGTCAGAAGGAAGACAGAAAGCCCACTGAGAGTAGTTCGTGAGTCAGCCTGTGGGATGAGCCCTGGAGAGGCATCAAGGCCACAAAGGTGCGTGGGCTCGGAGAGCTGGGGGGCTGAAGGCACAGCCAACCAGGCAAAGTCAGGGAGGTGGTAAGTCCCACAAAAGAAATGACCTTTTAAAGTTTCAAATAGGGAGAATCTCAATATTCTTACTGCATTTTCCAAGTCTCATAATGGCAGAGTAACTTCAGAATGATGTCATTGGCAGGGAGGCGGCAGATAAAACCCTTGGACTTGAAGGTCATTTGAATGTTTAAAAGGAACATTGACTGGTAATTTGAAGGTCTTCACATTCATGGTCACCTGCATGGAGCAGGGGTAGGAACCCAAGGTCAGGCACCATTAGGATGGATGATGGCCATGTCAGCAGATGCCAGATGTAGGGGAGGTAGATGTAGGGTGAACGTGTGTCCCCACATGTCCTGTCCATCCTCTCCCAAACTACTCCTCTCGGTTTTAGGCATAATGCCAAAGCTGACCACTAGGAACATGTTATCACGAGGACATTGGAGGCAGTGACCAGGAGATGTCTCTGAAGGAGTAATTCCCAGAGTGCTGATGTCGGACCCACACTCAGGCAGCTTCTCAGATGGATCCTGCTTCACAGCACCCTTGACCCTTCCCCACCTTAAACAGTGTGTGAGGCTGGGTTCTGTAGAAAAACAAAACCAGTGACGTTTGTATGTGGTATATAGAACGAGATTTATATCAAGGCATGACTCACACAGTTGTAGAGGTAGGTAAGTCCAGTCTGGTTCAAGTCAGGGTGCTCTGCTGATGGCTCTTGGTATCAGCAGGCCACACAACCGGAGGTTGAAGAACCAGAGAGAGCAGGGAGCACAGACTGGTGGATGCAAAGGTCCAAAGTCAGCTGAATGGTTCCACCGTTGGTAGTTGCCGATGTCTCCTGGGGTCAGCAGGTGATTCAACAGGAGATTGAGGATCTAGACACAAAATCCGACTTTAGATCAACTAAGCTTGGTCTCTCACTCTTTTATACAAAAAGGATTTTTTGTATCATGCAGTGAGGGTCATCAGGCAGTGACACAATTGACGGGTTGAGCTCAGCTCCTGCTCTGACCCAGGTGTGTCCAGTCGACATGGTCCTGAGCCATCACACACAGTATAAAATGTTGTACTTGCCTGATGGACATGTGGACCAAACCCTGATCCTGCTGGCTGCCAGAAGGTCACAGTCCTGCACCTCTATAGGCCAGATTCCCGTGAACAATAAAGTCCACGTCTCTCAGAGTGACTCTGGGCTCTTGCCACCCGATAATCAAGAAAGGTGATCTCTGCTCAGGGTATCAGGCCACAGCTGGTGAGCCTGTGTGAAAAATGCAGCACAGCACCACAGGCAAGAGGGGAAAGCGAAGCTCCAGCAAGGCAGAAGGCTCCCAAGTTTGGATCGTCTGCCAAGGGCTAGGGACTGGTGTGTGAGTATAGGGGCGCCCGGAAAATGTGGCAGGACTAGGTAGAGATCTGGAAGCAGTAGGGTGGAACAAAGCCAGAAAAGGTATCCGAGGCCTGCTAGCTGCAGGAGCCTGGCTCCTTTCTCCTCCGGTTGTGCGTGTTTTGTTTAATGAACACAGATGCATGGATGGCAGAGGGAGTAAATCTGTGGTTAGAATGGGAAGCACGGATAATACGGGCCTCTGCCGCCAAGCCTTTGCCAGCCCACTGCAGACTTCCAACTAGACAGTGGAAGCTTTGGCTTACTGCCTTCCAAAGTAAAAGGGAGAAAGTTACTCAAACTGCGGGTGCAGCTGTGAGAATGAAGGCTGAGCGAAGGCAGCATGTTACCTCGAAGCACTACCAAACCAAACCAAGCTCACTGCCATCAAATCAATGCTGCCTCACGGCGACCATCGGGGACAGGTAGAACTGCTCTTGTGAGTTTCCAAGACTGTAATTCTTTGTGAGAGTAGAAAGTCCCGCCTTTTTCCCCATGGGGCAGCTGGGGTTAGAACTGCTGACCTTTGGGTTAGCAGCCCAACTCATAATGACTACACCACCAGGGCTCCTCCAGCGACGAATCAGTTAAACCAGTGCACCACTGGTACCTTCATGGCCCCGTAGTTATGTCCTAAAGGGTCACTATGGGTCAGCATTGACTCAATGGCAGTGAGTCCCGCGTCCAGCTACAGGCAGAAGGAGTGAGTATCTTTGGCCATACGAATGAAGGCACAGCCCGAGAGAGGAATTGACCTTGGAGCCAGAATCCAGGGTAAAGGGCATTAGGATCAAGGAAATGCTGACATCTAATTCCACAGTAGTAAAAGCTTGAATGGGCCATCTGCCTAGGGGAGTTTCAGGGATTGCCCCCCCCACCCCCACCCCAAGCTACTCTCAGGGAAACTGTAGGCTTGTCCCACAATTCGCCGTGCAGTCAACCCCAACAGATGTCCACAGCGACTGGGCAGCCTACTTCATTAGGTATCAGTGATGGGCTGAGTGACTGCCAGGGTTCACAGAAGATCATGAGAGTTCAAGCATCTGACCAAACAGTGAAATGTCTGCTGACTCTGCTAGGAAATTTCAACCATCTCCTGTTTCTGTGGTCCCAGACGCAATCCCCTGGGAAGCCACTGTCTCTCTCTCTTGGACATGGCACCCTGGTCCCCCGTGTGTTGATATTTGGACACCTTCAGAAAAGGGCTAGAGTTAACGATGCAAGTGCCTCTGTGGTTCCCATCACCCGTGACTACATGTATTTCGCTCGATGGTCACCATCTGCCCATGATTAGTGATTCACACTTTCACATCTTTCTGCTGCGTCTTCTCTGTCCACTCAGGCCATAACAATTGCTGATGTGCAACATCAACCTAGAGAAACACCAACATCTCTGGCTGTTGAACTGTGTGGAAAGTGGCCCGGCCATGATTATTGGACCTCCAGAACTAGTCTGGATTGGGGGTGGCCCCATTTTCGAATCTGCAAGCTAATTATTTTCTTTACCTTGAGGTGGTCTTTGGTTGTAAAATTTATTGGTGCGACTTGCGTCTACACATCTTCGGTGCCCAGGTTTGAAGGCTAACACAGAAGACTGGTAGAAAGATTATATGAGCCATGTAGGGGTTGTGGGGTGGAGTGTATGGTAAATGAGCACCCCCACATGTTCCTTTTATGGTCTACCCCAGACTGCCCCTCCCATTCAAGGTGTAGCGCCCAAACTGACCATCGGGAACAGCTGATCACCAGGACATTTCTAAGCGGTGAGCATGAGATGTCCTTAGCAGATCAGTTCCCAGAGTTCTATGCAGGGTCAGCAGTCAGTACAACTGTTCTAGGCCTGCCTCTCAGACCCTTCTCCCATTCCCTGCCTCAAACCATATGAAAACTCTTCTTTTCTTGAAGGGGTAAGGACTGGATCCTGACCCTGCCAGCCATCCTCGAGCCTCAGTAGTGCATCTCTGTAGGTAAGGTTCCCTTGAATAATAATCAAGTCAGTTCTACCTGTCCCCGATGGTCGCCATGAGGCAGTGGCCTCTGGTCATTCTCTCAGAGTGGCCTCTGGTCATTCTTCAGGCTCATGGCAACTAGTCATCTTGACAGACAGCCCTTGTTCAGTGTGTCATTCCCCCAGAAGGTGGCATCCTTAACCAGTGTGCTTTAGCACGATACAGACCACCAGGAGCCTATAATCTCAGGAGGAAGAAGAAAACAATCCTTGTTCTGACATAACTGTTTGCTATAACGTATACATTTCTGCCATCTGGTGTGTGTATTGTTTTCGTTTCTCATCTGCCCCACCGATTGGAATATAAACTCCATGAGGTCAGGGACTTTGTCTCTCTGGCTCACAGCCAGAGTATCATGAAGTCCAGAAGATGAGGGGAGAAACAAGAACCAGACATTTCTAAAGACATTTCTAACACTTGTTTCAAATTTATTTCATCTACTGCCCCTTTCCAGAAAAATAAAATTACTCCTCTCCTCCTGGCAATGAAAAACTTTCGAACTCTATAATCCAGGGTAAAGTGTAGGTATCTGCTTATGCAGATCCCCCTGCATCATGCCATCAAACCCCAGATGGCAACAGAGCTCACGCTGGGAAATGCTGGATTGAAACAAAATATTCCTTCGAAGGATAGTGATATTAATTCCCTATGGCTATTGTAATTAATCAATACAAACAGCATACATTTATTCTTTCACAGTCCTGAGGCCAGAAATTCAAGATCAGTGTCCCTGAACTCAAACGGGAGTGTTAGCAGGGCAGCCCCTGGGTGCTTAGGGAAGAAATGGGTCCCTGCCTCTTCCAGCTCCTGGAGGCTGCCGGCATGCCTTCGTCTGTGGTTGCATTCCTCTAATCTTTAAGCCCCAAACCAAACCACCAATCTCACTCCTACTGAGTCGACGCTAGCTCCTAGCGACCCAAGGACAGGGCAGAACTGCCCGTGTGCATTTCCCAGGTTGTGAGTGTTAATGGGAGGAGAAAGCCCCATCTTTCTCCTGCAGGGTGTCTGGTGGTTTTGAACAGCTGACCTTGTGGATTGCAGCCCAAGGGTAACAACTACAACACCAGGGCATAGAAAACGCCAATTGCTTTTTGCTCTATCTTCACATTGCCTTTCTCCTTGGCGTGTGTCATCTTTACTGCCTCCTACTTATAAAGATGCAAGTGATTGCATTTAAGGTCGAACTCAGTCACATCTGCAACATTGTTTTTGCCATATAGCATAACATTTATAGGCTCCATTTGATATCTTTAAGGGGTGGGGCATTATTGAGACTGTTGGAAAGAGCATCAGAAAATGCCTTATTAAAGTCTACACAAATGATAGCCTACTGTAAGCATTGCTTTGCAGCTTCCCCTCCCAACCTTCACAGGTCATTCTTACACAGCTAGTACGTTCTGCTGTATACATATATATGTGTACATACATATATACACATATATGTTCTGCTATATTTACATATATGGTTTATTATGACTGCCCTTTGGACAAACACTGCACACGAATTTTCCAGAGGACAGTTGATGTTGTTAGCTACTGTGAATTAAATTCCAGTTAAAATAACAACAGTAAGATTATAGATTTATCTTCTCCCCATTTGATAGGTAAAAAGATATTGCAACCACTTTTATTTCCCTGGTTAATTTGTGATTATTCTCTTGGCATTCCTTGCCCATTTTTCTACAGGGCTATCTTTATGTTTTCTCTACTCTCTTTCTGGAATTGGCATGAACTGAATGTTGGCATATCAAACTCTACCTACTATACTATTTCATCAATTTCAAGGTGCACATCTTCCACATGTGAGATAGCATGCAAGTTACACTTAATCAATCATGTCTGAGAATTATCCATAGTTTACTTTGCAGGATTTTTTTTTTCCTTTTCCCACTTAATGGCCCATAAGTAATTCATCTCCCAGGTGATGGGATCATCTTGGAGCCAATGGAATGCAGTATAACTCAGCTCCTTTGAACAATTGGTTGTTTACACTGCTCTCTGAGATAACCTTCAGTCTGATTTTGTGGCTCACTAATTCACTCTTTATCTACATTTAAAAGTTTTTCAGTGAACATAAACATAGCGTTCAGCATTTCTAATCGATCATTTTCTATAAATCTCAAGTGTGTTAGAATACAATGTTGCTCAGTAAAGTGTCCGTATTGTTACTTCAGTGATATGACATGTTTGCTCATACCTCGGAGGCCATTAATTACAAATTTAATTGTGTACATGTGTGTAGCTAATTTTGTTTCCTTGATGTTATTTCTTCTCTTTGTTGCCTTAAAATTTTTTTTTGTTTGTTTAGAGGTTAATTACTTAATTATTGAATTAGATCGTAAAGTCTCAACCGCTACTCTGACCATTTAAATAAAGAAATTTTGCATTTACATCAAGTGACATTAACTCTAGTGACAAAACACAAACAAACAAACAAACAAAACCGGACACAGACCAAAGACCAAGTATACGTCTCAAAAGAAATAAAAGACTACCCTGTCTTAGCTGGTCCGACTTTTGCTAATTTGGACCATACTTTCACTGTTAAAAAACTGATCTTGCCTGTAGGGTGTTTTAGTTTTCCTTAACTACGTGACAATGTCTGATCGTGTGTTTGCAATTCTCTGTTTTTTTCTATCTACTCTCCCCAGCCTCCAAAGAAACAAACAAAATTCAGGATGCTGTCAAGTTGTGTTGGTCTCCTGGTGGCCTCAGGTGTGACGGAGGAGAACAGAACTCCACAGCATCCTTTTTTGCCTGTAGGCTTTGTAGAAGCAGGTCTCCAGAGCCCTGGGAAGGCTGGACCACCAGCCTGCAGTTCCCAGCTGACCACACAGCTTGTACCATGCAGGGATTGCTAGGACTTGTCTGCCAGATGCCCTGTGCCGGTCACTTGTCTTCTGAGTGTGGGGAAGCCCTGTGCCTCCTGAAGTCTTCCAGCCACAACGGACACCTCCTTGTCCCTCAGGTCCAAATGCACACGTTCGCTTAGCCTGGGGACAGATGCCATACACCTAGTGTGCTTGGCACAGATGGAGGAGGGAGGAACCGAGTCCTGCAGTTGCTTCCAGTGGTTTCCCAGACAGCAGCCCTGATAGTCATGCTTCTGCTCTCACGCTTGTGTTTGGCGTGACCCACGCACAAAGCCAGTTGCCTTTGACTCTCTTCTGCGTTTGATTCAAGGGCACTGAACATGTGTCGGAGTCAAACGGTACTCTAGATCGCTTCCAACTGAGTTTTGGAGATTGACAGGCCTTTCTCTTGAGGTCCTTGCTGGGGGCGGAGGAGCTGAGATCACCAAGCTTCAAATCATGAGGCAAGTATTTGCTCATTTGTTCCCCAGGCGCAGATCATGGGAAACACAGGGAAATGGCATAAATGATGTCACTCGGTGGTCATTGCAGTCCATGGCATGAAGTGAGATGTGCATGCACTGTTGAATGGAAAAGTGTTCTGTTCTGTGAAACTTTATGCGAGTCACAATAAACAAGGTAAGAGAAAGAAATAAACCAGAGTGTCAGCGGGAAGGCAGATAGCTAAGTTTACAGCTAACTCTCCTGATCCTGTCTTGACTCCTACATAGATTATTATTATTATTTGTTGTTGTTGTTGTTGTTGGAAGGGGGCTTTTCTTTCATAACTCTTTGTGGTCTGAGCTGCTTCTCTGTTGCTTTTCATATGAATTACATGGCTTCTGTATTGCAAACCTTTCCCCTCCAGATGCAGTATTCATTGCTCTATTTCAGGAGTTCTTGGCATCAGGTCAGCTCCAACCCAAGGCAACCTGACCAAATGACACATTGCCCATGTCTATGCCACCTCCATGATCATTAGGTATGCTTGAGGTCACTGTAGCAGCAACTGTGTGTTCTGAGAGCCTTTGAGTCCAGGGAACACAAGATCCGTAATATTCTATGTGGTCCATAAGGGTTTCGTCAGCTAATTTTGGAAAGCAGCGTGCCAGACCTTTCTTCCTTGTCTCTTTTAGTCCAGAGGTTCCCTGAAGTCTTCTTGTGTTCTGCTTGTGTCTGACACACTGGTGGCACAGCATCGTGAATCATAGACCGCCTCACACAACCACCACGGGGAGTCAAAGCCAGGTGGTGGGAGTCACCTTGATTTCTCCAAGGGCAGAAGAAAACATGTTACTAATCAGAGAGGAGGGGGCTTTAGAATGTTCATGGTAAAATGGAATGAAAACATAATGATACTTATTTAGCTGGATGTGCCAAATAAAATCACCAAACAGAATATGTCCCTGGTCTATGTTTTGCTTAAGAATGAGCAAAGAATGTAGACTTTGCCCCTAGCTCCTCATATTAAAGGGGGCTCTGGTGATGAAGTGAGTTAGGTGGTAGACTGCTAATTACATGGTAAGAAGTTCAAAACCACTAGCCTCTCCTTGAAAGAGAGACGAGACTTTCTGCTCCTGGAAGGAGTTACAGTCTCGGAAGCCCACAGGGGCAGTTCCTGTAGAGTCTAGATGAGTTGGAATTGACTCCATGGCAGTGAGCTTGGCTTCGTGGTGTTCTCATGTGGAATGGTAGCTTCTTTTTCTCCCACATTCATGACAAAATTGAGAAACACCCATTGCTGTCAGGTGGTTTCCGACTCATAGCAACTCTATAAGAAAGAATAGAAAATGGAAGCAAGTTCGGTGGACACCAGTGGTGCTGTCTTTGGCAAGGACGTTTCCAGGGCTGCAGCTCTTCTTAAAGAAATGGGACGCCAGTCATCAGATACTGAAGAAGAAAGCCGAAGTAAGAGAAAAAAGATGCACCATAGACGGGCATCTTCAAGTAGTTCTTCAGACAGTAGAACATATAGCCGAAAGAAAGGTGGGAGGACATCACGGTCAAAGTCAAGATCTTGGTCCAGAGATCTTCAGTGTCATTCACATTCTTATGGCAGAAGATGCATGCATCGATCAAGCAGTAGCTCATCTTATGGCTCAAGAAGAAGTCGAAGTCGATCAAGGGGTTGAGGGGAATCCTACAGAGTTCAGAGGTCTAGGTCAAAAAGCAGAACAAGAAGGTCCAGGTCAAGACCTCGTCCACGCTCCCATAGCCGAAGCAGTGAAAGGTCCAGTCGCAGAAGAACCCGCAGTGAATCCAGAGATAAGGAAAAGGGAGAAAAGGAGAAGGATAAGGGAAAGGACAAGGAATTGCTTGACATCAAACGTGGGGAATCGGGAAACATCAAAGCTGGATTAGAACATCTGCCGCCAGCAGAACAGGCCACAGCCAGATTACAACTGGTTCTCTAAGCTGCTGCAAATGCTGATGAAGCATTGAAAGCCGAAGAAAGAAATGAGGAAGAAGCAAAAAGACGAAAGGAGGAAGATCAAGCCACCCTGTTAGAACAAGTGAAAAGAGTCAAAGAACTGGAAGCTATTGAAAGTGATTCTTTTGTTCAGCAAACATTCAGATCAAGTAAAGAAGTCAAAACGGCAGTGGAGCCAAGTGAGTGGAAGCCTGCAACTGCCAGGATCCGGACCAGCTTCCGGGGCGGCTGAGCCGCCCGGTGCTGAGAAGGAAGTAGACCCCAGCAACATCCCAACTGCCATCAAGTACCAAGATGACAATTCTCTTGCCCATCCAAATAGATTTATTGAGAAAGCAGAGCTGAGGGTAAATGGTTCAAGAGATTAATCGCTCTCCGACGAAAACGGCTAATGGGCAGTCATGGAATATGCATATGTTGGAATGGAGAGTAACATTAAAAGTCTAGGTTTTTAAATCCCCCAACATTAACTTTTTGCTCTTAAAAATAATTTAGCTAATTATATAAAGAAATCAATCCCATTTAATTCTGTTCCCATTTAGGCAGGCTTGAATATGTGTTACTTTGAACTAAGGCAAACCCTGTGAATATTGAAACTAGTATGAAATTTAATACTGAATGAAAGTATTATGCTCTTAATAAAGCTAATCACAAAATACTGATATTGATATAAATAGTACACAGGATTGTTTCTGAGTAAAATTTGAAAAATATCAAATGTTCATTTTTATAAAGTTTTGGTTACTGTACATGTAAGAATCAAACAACAGCCTATAAAGATGAGATGTCATTGACCTTGTATTAAAATAATTTTAAAAATCTTTGTTCACCTTTTTAAAAATGTTTAGGTACAATAATAAACTAGAATATTGAATACAATATTCAAACAATGAAAAATATAAAGAAAGAATAGAACTGCCCCATAGGACTAATACAAATAGGCTCTATGTCCCCTCCCAATGTAAATATAACTCATGGAACTCACAGCGGGTGGACAGGTAACTCCTCTACTCTCAGAAAGAGACATGCACTCTTTAAAGTCACACCCACAGAGGGAGCAGAAACAAGCAGACGTCACTGAATTAGCCTGTCCCCTAGTACAGGGCCTGGACGTCCTGACTAAAAGGCAGATGGGTGGCCTTCATTCTCAACTTCCAAGTACATTCCTCTCTATCTACCATCTGTCTATTTTGATCATTTTAGTTGTGATCTGGGAAGGTCTAGAATCATATGGGGAGGTATAAAGTTATATGTGTTTTTCAATGGCTTTGCTACTTGAATGTCCTTCCAGCCCAGTGGTTCTTCTCAACTTGTGGGTCACGACCCCTTTGGAGGTCCAACGACCCTTTCACAAGGGCCGCATAAGACCATCGGAAAACACATATTTCTGATGGTCTTAGGAATTGAGACACCACTCCTCTATCCGTCTCCAGGTGGGTCCACCAACATACAAGTACCCAGCATGATGACATCATCATGCCAACCCCATCACATACACACCGTACAAATACAGGTGTATGTGACAGGGTTGATGCCATAATGTACTTATGTGGACCAGTCACACATGTGTAGAGAGAAGCTACTGTGTAGAGAAAGCTACTGTGTAGAAAGCAGCAGTATTGGATGTAAAATGACACT
>NW_022105908.1:5172745-5174098 GCF_000313985.2 Echinops telfairi | reverse complement strand
CCAGGAAGGTGAGCATCTCAGACTGCCAAATTGTTAGAACAAAATGTTCTTGTGTTGAGGGAGTACTTGAGCAGGGGCCCACTGTCCATCTGTTTCCTTAATATCAAACCTATAAATATATGTACATAGATCTATTTCCCCCTTGTTGTGTATAAATATATTTACATCTGTATATGCCTGTATTTAGATTAGTGAGGATTTTTTACAGTATGGTTTTAGCTCAATAATTACAGCAGGAATTGAGAAACCACAATGTGTTATTTGTTGTGAAGTTCTATCAGCTGAATCTATGAAGCTGAACAAACTAAAACATCATTTTTATAGCAAGCACCCAAGGTTTGCTGGTAAGGATACCAACTATTTTAGAAGCAAAGCTGATGGACTCAAGAAAGCCAGACTTGACATTGGTGGCAAGTACCACAAACAGAATGTAGCAGCCATTGAAGCTTCATATTTGGTGGCACTCAGAATCACCAGCGCTATGAAACCTCACACCATTGCTGAGGATTTACTGTTGCCAGCAGCCAAAGTCATTGTTTGAGTTATGTTAAGAAAGTGAGTGTGATTCCCTTATCTAACGACACTGTCCGCAGGAGAATACATGCAATGTCTTCTGATAATCTTGATGAGGTAATCCAGGAAATTAAATCTGCTCCACTTCCAATATTTAGCATCCAGCTTGATGAATCTACAGATGTTGCAAACTGTTCACAGTTACTGGTTTACATGAGGTATATTAATGATGGCGACTTTAAAGATGAGTTTCTTTTTTGCAAACCTCTTAAAATGACAACTACTGCATGTGATGTATTTGACACATTTGGTTCATTTCTGAAAGAGCATAAGATCTCTTGGGAAAAGGTTTGTGGTGTTTGCACAGATGATGCTCCAGCTATGCTAGGATGTCTATATGGATTTCAATGTTTGGTACTGAATGAGTCACCAAAAGTCATCAGAACCCACTGTATGATTCATTGGCAAATATTAGCAATGAAGACGCTGCCACAAGTGTTACAAGAAGTAATGAAAAGCGTCATAAGTTCTGTCAATTTTGTAAATGCGAGCAATTTAAACAGTCAACTGTTTTCGCAATTGTGCAACCCATTGGATGTGCTGAATAATGCTCTGCTATTTCACTCTGAAGTGAGATGGTTGTTGAGAGGAAAAGTTTTTTGGGTTTTTTTTTTGAGAGGAAAACTTTTAAAACGTGTTTTTGAGCTTCGTGATGAACCCCAAACATTTTAAAATCAGAAAGCAAGACCGCCGTTCGAAGTACTTTTCAGTGATAAAATTGAACTGCAGAAAATAGCTTATTTGGTTGCCATCTTGAATGAGTTAAATTTATCACTGCAA
>NW_022105908.1:5168215-5172273 GCF_000313985.2 Echinops telfairi | reverse complement strand
CAATGAAAATATATCCTGTACATCAGATATTTAGATTATGATTCATAACAGTAGCAAAATTACAGTTAGGAAGTAGCAACGAAAGTAATTTTACGGTTGGGGGGCACCACCACACGAGGAACTGTATTAAAGGGTCGCCGCATGAGGAAGGTTGAGAACCACTGGTCTAGCCACTTTTGTCAGCCCTGGGCGTGGAGACCAGCCACCGTGTAGCTTATTCGGAAGCAGTCACAATGGTGGCCACCTCTGGACATGTCATGGGGCTCTCTCTCAGGGAGGCTGAGCTGCTTGCTGTGGGATTCCAACCCAACCAAAGCCCCTGCCACTGAGTCGATGCTGACACATAGCGACGACCCGTGGGTTTCTGAGACTAACTGCTTACTGGCGAACAATGCCCAGTCTCCCTCTGAGCTGCTGGTGCTTTCAAACTGCCCACCGTGCTGACGGCAACCCCTCCACTACCAGGGCTTCCTGCTGCGGGACAGCCTTGTCTGCCTGCTCGGTGCCTCTGCTCTAGCCCTGTCAGTAACAAGCTCCCTCCAAAAGCAAGCAAACAAACAGAAAACACGTGAAACACTCCGTGACGGGAATGATGTTGGAGGACGTTATCCCGAGTGAAGTTAGTCAAGTACAAAAGGGCAAAGCGTATATGAGATCGCTCTTATTTAAAGTCAGATAATGGTTATCAACCCCAAAGAAGCGGGTGTGAGGGGAAGCAGGAAGTCATGGGACAGTATGGTGAAGAGGGCGGTCATGTCCAAAGAGAGAGGATGAAACACAGACAAGAGGGTGCAGGGTGGGCTAATGGGACTGTGGAGACATTGTTAAAGTGGTGGAATACCAAGAAGATGGATCGCATATGTCAACCTCCGAGTAATTCGCAATGAAAGGTTAAAACAAAGGCAGGTTCTCTCCAGTCCAGTCTGACTCATGCGTTTCGGAGCAGAAGTGGGCTCCGGTGGGTCGCCTGGCTGTAATCTTTCAGGAGCAGGGAGCTAGGCATTTCTCCTAAGACTCGTCTGGGTGGTTCAAACCCCCGACCTTTCTGTTATTAACGGAGAACTTCCCTGTCTGTGCCTTTTGCCAATTCAGGAGGTCTCCGGTGGAAAAAGTTCACTCTGCACTTCCATTTACATAGTTTTAGTCTTTCTCCGGTTTGCTTTTGAAAGCAAGGGGCCCTTCCATTTGAGCCTTTCCGCCGGGGTCCTGGTATCTCCTGATTCTGGCTGTTGGGCAAAGCCCACGGATGAGGAGGACAGGGGCGGGAAGCAGAGGCCGAGCATCTGGGGTTTGTTCCTGCTTCTTCCTGAGCCGCCTCGGAGCGCTCAGAGGCTAGAGAGAAGCCATCCCCTTTGTGTGCACGGCCTCCGCGTGGCTGGGCGGGGTTGTGCGGAAGCGGAGTTATCTTTGCACTCGTTTTTAAATGCTGCTGCTTTCCCTTCTAATCTATCTTCCTGGCTGCTGGGGAATTTATGTCGAATCAATACATGCCTGCTTAAGGTTTGCTGCCCTGGATGTTATTGTTCTTCCTTTATTTACACCTTCCGAGATGGATTATGTAAGATTCGACGCCTTCCCTCTTGAAGTTCTTGCACTTTTAGCAGCAGGATGCCAGCTGCCATCATGACCGCGTAGTGATTGTGGCGTTGTCTCAGAATTGGAGGATGCGCCTGTGCACTCAATTTGCATAGATCTCTGCACCCTCTGCTAATGAGCAAAGAGGGTTGGAGGAACCTGGTCTCACGAAGAGTGGTCATTAAGCATACACTATGCAGACAGGCAGACAAACACATTAGACTGTCTTCTGGCTCCATCACTCTTTTTAATCTAACTAGAAATCTGACATTTCTTTAAAGAAAGCCTCCCCCTTCCCCCCTATCTCATATCATTCTTTTATAACTCTTTCTTTATACTACTTCCCCTTTGCTGTGATAAAATTTGCATACATTGAACACATAGGTTTCAATCACAAACGTCGATGACTTTTGACCCCTGGCCTGAAACATGAAGCTGATGCAGGACATGACAACTGTTAGTTGTACATGGGTTCTCCACAAGTAGGAGCCGTCTGGACACCAAGTAACAATAACCCATGCACATAATCATCACCCTATTAAGACAGTCCTGGAACATCCCCAGTTACTCCAGCAGGGCCCCATTCCAGTCATTCCCTCATAATCTGTTGTTACTCGGGTTACTATAGCTATAGCGTTAGTATTTACCTCTAGACCCACACTACACGCAATCATACAATTACACACAGCTCTCATGCCCTATGCAGGCTTATTTTGCTCATCTACGGTATTGCATAGGGAGTCCTCGTGGCATAGTGGGTTCTGCAAACCGCAAGAACAGCAGTTAGAAACCACCCGCTGTTTCTTGGAGAATCACGGGCTTTCTGCTCCTGTAAAGATGCGCATTTTTGGAACTTCATAGGGGGCAGGTCCATGCTCTACAGGCTTACAGGGTTGCCGTGACTTAAAACTGACTCAAAGTAGTGAGTGAATGAATGATGTCATTGTGTAGATCCGTCTTTATTTGTTCATTTTTATTGCCAATAAGTTTTCCATGGTATGAATATTCCACTATGTATCGTCTCTTGGTGGTGGACATGTGAGTTGTTTCCATATAAGATCTCTGCTGAATGAAGCTGATACCAGTATAATTATTACAAATCTCTTTTGTGTGGATCATATTTCCTGCAGTAAAACTTAAGAGTTAAGTAGCGGTATGTTCATAGTTCTTGTTAGGTTCTCTTGTCACAGTTCTACCATTATTGTTATCGGCACTAGTTTTTGTGGGAGAACTATGAGCCTGCCCCCTTAAAGATGTACAGCCGTGGAAATCCACAGGGGCAGTTCTACTCTGTCCTATAGAGTAGACAGAGCTTCTAAATGTTTACTTCTGGTTTCTAAAAGAAAACATCAAATGTATTTTCATAATAGTTCAGTTTTGGAGCCCTGGTGGCATCGTGGTTACATGTTCGGCTGCTAACCTCAAGGTTAGAAGTTCACAACACCAATCTCTCTGCAGGGGAAAGATGAGGCTTTCTTTGCCTGCAAAGAGTTACAGCCTCAGAAACCCACAGGGGCAGTTCTACCCTGCCCTACAGGGTCACAGTGAGTCAGATTGCATTCCATGGCAGGGAGGTTGTTTGGGGATTTTTTGGTTGGTAATTTTTATTCATTCTTATTGCATTTTATTTTATCAAGTAACACATGAAAAGAATCATCATAAAAGATTTGAACATTAAAAGTACACATAGAAAAATGTATATGTCACAAACATAAACATTGAAAATATGTTAAAAATTGGAAATCAAAGTGCTATATCCACTATCTACTGCTGTCAAATGAATTCCAACTCATGTGGACACTATAGGACAGAGTCCAACTGAGCTTTATGTTTTCAGGGACAGTAAATCTTTATGGGAGCAGACAACCTCATCGTTCTCCTTTGGAGCTGCAGGTGGCTAAGAACTGCCAACCATGGGTAGCAGTTCAATGTTTAGCTGATTATACCACTAAAGCTCTTACTATAACACTACTAGGCATATATTCTAGAAAAATGAGAGTAGATATATGCATCCCTATTCATCACAGCATTATTCACAATGGAAACAAGCTACATGTCTATGAATGAGTAAATCACCTATGGTACATATGCATGATGGAATAGTATGCAGCATTAAAGAATGAAGATGAATCTGAAGAACAACATCATTACATGGATGAACCTGGAGGACATTATGCTGAGTGAAATGAGTCAATCACAAAAGGACAAAAATTATATGAGCTCACTGTCGTAAAAAGTCAAGAAAGGGTTTTACACAAAAAACAACATTTTCTAATGTTTACCAGAGGTTGGAGAGAGAGAGAAGGGTAAATCACTAAGTAGATGATAGGCACATATTAACTGATATCCAAAACTGAACTAACACACTGCTACTGAGTTGATTCGGACTCATAGCAACCCTACAGGGCAGAGGAGAATTGCCCTGGTGAGTTTCCGAGGTTATAAATCTAAAGAAAACCTCACCTTTCTCCCATGGAGTGGCC
>NW_022105908.1:5160850-5168115 GCF_000313985.2 Echinops telfairi | reverse complement strand
CTGAGAACTCTGTACGACCCTATATATATATGAATATATATGATAAAGGCAAAGGAAGACACTAGGATGAATACAAAAGGTAAAGGCAACAGAGGTCAATACAGGCAATAACAATAATTGCAGAATTGTGTATATATCTATGTAAGTAGATATATAGATAGATGCAAAAGCTGAATAGATATGAGGAGAATTGGATGTACCCAGTTTATATTTCTACATATAGGTTTCCTATGCTGTAAATCTATCCATGAGCACACAGAGGCAAAGTGATGTAAACGTCTTCACTGTAACTATTACCTGGAGGAAATGAGTCCCTGGGCCTGGGGCTCAGGACACGGGTCTCAGGGGACACTAAGATCAATCGACATAGCTTAGTCACAAACAGAATGTTCCACACTCTATTTTGGTGAGTAGCAATTGGTGTCTTAAAAACTTGTGACAGCTGTCAAAGATGCAACAAAAATGAAAACGTATATCGAGTCCCATGGAGAAATTGGTATCTTGCCATCCAGAGCAAGGAGGAACACAGAAAACTGAAGCTACACGGAAATAATTAGGACTAATGGACAATTCAAGCCTCAGCTTCCATGACCCTGAGACCAGAAGAATTAGATGGTACCCAGCTAACTGCTCTCTAAAGGATCACATTAAAAAGTCCTAGCCAGAGTGGCAGAAAAATGCAGAACAAAGCTCAAAATCATGAAAAAGACTCATGCTTATTAAATAAATATTGGTGCAATCCTAGGCTTATGGACCTTCATCACCTTTCAGCTCGTCCCCATTACTCAATTTTCAGCCAAAAATAGGCCTATATGATCAACAGAAACACTAGGGAGATAGGCCACCTTAGAGTAATTCACCATTTGAGCTCAAACGGGCAGAATTTGCTCAAGGACGAAGTTCAGAAGCCAAGAAGGGTTTGGATTTTCTTCATCCATTTCTCAAGTGATGGACCACTTGCTTTCACAAGTTCAACCCAGAGCCACACTTTATTTAATAAAGCAACTAAACATGAAAATGTATATTGAGTCCCATGGATAGATGTCTCTTCTAACAATCTGTATGGCCCACATAGAACGATGTCCCGGAGAAAAATGGTTCTGTTTTTAGCCACGAAAATACTAATACTTGTATGTAGGCATATTTGAAAAGCAGAAGCTTCAATATTTTCTCTGGGATTTACGTCGTGCTCAGAGTGAATGTATGGGCATTAATTTCATTCCACACGGCAAGAAAATATACAACGTTTTTGTTTTTTTTAAATATCACCCTATGGAGAATGCTGTTGTTAGCTGCTATTCCATTTGGCCTTCAGTTCATGGATCTGCTACACATCACAACCAGCAGAATCACTGCTTAGCCTTGTTCCATTTCCCTGATTTGTGGCAGATGGGCCTTTTGTGATTCCTAAGATTTCCACGGATTGATTCTTGGCGGTAGATTCCTGAGATTTCTGGCGGTAGATTTCTGAGACAGTCTTGGTTTGGAAGTTCTGCTGAAATCTCTTGGAAGAAGTGAACATGGAGGACCATATCTGAGCTCCTTTGGCTTCCCAATTGCCACAAGGCAGGAGTCAGACAAACTGCCTCTTTTACCTATTGTTTTTTAAATGAATTATCTAATTTTAATTTATTATGATTCTATTTTTAATCATTTTATTGGGGGCTCTTACAGTTCTTATAACATTCCGTACATCAGTTGTATTAGGCGTATTTGTACATATGTTGCCATCATAATTTTTTAAACATTTACTTTCTATTTGAGCTCTTCGTATCAGCTGTTCTGACACCAACCCTTTCTCTCAAACCACTTGAGGTCGTTAGCTTATTGCGCCAACCTGGCCGATAAACACAGGTGGGATTAATTGAAGGGCGGAGGGAGAAACAGCTCGGCGAGCCTCTTGCTCTTTGTTCTCCGGACCAGTGTGCGGCTGCCTTGCTTGTTCTTTGCCTCAATTTTCAAGCTACACTACCTGTGGGACACCTAGCCTGTGGACTGTGTCGCTGCCATTTGAGGTTCCTTCAAGACCTGCTTCGCCACACCATTGGAATTTACATCTCTTGAGCTGGCGACTGTTGAACCCTATCATCTGGCTGACTGTTGGTGACCTGCCTTGCTGTTTGCTGCCGGTGCCCAGAGAGCCTGAATTGCTCTACAGAGGACTGACTACCTGGTGGCCCTCGAGACTTGAATGACTGCCAGTGTCTCACAACTGTCTCACGGGAGTAAGTTGCACTGAGCCATTTGTACTGCTTTATAATTTAATTAATTGTTTATTTCTTATAAATCTATCTATCTGTATAAATATATATACAATTGTCATCATTCTGGTTTAGTTTCTCTAGAGAACCCTGTCTAACACACCACTCTACACCTATGCTGGGTTCAATCATTCACATGACAACAGCCACACAGAACTCACGGACAATACGCACAATTAGAGGGTTTTACTAGGTTACCACAAGTCAGGATCGGCAAACAGTAAGAATACAGTCATTGATCTCAGGCAGCAGCCTTCTCTAGTGCTAAATTCTCAGCCAAGTGGTGAGAGCCAAGTCTCTCTCCAGTTCTTAGTCTCTCAGTCCCATGGCCCCTTGGCCCCTTGGCCTTTGCCTCCTTGGCCAGGAAGCCAGCCCACCTATCACTCTGTCCCACAGCTTCATAGTCTTGGGCCGGTTAAAGAGAAGGGATCCCATAGCCCAGGTGCTGCTTGTCAGAGCCTCTTCTGGTCTAGGCAGCCTCAGCTACTGTTAGACAGATCTTGAGTGTGCCCTTCCAAGGTCCTCCAGGTTTCCTCTCTTTTCTACTGCTGCCTCAAAGATGGCTCATTGTTTGAGCCTGGGGGATGGTAACAAAACCTGACCAGTCCCACCTTTTAGCCTTACACATACCCTATTGGCATAGGCCAACCCAATCATTTGGTGGAAGTTCCAGAGGTTTGGGAAGAAGAGCCTTACTAAGAAATTGTACTCCACCCCACCTCTTCAACGTCATAGCAGCACACAAGTCTCCTCTGACAGATGGCCGGTGACTGTGCATAAAACCCGGGTCTTCTGCCTGAGTCTTGAACCAGGTCTAAAACCTGGGTCTTGGAACCTGAGAACTCTGTACGACCCAGGAACTCCACTCGTAGGTATACACTAAAGAATGGGAACCAGGTGTTCAAACAAATGCTTGGACACAAAGTTCATGACAACACTATTCAGAATATCCCAAAGGTAAAAGGTACCCAAATGTTCATCAGCTGAGGAACGATATATGTGGTATATCCGTGCATTGGGTATCATTCAGCCATAAGAGGAAATGCAGTACTGACACAAATATGGATGAACTTGACCACATGATGGTAAGCGAAAGAAGTCAGCTACAAAGGGCTACATTATACAAAATGCCCAGCACAGGCAAATCCATAGAGACAGAAAGGAAATTCATGGTGCTGATTTGGGGGGTGGGGGTGGGAGAAGGAGGAATAGGGAAGGGATTGGTTAATGTCTACAGTACCTCTGTTTGTGGTCATAAAAATGTTCTCACACTCCATAGTGGAAGCTCATCCAGCGATAGGCACACCCTTCTCAGAAAGATAGAACCAAGGTAAGACAACACCAAAAACACTCACTGCCAGCAAGCGACCCCATAGGACACGGCGGAACTGCCCCCATGAGTTCCCAAGACTGTAACTCTTTAAGCCTTAACGTGTAAGGGAGTAGAAAACCATGTCTTTCTCCAGTGGAGTGGCTGGTGGTTTCCAAGTGCTGACCTTGCAGTTAGCAGCCGATGCGTAACCACTACACCACCAGGGCTCCCCAAGGGAAGACAGCTGACTTTTAAATCTTTAAGGCTTTATCTAAAGTCCCCCAAATCAAAGTCATTGCCATTTATTTTGTTCCAACTTGGTCCCTAGGACATATGGAAGCAGACTGGCACAACCATCTCCAGCAGAGCCTCTTGGTGGATTCGAACTGCCAATCTTTGGGCTAGCCGAGGAGTGCTTCACCACGGTGTCACCGGGACTCCTTCACGCAGTGCAGTGAGTTATTTCATATGGCTTTTCCAGCCACAGTCTTTGTAACTCGCACCAAACAACTAGGCGGGTTGATGCAAGTTGGATGTATTCCTCTTTTCCTGATGGCTCTGGGTAAGGGAAGGCAGGAAGATCATGATGGATTTTATGATTCAGCTGGGTGGTGGTCCTGATACACTGCTGCCCTGCGAGGTGCTAGAAGCTTCAAGGCCCGGACTGCGGCCAGAGGCAGTGGCAGGGTCAGACTCCAGAAAGGAAGCATGTCTTGCTCGATTCAAACAACTACTTCTTTGTCTAGACACAGACCAGGCACGAGCCTAATGAAGTATTCTGGATTCCTGTTCTTCTCAAGGCTATCCATAGATGGTTATCTTCCATTCCACATAATGCCTTTGCATAATCAATAGACACAGGTAAACATCTTTCTGGCATTCCCTGCTTTCAGTCATCGGCCATCTGATGTCCCTCGTTCCATATTGCCTTCTGAACCTGACTTCAATTTCTGGCAGCTCCCTGTCCAGGTAATGCTGCAGTGTCACTTTTGGGGTCATTTTTAGTAAAATTTTACTTTTGCATGACACTAATAATATCGTTGAGAATTTTCTGCATTCTGTTGGCTCACCTTTCCTCAGGATGGGTGCAAATATAGATTTCTTTCAGTGGGCTGGCCCAGTTTCTTGGCCTAGACTAGTGAGTGCTTGCAGTGCAGCGTCAGTTTGCTGAAACATCTCAATTGGTCGTCCGTCCGTTCCCACAGCCTCACTATTTGCTAAGACCTTCAATGCAGCTTGGACTTCTTCCTTTAGCCATGAACTCTTCATCACACCCTAACTCTTGAAATGGTTGAATGTCGATAAATTCTTTTTGGTACCGTGATGCGGTGTATGCTTTCTACTTTCTTTTGATGCTTCTTGCATCCTTCAATATTTTGCCTATGTGGCTGTGTTGTAGGTGCCGTCAGGTCAGTTCAGTTCATAGCTACCCTGTGTACAAGCAAGGGAAACACTGCCCTATCATGTGCCACCCTCATCATTGCTGCTCTGTTTGAGACAATGCTTGCAGCCCCTGTGTCAGTGCATCTAGTCTCAGGGACTGGTCTCTCCTGACAATATGCCCAAGGAATATGAGGCAAAGTCTCACCATTCTTGCTTCTAAGGTACATTCTGGACGAATTTTCTCGTTCTTTTGGCAATCCATGTGTTTTCAATGTTATTCACCAGCACCATAATTTGCATACACACAATTTTCCCTGGTTTGTTAACTTTCAAATACGTGAGGGGGTTGAAAATGCCATGGCTTGAGTCGGGCGCACCTTAATCCTCAAAGGGACAGCTTTCCTTGTCAGCACTTTAAGGAGGGCTTGTGCAGCAGATTTACCCAATACCATGCATCATTTGGTGTTTTGACTGCTGTTTCCATGAGCATTGCTTGTGAATCCAAGCAAGACAAAATCCTTGACAACGTCAACCTGTTCTTCATTTATAGAATGTTACCTATCGGTCCAGTTGTGAAGATTTTGCTTTGTTTTTGCTGTTACGCTGGGTTGTAATCTGTAATACGGATGGCTGTAATCCTTGATCTTCATTGCCAAGCGCTTCAATGCCTCTCACTTTTAGCAAGCACGGATGTCATCCGCATATCTAAGGATGTTAATAAACATTCCTCCAATGCAGACGCCACATTCTACTCTGATGATTTGCTCAGCATACAGATTGAATAAGTACAGTATGGGTATGGAGTGGATACAACCCTGACACATACCTTTCCTGATATTAAACCATGCACTATGCCCTTATTCTGTTCCTACAACGGCTTTTGGTCCATGATCAGGATTTTGCCCATAGAGATTTCCAATATTGCAATTCAAGGCTTGAATTGTTTTCTTCAGTCTTTCAGCTTCAGAAATGGCGAGCACATTCTTCCTTTCGGGTTTCTAACTCCAGGTCTCTGCACATTTCATCATAATTCTGGACTCTGTCTTCGGAGCACACCTTTGAAAATGACACTGGTATACCAGGACCTGTTTGAGTTCCTGCTTTCAGTTATCTTGGGTACATACCTAGGAGTGAAATGCCTGGGTTATTTGGCCAAGCTGTACTTGTCTCTTGCAGGAACTGTCAAATCCACAAGGGCTTTACCGTTTTACAGTCCCACCTGCGGTGGATGAGTTTCAACCTCTCCACTGCCTCATCTGTTCTCCATTTTTAAAAGCAAAGCCAACTTAGTGGGTATGGAGGCAGAGAATCTTTCTAGTGAGTCTGCAGTTTTTCCACGGGGGTCTCCCTCCTCCTATCCAGTGCCTCAGTCCTTGGGTATCCTTCTCACGTGTTAGACTCAGCATGATTAAGAATGGAGTTGGACTTGATAAGTAACTGCCCTGTATTTCAAGATCAAGGAAGCTTTTAACTGGGAAAGTGAGGCAATAGTAGTGAGAGGGGTCCTCGTTTGTACTTCGGCTCTTGAGCCTCTCTCCCAGATGAGGGTTCCATCTGTAGCTCTCTGTGTGTACCATGCTCATCCTGTTACCATGGGTGTGCACACAGTCAGCAATCTTCCTGGAACTCAGTTTTATCTGCACACCCCGAAGAGGGTACTGGTGTGTGTATGTGTGTGGTTATAATTCCACTCTTTATATATTGGACATGGCGCTGGTGGCCCAGTGGTGGAATTCCTACTTCCTGTGTGAGAGATCTGGGTTTCATGCCCAACCAAGACACTTCAGGGGCAGCCACTGTGCCTCTGTGGGTGGTGGGTTGAATGTTGCTCTGATTCTGGGTTGATTTCAGTGGAGGGTCCAGATCAAGAGAGTCTGAAAGGAAAGATCTGGTGATATATTTCCAAAAGGCAGCCAATAGAAACTCTACGGATCCTCTGAGTTTGCAATATGCAAACTCTTTTGAGGATGACATGGGACTGGGGAGCCTTTCAGACTGTTGTCCATTGGGGGAGTCCTGAGTCAGGGTTGAGCTTCTGACAGCTAACAACAACAACAACCAGCTATTGCGCTTGCTATAATTATGGCAGAAAGCCTGGACATATCCCTCAGTGGCCAGATAAAATGGAACAATCTAAGGAGAGAGGATAAGAGGTTTATTGAGTTTCACAGAAGTGTAAGATGTTTCTAGTTTGCTAGCCTGATCCAAGATTACACCTGATAGAATACAAGTGAAATGTCCACCTGTGTCTATTTGACACTCAATAATATCACCACTACCATCGGAGTATGTTGACTCATAATGATCTT
>NW_022105908.1:5147762-5160414 GCF_000313985.2 Echinops telfairi | reverse complement strand
TTTTGTTTTTAGCAGACAGAAGCTAACTCGATGCCAGGGGAAATCCTCTCACTAAGCTGACTTCCTTTATACAACTCTTTTTGGTGCTGATGGAATCTATTCTGTCTGATGACCCCATGGCGCCAAGGCTGGGGCGTTTGAGAAGCAGATTGCCAGGTTTACCTTCTGAGGCCCTTTGGGGTGGGTTTGAGCCACCAATCGTTCAGTTAGTCATCTTAACACTTTGTGCCACCCAAGGACTCCTCATCCTGGTGCCAGACAGAAGGAATTTCTATAGCCATGTGGAGGGTTTTGCAAACTCTGATTTCCCAGCTCCAGAAGGCCACAGACTCTCCGAGTCCTTTCTGAAGGTGACTTCTTGGCTCTTTCTCAAAATACCGAAGCCACACAGACTCCTGTGTGCTTCTCGGGTTTCTAAGTGAGGGAGAGCTCCTCTGGATATGAGCCCAGGCGTGCCATGCAGCCCATGACAATCTGATGTCTGCAGGGAAGCCCATCTTACTTAATGTAGCCAGCCCCTTTGTCCGCAGGAGCTAATACCCTTTTGGGAAATGCTGTGATTTAAGTGGAAATGCTGGGAGGCAGATGGGAGGCCAGTAAGGGAATGAGGGACTCTGTCATACAACCCCCTATCTCCAACCACTTAATAACTTGGCTGAAAGCCACAATCAATACAGAGCCATCAGCCAGGCTCCAGCTCCTCATTCCCTTTCCAATCAATCAACAAGATTTAGTAAGCCACTGGTTGGAATTCATGCCATTTAAAAAGTGTGGGTTCCAAGATCCATCCTGTAGAGGCTGATTCATTCCTCTTGGGCATTTTGATTAGCTTCCCTTTGGAGAGCAGTAACCTGATGATGGCGGGCCAGCTGTTGGGTCTTCCAAATGCATACCTGGGAAAAGCAGGCATTTAGTACATAAACCACACATTTATTGCTACATTTTCTCACCAAACAGAACTTGCCCATCCGTTAATAACTTGGCTTTGGTGGGGTCTTTTTTTTGGGGGTGGGGGGAGTAGATGTTTTGTGAGGCTTTGTCATATGCCAACCGTCTTACATTCAACCTTGTGTATTCATTCTTGTAACAACTTTGTTATTGTTGTTGTTTTAGGTGCCGCCAAGTCAGTTCTGACTCAGAGCTCCCCTATTGCAGTGGAACTAATCACTGCCAGATCTTTCACCATTCTCCTACTTGCTATGGTTAAGCCCATCGACATAGCCACTGTGTCACCCAGGGCCGCCTTCTTTCTGACTGCCTCTCCACTTTACCAAGCACGGGGCCCTTCTCCAGAAACCAGCCTCTGCTGAGAATATGTCCAAAGTACATGAGATACAGGCTCACCGTCCTTGCCTCTGAGGACATTCTGGTTGTATTTCTTCCAACAACTTGATGAGGTAGTGATTGTAATGATGCCTCAATTTTGAGAAGAGTGAGGTCAAGCCACTCTTTCTCTCAACAGGGGTCAAGAATGAGTATCAGGCCCTGGGAATGAATAAGGCCCTATGACCCTAGGAAACCTATTCTCCATTGACAGCAATTAGAAATGAGGCTGTGGACCCAGAGTGTCCCCAACCTCCTCAGAATACAGCCTTCTCCAGGCTTCAGTACCTGGGGCCCCAGTACTACTGCTTTGAGGCCTTCACAACTTGTCTCCTTTGTGCCTTTGTCTTTGAGGTAGTTAGTTTATTGTGCCAACCAGGCTGATAAATTCATGGGGTATTGATTGAAAGGTAGAGGGATAAAGGGTTTGGTGAGCCTGACCTTTCTAGTTCTCGGGTCTCTTGCTTTGTGATGGTCGGACCAGGATGAAGCTGCCTTAGCCAGGTCCCTGCTTCAGCTGGCAAGGTGCACTTCCATGGTCACTGATTCAGCTTTCCTCCTGCAGTCGGCATCATTGCGTCTGTTTTGTGAGATGGACGAGGACTTTGTGGATTGGTGTTGGACATATGGATTAATGGGTTAATGTTGGACTTGTGGGCTTGGGCAGCACTGGGTTGGGATGTTTAGTTGATGCGTACTTTCCCTTTATATAAAACTCTCTCTTATACATGAGTTTCTGTGGATTTGTTTCTTTAAAGTACCCAGACTAACACAGTCTTCATTGAAGTCCACCACCACCTTCATTTTCAAGTTTCCTTATCTCTAACCTACTAACCCTCAGGTGGTCCACATTTTCCTTGTATCGCCCATCTCTTTGCAGCTGTGGGAGCCATCCAGGGGCACCTCTGGAGTGCCTGGCTCACTGCCAGCAAATCCCTCTGTGCCCTCCATCTTTTCTCGGCCACGCTGCCATTTCTCCCTTGTCGGCATGGAAACTTAGGGAGTCCTGATGGTATCATGATTTTGCTTTGGGCTTTCTAACGACCAGGTCACCAGTTCAAAACCACTAGCCACGCTGCAGGAGAAAGATGAGGCTTTCTACTCTCAAGGAGTCATAGTCTCAGAAACTCCCAGGAGTAGTTCTACCCTGTCCTATAGGGTCTCTTACGAGTGGGACTTCACTCACAGGCAGCGAGTTGTGAGTTTATCATGAAAACATGATTCTCCTGTGGGGACCGCTTTTTCTGTATCCCCTTACTGCCGTGGCATCAATCCCGACTCATAGCGACCCTATAAGACAGGGCAGAACTGCCCCCTTTAGGTTTCTGAGACTGCAATTCTTTTGTCTTTCTCTGCACCCTCTCTGTGATGGTTCTCTAGGCTCCCTGCCCCTTCTTCATACGTGTGGGCTTCTCCACTTCACATTTTAGTTCTCCTCGCATGCTCACTGAACCCTCCAATTTTACCCCCACCCCCAGCCCCCACAGCGTATTAGGTTGTATATCAGTCAGCCACTATCCTTCAATATTGTCTTTTTCACCAACCTGTCAGGTCTCCCACCTCATTTCTTGCCAATTTTGTATTCTGGAAGATGATCCCAATCTCCCCAACCTCACTCCCATCTTCATTCTTGCTGGTTTCCATATACACGTGGATGCTTTCCTTAGTTCCTGATTCCTCTTCCCCACGGAAGGTGAGTTCCTATTCCATTCTGCATGGCCATTCACTCGCAAGGAGTGGAAATGTCTGCCCACACAGAAAGTTGCACCCACGTGTGTGTTGTTGTTGTTGTTGTTGTTAGATGCCGTCGAGTTGGCTCTGACCCTATGCACAACAGAAGGAAACACTGCATGGTCTTGCACTGTTCTTGCAATTGGCCTGTACTTGAGCCAGTTGATGCAGCCACTATGTCAGTCCATCAACAAGGGTCTTCTTCCTGGGTATTTTTTGCCACCTCTCCACTTTACCAACCATGATGTCCTTCTCCAGGGATGGGTCTCTCCTGACATATGTTCAAAGTATGCACTCTGGCCTTCCTTCTTGCAACACAGATCTGTTTGTCCTTTTGGAAGTCCCTGGCATATTCAATACTGTGCTCAAGAACCACGAGTCAAATGCATCTATTCTACAGTCTTCCTTATTCAGTGTTCACCTTTCGCATGCTTTTGACGCAGCGGAGAAAAGCCTGCCTTGGGTCAGGAGCACATTAGTCCTCAGAAACACCCTTGCTCTATAATGCTCTACCAAGGTCTTGGGCAGCAGATTTGCCTAATGCGATATGTCCTTTGAGCTCTTGACGGCTGCTTCCATGAGCATTGGTTGTGAATCCAAGCAAGACAAAATCCTTGACACGTTCAACTTTTTCCCCCGTTTATTACGATGCTCTGCATTGGTTCAGCTGTGAGGATTTGAGTCTTTCTGACTTTGAGTTGTAATCCGTACCGAAGGCTACAATCCTTGATCTTCATCAGCAAGAACTTCAGTTCACAAAACAGCATGCAGCACGTTTGTCCTTGGAAACACCTGGGTGGTGTTTTGAAGTGGACTCCAGAGCAACTAGTAAGTGACAGAAGCCAATCTGAATAAGCTACCGATGGTGTGACCCCAACTAGACGGTATTCTGGAAAAGGCAACCCTGAAAACAAAACCCCACTGCTGTCCATTCAGTTCTGACTTGTCGTAATACTCTGTGCATGTATAGAGTAGCACTGCCATCTTTGTAACAATAGTGCAGATCTCCGGGCTTTTCTTTGCGTGTCTCCCAGTGGGTTCAAAATTCCAAGCAGGCCCGTGGTTGCCAAAGGTTCAGGGGGCAGGGGGAGCAGAAGAGATGAACACGGGCAATGAAACTAAGATCCTACAATGGGGCATAGGTGGTATTCTGCGTTTGTCGAAGCCCATAGGATGGGGAACACCAAGCGTGAACCCCAATGTAAACTGTGAGCATGAATCAAACACGAATATTACTGTATCATTGCTAATAAAGCACTACATCAGTGCAAGGTGCTAATAATAGGAGAAACTGCCTATCAGGAGAGAGAGGGAGCATACGGGGACTCTGTACTTTCTGCACCATTTCCCCGTGAACCTCTAGCTGCTGTAAATTAGCTCTATAAAGCAAATAGAGAGCCCTGGTGACATTGTTGGTTAGGCTGAGGCTGCTAACTGCAAGGTGCTAGGTTTAAACCCATCAGCTGCTCCTCAAGAGAAAGATGTGGCTGTCTGCTCCTGTGATGATGTATAGCCTCGGGAACACTACACAGGGCTACTGTGAATCAGAATGACCTCAAGGGCAGTAGGTTTTGTGTGTGTGTGTGTGTGTGTGTGTTTGCTGTTAAGCAAATAAATAATTGATGGGAAAGCTATAACTGCAAACGGAATTGGGCCCGTGGAAGACATTCTGCCAACCTTCTTCTCACAGTCTGGGTCTTTTTGGTCCAGGTTGACCTCCTTCCGGGCTTTCCGCTTCTTTTTCTGTACCCAAGATCCCACCCAGCTGGTCCACCAGGTCAGTCTTTCAGCCCTGTGCTCATGGTACCAATTTTCAGCTAAGCTCTGAGGTGGCTCACTCGGAGGGGAAGAGCTCGTGCATTGCCCGGAGGTGGGAGGTGTGAGAAGAGAGCCAAGCTGGTGCTTTGTTACAATTAACACCCTAATGGGTTACTTGTCTAATGAGGAGCATGGAAGAAGATTCATAGTGACATTTCCAGAGCACGGAAGACAGAAATGAGCTGGCTCGGCTAATTCCTGAGTCCCCGTGTTCTGTGAGCCGGCGGCAGGCTGCTGTGGCAGCTGTCGGCACAGTCTCCAGGAGCTGGGACACCAGTGAACTTGGCCTTGGGCTGGGTGCTGTTGCAGCCACAACTAGCCTGCTGAGGGGGAGGAGAAAGGGATACAGAAGAGGCTAAAAGGGGGTTGTGCACAGGGAGGCCAGGATGCACCTGCCACTTTCATCAAATTGCAAGGTCTCAAGTTACAGCCACTGGAGCCACAAGAAATTGAGAATGGGAGTTGAGGAGGCCCTGGGAGAATGGCTTGCCTCCCCCACTCCACGCCTGCTAGCTTTCTGACACATGAACAGAGCTTGGGTCTCAGCATGTATTGGAGCTTATGTTTCATTGTGCGAAAGGATGTCTGTGTGCTTGTTCATCTGTGGTTGGGGAGGGTGCATGCAGGTAGAGTGGGAGCAGCCCTCTAGTCCTCTGGCTTCCACCACTCAACCTTGCCATGCTGCCATCAGGAGAGTCTGTCTGGTGCTGAGGATGTTGAGAAATGACGCTCACTCCCTCAGTCATGCATGTACCCATCTAGTCACTCATGCCCTCACTGACCCACTCACCAGCTTCTCCATTCACATGCTCACAAACATTCCTAAAACATACTGTGTGTGCCAGCACTCTTGTAGACAGTGGGGTCTGACAGGGAAAAACATAGTCTAGGACCTGCCCTCATGGAGCGTACATTCTGGTGGAAAGTGATGACAGTAAACAAATGGATCATGCATCTGGAAAACTAAATCTTTCAGGAAGCAGGAGACAGATTATTTGAAACCAAAGCTACTACTGTTGAATCTATTCAGATTCGTCTCACTGCTATCCAGTCGATTCAGACCCAGAGTGACCCTGAAGGACAGGTGGACCCCCCTGTGAGTTTCTAAGACTGTGACTAGAGGAGTAGAAAGCCTGTCTTTCTCCTGTGGAGCAGCTGGTGGTTTCAAACTGCTGACCTTGTAGCCCAACAGGGAACCCAGTACACCATCAAAACTCATCGTGACCCTTAAAGAGATCCACCAACTGTCATCAAATTGATTCTGACCCATAGCAACCCTATATAGGAGTTCTGAAATTGTAAATCTTTATGGGAGCCGAGAGCTTCATCTTTCTCCCTCAGAGTGGGCATGAACTTGACTCATGGACCTTGCAGGTAGCCGTCCAACATCAAGTCCGCAGTCCCGCTGGGGCCTCTTCTTAAAGAGACAGCACGTGCTGTTTTAGATAGAACGGAGGAGGAGAAAGGACTCAATGGAAGTGCCATTTCAGCAAGGTCTGAAGGAAGAGTGATTCAGTAGAAGAAACAGGAAGCTTTGAGGGGCTGGATAGAGCTAGGCTTTGCATTCTGGGGAACAGCAGGAAAGCTGGGGCGATAGGAAAGATATGTGCAGAAGAGGATAGGGCTGGGGATGGGTTTGCCAGGGAGGGGGAGCCTGAAGAGAAATTCTCCACCCTTCAGTCAACTAACTACATGCTTTGGACCATTGTTGTCATTTTTACTCAGCCCTGTGTCCTCCTCAGTGAAGCACAAGGGAGAATAAAGGGCCCTGTGGAGGTGCCATTTCGGTAGCGATTTCCCTCATTTTTAGGGACTGTTATGGATTAAATCGTGTGCCCTCAAATATATGTTGGACTCTCAACACCTAAACTTGTAGATTTAATTCTGTTTATACATAGGGTGTTTCTTTGTTACATGAGTGAGACCATACCAATGTAGGGTATACCATTATACTGAACAAAATGGCAAATACTGAACAATTTCACTTGTAGGAAATAAGCAAATATATAGAAACCAAAGATGGCAATGCTTACCAAGAGGGATGGGGAGGGGCAGGGGCGGGAGGGGGGGGTATGGTTGGGAGGCATTGAGTTTACATTAGTGGTGGTGGAAGAATTTGGAAAAAGATAGTGACAATGGTGGCACAGTGTAAACGATGTAATCAGTGTCATCGAGCTGTCATTGTGAGATGCTGTTGTCTGACACGTGTCTTGGTGTGTGTGTTTTTACCACAATCAAAAGGGAGTGGTTCACACACAGAGTCATAGGAGTCCAACCACATGAGGCCTCTCTGAGCCAAGGTACCAAAGAACAGCGTGGGCTCAATCCACAGGGAAGGAATCCAGAAAGCCAAGACCCTGATTTGAACTTTCAGCCTCCAGGGTTACGGGAACACACATCACTGTTCTTCAAAGCCACTCAGCTGCGTTACTTCTATTATCACAGCATGGCACCTGAGAACACACCAGCTAGGACAGCTGTTGAGTCTCTGTGTTCAAAAGCAGATGTTCTTTCCTAGAGTCAGTCCATCCTGGTCCAGAAGCTCTCGTGAAACCTGTTCAAGGTCACAGCAACATGCAAACCTCTGCTGGCAAGTGGGTGGTGCTTGGCGATGAAGTATGTTGGCAGAGAGTCAAACCTAGGTTTCCTGCAGGAAAGGTAAAAATTGTGCCCTGGGCCAGGACCACCCCCTTCCATGATTTGGGCTTCCCCGAACCTCACTACCATGGAGTTGATTCCAACTCATAGTTATGCTACATAGGAGTTCTGAGATTGTACATCTTTACAGAAGCAGGTAGCCTCATCTTTCTCTCACAGTGTCTGGTGGATTTGAACCTCTGACCTTGTGGTAAACCGTCCAATGCCTACCTGACTCTGCCATCCAAAAACCCAAACTCACTGCCATCGAGTCAAGTCCAACTCTTAGTAACCTTACAAGACAGAATTGCCCCCTCTGGGCTTGTGAGACTGTAACTCTTTACAGGAGGAGAAAGCTTCATTTTTCTCCCATGGAATGGCTGGTGGTTTTGAACCGCTGACTTTTAGGTTAGTACCCTAATGAGCAATCGACTACATCACTAGGGCTCCCCTACAGTGCCCCTAGGGCTGCTTTGTGATTTGGATGCAAACGCATTGCTGGCCAGTCAATCTGCCTCACAGTGGGATACCTAACCCTTCTGTATTTTAAAACATCGGGGAAAGATCTAACCTTTGAGAGTTTTGAGAAAAGCACGTGGGATTGCATTTTACTGAAGAACCCAGTGAGATGAGTAATGAATGTTTCTACTCATGACCATTGCGTTGATTCATAAAGACCCTAAAGGACAGGGTAGATCGACCTTAGGTTCCCAAGACTGTAACTCTTTACAGGAGTAAAGAGGCTCATCTTTCCCCCATGGAGTGGCTGATGGTTTTGAACTGTTGACCTTGTGCTTAGCAACCTAACACGTAGCCCACTATGCCACAAGTCTGTATCTCACAAAAGAGCAATTCTTCAAATTCTTCTATTTCAAGGAAAGAGCAAACAGCTCCATGCCATGAATGTGCTGAGAAGCAGAATTTCCATGAGGTCAGGAGCCATTCTCTATGCAATCCCTGGGACCAGCACAGTGATTGCCTCATAGTTGAGGTTCAAAAAACATCGTTAAATGGACAGGGAGAAGGAAGGAAGGGAAGAGAAGGGGTATATATGGAAGTTGGCCCTGTGTGAGATCAGAGGGACTAAATGAGCCCGTTGAAACCTCGTGGAGGTAGAATAACGACATTAATTTGAGGAGTGTTGAATACAATTAATTTCAGGCCAAGCAATGTAATGAGAAGAGGGAGGGCACTCCTGCACAGAATTATGCTTTACTTCCTGACGAGGAGGCAAGTTCTTTGGGGTTCAATTCCAAAGCTTCCCTTTACATCTGGAGGAGGTGGGGCAGGGTGGGGCAGAGCTTTATTAATATGGCAAGTTCAATTTTGAGCCAGGGAAGTAATTTATGAACAGAAAGATGAAACATATCTGTAAGAATAACCATATAATTTAAAGCCCCGAAAGGCTATACTCGAGGTTTCATTAAGGTCAGGTCTGCTTTGCAAAAGGGATAAAAAGCAAAGCGACTGGCATGCAGTCAGATTGAACAGTGAACCCGTGGATGCTCTGGTGTCTGCCTCCGTCGCATGGCAGTGAACTCAGGCTCTTGTGAGTTGCTGCAGCCCTCAGTGCTGCTGCTGCTGCTGCTGGAGCTGGAAGAACCGAGGGCCTGTGTTTCCCTGGCCGTTGAACTCAAAGCCCAGGGAAGAGCAAGTTCACGCCACTTCATATCACCAATGGGCACACCGTTTTCAGAAACGGTAATTGCATGGTTTATGAACAAATCTAATACAAATCTCAATCTAGAGAAGGGGCCATTGTGTCCTCCCCCCTCCATGCCCTTTCTATTCATGCAGTGAGCTTTTTGTTTCTCAGGGGTGGGGGAGGTGAGGGGCATCTTCTACGTAGCAAGCAGGCTTCTAATCACATGACCATGAACACAACACCTGCTATGGAGCGAACAGGTTTGTTCCTCTTCTCATAGGAGGCCAACAGTCACCCTTCCTTCCAATTGTATTCCTGTTTCTGATCTGCAACTTACCTGGCTGCTAAAGGAGCAGTCACCTGTAGACACAGCCCCCTTCTTGCTTCTCTTTTAGATTCAGTCTGCCTTCCTTCTTATTGCCTTGACATGCGAATTCTCTGCTCTGCCCCCCACCACTTTTCCACCCCCATCCCTTGGTGTATGTGGTGGGTGGTGGTAACTGGGCAGTAATTTTTTGGATAATGATTACACTTCTTTCTCTAGTACAACTTACCTGCAATTAAGGGGATATTGTGATTTCACCCAGTTAGTTTTTTAGTGGAATGAGACTCTGATTTTTGAGCTCCCAGGAATGCTGGGATCTGACTTCAAAAAGTATATAATTACAAGTAACCTGAAAATTAGCTAGTGATATGGGTGGTTACAAAGGAAGTTCAGAGTACTTTGGTGGCCCACACAAGTAGCATCTGTCTGAGGAAGGCTGGGGGTATGAATGGGAATTAGCCAATACAAGCCGTCAGTATTGTTGGAATATATGGTGTGAGGTAGGGAGCAGCAGAAATGAGGAAATAGAGATCAGGTAATAGCCTTATAGGCCTTGGTTGAAGAGTTTGGATCTTATCTTGGGGATGCTGAGAGCAACAGTAAGTGTTTTAAGGAAAGGGATGAAGTGATCAGATTCAGAAAGATTTTTCTAACTGTAGTGTAGACATAGGAGGCAAGTTTGGAAGCTATGAGACTGTTGATATAATTCCATATGTGTAGATGGTGGCCCTATCCAGAGTGTTGGTATAAATAAAAGTAGTTGGATTTCAGAGATGCTTAGGGGATTAAAAACAAGACAATGGGTGATTAATTAATTAGGTAACGGAACCAGGAAAAGAAGACTTGATGGCTTCCAGACAGCTAAGAAGACTTGGCTGTAGGCTGCCATTGACTTTGTCCTGATTGCTCTAGATTTTGTACCCAATAGAACAAAATGCTACTCAACGGACCAAATTTGCACCACCCCCATGAGAAGTTGTCTATTGACTATCGGGATCCTCAGAAGTAGCCCAGCAGACTTTTCTTCCTTGTCTGTCTTAGTCTGAAAGCTCCATGGACACCTGTTCAGCATCATCGGCAGATTTCCCTTGACCTAGTCATGGTATTTTCACTTGCCTCATATTAAGTTGGATGTTGAATAAGGAAGACAAAAAAAGAATGGCTGCATTTGAATTGTGGTGCTGGTGAAGACTATTGAAAGTACCATGGACTGCAAAAAGGACAAACAAATCTGTTTTGGAAGACATATGGCCAGGCCAGCATACTCCTTGGAGGCAAGTACTTCCTATTAAGGACTTTGGACATGTTGTCAGGAGACACCAGTCCCTGCAGAAGGACATCATGATTGGTCAAGTAGAGGGGCAGGGAAAAAGAGGAAGCGCTTCAATCTGATGGACTGATATGGTAGGTGGTTGCAATAACGGGCTCAAGGATAGGAACAATTGTGAGGATGGCCAAGGATCAAGCAGGATTCTGTTCTGCTGGGTGTAGGGTCACTATGGTTTGGAACCAATTCATTGGCACCTAACAGTACCAACAAGAGTCGAGAGGAAGATCATAAGTTGCACTGTGCACTATTGAATTTATGGATCATCCAAGTGAGGATATGGGAATCTTGGGAGAGATCTGGGTTGGAGTGGAATCATCAGATCACATAGTGCAGTTGAGATCTCCAGGCAGAATATGTAGACTGGTGGAGGACCCAAGATTTTAAGAAAATATGGCGAAGGGAGTATAAGGAAAACCAGGAGAGGATGTTCAAAATAATGTAGATGGAGAAGAGAAAAGAATATTGCTTAAGGGAGTGTGGAAGGGCACTTGGTTAAGTATTGAGAAGCCATACTTATTGAGCCCATTACTTCAGTGGTAGCATTCTTGGTTTTCATAGGAGAGACACAAGTTTGATTTCCAGCCGAGGCACCTCATGTGCAGCCTTCTGTCAGTGGAGGTTTGTGCATTGCTATGACTAGGAACAGGTTTCAGCAGAGTTTCTAGACTGGGAGAGAATAGGGAAGAAGCTGGGGTCTGGCTCAGGACTAGGCAGCATTTAATGTGTTGGGTATGAGGTCACCACATGTTAGCAACCAACTTGACAGCAGCTGTCAACAAGAAGGTCACTGGGGTTGGGGTCAGTAGAGTGACCACATCCTGGGATCTTATTGAGTGACCACATCCTGGGATCTGACAGCATTCCTTTCTACCATTCCTGCCTCCATGTTCAGTCTTTAGCTCCTACCCTTAAAGTAGCACTAATTAGTGCTGACTGAGCAGATGGGGGCAGCCAAGGGCACCAAGCAAACTTTTCAGAAAGGTCTTCTACATGACGTCTATTTCATTAGCCGCAAAATAAACGGACTCCCTGGTCCTGCAGTTCAGAGGCGGCAGGGCTGCTGTTTGTGTGTGTGTGTACTGAGAAATACTTCCCTTCTCTTCTTCCAAAGGTCCTTTATTGACCCTGACCCTTTTGTGGCTAGTGGTTCTGTTACTACACTCTATTCCTTTATTTATTTTTAAATATTTATTGTGACTTGGATGGGGGCTTACATAGCAGATCATCAGTTTTTGCATTCAACAACATAACCTGGGTACACTTTATTTATGTATCCATCTTATTGGGAGCTCTTACAGATATAACATTCCATAGTTCAATCACATCAAGCAGTATTGTACGATTGCTACCACAATCAGTTTCAAAACATTTTCTTTTTTCTTGAACTCCTTGATATCAGTTTCCATTTATCTTCTCCCTCCCCTGCCTTACCACCCAAGAACCCTTATTTATTTTCCCTATAATAGTGTTTGTCTGGGTAGACTAGAGAAAGAAATTCATAGACACACTCATATGTGTATAAGAAAGAGCTTTATATACAAGAGCAACTGTACCTTCAGAAAACATCCCAGCCCAGTCCAGATCAAGTCCCTAAGTGTCACATTAGTCCATATGTCCGATACCAGTCTATAAGTTCCTCTTCGGATTCACGAAACACATGCAATGACGCTGAATGCAGGAAGATCATGGGCCAATGCATGGATAGTCTTGTGGAACAAGTGATGGTGGAAGCATCTCAGGGCTTGGGTGGGTCTCCATGTGGCTTCTCCAGCTCCCAGGACTATGACTGCATCAGGGTAGGTCCATGTGGCTTCTCCTCAGGGATGTCTTGCAGGGAGTTAGC
>NW_022105908.1:5139106-5146657 GCF_000313985.2 Echinops telfairi | reverse complement strand
TCTCTATAAATATATATAAAATCATAAGTGTCCTGGTTTTGTTTCTTGAGAGAACCCTGTCTAACATACCTCCCTAGTGCTGTTAGTTGATGTGGCGTGAGCTCTGACGCAGGATAACCTTATGTACCTTGATCATGTAGCCTTGCCTGGTCCTGCTGCACTTTCATGGTCATTGGTTTGCTAGAATATCCATTGTGAAAGTATTGTGCCAATGCATCTCATTGGAGATTTCCCTCCTTTATGTCCATTTCCAGGGGTCTATCTTTCTTGATGATGTGTCCCATGGAAGCAAGGCAGGGTTTTACCATTCTTTCTCCTAAGCATCCCTCTGGTCTGCTTGATTTTTCCAAACCTGATTGTTCATTCTTTTGGCAGTCAACAATGTATTCAATATTCTTTTAAGGTCTTGGGGTCCTGGTGGCATAATGGGTTATGCCTCGGCCTATAAACCGCAAGGTCAGCAGTTAGAATCCACCAGCTGCTCTTTGGGAGAAAGATGGGCCTTTCGACTCCCATAGATTCCAGTGTTGGAAACTCACAGGCACAGTTCTACCTTGTCCTATAGGGTTGGCATGATTTGGAATCAACTTGGTGACAGTGAGTTTTGTTTGAGTGTTTTACAGTGTCTCAGACTATCCATTTGTCTTCGGCTTTCCTTTGCCATCGGCCAGCTATGGTGCATATAGGAGGCAGTTGAAAAGGTCATGGCATGGGTCAGGTGCACTTTAGTCATCCAAGTGACTCCCTAACAAACAACAACAAAACAACCAACTACCATCAAGTCCACTTTAAATTACAGGGACCCTGTAGGACAGAGTAAACTGTTCCCTAGAGTTTGAGGCTGTAAATCTTTATGGGAGGAGACCGCTTCATCTCAACCCCACAGAGTTCAAACTAATGAGTTCAAACTGCTGGCCTTGAGCATAGTAGTCCCTGAATTAACCCACTACACCACCAGGGGTCCTTGGCTCCCTGAAGTATCCATATTTCTTTCCAGAGCATGAGGGCTGTTAGTCCAGCATGTGTTTGAAAAAGAGATCCCGGAGAATCAGGTTTTGCTATCAGCACAGCAATATAAAGGCTCCATCAGGTCAGTTGGTCTGGGTTTGTATCTCACATCCTTAGAAGATCAGGAGAAAGGTAAGGGTAAAGTGCTGGGAATTTTGAATCGGCTGCCATGATAATTGCTGTGGCTAGGTGCTGTCAGGTCTGTTTGACTGGATGGCAGTTATTGATTATTGCTCTTAAGAAGTCACTTAGATGACTAAGGTGCACTTGATCTTATGCACGACACACCAAGGCATCACCCCCATCTTGCTATGCTCACAACTACCATGTGTTAGATCCCATCGTGATGCTTGAGGCCCCCATGCACTCCCCAGACAGATTCCAGGATTCAGGGTGATTCTATCTATACACTTATTAAGTTCCAATGAATCAAATATTGATTTAGCTCTGACAATGAAATGAGCTGCACTCCCATCTACCCAAGTCAAGGATCCTGAACTTGATCTCTTTATTCCTTATGCTTAGGCTGGACATTGCTCCAGCTCAGGTTCTATGGACACCTGCTCAGATGAGCAGGTGAGGGCTACAACAGACAGGCAGGGCCCTGTTGGGTTTGCAGGGAGAGGACACGTGCTGCTTGCCTCTTTCCTAAGCCACACCAGCTTTTTTTTTTAAATCACAGGAGCTGCCAATTTTCTGCCTTTGCAACAACCAAATGAGTTCTGTCCTCTGCCTAAAAGACAAGTTGTAATTCATCAAATCCACTCATACTATTTCCCCTGGTCTTTTATCCAGACAAAGAACACAGAAGAGAGGTTATTAAATCCATTTCTAAGGGTGAAATGCATAGAAAGACTGTGTGATTCAGTAATGCACTCCAAGAATTTAAGTAAATTTGCTATGCTTGATCTCACTGTTATGAAGCCAAATTTGCTGCTCTTTACAAGATAATCCACAAAAAAATTAGATTCAGCACACACAGTCCCTAATACTCCCTGCTGCTCCCAACAATAGGAGCTAAAGCTTCCTGCTTTAATTCACATTTCTTTCTGGATAAGAGGAAATGTATGGACCATTTTCTGCCCTTCCCTCCTGTGCTGAGAATTCCAACCACATCTCCAACAAGCATTTCAGTGTTTCTCCCCCATTGCTCCGTGTTTCTATTGAGCCACCAGAATTATGCACATTTACTGCTGTAGGAAGCCTGCTTTCAGACACAATGCAGGCTCTGTCGGAGACTGTCTTAGAAGTGACTTGCCTTGAGTTGGGCTTAACGGCATGCTTCATAGAGGCAGTAAGTGGCTTGAATGATTTGGTCATCAAAGACATGTATATGGGGGGGGGCACGTTTGTTTCATGGTCATGTAATATGTGTCGAGCTCTGCGCAGGACACTGAAGTGTATCAGGTCACAGGATTCTTACAAATAGCCTTGCAGGAGAAGCATTATTATCTCAGTTTGGTGGTGTTAGGTGTCCTTACGTGGCCCTATGTCTGATGGAAGGAAACACCGCCTGTCCTGTGTCACCCTCATATGCGTCGTTACGTTTAACGCTGCCGAGCAGCTACTGTGTCAGTCATCTCATCCGGGGTCTTACTCTTTTCCACCGACCCTCTGCTTTACCAAGCATGGTGTCTTGTGCCAGACACCGACCTCTTCTGAGAGCATGTCCCGATGCCGGCGATGCCTCTCCATCCTCACTTCTGTGGAGCATTTGGCTGTTCCTTGTCCAAGTCAGATTTGTTTCTCCTAGCAGTCTACGGAGCTTTCTGTGCTCATTGCCAACACTGAATTCAAAGACATTCGTCATTCTCCATCTTTCCATATTGATGATACAACAAGCAATTGAAAATACCATGGCTTGGGTAAGGCACACCTTAGTACTCAAAATGAGAGCTTTGTTCTGTAAAACTTTACAGTAGTCTTCTGCAGTAGATTTGCTCAATGCACTATGTCACTTGATTGCTTGACTTCTGCTTCCATGAGTCTTGCTTGTGTACCTAAGTAAAATGAAATCCTTGACAACTTCAATTTCTTTTCTCTGTATCATGGTGTTATCTATCAGTCCACTTAGGAGAATATTTGTTTTCTTTACATTAAGTTGCACTTCATACCGAAGGCTACAGTTGACACTAATGATACTGTTTGAAAACTCATAATAGCTTTTGTTTACCAAATAACTTAAAATTTAATAAACTCTGTGCAGGCTATTGCTCAATAGCAGCTCAAATAATTCTCACAATAGCCTGGCAAGAGAAGGCATGATTAGTTTACAGATGACTAAGTCAATAAGTCAAGAGAGGTTAAGTTTTGTGTTGAAGGTCAAAACTAAAATCTACTTAATTATTTATTTGATTAGAAGTTCACATGGGAAAATCAGCAGGAATAATAGCCAGACTGACTCAGAGAAGGAAAAGCAGGGCCAGGCATTAAACTCTATTATGGAGGTACAGTAATTAAATCAGTATGGTATTCATCCTTTGTGATAGCTAGGTTTATTGTGCCAACTAGGAGCATGTGGGCGGAGTTTAATCAGGTCGCAGCTTGATTGGAGGGCGACCGAGAGAAATACTTTTCACGGTGGGCACCCCTTCTCTTCCTCCTCCTGCAGCCTAAGCTAGACCGTTTGCCTCAACTGTGTGCTGCGCTATTGTTGGCTGAGCCAACCTGTGGATCTTGTCACTTTGCTGTGTATTCATGGCTTGTGGTTCAATTCAGGCTTCTCCATACTTCTTGAGGATCCTCCTGGACCCTTAGCTAATGCTCCTACACTACTGGCTTCTCTAACTTCTCAACCTCTCAGCTTCTTGCTGTTGCTGACCCACCCTATGTGTCTTGCCTGAGGACAGACGCCACTGTTTGCTTCCTAGACCTTGGACCAGCAGCCTGAGTGAGTTGACAGACCTACAGCATATTAGCTCTGCCATGAAAGGGATTTGAACTGAGCCCTCCGTACTGCTGTGAGGACTACTTAACTGTTATAGTTTTTCTCGATATATATATTCATAAGTGTCCTGGTTTTGTTTCGCCAGAGAACCCTGCCTAACACATCCTTCAATCAAGTCTCTTTCAGCTAGTTACCCTGCTTCACATCTCTATATCTGTTCCTGCCTTCCACTTTATCTTTCTCTATTTTGCCTTTCTCCATCACTTCTTTCCCAAATACTCCTTCTTCACATTCATGAGCTCTCAGGTGTTCTCAACCTTGACATTATTGGTATTTTGGACCAGATTTATTGTCCTACCAGGAAATACATTTTTCTTTATTTAGGTTACATTTCTAATAGGAGAGAATTTCTGCAAAAACAAAACAAAATCAAAAACCCTTCCTCAGATAAAGTTATTTGTCTGGTAAAATGGGAAGATTTTTTGATGGAAATGTTTAAAAATTTTTTTTCTCCCACTTTTTCTTCTTTAAGAAGTCCTGGTGGTGTAACATACTGCTAATATCAGTAGTTCAAATCCACCAACCGCTCTGTGGGGAAAAGATGAGCCTGTCTGCTCTTTCAAAGTTTTAAAATTCCTGGGAAACCAACAGAGCAATTCCACTCTGTCCTAGGCGGGTCATATGAGTCCGTGAGCTTGGTTTGGTTTGAGTTTATCTAGGTTCTTCCTATGCTGAACTGTAAAACTCATTAGCATGGTGGCAAAGCTCTGGCCTTACACCTTGAACATTGGGCAGTTGACACAGTGGGCCATGACAATCTTCCATTTCTGTGTGAGGTTGATAAGCAACAATTTGGCTCTCTACAATATTGATTGTGAACCACATAAATATATCCCACTGAACCGAAAGTAGATGTATTCCAAACTCAACTAATTTCTAGGTTTACCCCAATATGTGACACCAGAGCTTTGCAGTAGAAACATACAAGGTGGATGTAACCAGTCAGACGGGAAGGATTAAAGGGATGCCACAATCTCTCAAGGGGGACTCTCTGATGCTTAGCCCCAGTGATGCCCTAGGGAATCAATGTCTATAAGATCGTCCATGGCTTTCAGTGGCCTGACCCCTGGTCGGTGCTAGGGTTGCAGACTAAGACCTGTGGCAGCAAGGGGCTAAGATATGTTACTCTCTCTCATCCCTACCGGAGTCAGACCAATCAAGAAGACAATCTCTCCAGAGTTATGGCCACTCTGAGGTGTGGCTGGCATAGTCACTCAATGCCCAAGGATGTTTTAGGTGGGTTGGGTGAAAGAAAAAAAAAAAGCAAGGGAAGTACAGAGAACAATTAACTTTGTGTTAAGTTTTAAATCAGTTTGGGAGAGCATTAATGATTCTATGTTAAAAATTTTTTAAAGCAAATTGAATATGAAAGGTCTGAACAGATGGCATTATTTTACCTGCTCCAGGAAAGGGTAGGGGCATGGATTCAAAAATTAAAGTCAGGCTTACAAATTTAAAACAATTTTGTTGTTTGCATATTGAAAGCGTCTTGAAATATGTTTAATATCTGTGAAATTGGTATTTGGACTACGGCCGCACCCCAGATAGTGCCCTCCGTTCGCTCTGGTGGGCGGTGGGTTAATAATGTTGGGCTGCTGACGGAAAGGTTGCCAACAGGTTGAACCCACCAGAAGCTTCCCAGAAGAAGGCTGTGGTAGTCTGTTTCCTTAAAGGTTTTTAGCCTGGGAAACCCTAGCGATCAATTTTATTCTGTCCTATAGAGCCAATAGGGGTTGGAATGGCCTTGGCAGCAGTGGGTAAGTGGTAGTAGCTCGCTCTCTCTGCCCCTTAATTAAGTTTTCCCCAGGAGAGTAAGGGATCAGGGAGGCCGGAGAAGGGATGTTGCAGTGCTGGCTAGAAGACAAGCAAATGTACTGAGCATCTCAGCAGGCAGCTCCAGAGAAGGGCATTTTGTGAACTGGAACCCAGAGTGGGGTGGAGGTGGTGTGGTATTGTCCCACTGCGGAGTTCTACTGAGAGAAGAGCCTTCTCCTGTGGAGTTCTACTGAGAGAAGAGCCTTCTCCTGTGGAGTTCTACTGAGAGAAGAGCCTTCTCCCCTTTATCTCCTGCCTAGAGATCAGCCAAATTGAGGCTGATCTGGCCTGAGGGCTCTTATCCTAGGAGGAGGGGCCTAGAAAGGAAGTTGCCCTTTGAGGGTGTAAAGGTAAACACGCTGGATCAAAGCAACCACTTCTACATAGAAAATGTATCTATCACACAGTGATTCATGATCTGCACTGTTCGATGCCACCAGCACTTCTGCCCAGGTTTCATGGGAATGCTTCCCGTCCCTCCCACCTAAAGTGGTCACTTATACCTTATGCCAAACGTGAATGGGCAACGCGCGCACACACACACACACACACACACACACACACACCAAATCTGTTGCCTTCAAGTAGACTGTGACTCACGGAGAACCCCGCCCCCATGCACATCAGAGTAGCACTGTGCTCTATAGGACTTTCAGTGGCTAGTAGTTTTTTGGAAGGAGACTTTTAGTCCTTTCTTCTGAGGTGCTATTTGGGTGGACTCAAACCTGTCACCTTTCTATTAGTAGTCCAGTTAGCTAAGCATTTACACAACTCAGACTTTTCAAGTGGTTAGCACAAGAGCTCTCTGCTGAGAGGCGCAGACCCTGCCTTCAAATGTTCTTTGGCCATGGTCAGACAGACCAGTTGTGATCAGTTTTTAGAAGACACGGAAGAGGAGGAGTCTTGAATATAGAGTGCTCTTCTCACAGTAGGCTCTGGTTTTCACAGAAAGGAGGGACTTCGTAGGACCAGCAACAGGTAGAAGAAGCAGATATTCCATTTTGTTTAAGAGTCTTCCCATAACCAGAGCTGATGGTCCAGAAGCAGAGTGCTTCTGATCTGTCCACTGCCTAGAGATCGGGAACAGAGGAAGGAGTGGTGACACACGTTCTAATATCCACTTGCTCTGGAGCTTGTGGGCAGCCTGTGAGGGTGTCTGATGACATTTAGGAGCCCTGCATGCTTCTCACACATTTCACCGAGGTAGCTGGAACTTTGCTCGGAGCAGGGTGGAGCAGCTGGTGCCCTGGCATTTGGCCATGGAACATTCAGACTTTACAAGTGAAGTTGTGCAATGGGTGTGCCCTCGTCTGTCACAGGTTTGCATGGAGAAGTCAGGTTGGCAGCTCCCAAGGAAGCAGCTTAGTGTACTCTTGTACTATAGGATTGGACAGCTAAGATCAGGGCTAAAGAGATCTAAGCTTTCGTTTCAGGGCTAGATGAAGAATCAAACTTGGAGGAAAACTCATTAGCATTCTGTGATATGCAGATGACACAACCTTTCTTGCTAAAAGCAAAGAGGACTTGAAGCACTTATTGATGTAGATCAAAGACCGCAGTCTTCAATATGGCTTGCCCCTCAGCATAAAGAGAGGAACACATTCCACAAGCAGGCCAGGAAGCAACATTGCCATAAATAGAGAAATGGTTGAAGTTGCGAAGGATTTTATTTTACTTGGATCCACAGTCAACACTCATGGAAACAGCAGTCAGTAAATGAACTGACATATTGCTTTGGACACATCTACTACAAAAGATCTCTTTACCATGTTAAAAAAAAA
>NW_022105908.1:5136681-5138504 GCF_000313985.2 Echinops telfairi | reverse complement strand
GATACCAAAGACACCATTCTTGGCTCCAAGGGGCTTACCCTGTCTGTGGTGAGCAGTGGAGGCAGCCTATCAGGCTTTTCGCATCAGATACTATTTACTATGTTCTGAGGTTTCAGACCTCACCTGATGATATTCTAGAGTAGCTCTCCTGTGCACATCGCCCTCTCTCATTGCATCGTAGAAGCTGAGCAGAGCCCTCGTTTAGGAGTTGAACGGTGCTCTCCTACCAAGACAGTCCTAACTCCCAGTATCTTTTGTGTAACTTTATGTGGAAAGAGCATCTTTGCAGACACAATTAAGTTCACAGGCGGTCATACTGGGGTGGTATGGGCCTTGTTATATGACTGATATTCATATGTTCTCAAAATTAAAGAGAGGTAAGAGATACAGGCAGAGAGTGAGACTAGCCATGTGAAGACAGAGGCCCTAACTGTAATTTTGCAGCTACCAGTTAAGAAACACGTCCAGGCTACCAGAAGTGGGGAGAGACAAGGCCGACTGTTCTCTAGAGCATGGTCCTGTGGCCACCCTGAACGTGGACTTCTGATAGCCAGAAGTGTGAGGGAACAAATTGCTGTTGTTTTAAGCCATCTGACTTGTGGTATTTTGCTGCCGCGGTACTAAGCCACTAGGCTATCTTCTATCTTGTTTTCTGAAGTCCTTCTGAAGCCCCACGCTCACCAGCTACCCTCGCAGATCCTCAGAGCCAGAGACTGGGGTGTCTTCTGACTTTGGGGACCCTTTATGCCATTGATGAATCTGCGGGGGCTAATGGGACAAACTAATTCAAGCCAACGTATTTGTTATTGATCGGTATGCTTACACATTTAATCTGCTACTACTTTCAGGTAATGTTTGCCTGTTAACAGCAATTTCCAGCATATTGATCCAAACATTGATCTCAAGAGAGATTTGATTGTGCTTGAAAACTCATTGATGACAGAGAAGAGATACAGGGAATGAAAGTACCAGAGACTAATACTGTGGATCTCCGTCTGGGTGATTAAAAGAAGAACAGCACTGTTAGCAGAAATGGAACTGAGTGGGAGACTTAAGTCAGCTTACAATTAAATTATACTTTTGAAATAATACATGTAAATATTAACCTGAGTAAAGTGTGAAGACCTTACATTCATTATTGATTACCTCCCAACAAGCCCAATTTCCTTCTTAGAGGAAAGTGTTATTGTTATTATGTGACTATTTTGATATATATTTTTCTAGAATTTTCTAGAAAAGTTCTACGTTTTACTAAAGAACATAGAAGAGTATTCCAACATAGTAAGGTGTGCACTAGTTAGCAACCGTTCTTTTTAATTGCATAGAATTTCCCATAGATCTCAAAACCCAAACCAAACTCACTGTCGTGGATTTGGTTCTGACTCAGAGGTCCTGTGTTAGTTTATGTCGTCATTACCTTCTACATTTGCTTTCTAGGCCTAAGTATCGCAGACTGAGGCTGGGCGGAGGGGGGCTGGGCTGAAAACAACAGACATGTCTCATGGTCCTGCAGACTAGTCATTTGAAATCGGGGTCTCAGCCAGCCCCTCGCTTTCTGACATGCTCTCTTTTCCAGAGGAAGGTCTTGTTTTGTCCCCCTAGCTTCTGATATTAGTACCAGTTGCCAACGAGGAGATTTTGATTCATGGCCACCTCTTGTGGGTCAGAGAACACCGTTCTCCCCAGGGTTCTCAGTGGCTGATCTTTTCTGAAGTAGATCGGCCAGCTTTTCTGAGACACCTCTCACCTCTCAACCTTTCGTTTAGCAGCAAAGCCACCTTCCCATCTAGCAACTCCTAGCTTGCTTCGGTTTCTTGCCAATC
>NW_022105908.1:5132567-5134168 GCF_000313985.2 Echinops telfairi | reverse complement strand
GAGATAGACATGCAGATGCATTAATAAGTGCAAAAACCAGCAAAGCCAAATAAAACTATAAAGGAAGTCAAAACTAACAAAACAACAACAGCAAAACACAAAAAGAAAATAACAACTAAAAGAAAGCCACTGACACAAATGGAAAAGCCTATAAATACTCCGAGGTCTGTTTGTTGGCCTTTATGAGTGTTTTCCAGTCGAGTCTGATGGGGTGTCACACTCTGTCTCCAAAATCTATTTTTGGCATTCCCCCGGGGCTTCATCACTCTGCTCTTCTTGCTGTTCTGCTGCATGCCCTCAGTGCCTCCCTCCAGCATGATGGGGCCCGACTGTGCACTATCCCCGCACTGTGTCTCCAGTGTTGTCCCCTGCAGTACCATGGTTCAGTGAGGGATGCCGTGTCCCATGGTGGGGTCAGCCCTACGGTCCTCCCAGTGCTTTGAGCAGGAACATTGTCCTCAGGTGGGCCAAGATGTCCTCTCCTCCCTCTCCGTCCCTCTGCGTTTCTCCTGAGTGCTCTAATCCGACGTGCCCCTCTCCCCAAGCTGTAGCCCCAGTGCTGTCCTCTGAAGTGCATTCTTCTGAGGGGGGTGGTGCCCACCTAGGTGGGATTGGGACTGGCCCCGCAGACCCCTCGGTTCCTCGGTACATTGTATTCATATCTTGGCATGTTGGGTTGAAGGTTGGTTTCTCTCTTCTTCTCCTGTGGAGATAGAAACAATACCCTCCCCTTGGGTGGGTTAGTGCCCTGCTCCCCACCCCCCACCCCCACCTATGTCTTTTTTTCCTTTCTCTTTCTTTTCCCCTCTTATTTAGTTGGCTGCCATATGTATCCCTGGATTGGGTTTGGCCCCTGCTATAGTTGCTAGACCTCATCCCAGGGATGTATGTATATAGTAGCTTTCCACCTATGCCCAATTTCACTGTTGTTGTTGCTGTTTTAAACTTGCCTCAGTGGGCTCATGCTGTACTTGTCCATTTGTACTTCACTTACTTCACTTAGCGTGATTTCCTCCAGCTCTTCCCATGCGGCCATGTGCTTCATGCGTTCATCGCTGCTTTTTAGGGACGTGTAGAACTCCATTGTATGTATGTACCACAGTGTTTTAATCCATTGATCAATTGATGGAAATTTGTGTTGTTTCCAACTCCTTGCAATTGTGAACTGTGCCGCAATGAACATTGGCGCACAGATGCCTGGCTGTGCTTTGTTTCTTGCCTCTTCTGCGTATATGCCCAGTAGGGGGATTGCTGGGTTGTGTGGTAGGTAGTTCAATTGCCATCTGTTTTACATATCGCCAAATTGATTTACATAGTGGCTGTACATACCTACAGGTCCACCAGCCGTGGGTGAGAATTCCTATCTCCCCACAGCCCCTCCAATGCTAGTTACTTTCTGATTTTTTGAATCGGGCTATCTTTGAGGGTGTTAGGTGGTATCTCATAGTTGTTTTAATTTGTATTTCTCTTATGGTTAATGATCAGGACATTTTCTCATATGTTTATTGACTATTCGAATTTCTGCCCCTGTGAAACTTCTGTTCAGGTCCTTTGCTGAAACAATTTTTCATTTCTTGTAACACATAATGCTAGACCTTGAT
>NW_022105908.1:5127359-5131889 GCF_000313985.2 Echinops telfairi | reverse complement strand
TATCAAGTGTTCATGGGGGAGCAGGGAGGGAGGGGAAAAATGAGGAGTTGATACCAAGGGCTCAAGTAGAAAGCAAATGTTTTGAGAATAATGAGAGAAACATATGTACAAAAATGCTTGACACAATGGATGTATGTGTGGGTTGTGGTAAGAGTTGTATAAGCCCCCAATAAAATGACTTAATTATTAAAAAAAAGTTCATGGAAAAATTTTATACTCTTTTAATTCCACTTTCCATGCATTGTTGAAACCAACTCACACACACAAGTTTATTATGTACATGGAGTTCCTGGAAGAAGCCCTGCTGGAATAGTTATTGAGCACTCTTCTATTAACTGAAAGGTCAATGATTGAAACCCACTATATGGAGCATAGACATAACAATGTGCTTCTGTAACGATTTCCAGTCTTGGAAACCCTATTGGTCAGTCTTACTCTGTTTTCAACTCATGAGTTGGAATCAACTCAAAGGCATGGGTTTGGGAGTCACACTCAGTTGCTTACAGAAATGTCGGAGGTTCAAGTCCACCCAGAAGCACCTCAGAAGAAAGGTCTAGCAGTTTAGTTCCCAGTAAAACCAACATTGAAAATCCTACGGAGCACAGTTCTTTCTGATGATAGTTCTGGCTTCCACGAGTTGGAAAAGACTTTCTGGCAACTTGTGGTTAGTGTGTGCATGCAGGTCCTCAATATCCTTTTGGTAGGTGAGATGGTTAGGTTTTGTGCTGACTTGACTGGGCCAGGATACTGGTTTGGCAGTTAACCCCTGGCAATTTTAATCACAGCCAAGTCTGTGTAAGCTTAATGGGATAAGTTTAGGGTGGAATGCAACACCCTTACTCAGATCACAGCCTGGATAGAATGAATTGAAAGGAGGCTTCCAATATAAGTAGATCATGTGGGAAAGCTGGCTGGCTTTATCTGGATCCTTCATTTGACTAAATTGACCACTGGTTCTTGGAAATGGAGCCAATGACTGGCCATGTTACCTGTTGGTGCTGGGACTGGTCAGCAGCCTAGTGTCTAACCTGTTACACCTAGTTTCATTCACCTCTACAGCCACCAGCTTGTGATCTTCCTGCTGATCTTGTGCTTATCAGGCTCTACAGCTCCTCAAATCAGGAGAAGCCTCCAGGCTAACATCTGACCCGCACATTTGAAACCTACCTAGACTTGGACTTGTCCACTTCTACAATTGTTTGGGCCACTTTCTTGATATAAATCTCTCTCTATGTGTATCTATCATCTATCTATCTATCTATCTATCTATCTATCTATCTATCTATCTATCTATCTATCTATCATCTATCTATCTGCATATATATATATCCTGTAGGGTTCCTATGAATCAGAATACACACACATATACACACACTATATATATTTACTGGAAAACTCAGCCTAAGACCATAAAGTATTATGAAGTATTATACCCACAGAGACAAACACACTCCAATTAGTAGGAGAATCAGCTGTTATTTCCATGCAAAACGGGAGCAATATTTGCCCATAATAAGCAATGGACACCAGGGCTTACCCCACAAGGGCACATATTTAATGTTCAAACTTGCTGGCATAAATCTCCTCATAGATATGGGTCACTTTATATAACTGACCTTCTACTAAGAAGTTAACCTGGAAAGAATCAACTTTTAGATTCAGTAGGTGAACTATGCATGAATTGTTCGGTGAAACAATTCATAGTTTTTTAAAAAGGTAAAAGAAAGAAAGACACTCGAGTGTCAGAGGGATTGGGCTTTAATCCACCTGGTCGGTGGTTTGAAACCACCAGCATCTCTTTGGGAGACAGACTAGGCTTCTCAATCCAGGAAACAGTTAGTCTCAGAAACCCACAGGGGGTCCCTGTGAGTCAGCAATGACTTGATGGCAGAGAGTGGTACCTTGATTGAAGCAACCCAGGGCTGCAGTGACTACATGCTGGCTGCTAACTGAAAGACCAGCAGCCCCAGACCACCAGCCACGCTCAGGGAGAACGCAGAGGCTTTCTACTCCTGCAAAGGGTTACAGTCCAGAGTCTCACCAGGGGAGTTCTGCTCTGTCCTGTAGGGTCCCCACGAATCAGAATCAATTCCATGGCAGTGAGTTTGATTTTGGAGGTGAACTTGCTGCTTCTATATATCAATTGTTCAGCAAAAATCTTTTTTGTATGGTGTATTGTTTGTTTTCTAGCTTTAGGTTTACTTTAAAGATCGGATTCATTTAAAGCTGTAAACTTCCCGTTGAGTATTGTCTAATATGAGATTTTTAAAAAGCTGTTAGCTTCTCATACCAAATTTCAGGTATACAACACACCATTAATCGCTGGCTAAGTCTTTCTGAAGAGAGGGCCTGGGGCACTATTTTGGAAACCCTCTGAAACCCATTGGTAATTGGTTGTATCCATCTTTATTTCAATGATTAATGTGCTGAAGTCATTAAGATCAGTTTGTCTTATATTTCCCTTAAATAGGAATGATGCCATTTATTTTACTTTGCGAAGTCTTTTGTTACAGAGAATGCAAGCAAGACCTTGAAACGCACTTAGGAAGCTTCATTAACAAGGCCTATGTGTAATTTTATCAACAACCCATGCAAAACTCTTAACTCGCCTCCAGTCACTGGTTGTGTTTGTTAGGCTGGGTTTTCAGAGAAGCAAAGCCAATGATGCTTGTATGGGTTTGCATATAGAAGAATATTTTATATCGATGCTGACACAGTTGTAGAAGTAGGTTAGTTCAGTTCAGTTCAAGCCGGACTTATCCTGACTTATGCTGAATGACAAAGCAGGGGGTGGTGGGGGAGGTAGATAGAGGATGGTAGATGCAGAGGTAAATGAAGCTGAGGTTGACCGAGTGGATTCACTATCAGGAGTCTACTGATGGCTCCTGGGATCTGCAGGAAGTACAGCACACTGAAGAACCAGACACAGGATCCAGTTCCAGCAGAAGATGAAATAGCAAAGAGACTTTGGCTCGGTTTGGTTTCTCTCTTACACAAAAGGCTAACCCCCCAAAAAGGTGTCATCAGCCTGAGAACTGATTGGTTTTTGAACTCCACCTGTACCTTCACCTGGGAGTGTCTAGTTGACATAGACTCTAATCATCATACTGGGTCTATGAGTTATGTCCATTACTCAGTCTGAGTTGAGATAAGCCACAATGAGCTCCCATTAAAAAGTATTGCTGATATCAGGTGCCATCAAGTTGAATTTGACTCATAAGGACTCCACACAACATCCCCTTGTTCTGGTTGAAAGACTGTCTCTTGGTTTATAGATAGATATATATCAAACACGAGTACAATAAAGTGTCCTGGAGCTCCCATTCTTTGAAATGTTATTCATGGTTTGTTATGACCCACACCATCTAATGCCTTTTCATAGTTAAAAAAAACTGCTGAGATTACCAGGTGGTATGGCAGTTAAAGCACTTGTGAACTGACGGGAAGGTCAGTGGTTCAAACCCACTAGTCATTCCATGGGATAAGAAGTACCCACTTGCTTCTGAAAATATGTAGAGTCTTGGAAACTCTACTCAGCTGAATAGAGTTGCTATGCGTTAGACCCAAGTAGAAGAAAAGGAAAATAGGTTAAACGTCTTTCTGGTATTGTCTGCTCTCAGCCAAGATTCATCTGACATCAATGAGAGCATTCTTTGTTCTGCATACTCCTCTGTATTGTATGGCAGTATACTACTGCAACTAGTTTTGGAACTATCTTTTGAACAATGTTACTTGTGTGTGGCATGAATGACATTGTTCAGTGATTTCTGTATTTTGTTCTATCCCCTTTATTAGAAATGGGCACATATATGGATATCTTCCAGTCAGAGTAGAGGTCTCTAAGTCAAGCTTCCCGTGGCTACTATTCATTTCAGTTGATTTCCTCTTGCTGCACAAATAAACAAACAAACGAAATCCTGTATTTCCCTAAATACTGTTGTAGAGAAGACTCCATGGAACCCCTGAAAACTGAATCTAAAAGAATTTGTTCAGAAAAAAATCACATCCATGTATAGGAAGGCACTGCTCTGCATAAGGAAGCACCGAGGGCTTCAATAACAAGTTCATCACACAGATAAATATACTCTGGGAAACATATACTATCATGCAGTCATTTGTTTGGCTACATTTTATTGGAGGTCATAAGACAGATGCATTAGTGGTGGGAGGTTTTTGTAGTGGGTTACAAAATTTATAGTAATAATGATATCAGAATGCTTATAATGTATCCTTTTCAGAGCAGGTCATAAAAGTGTCAACGTTGATGGAAGAAATTCTTTGAGGTTGGAACTGGTTATAAAAGATTCTTTCTTTAGAAATTGCTTACTAAAGTGAAATCTTGGTTGTCCAGGAGATTTTCATAAAGAGTTGGCAGTTCAAGCCTTTCCCTTGAGGCTTGTTTCTGTATCTTTAGGAATAAAGGAATATTTCTCAAGGTCATTTTTACGCCAGTGTGTCTGCTTTAAAACCACCTCCAGGGGAGTGTTGTGTTAGTCCGTGTAGACTAGCGAAACAAATTCATAGACACTC
>NW_022105908.1:5113122-5126951 GCF_000313985.2 Echinops telfairi | reverse complement strand
GAGATGCTTACAATACCACTGGATCCCCAAAACTTCCCACCCACTGGCCTGTGAACTTCCTGCATTTGGCGTCATTACATGTGTTTCATTAGTCAGAAGAGGACTTTATAGATTGATACCAGACGTATGGGCTAATATTGGATTTATGGATTTGATATGGGCTGGGCTGGGATGTTTCCTTAATGTAACTGCTCTTGTATATAGACCTCTTTCTTATACACATATGTGTGTCTATGGATTTGTTTCTCCAGTACACCCGGACTAACACAAGTGTATTCCTTCCACCTCCTGGCTTGACTGCAGAGGAAACATTCCTATAGTTATTTATGGCTTCCAGCAATTTACATAGCTAGATAACGGGCTTGTCAGGAGAACCAACATGGGTTTCCAGGCAGATGGATAAAAAGAATAATCTAATTGAAGAAAAACGGAGTTAAATTTAATCATTCATTTTCATCCAAAAGCCTTCATACATCTTTCCTTTACAGCACAGAGGAGCTATTTGGTGACTCTAGCTTGCCTTTCAGTTAGTGCTGCAGGAGAGCTTAAGTTGTAGAGCGCTTCTTTTATGAAAGACTTCAGCCCTAACTTCATTTTGAGTCTTTCTATAGTTCAGAGACCAAGTGAGGCTTTTGTACTTCCCCAGGGCACGCTGGCCTTTAAGCCAATAATGTGGCTACGATTAGGCAGGTACAAGTAAACCTAAGGTAAGACTATTTTCCCTCAGGAAAGAATATGGTTGAAAGTAGATTAACTGGCATGTAGAAAAGTGCTCACACAAAGAAATGGCCCTTAACATTTGGATGTTTTTATAGTTAATCAGATGCATGATCCCTAATTTAAATGAAAGCTTGGTGTCTTCTATTGTCTTCTAAGCACTGTGGCTCTGACTCAGGGTCACATGCTTATAAGTCAGGCCCCAGGTGAACAGACACGTCTGTCTGGGAAAAAGTACAACCAGAATTCACCTAGAAGCAAGGATGATGGGATTTCATCTTAGAGACTTTGGACCTGTTTTCAAGAGGGACTAGTCCCTGCAAGTTGGCCAGGGTGCAGGTTAGCACTGATGAAGCACACAACATTCCCATAGTTCTTGAATGCTTCCTCGCCATCATGACCCCAGTTCTGCCTTACAAATCCAGCTAGACTGGAGCATGTACACGGGTACAAATAAGAGCTCTCAACACATGGAATCCAGGACCAATAAACCCTTCCGGAACACTAATGGGCATAGCAATACCATGAGGGTAGAGGGAAGGTGGGGGGAGAAGGGGCAGATGGGGAACCAGTTGCAATGGTCAAAGTATAACAACCCGAGGGGTGCAAACAACAGAAGTGTGGGTGAAGGGAGACAACGGATGGTGTAAGATATGAAAATGATAATTATTTCTAATTTATCAAGGGTTCACGAGGGTGGGAGAGGAAGAGGAAAAATGAGGAGCTAATACCAAGGGCTCAAGTAGAAAGGCATGTTTTGAAAATGATGATGGGAACATATGTACAAATGTGCTTGACACAATTGATGGATGGATTATTAGAAGAGCTGTAAGAGCCCCAATAAAAGGATTTTTTTTAAAAGAGGGACTAGTCCCTGGAAAAAGGCACCATGCTTGGCAGAGGGTCAGAGAAAGACAGAGGGACCCTCAAGGAGAAGGACTGAGGCAATGGCTCCAACAATGGGTTCATACATAACAATTGTGAGGATGGTGCAGGACCAGGCAGTACTTTGCTCTGTTAGACTACGAATCAATGACACTTAACAACAACCAATGAAAAGCTCACATTTGCCCTGTCTTTGTGTTGCTTGTTACAGGGGACCATGCATGCATCTGGGAAATAGCATGAATAGTAAAATTCGGGATCTATTTAGACTTTTCAAAAAGTGCTATCATATATAACAAGGTTCTTCTTCTTTTTTAAATCATTTTATTGGGGGCTCACACAACTCTTATCACAATCCATCCATCCATTGTGTCAAGCACATGTGTACATTTGTTGCCATCATCATTTTAAAAACATTTTCTTTCTACGTGAGCCCTTGGTATCAGCAGCTCATTTTTTCCTTGCCCCCTACACCCTCCCTCCTCCATGAACCCTTGATAATTTGTAAATTATTATTATTATTTCATGTCTTACATTGACCGATGTCTCCCTTCACCCGCTTTTCTGTTGTCCATCACCTTGGGAGGAGGTTAGATAGATCATTGTAATCCATTCCCCCTTTCTCCTCCCACCTTTCCCTTCCCCTCCTGGTATGGCTACTGTCAATATTGGTCCTGAGGGGTTTATCTGTCCTGGATTCCCTGTGTTTCCAGCTCTTATCTGTACCCATAAAACAAACAAACAAGGTTCTTCAATCCACAGTGAGAAAGTGAGATTATTAGATGGGTTCTCCAAGAAAAAACACCCACATTTGTGCCACAGAGGGCTCCCCATGACCCATCTCCACATTGGGGGCCAAGGAGCCCACCAACCACTAGCTGCTATCAGGTGTCTTCTGACTCCTGGCAATCCGGGGGGTGTCTTAAAATTGTGTTTCCTAGGCTTTCCTTGGCTGTGACCCTTTGGAAGCATGTTACCAGGTCTTTCTGTTGAGTTGCCTGTGGGTGGACTCAAATCACCAACCTTTTGGTTATTAGTGCAGCACTGAACCACGTGTGTCACCCAGCGAATCCAGCCATGGTGACAGAACAGCCTTCATGCTTCTCCATCCAGGCTGGTTTCTGCCTGAGTTTAGGGTTTATTGTGCTAACCTAGCCAATAAACACATGTGGGGTTAATTGAAGGGCGGAGAGATAAATGGCTGGGTGAGCCTTGCCTTTCTAGTTCTCGGGTCTCTTGCTTTCTTATGGTCGGACCAGGATGCAGCTGCCTTAGCCAGTTCCCTGCTTCAGCTGGCAAGGCTCACTTCCTGCAGGACATCCCTGAGGAGAAGCAACATGGACCTACCCCGATACAGCCCTGGGTGCTGGAGCAGCCGTGTGGAGACCCCTGCCAGCGCTGAGATGCTTACACGTTCACTGATTCAGCTTTCCTCCTGCAGTCGGCATCATTGCCTCTGTTTTGTGAGATGGAGGAGGACTTTGTGGATTGGTATCAGACATATGGGTTAATGTTGGATTTGTGGGCTTGGACAGCATGGGGATGGGATGTTTTCTTGCTGTGTACTTAACCCATATATAAAACTCTCCCTTACATGAGTTTCTGTGGATTTGTTTCACTGCCTTTCAATGGTTCCTGAAGTGGCTCCAGAGGCCGGATCTGTGTAGCAGGAAGAGGTCTCCTTACCAACCACACTCCTGACCGGGGGACTTAAGGATACCAAACTATATATCCTTCCAACTGGAGCCTCTGTGGTGTGGTGGTTACTCGTTGGGCTGCCATCCACAAGGGCAGCAGTTTGCAACCCCCATCTGCTCTAAGTAATAATGATGAGGTTTTCGACTCCTGTAAGGAGTTACAGCCTCAGAATCCCACAAGGGGCAGTTCTGCCCTGTCACACAGTGGACTTGGACTATGGATAGTGACCCCCCTTACTACCCCCTTCCCCTAATGGACGCAGATGAAACCTTGGCTTAAGTCATCAAGGTTTAGGGAAATCACTGCAAACCACACTGGCAGAGGGGAGGCGCTGCTGACCCTGGCTGTTTCTTTGAATTCTAAGCACCTGTAATTCTCTAACTTGGTGGGGAGTAACATCCGTGTTACTTTTCAGCGATTCCGGGCGGTAACAGAGATCGCGCCCACTGACAAATGCTAGGATCAGCTCCAGGGGAGCATCCTGGTCTCCTCAGTGTCTGTTTCTCGCTTCTTGTCCATCTTCACATGGCCTCTGTCTTTCCCGATTTGTGCATGCTCATCTCTGAGTCAGAGGCCATTCGATTTAGGACAGAACTCTACGTTAACATGACCTCATGAGCATAACAAAGAAAACCCTATTCCAAACAAGATTATCGTCAACCTGTCCCTGGTGGTGTAGTGGTTCTGCACTGGACTGTGATCCGCGTGGTTGGCAGTTCAAAAACCACTAGCACCTCTGTGGGAGAAAGCCTGGGCTTTCTACTCCTGTAAACAGCTACAGTCTCAGAAATCCACAGGGGTCACTATGAGTCAGCATCGACTGGATGGCAGTGAGTTTGAGAGCGTTTAGGATGCCAACCCATTGAGGGCAGGGGGTGTCACAGTTCAAGCCAATACAATCCCTTTAAATGAAAGGAAGGCATATGCACATTTGTTTGTGGTAGATACCACCGTTTGCAAAAAGCCTGGTGTTTTACAGGGCTCTCAGGAACGCTGTGTAGACAGAGCCCAGGGTGTCCGTGCCTGGGTCTTTCTCCTGTGTTGGGTGCTCATTCTAGAGAATCATCGGCTACTAGCTGCCGCTGTCACTCAGCACAGACTCAAATGCTGATCAAAGCCCTCGGTTTTGGAAACAAAATGAACTCTGACTAGCAAGGCCACATTGCTGACACCTTGGAGCAAAGCCTTTTAGGAGAGGGGATGGCAGCCTTGCCGGTCCCTTTTCATCTCCTGTCTGAGCCCTGGCAGTCCAGCTGTCAGCTGCCAGCTTTTGTAAGCAGGACTCCAGGAGCAAGGGGAAGCGAAGCTCTCGCCACCAGAGAGTTAAACCCTGAGAGGGCCTGGATGGAATGATTACTTGGAATGCTGCAAGGGTTTTTTCTTTTTTTAAAAATTCTCTTTCAGGTCAGCTTTGCTGATATCTAGGAGCTAAGTATACTGTAAGCATGTGAATTTCAATAAATATGTTTCCTTCAATTACCCAGCTGGACAGTTTAATTCACCAGAGCCTACAATCATACAGAGGCTTCTGGGGGGATTGTTGTGATTTAGATCATTTCTAATCTCCTCTCTGCTTAACCTGCAGGGCCATGGACAGCCTTGGAGACCAGGGGGTGGGGAGAAGGAGGAGGGGAGAGCCTGTTCTCATCAACCCAGGGATGCAGGTTTTTGGCTCCAACTCAAAGGCTGATGTTGCATCGAACAGAGAAGCTGAGGAGTATTGCAGAAGATGGAGGGCCAGGAAGGGAGGCAGAAGGGACAAGGGCTATAAAACAGCCATTAAGGGTGATGGGATAGAAAGATTGCTATTCAGTTTAGAGACTAGGAGGCAGAAGATCCCCCCCCCCCATGGGGGACTCAAATTTTAGCCTTTATTCTTGCACAGATACTCCTGCAAATCCAAGGGACAGAGACCCACTATATTAATCACCTGATTGCAAATGCACATGCAGCTGGGTGAACCACTTCCCACCTTAGTATTACCTGTGATGTCTGCTGAGGAAACTCTTTAAATATGTAAAAGGTTCCTACTTAAGTTACATGGTGGGGGGCTAATGACCAAGATAACTAGCTCTGGTCGGAAGAAATTATAAAGGAGAGTGGAGAGTCAGATGAGTTGGAGCTATTGCTCGCTCGAGAGCTCAGTTTGCCTGCTGTGATCTTGGACTCCATGGTGCTTCCATTGTCCATGCCTGTTGGGATTCTAGAGTTGAGGGAAGTAGGGCGGGTACCAAATATGATGGCAGCATTGGTTTTCCTCTTTAACTGATGCGTTCTGGGCATTGGGCATCTGTTTCCATTATGCAGGGTCCTCTGATTTTGGTTGAGTCATTTCTAGTTCCGTGTTACTTTCATAAAGTAAATTCTGACGGAAGACCTTATATGCAACAGAATGAAAGGTTTCTCGGTCCTGCATCATCCTTCTGAAGGACAGTGTGCTTGAGTCTATCCTTGCTTCCATTGCACCCGTTGTGCCAACCCATCTCATGGAGCCTCTTCCTCCGGTTCACTAAACACAATGTCTTCCTCTAGCAATTGAGCTCCAGTGATAATGTGGCCCCAGCAAGCAAGGTGGACAATGTTCTATTGTAATGCATTGGCTAATTTCCACAAGTGGATCACCAGGCCAATCTTCCTACCCTCTCTTAGTCCAGAAGCTCTTGAGAAATTTGTCCACCATGGGTGACCCTGCTGGAATTTGAAATCCCAGTGGCACCGCCTCCAGCTTCACAGCAACATGAAAGCACTAATGATAGAGCAAGCAGACAGACAGGTGGCAATCTTCTTTATTGGGTACCATCTTCCGGGAAGTCATCAGGGTTTAGCCATCCTGAAACTTCCTCTAGCGCACATTGGTGATTCCTCCTTGGGAAACATATAAAGCACCTGAAAATAGCTGGTATTCCATCCACCCCAGCAGTGAGGCCCTGGCAACTCCGCTCCTGCTCTGGTACGAGTATAGTGTCTATATCCCTACATCTACTTGTATTCCTGTCCTTTCCAGGGCTGGCTGTCCAACTCGCTTCACTCCCAATATCCCTGATGCTTAATTTAGCCATAATTGGATTCTGTTGCCTGCAACGAGGCACTGGTATCATGAGACTTTGCTCTGTAGGCAAGTGCTTTTATTCGCTTATTGAAGTTTTTAAAATTAATTCCAGAGCAGGGACTTTAGAAGCCACAGAATCCTCCAGGCTTCCCTTTCCTTTGTTCACAGATAAGCAAGCAGAAGCGAGATGTGGGCTAACTTGCCTGAAGTCCGCGACTGTGAGTGGCTGGCAGAGTAGACACTTAACTCTGGACTTCAGCTGGGCCCACGGTTCTTGTTCGTACTGCAACACAGAGATTCTTATACTTGAACATGCTGACAGCTTTGCGTTGTGGCAGAGACCAGTCTAAGGGGCTCGTTGAGTCTCTGCCTTGGCAGTGTGGGCTATTTGTGGACTGTGTGTATGTGTGGGGGTGAGTGAGTGAGCTGAATTTCAGAAAGCACCTTCATTTACCCTTCTGCTTGGTAATAGTTAGAATTTTCACATAATGGGGGCACATGAATATAAATGGGAAATAAATAAGCAATAGCCACAACATGCACATTTCAGAAAGTTCTGCAGGCTCCCCCAGGGGACTGTGGGGAGGGTGGGGATAGTGCTGCTGCCTGTCCTGAAGGTGATCTTCCTACCTCCTTTTTGAGCACCCATTTTCAGTTCTGCTCCCCACCCTGGTGCTCCCTGAGGCCCTGGTGCTATTCTCTGATACACCAAGATCTTGGCAGGAACGTGCCCTTTGACACTCCCCAGGATACTCAGTGGGCCCTTCCTCCGGTGCATGGCTGACTAACGAGTGTGACATTTCTACTTCCCCATCTGTTGGCTTAGTCTTCCTGCTGCATCCCAGGTCTTGTCTCCTGGGATACCTAATTAAAGGGCTGGCAGCACTCTTGCCAATAGTCATGCTTGGAGCTGAGTATTGTATTTCTGTAGGGTGGGTGGGGGCTGGGGGGTGGACAAAAAAAATCTTTGGCTCTTTCCCATCTGAATTTTCAAATTGTAACTTGTGCAGGTGGGGGAGTGGAGTGCTTCAAAAAGTTCACAGAAAGAGGGAATTGAAAGAGAATGGAACTTTCCCCTCAACCTTTTGCTGCCTCCCCTCCTGTTTCATACAATACAGTGAACCTAGATTTCACACAGCACAGTGAGAGCCAGAACTCAATGAGCTGGCCTTTTGTTTCAAAGTCTTGAAAGTCTTCTGTCTTCAATAGGGTGCTCTTTTTCTAGTGCTCTCTATTAGTGGGAGATGCTGCATCTTCTTTCTCTGACAGGAACATGGCCCGTTGCTGGCTAACACAGGTGCTGGATTTGTCATTTTTACCATCGTACAGTCCATATCCAGCAGATGGTACACAGTTTGTCTTAGAGAGGCATGTGAGCAGGGCTTTAGTCTTTGAGCACGTGATGCATTATGATTCAGGGTAATCGTGGTATATTTTTAATAAGGAGACTGACTACATCCATTCATTCCTTTAACGGACTGATTCATCAGACCTGCCTGCCTTCTAGGTGTCTGCTGTGAGGTGATGAAGCTGCAGAGATAGGCAAGAGGCCAAGACCTCTGCTCTCCAGGGTACAGCTGTCCTGGATTTCTCTCTTTTTGTGGCATGCCCAGCACCCACTTCTCATAATCACCCAAGCCCTTCTTTTCTACCTACAGGGTCGATAACCCTCCCTGACAAACATTGGGCAGATGAGCAAGACCTGACCAATCAGAGTGTGTTATCACTTTTTACTCCCTACAGTTCGGGGATTAGGGTCATGAGCCATAGCAGTTCCCAGAGTCGGCCCTGGGACATGGGCTAGAGTTCCTGAGACTGATGCCACTCCTTCCACCCATGCTGTGAAATGTCAGGAAGGAATCCTCTGGATCTAGGCGTCATTCTTATGACCACTTGGGGGAGGGCCTTCTTGAGCTCACAGCCCCACCACACCGCCTTCAAGTCCATTAGCGAGCAGAACAAAGGAGAGTAGAAATGAGAGTCTGATTTATAACTGCATCATTTGAGCACCTGGATCTGACAATCTAGGCCAAATCTACCCATCGGTTTGTCCACTGCAAAAGCTAATAAATATCTTCTTCCTACCTTACCACTCTCCACTTAATCCAATTTGAGACCAGTTTCTATCTTTTGAAATATAGTTCTTACTAATAATCAACAGGCAAGTAAAGGAGGGTGATGAGGATCATTTATAACATGTAACTGAAGAGTAACCTCACCCAAATTGAGGGATCTGAGAAAAAAAAAATTTACAGATGGAGGAATGCCTTGGGCTTACCCATAAAAATTTAGTGGGGATTGTCAAGGTTCATGGGATATTTTTAAAAATGGAACACATGGGCAACAATAAGCTAAAATTCATTGAATTGACTATTTTTTGTTTTTAAGGGTATTAGATTTTAGAAAGATTTGGATCTGAAATGTTTCATTAATAATACCTTTGTGTTCAAAAGATCAACTTCAATTTAATGGGGAAGTGATTAACATGAGGCAGCTTGTTTCTTTAGGGTACCACATTAATGCTGCTACATCGCCAAGCTAACTTCCCAGATACATCCTTCTAGCCTTTGTGGCTCAGGATTCTAGAAGGGAGGTATGCCCAAATATGAAAATAGAATTGATAGCAAAGTTCCATGAATTTGTGCACTCATCAGAATCACCTTAGACATACAGACACCTGAATGGCCAGACAGGATGTTTTAGGTGACGGCAGACCAGGCATACATGTTACCCAGACCTACCACAACGTGAGAGACTAAATGAAACATATGGGTGATAATGCTGGAGTCCTGGGCTTCAGAGGAAAGGACAGAGAAGCAGGAATCAAGTCAATGGCAGTGAGTGAGAAGGAACTGAACAAAAGAGGCCGGAGAGGAGGCTGGTGCAGGATCTGCTTTCCTGATGTGACGTGGTCATCTTGACTTACTGCAAGCAGCAGCTGATGGATACAGTGTCACACAAGCACAAACGCACAGTCACGGCTGAAGAGGAGACGGGGCATTCTCCCTTGTTCTTTACTTCCTTCAGGTTACCACAGGAATGCCTGGCTTACCTCCCCTACCCAGTGGCAGTCAACAAGGCCCCCACAGCTCCTGCTGTGCTTCAGGTCAGAGCCAAGTCCTTCTGGATTGAGTTTCTGGTGCACCACCTCCACACTGGAGACTCCGTCTCACCAGAACAGCAGAAGGGTCCGTGCCAGACAGACTGGCTGGACAAGAACTCCTCCCATATCCACCCAACCTCTTCGAAAGGGTTTCTTCCAGGAGCAATCTGATCTCAGCCACCATCTGAGCCTGCAGCAGCAACAGCTAGGCCAGTAGGATCTGCACCGATGATGAGGCTTTCCATCCTATCAGCCCCCTCACCCCCTCACCCCATCAATGATTCCAAGAGCTCCTTGACAGGCAGAGGTTGCTGACCTATACCAGGTACCCAACTCGCCATAAGGTTCCCCTTTTGGGGTTCTGCCTCTGTCCAGTTTTCTCCTTTCTTATCTTTCTCTTCTTTATTTTAATCCTTTGCTTCTCTGCTTTCTTTTCAAAGCCATACAAAAACAACAAATGGAAGTCCAGGAGATTAACAAAAGTTTCCAGAAATAGATAATACATTGAAAAAGAAAAAGAAATAGAATTGAATCAAGGGAAGATCAAATTAGTGACCTCAAAGACAGACCTTTTAATACTGGCCTGCTAGAGCAGGGGCCGGCAAACTTCTGAGATGGAAGAGCCAAGCCTAGCCCTCCCAACAATTTAAAAATTATCTGAGAGCCATAATTATATTTTTACAAAAAAATGAAATCACCATTATCTGAATAATATCCTTTATAGGAAACTATGATAGTTTTATTTTCATATTCAATTTTATATCAGAGCCACATGTAGTTACTGGAAGAGCCACTTATGGCTGGAGAGCCACAGTTTTCTGACCCCGTGCTAAAGGAACGATCCAAAAAAAAGATAAAAAAATGCAAAGATAACCTAAGAATTATGTGGGATACCATCAAGAGGAATAACATATCTGATCAGAATTTCAGAACAGAAAGAAACCAAAAACCACAGAGAAAATTGTGAAACACTTGTTGCAAGAAACCTTCCCTAAAATCAGGAAAGACATGCATCTCAGAAGCTGGATGAATTCCAAACAGGAGAGACCCCCAAAAGAAAATCAACATATCATAATCAGTCTTTACATAACTAAGATAGGGAAGAATCCAGAGAGCAGCCTGGGGAAAACAAAAAGTTACCTATGAAGGGAAACCAGTAAAACGAAGATCTGATTTCTCAGCAGAAACGATATAGGCAAGAAAGTAGTGGGATGACATATATAAAACTCTAAAAGAAAAAAAAATACTGAGCAAGAAAAATTTGCCCAGTAAAATTCTCTCTCAAATGCAGTGATGAAATTAGGATATTTTCAGATAAACAGAAATTAAAGAGATTTGAAAAAAACCAGTTCAACTTTACAAGAAGTACTAAGAGTAGATCTTCAGTGGGATGACATTTCCTGGGGGACAATGGAGAGGGGAGGCAGGAGGGAAGGAAGTGGGTGTTAACAAACCCAGGGACAAGGGAGCAACAAGTGATCCAAAATCAGTGGCAAGGAGGGTGTAGGAGGTCTGGCAGGGCTGGACCAAGAACAATGTAGCCTAGAGGAATTCCTGAAACCCAAATGAAGGCTGAACATGATAGTGGGACAAGAGGAAAGTACAAATAAATAGAGGAAAGAACTAGTAGGCAAAGGGCATGTGTAGAGATCTATATATGGGCATATACAGATATAAATATATTTATATACGATGAAGGGGAAATATATCTATGTATATATATTTATATGTTTAGTATTAAGGAAACAGATGGACAGTGGGCCCCTACACAAGTACTCCCTCAACACAAGAACACTTTGTTCTAACAATTCGGCAGTCTGAGATGCTCACCTTCCTGGCATGATCACTGAAGACAATGGGTGCAAATGTGGTGAAGAAAGCTGATCGTGCCCAGCTATCAAAAGATATAGTGTCTGGGGTCTTAAAGGCTTGAAGATAAACAGGTGGCCATGTAGCTGAGGGACAACAAAGGCCACATGGAAGAAGCACACCAGCCTGTGAGATCATGAGGTTAAAAGGGATCAGGTATCAGGCATCAAAGACCAAAAAAACCATAGCATTGTGAATGAGGGGGTGTGTGGAGTGGGGACCCAGGGCCCATCTGTGGGCAATTGGACATCCCCTTGCAGAAGGGCTGTGGGGAGGAGATGAGCCGATCAGGGTTCAGTTGGCACAATAAACTAACTACTTCACCAAGTCAGCCCCTCTCTCTTTATCCCTGGAGTTGGGCGACACGCGCTCTCTTCCTTCACCTTCCTGTTGACAAGTCACTTGGAGCCATGTTGAGACCTGCAAGAACCCTGGAGATGTGTCCACTGCTATTGGATGCATGGAACTTTGCATCCACCAGTGTCCCTGCTTGTGACTGTGTGAGTCTGTCTGAAGAGGGGATTATGGACTAGTATCAGACTTATAGACTTGATCTGTACTGGGCTTAGATGTTTGTTTGATATATAATTACTTCTTGATAAAAAACTCTTGCTTACACATATATGAGTGTCCCTGGATTTGTTTCTCTAGTCAACCCCGTCTAACACACTGGGAGGCTAATGATTTATGGGATTAGAAAGCCTGATCTGTGTCCCTTGGACCAGTTGGTGGTTTTGAACTGCTGACATTGTGGTCAACAACCTATTGCTTCATCCTAGTGTCAGTCATACTGAGGAACTAAGGTTCAGTATTGTTAACTGACCCACGCAAGATCCTATCACTATACTGTTGGTTAGCTAGGCCGACCTTCCACAACTCTCCCCCCCCCACACCCGGCCCCAATCCTATCCCATTAATGACCATTTCCTTTCTGTACTGAAATCTTTCCTTACAAATGGAAGCAACTTTATTTGCCATGCCACCCAGTCTGCAACCCAGAGGAATCTAATTGCTGCTAACAATAGATTATTAGTGGCTCTGCCTTTGACAGCTAAAAGACACATATTTTTTAAAAGAAATGAAAGTAACATTAAGTTCTATGAATATAATTTGTTATCTGTGCATCCAAGAAAGAGTGTCCATTATTCATTCTTTCCAATATACATTACTTGGGTGATATTAAGGTTACTCCCTGCTGCACATTCTGCTAGCACCAAGGTTTCCCTGGATCTTTTAGACTCACGAGCCAGAAAATGCAAAAAAGGAAAGTGGATATGGAAAAGGAGACTTGGTGGCATCGGTCATTAAGGGTTGGGTTTCTCTGAGGAAGGACTTTGAAGTATCTGCCTCCACATAGACTTAGAGTCTCTGAAACCCCCCAGGAGGATGCTGTGAGTGGGAATCAGCTTGATGGAAGTGGACTTGGTGGTTTTGCCTTTAGGAGTTGTGTTTGTTTATTTGTTTTGGTTACTCATAGGAAGGTTTTAAGGACCAAATTTTAAATGATTGACAGAGAACGAGCAGTGCTATGGATGGGGCTTGATAAGGTCTATGATCGTCCCGTGATGCAGCTGTATTGTCCATCCAGACTCCAACTTTGTAAGGTTCTAGTGAATAATTTCTGCGACCTATTTCACAAAAATATGAGTCATGGAGACCTCGCTTTGACCCTTAATCTACTAATCCAGGTACTCACCACCACCCCCCACCACACACACACACACACACACACACACACCGCTGCTCACTGTTTTTATCCTACAGGGAATAAAACTAGAGGATTTTGCAGGATGGTTACTGCTGTGAGTTACTGTTTTGCCCATTCCAATTCTTAGTAACCCCACACACAACAGAGAGAAAAGTTGCCTGATCTTGTGCCGTCTTTACCACCATGAGTCGTCCCTGTGTATGTTGAGCAACTTTTACTACATTATTTTGAGAGCTGCAAGGTTCATCATCTGGCGTTACGTAGGGCAAATTTCTGTTGTGATCCATCATTGGTGGTTTTTTTCAGTGCAGTTTTTTATTGTCCCAATTTTTATCCTATTGTAAGCAATACTCTGATAATCACTTTTGTATATGTTAAATATTCTTAAATATGTGGCTATAAGGAAATGTATTCTAGAACAATCATTCTTTTTTTAAAAAAATTTTACTTTGACTTGAGTGTAGGTTTATAGAATAAATCATCTCTCTTACATTCAACAATTCATAACACCTCATATTTTGCAATGCCCTGGATATAGTATCACTTATCCTGTTTCCTCCTGTGTTTCCTGTTTCCATCCCCACCCTTTCTCTCCTAACCCCTCTAAACATTGTCCTCGGGTAAAGGCTGGTCCATTGCTCTTTGGCAGTAGGTTACTCTAAGGTGTTCATTCTACCCTTGTGTTATTGTTTCCATTGTATGGTCATGTTCCTTGCCCAGCTTTACTTGGATTGTCTTTTTTCCTGTTGGAGTGTTGAATTTTCTCTAAATTTTATAGATTATTTAATTTGCTTGACTTC
>NW_022105908.1:5110040-5112108 GCF_000313985.2 Echinops telfairi | reverse complement strand
GCTGAGATGCTTACACGTTCACTGACTCGGCTTTCCTCTTAGTCGGCATCATGGTGTGCGTTTTGTCAGATGGAGGACTTTGTGGATTGGTGTTGGACATATGGGTTAATGGTGGACTTGTGGGCTTGGGCAGCACTGGGATGTTTTCTGGATGCTTAACTTTTATATAAAACTCTGCCTTATACATGAGTTTCTGTGGATTTGTTTCTTGAAAGTACCTAGACTAACACACTTGGAGAGCCTTTTATCTTGGTCACCCTCCAATCAAGCTGCAGCCAGATTGACAGACTAAACTCCACCCGCATGTTCCTACAGGAGCCATGTTGGCACCAAAAAACCCTCTCAGCCCACTCCTTCACTCTTACACCTTCAAGTTGACATGAGATTATGTAACGACCAAGCCCAGACACCGTCCTGCTTGGTCACTATGAGTCAGAAAATGAACGAACTCCATGGCAGTGAGACCTTGCTGACTGGGTCCTCTGTCCCAGTCTTATCAATTTGAAAAGAGACTTTGGATCTATAGGAAGGTGGTGTGGGGTGGGAAGACAGGTGGATGCCAGCCACATCTAGCGGCAGAATCTTTCATGTGGGTAAAATGTGGAAACTGTTCACTACAGATGAGTAAATAAGTGAACCTGTACTTGTCTTCCTTATTTGGTCCTCCAACAATGGCAGGTAATCATAAAACAGCGCAGCTCCTTGGGGATGGGGCGCCCGTGGCGGCTGGAAGCAGTTTGAAGGCTGTCTGACGCTGTTTGACTTTAGGAGATTTCCCGTGAGTTGGGGCAGCAGAAACCAACTCGTGTCTTGACATCAGTGGCGCTCAGGAAATGGGATGTGGTTTCTATCAATGAGGTGGAGACTAGCAGATGGTTAAGATTTTGTTCTGTGCCCTCCTTTTCTCTTTAAACTAGTTTGCACAGGGCTTGCTTTCTAAAAGACAAAATGAGCTCTCCAAAAGAGCCCTGGTGGCACTGTGGGTTAGGCCTTGGGCTGCTAACCACAGGGTCAACAGTTCAAACCCACCAGCTGTTCTGAAGGAAAAAGAGGTCATCTGCTCTAGCGGGGAGGGAGAGGAAAATATGAGGAGCTGATGCCAAGGGCTCAAGTAGAAAGCAAATGTTTGGAGAACGATGAGGGCAACAAATGTACAAGTGTGCTTGACACAGTGGATGGATGCATGGATTGTGATGAGTTGTAGGAGCTCCCAATAAAATGATTTTTTTAATTTAAAGAATATCAAACAAGATTTTTGCTTACCTAAAAAAAATGTACGATCTAACAAAACATCCTGTATAGAGTCGCTCCGTCACAACCCACTGCTGGCAGCATGTTTGGTTTGGGGTTTGGCACTCAAAAGTCACTGCCATTGAGTCAGTTCTGACTCAGTGACCCTATACGACAGAACAGAACTGCCCCTGTAGGTTTCTGAGATTATGAATCTATCTTCTGTTTGTTTCCCAAGGAGCAGCTGGTGGCTTTGAACCGCTGACCTTACAGTGAGCAGGACAACATGTAACCCACTATGTCACCACCGTTCAAATACGTCCTGTAGACTTCAATTGTGCTTTGATTTTTTATCATTTGCTCAGATGACAGTTTTCATGACTTGCTGGAGATCGAGGATGAGCGTGAGAGAGGGAAAAACTCTTAAGGACCACTGACCTCTGAGGGCAGGTGCTGGGGACTCAGTGGCAGACACACTTTCTTGGGTTTCATCTCCAGGACCTTTACCTCTTCCTCATAGTAAACATCTGAAAGAGATCCTCTCTTGGATTGCGCAGCAGGGAGAGAAACGAGTGGACCCTGTGAAATGGACCGTGTGAAATGGACCGGAGTGCTTTCTATAAAAAAGATGTTCCTAGCGCCTTCGAGCTCTGGTGCTTATGAGTTGGGCTGCTAACTGCAAGGTCAGTCGTTCAAAATCACCAGCAACTCTTCTGGAGAAAGAAGGGGCATTCTACTCCTGGAACAATCTACAGTCTCGGAAACTCACAGTGACAGTTCTACCTTGACCTGTAGAGTCACTAAGAGCCAGCATCAACTCAACGAGAATGAGTTCGTT
>NW_022105908.1:5108120-5109571 GCF_000313985.2 Echinops telfairi | reverse complement strand
TATTTCTACCCCATGACTTTTGAGTTTGAGAATTTTCCAGGTTCTCTGGAAAATTTAGTCACAGTTCCATGCACCTTTCCCTTTCCCAAAGCTTGACTTGGTTTATTCCCTCCCATTGAGCTGCCATTGCCATTTCTAACACCCTCTTAATCGATTGGGGGCATTCTGTCAGTAGCTGGATGTTCTCTTGGGCTTGCTGTGTTTTTCTTGGCTTTTGAACGAATTCCAAAAATAATCTTCCGTAACCTGCAATTTTATCTCCGTGTTGTCTTTTGTTTGCTCCACATTGCTGGAACTATGCCAGAAGATTCTAAGAGTAATTCTCATTAGGATCTATTTGTGACAGTTCTGAAAAGAGTAGTTTAACTTTTAGGTAGATGTATCTATAACTTTACATCTTTCAGTTCTGATGGCTTCCAGCCTCAGTGCAAAAGTAATTTTAGATGCAAAATGGAATTTGTCTATGAAATTGGCTTTGGCATACTAAGTATTTCCATGCTTAAAATTTTGTTCAATGCATTTTAATTAAACAGATTTGTTGAAAAACTACTGTTTCCAAGGGTCCATAGGTAGCACAAGCTATTTGCACTTGCTACTAACAGTGTAAGTTCAAGTTCAAGTTGAAGATGAAAAAAATTAAAAGAAGTAAAAAGAGAACCAAAGTCCAACATTGAGTACATGTCACCTGAATTTAGAGACCATGTCAAGAATAAATTTGGCACATGACCACGTGAGTTCTGGAACATACGCCATGAAGAAACCAAAGGTCGTGAAAAAAACAGGAAAGAAAGAAAAGGCCCAAATGTATATCAGAAGAAACCCTGGAACTTTTTCTTGGACAGAGTGGCTAAAGTGAATGGAAGAAATGATGGCATAAAAGAACCTAACAGAAGACTTCAAAGGGCAGCTCAAAAAGACCAAGTAAAATATGTTAATGAAATGTGTAAAGATCAGGGGTTTAAAACCAAAGGAGAAGAACAATCTCAGCACTTCTCAAGTGAATGAACTGAAGAAAAAATTCAAGCCTCAACTGCAATACTGAAGGACTCTATGGGTACATGGAGTAGAGGGACAGAGAAGGCATCAAAAAAGATGAATGGAATGCACAGCGTCATTGTACCAATAAGAATTGGGTGATGCTCAAGCGTTAGTGTATGATCAATAACTAATGATCCAAGATCATTAGTCCAAGAAGAGGTTCAAGATTCATTGACAGTGTTAGTGAGAAGCAACAAGGCTCCAGGAATTGATTGGATGCCAACTGAAGTGTTTCAACAAATGGCTACAATGCTGGGAACATTCATTCACCTGTGCTAAGACACTTGGAAGACAGCTACCTGGCTAACTGAGTGGAAGAGATCCAGATGTGTGCCTATTACAAAGAAAGGTGATCCAACAGAATGTGGAAATTAGCAAACAATTACATTCATATCACATGCAAGTAAATTTTT
>NW_022105908.1:5106521-5107876 GCF_000313985.2 Echinops telfairi | reverse complement strand
CTTAGAATCGGGGAAGGTGTAGATCAGTGCTATATTCTTTCACCATTCTTACTAAATATATATGCTGAGCAAATAATCAGACTATAGGAAGAAGAGCAGCATTATCAGGATTTCACGATGGCTTATTAACAGCCTCAGATGACACAACCTTGTTTGCTGAAAGCAAAGAAGAATGGATGCACTTGCTGACAAAGATCAAAGAATACAGACTTCAATATGGATGATACATAATCATTAAAACAATTCTCACAGTGACCAATAAGCAGGACAATGGAAAACAAAAGATTGGAGTTGCCAAGAAATGCATTTTACTTGAGTCCACAATCAATGCCCATTGAAGCAGTAGTCAAGAAGACAAATGATGTATTGCTTTGGGCAAATCTGCTGCAAAAAACCTTTTAAAAGTGCGAGCAAAACAAATATATCACTTGGAGGATTAAGGTGCACCTGACCTAAGTCATGGTCTTCTTAGTTGCCTCATATGCATGTCAAAGCTGGCCAATGCATAAGGAAGATCAAAGGATTGCTACTTCAATTATAGTTGTTGGAAAATCATTTTTTTTTTAATATAATATGGACTGTCAGAAGCATGTCTTAGCACACTGGATGGGTATATAGATTGTGATAAGAGCTGTATGAGCCCCCAATAAAATGATTAAAAAGGAGGAGGAGGAGGCAGAGGTCTTGGAAGAAATATAACCAGACTTCTCCTTCAAAACTGCTTTCATAAATCTTAAAGCCAAGAAAACATTATGGAGCCATTCTACTTTGCAATGCACAAGGCCACCATGAGTCAGATTCAACTCGATGGCAACCCTAAAAAAAAAAATTTAATCTGCTTTAACCCAAGGAACTCTGGTGATATTTTTGAGTAAGCACTGCACTGCTAATATCAAGGTTGGCAGTTCAAACACTAGCTGCTGCACTGGAGCAAGATGCAGCTATCTGTTCTTGTAAAGAACCCCAGGACCTCTATATGGGGTTGCTATGAATTGGAATTAACCAAAAGGCAGTGGATTTTAGCTTTTATGCTTTAACCCTGGGAATGCAATAATTTATAAAATGTGGTCATTGGTTTCAATGATTTCTTGGTCTAGCAGAGGAGACACAGAGATGCTGTATTGATATAGAGTGACAAGTGGTATTTAAATAGTATTCATAAAGTGCAAGGGAAGTATATGTTGATAAGTTTTGAATATTACTTTCTCTTAAAGAGTATTTCAGGGTTTATTATTTTGTCCCCACAAAGTTTTAGCTTGGTTGTTGCTCCAAAGTATTGACTATTATTTGACTTCATTTCATGGCTTTCCAATGCTCGTACCATATATTTTAAATCCTCAGAGTGGACTCTGAGC
>NW_022105908.1:5103507-5104641 GCF_000313985.2 Echinops telfairi | reverse complement strand
TGTCTAACAGTGACCCTATACGAAGAGTAGAACGGCCCCGTAGAGTTTCCAGGGATATAACTTTGTATAGAAGCACACTGCCACACTTCTCTGCATTTGTTGTTATCCTTGGGTGCCATGCAGTCAACTCAAACTCAAAGCGACCCTCCATATGACAGAAGGGAGCACCGACAAATCCTGTGCCATCCTTTCGTTATGGTTGAGCTCATTGTTGCAGCCACCGTGCCCCTCCATCTTGTTGGGGTCTTTTCCACGGACCCTCTGCTTTACCAGGAATGATGTCTATTTCCAGAGACTGGCCTCTCCAACATACATGACGTCCAACATACATGAGACAAAGTCTCACTTCCATCCTTACTTCTAAGAAGCATTCTGGCTGTACTTTCTCCAAGACAGACTTATGTCTTTTTCTGCTGCAGAACTACATGGCACTTAGGATAGGCATGGCTTGGTTGAGCTAAGATGGCAATGAGTTTTATGTCATATCAGACCTAAAGCTTAGTAGTAGGAAGTTAGAGTGTTCTCTTGAAGGGTTCTGCATGAGCCTCTGCCTTCCTTTACAGAGGAAAATAATGTCAATCATGATCAGCCTTGTTTACTACAGGTAAAGGGAAGAAAGACAGAGTATTTACTCCATTGTCTTAGGTCTACATGAGGCTGCTTTACTTGGTAAATAAATAGGAAATACCTACACAATATTTACAGAAGCTGCTGAAGAAAGATGTTCACTTTTAGACATAAAGACCTTGCCAATTACTGATCTGTTTTACGTCCCTATACTTTTGCCTTTGCAAGAATGTCATATAACTGGAATAAAGAACATGTAGCCTTTTGATCCAGGCTTCTTTCACTCAGCATAATACACCTGAGAGTCATCCATCGTCAATCATGTGGACAGAGTTTTAATGAAAGGTTAGCCAACAAATCAATGAATGAAATAAATATTCACTCAATGATTTAAATAAATATTCATTAAATGATTATGCATTCACTAATATGCTTAGATACAACAAAATATCCATAAGCATAATCTTTTCCTCTTCCAACCGGGTTTGACTTTGCTTATGGATACAGACTTTACAAGGTTCCAACTGGAATGAAGATTTCTTCATGTCGAAAAATATGATTGTCTCC
>NW_022105908.1:5101419-5102806 GCF_000313985.2 Echinops telfairi | reverse complement strand
GACAGCTTCTAAAAATACATGGAAAAATTAAATCACTGAAAATGTTAGCTTGTATGGTTATAAAACAATTCAGGGGAAATGTCATCTACCTCTCAAGAATATTTACCCAGTGGTTATTTTTGTTTGTTTCTTTATTTTCCCAGGTTACTCTTAAAAAAAACCCAACAGTGTTATTGGCCCTTCTTCCACATATCATACAATTCAATAGTTCAACCATATCAACAAGAGCTGTACAATCTTTACCACAATCGATTTTAGAAATTTTCTTTTTCCTCATGCTCATTACTATTCATGTAATTGTTTTTCAATTTTGTCAATTATACACAACAAACCATTCACCAACTCAACAACTTTACACGTCTAACTTATTGCCATTGATTATACTTTTTGTGTTGTGCAACCATTATTGTTATCCCTTTTCAAATTGTTTCACCATCTTTACAATGAGCTCAATGCCCCCTATGCAAAAATTCTTCCTCCTTCAACCACGGTAATCATAAGTCAAGTTTGGTTTTTTTCTTTTTAATAGTTTTCTTGATATAATATTCACATATCATACACTTTCATAAGTGAACCCACTTCTAAAAAGAATAATACATACACCATCACAGTCAGCTCTAGTGAACCCCCTCCCTCACCACTGGTCCTGAAGGGTTCATCTTTCCTCTTCCTTCCCCCACTTCCTGATAAACCATTGCATCAGCTATTGTTTCTCTCTGTCCACTCCTTCTGTACTTCCTAAATTGGGAGACCTGACAGAAATAATAAGCAAAATCAAAATGAAACAGAAAGAAGAAAATAATAATATAAACATTTAAAAAATAAAGAATAAGAAAGAAAAAACCACCAACAATATTTAAAAAGGCCAGAGGAGAAATTTTTTTTCTTGGAACAATCTAGAAATATTTGATCATAGAGCAAATTCAGGTTGTATCAGTGATTTCTATAGAAATGAGTCACCGATTGATCTCTAAGTTTCCTGGAGACACTGAAATAAGTAGGGAAATATGTTCAGCTAAAAGAGCCATTGTGCCTACCAGATAAAGACAGGTCAGTTGAGTAAGCTTTTCATCTTGCTGGGCTGAGAAAAATCTTCCCCTTGGGCCTTCATAAAGAAAACACATTTTATGCATATTTTTTTAATTCAGAGAAAGAACCCTGGACTGCTTTCCAGCAATACATTCAAGAGAAAAGTTAGCTCAGTTGCTTCTTAAAGCATCCCTCAATGCAAGCCGATATCAGAACAGCAAAGTTCAATCCTGTCAAGTAAATTTGACAATAGTCAGAATAACGCTCTCTCCATGGTGCAGTTTGGTCCAAAGGCATAACTTCCCATCTCTAGAGAACAGATGAGTCGCATGTCCTTCCGGCAACCCTCAGTCAACAT
>NW_022105908.1:5097609-5099041 GCF_000313985.2 Echinops telfairi | reverse complement strand
GCCGGCCATATGGTCTTCTCTGTGCATTGGCTGCTCTGAGCGGGAATATCGTCCTCAAGGTTTGTTGGGCCAGGATGTGCTCCACTCTCTCTTCCTCCCCCTCATTTGCTTCCATGTGCTCTGATCAGACATGTCCCTCTCCCTGAGCGGTAACTTCAGTTCTGTCCTCTGAAATACGTCCTTCTTGGGGGAAGGGTAGTTGTCCACATTGTTGGGATTGGGGCCAGCCCCTCAGACTGAACTACTGGTTCCTTGTATGTTGCATTCACATGTTAAAGCACCAGGTTGAAGTCTAGTCCTTCTTTTCCTGTGGAGGTATAAACTATACCCTCCCCTTGGGTGGGTTAGTGCCCTGTTCCCCACTACCCATTTCTTTCTTTTTTCGTTTTCCTTTTCCCCCTCCTTTTTAGTTGGATACCATATGTATCCCTGGATTTGTTCTGCCCCCTGCCATACTACCTGGATCTCACCCCAGGAATGTTTGTATACAGTAGCTTTTTCTCTATGCCCCTTTTGCATTTTTTTAAAAGCTTACCTCAGCCGACATGTTGCACTTGTCCTGTTGTTCTTGGCTTATTTTGCTTAGCAAAATTTTCTCCAGTTCTTTCCATGTGGCGATATGCTTCATAAGTTCATCACTGCTTTTTAGTGATGCATAGTACTCCATTGTATGTGTGTACTACAGTTTTTAATCCATTTGTCAGTTGATGGAAATATGGGTTATTTCCAACTCCTTGCAATTATGAACTGTGCCGCGATGAACATTGGAGCACAGATGTCTGGCCTTGGTTTGTTTCTTGCCTCTTCTGTGTATGTGCCCAGTAGGGGGATTGCTGGGCCGTATGGTAGCTCTATTTTCATCTGTTTTAGATATCGCTAGATCGATTTCCATAGTGGCTGTACATACTTACAAGTCCACCAGCAGTGGATGAGAGTTCCTGTCTCCCCACATCCCTCCAGCATTTGTTGCTTTCTGATTTTTTGAATTGGGCTGTCTTTGAGGGTGTTAGGTGGTATCTCATTGTTGTTTTGATTTGCATTTCTCTTATGGCTAATTATTGGGAACATTTTCTCATATGTTTATTGGCCATCGTGAATGTCTGTTCAATTACATGTCTATATGTATAACCCTAAGTAGTATATCCTCTACACATCAGTCAGTGTGTTGGATTAAGGTGTCTTGTGAATTGTGATGCTAAAAGCTGTACCACAAATATATGAACTATTTCTAAAAATTAGCCAATGAAAACATGAATAGTCCCAACAGAACATTATCCCGTAGAGTGCTGGAAGATGAGACCCAGTGTTGGAAAGCCCTCAACTTTGGGGTCCCCAGGAGTTGGAGCTGGCTCATCAGCAACAAATAGCAACACATAATAATACTCAGTATTGTTTCACATTTTTCAAAACACTTGATGAGTGGTATGATATT
>NW_022105908.1:5095701-5096545 GCF_000313985.2 Echinops telfairi | reverse complement strand
TCATATTGATTCATTTTCACTACAATGTTAAGAATTGCATTGATGCTTCTTGGCTTGCTAGTTGGGCATTTTCAGTATTTTGTTACAAGACTGTTACTCTGAACAGTCTTGAACATGTTTCCTGGTGCTCATGTTTAAGAGTTTCCGTGAAGCAGTGATTCTTAGTGGGGTACTCGGAGAAATTGTATGAATGATGTTTTTCATATTCATCATGGGGAATTTGATGGTACACAACACTGACTGGGCATTTTCTTGGTGAGTCTAAGAGAAATTAGATACACTGATATGGGTGATATGATGAGAAACACAGACCTACCCTGGTATCCTATGTGATTTTGGAGTTTCTTATTGAGAATTCAGGTGAAAAACTAGTTTATGATGATCAGAATTGAGAAAGTAACTCTATTTACATAAAACACAAAATATTTATGCATAGGTTTCATATGGGTTTTTAAAAAATAATGCTTCATGTAATTTTTTTAACAAGCTCTCTACCAAGTAGTCAGTTTTGGAAAATCATATTGCTCACAGCAATTCCACTGGTGGCAATTGAGTTGCCGCTGAGTCAGCATCCTAGTATTAACCTGCCTTACTAACTGCTGTCATTATGGTGATAAGACACAAAGATGTGTCCTAGTGTAGTTAACATGAACCACTTACATATTGAAATAATTTTGCTCTATCATGATTTATTTCCTAATGCAAACTCACAGTTAAGTTACCATGTTAACTTTTTAAATGACATTATAAGTATCTTCAACTGTGAAGCCCAGCAGTACTCTACAATTATATTTTCTTTTTCAAGGGTTCAATGCCAAGAATCTTATGTCACACAGAGAATGGT
>NW_022105908.1:5090228-5093391 GCF_000313985.2 Echinops telfairi | reverse complement strand
GCGTCTCATAGTGGTGCTGGCCATATGGTCCTCTCCATGCTTTGGCTGCTCTAAGCTGGGATAACGTCCTCAAGGCTTGGTGGACCAGGATGTGCTCCAGTCTTTCCTTTCTCCCCCTTCATTTGCTCCTGTGTGCTCTGATCAAACACGTGCCTCTCCCTGAGTTGTAGCTTCAGTGCTGTCCTCTGAAGTGAAGGACAGGGTGGCTGTCCATGTAGGGATTGTTGCTGGGATTAGGGCCGGCCCCTCAGACCTCTCTACTGGTTCCCTGCTTCATGTTGCAGTCACATCTTTGAGCACCGGGTTGAATTCTGGTCCCTCTTTCCCTGTGGAGATATAAACAATACCCTCCTCTTGGGTGCCCTGTGCCCCCACTACCCATTTCTTTCTTTTTTCCCTCTCCTTTTTAGTTGGCTACCATATGTATCCCTGGATTTTGTCAGGCCCCTGCCATACTACCTGGACCTCACCCCAGGGATGTTTGTATACAGTAACTTTTTCCCTATGCCCCTTTTGCATTTTTTAAAGCTTACCTCAGTGGTCTCATGTTGTACTTGTCCTTTTGTGCTTGTCAGCCCCATTTTTCAAGTGACTCATCCTGCATTGAGTCACCATGCAATGGATATTATATGTTAAATTTCATTACATGTGTAGTTTTGTTTCTGGGCTTTCTATTTGTGCCATTTTTTCATTTGGATATTCTGGGAACTATCCAAAGACCCCCATCTGTCTTGACTAGTATCACATGATAGTAATCGTTACAAAAGTCTGCATCTTTTCACTACTAATGCGCACTGCTTCCTAAATCAGTCTAACATTTGGCAAGGCAGTTTTATGATAAACCCTCTCCAGTAACTTAGGCATAAAATTATAGATATAGGTAAACAATTATTTGCATATTGAATACAAGTGTTAGAGGAAAGGGAAATGGAGGATGTGCATCTGCCAAGAGTAGTGGTTGTGGTTTTAAAGCAAAAGGTGTTAAGCTTTTATTCTTGGTCTGTCAATGGTTAGATTACCAAGCTTCCATTGAGAACATATGGAATATTTGACAAGATCGATGTGTAGAGAGTACCTTTTAACTTAGTGCTCGCATTAATGAGTAGACATGCATCTAAATGATCTATGTATGCACATAATGAAGAAACAGAGAATCACATCCCCATTTTCAGTGCTTACCTGATCTTCCCAGAACCATGTATCTTCATTGCTCTGGATGAAGTCCATCTCCTCCTATAGTTCTTCTGGTGCCACCAATTGGATCAGAACCATGACAGAGCCCAACATCTTGTTTCCCTTGATCTTGGTTGTCAGGCTTATTTCTGGGGTTATTTGAGGTGCTGATTCAGAAAATTCCATTTCACCGACCTAGCTTCTTAGATATGGTTGAATTGAAAAACATTTAGTCTGCTTTTTAAAAGATTTCTGCAGAATTGGAATGTCATAACAAGTTTTCTTATTTGAATGGGAAATAAATATATTTAAATTACCTACTTTTTTGTATGTAATGACCTTTATTTAAAAATGATTCATCTACTTCCTTTCCTATCATGCAGTCTGTTCTGACTCGGATCTTGTACCCATTTCACCTTTCCAGGTCTCAGGGGACGAGTCTTACATGTCTGATATCACACAAGGTCAAGAGAGGGAAGGCAGGGACAGTGGTTTCCACACTTCACATAGGGAATGTTTACACCAGAGTGAATTGAGTGATCTGATCAGGGACTTAAATCTGTCCAAGGAGTCTTCTGGATTGCTTGCCTCCAAACTAAAGGAAAAGAATGTAATTCAGCCTAGAACAAAAATTGCATTTTATCAAAGAAAGAAGGTAGTACCCTGCAATGACACTGTAAACTTTATGGAGAAAATATATCTTTCAGAATATAACCCAAGTGAGTGGCACCTCTTTATTGATGATTCAAAACATAGACTGAAATGTTTCTTTTTTTAAAAAATAATGGCAACAAATGTGGTACCATGCCAATCAGTCACTGCACCAGGATGAAGGAGGCAGCAACACCATCTCTTAGGAAAAGCTAAATTACCACCGACATCAATGGGTGGTGTGTGTAGACCTGAAGATGGTTAATGGTATTCTTGGTCAAGAAAGTGGCTACATAAAGTATCTTGGCATTTTATGCCTTTGGGGTAATAGAGTCAAACATAAACACTGGTGGGGGAGGGGGTCAGCGGGAAAGATTGCCCCCTGAGGGAGTATATGGCAGGTGAAGGACAAACTGTAATCAATCAATCTTTGGTAGCACAAAGATCAAATCATACTGCCACCACTACATATAAAGCTAGGCCTGATGAAACAATTTGCAAAGGCATTGGAAAAAAGACAGATGGCTCATGCCTTGCATATGTAGTGCCCATGTTACCTGGACTTACCATGGGAAAACTCAACACAAGAATTTCGATGGTCCACAAATCATAGCCTTAGTGAATGCAATCATGTGTCTGTAAGTAAGATTGGTTGTTAAAATGATGACAGGCTGTGATTGGAATCTTATCCTGTATTGTCCTGGCAGATCCAACTCCCAAAAGTTTTACAAAAAGAGCCTCTTTTGTTCTGAATGAGTGGAGAGTTGGTATCAGAAGTTGGTGATTTAAGTATGAAATAAGTATATTTTCATATAGTGCACTTTTCTATCAATTTTTCATGTTATCTTCATGCTTGAAAGATACTAATTTAAACACTACATTAAAATATCCTGATTTTTTTATGAGTCAGCAAAGTAAAGAGTGGTATACAGCATATGTTCTATATTTTAAAAACCAGAGCTGAGAGGGGACAGTGGGTGCCATTTTTTGGATCAGCGAGGCAAATAGGCCCAGAAACAAGTCTGATATTTGAGACACCAAGAGTTGTGTTAGCTGGTAAATCAGCTGCAGTGATTGTTTTCTGAGAGAATGAATGATAACGAAGATCATCTTCCTTCAGGCTGGCCCATCCTCTAATCCGCAACTTGGTAAACAGAGAGGAGGGAGTGGTTTTCAAATTCCACTACCTCATGAAGAATTTCTCCAAGGACAACACTCAGGTGTCCACAAGTATTTAGACATTTTGGCAATTTCAGAGAAACCAATCATAACAGAAGCTTTTTCTTTGTGACAAACGTGCATTCTGGGTATGTGAAATGTGTGTGTGTTAGTCTGGGTG
>NW_022105908.1:5052035-5089510 GCF_000313985.2 Echinops telfairi | reverse complement strand
GCTCCCTTCTGTAATTTTCTGGCCAGTGTGAATATTTATACTGCTGCTACGTTGTACAGTATCAGAAATGCACCCCAGATAAAAGTGATTCATTCCAGTGTGAGATTCAGTCTGAGGAGACTTCCGCTCTCAGCTTTGACATGTAAAGAACTTGGGAATTGTCACGGTCATCCCTGAAACCAGAAAAGACTGAACAAAGTGAATTAAGGACTTTTCTAGGTTTCATAAGAGAGCTGGAGTCTCGGGATAAAGTACCCTTCTGAGAGGTGGAGATACAATGTCAGAGATCTCTTAGAGCAGAACCAGGAGCCCAAACCTGGTAAACAAACAAACAAACAAACAAACCCCTCATTCCATTGATTCATGGCCGCCCCAGGGTAGCATTCTGTGCTCCCTGTAGTAGGACTAGCTCTTTAGAATCAGATCACTTAGTTATTTCTCCCACGGGGCCACTGGTAGACTGGAATCTCTAACCTTTTGGTTAGTAGCTAAGTGTGTTAACCAATTGCACGCCTCAGGGGTGGGGACAGCTAAAAGATACATTTGATGTATTTCTGGGGTCAGTGTGGCCGGGCCATAGATGCAAAAGTCCTGAGAGCCGCAGTTTTAGGAAGTCCTCCACGTTTTCCTTGCCCCTTTGGGAATCCCAAGAGGGTTTCCTGCTAAGGATCTGAGGCTCCCTGGTGCAAGAGAAACCTGGGGCATGAGAAAAATAAACATAAGGAAACAAACTTTTCTTACACTTGAGGGCTGCTCTCCATGGGAAAGGGCTTTGCCTAAGCACAATTTTAAAACCTTTTATCCAGCTGGGAAAAAAGAGTGTCTCTATTTTCTAGTCTCTTGGTGGAGGTGGAGTGGGAAACAGGAGCCTTGGTGGCACTATGGGTTAGGTATTGACTTGCTAACCACAAGGTCAGAGGTTTAAACCCACCAGTGCCCTGAAGGAGAAAGATAAAACTGTTTAAAAAAATGTTTAAAAAAAAAGAAAGATAAAACTGTTCCTGTGACATACAGGGGTCGTCCGAAGTCAAAATCCACTCCACAGTAACTATATTTTGGTTTGCTTATTTGTTTGAGCTGTGGGGTAGTTCTATTGTGTCATGTAGGGGTGTTATGAGTCCAATAAGACTTGAAGGCACCCCGGTGATATAGTGAATTGAAGCAGTTCAAATCTCACAGTTATGCCAAGGGAGAAAAATGAGGCTTTTTGCTCCTGTAAAGAGTTAAAGCTTTTGAAATCCTCAGGGTCAGTTCTACCTTGTCTTCTAGGGCCTCAGTGAATACAATTTGACTCCATGAGAGTGCGTTTGATTTTTAAAGTTAATAATAACAGAAACAACCAAACTTCAACAACCATTAAACACCATCCAACTCCCCGTCCGATCAATATGATGCCTTATACTGAATATCTATTTACTTCCGTTTACATGATCTAATACAATACATACAGGTTTAATTTTTTAAAAATTACAAGACATATCAAAAGGCAAGAGAAAAACACCATATGAAGAGACAAAGCATGATCAGAATCAGGCTCAGATATGTCACAGATTTTGTGATTATCCGATTGTTGTTAAGCGCTGTTGACTTGGTTCTACTACTAGAGACCCCATGAAAACCAGAATGGAACCGTGCTCAGTCATCCTGCGGCACCCTCACCATCGTTGTTCCGTTTGAGCCCCGTGTTGCAGCTACTGTGTCAATCCGTCTTGTCGAGCTATTCTTTTCTTTGCTATCCCTCTACGTTACCAAGCATGATGTCCTTCTCTAGGGAAAGCCCCCCCATACCATGCTTAAGATCCATAAGATGAAGTTGCACCACCCTTGATTCTAAGGGGAACATTCTGGGCATGTTTCTCTCACTGCAGATGTATTTGTTCTTCTGGCAGTTCATGGTGCATTTAATTCTCTTTGCAAAGTTATCATGCAAGAGCACCAATCCTTCTCCAATCCACCGTATTCATTTTCCAACGTTCACACGCAGATGAGGCCATTGAAAATACTGTGGCATAGGTCAGGCACACCTTAGTCCTCAAAGGGACAGCTTTGATCTTTAACACTTTAAAGAGTCGTTTTGCAACAGGTTTGGCCAAGGCAATATGTTGTTTGAGCTCTTAACTGCTGCTTCCATGAGTGTTGCTTCTGGATCCCAGTAAAATAAAATCTTTGACAACTTCAAACTTTCTCTGCTTATCATGATGTTGTCATTGGGTCTAATTATAAGGATATTTGCTTACTTTACTTTGAGAGGTAATTTCTACTGCAGGCTATGGTCTTGGAATTTAAAATAACTCAGATTAATATGTTAGTTTCTTAATAGAAGAGGTAAACATCATTGACTAGAAGAGGTACTGTAACCATCAGAAGAGAAATTTTAAGAAAAATAGCAAAAGAAAGTGTTAGAAATTTAAATAAAACCATCCTACCAGACATGAAGAATATCTTTGATGAACTTAGCAGTAGCCTAAGCATGACCAGGTAAAGTTTTAGTGAATTTTACAATAAATCAATAGCAATTTCCCGGATTTAAATGTAAAGAGAATTTTTTTAAAGGCACCTAATAAGAATGTGGACCATATGAAAAACTGTAACATGTGTGTAATTGGAATTTCAGATGGGGAAAAAGTGGGGATGAGCTGGGGAATACGTCAATGTTTGAAGTAGTAATAGCTCAGAATTTTTCAAAGACCAGCTAACTGTATTTGTTTAGATCTGTTTTCCATGGGCCTGTGTTTATGTGGGTTTATTCCTCCATCGGTCTATGTGTCCGTGAATGGGAGTTGTCTCGGGGGTTCAGGTATTTGGCTTCAAAGTGCCTGTAGTTTTGCTCCTGTCCTAGTAACTGTAACTTTATGTTAAGTCTTAAAATCAGAAAATATGAGTCATCTCATGTGCTTCCTTTTTATCACTGTATTGGCCATTCAAGTTCTTTGCTTTCTGAAATGAGTTTTACAATTAGTTTGTCAATCTTTACAAAATAACTTGCTGGACTTTGGACTGGAGAGAATGACGCTTCACCTCTTGGTCTTCCACATCCACCCATAAATCAGCAGACAGAAAGCACAAGACTCCAGTCTTCTCATAAGAGGACATCACACAAACTCCAGTGAAGGGAGATTCTATAAAATACAGGGACCCTCCGAGAACTGGAACTCGCTGCCTTGTTTTTTAGGGGGTCTCGGGAGTTTTCTGCATTGGGCAAGGTTTAGTCACCCCTCTTCTACTGTCCTCTCATTAATGGGAAATACAGACATATCTCGGAGATTTTGGAAGTTCCGGTCTAAACAACTGAAATAAAGCACATCTTGCATTAAAGCAAGCCAAATTCTTATGATTATTAGCTTCCCAGGGCATATACAAGTTATATTTACATTACTCTGAAATCTCTTAGCAGGAAACCCATGGGACTGTCTGCTCCTGTGAGGATTCGCCATGTCGGGAGCCCCCCAGAGCAGTTGTGCTCTTCCCTATTGAGTTATTAGGAGCTAGTGGCTTGGTAAACTCGATACAATGGCATTACCAAACAGCTGGAACTATTGTGAGAACTACCAAAATGTGACCGAGAGGCGCAAGGGGAGCCCGTGCTGTCGGGCACAATGGCCCACACCTTCCGTTTGTAACAAGGACAGTATATGAAGAGTCCTATAAAGTTCAGTAAAATGAGCTCTACCCAGATCAGAGCGTTCCTGCTCTGAGCACACCTTGCAGACTTGGCATTTGCAGGTTTTATCGTTCCTGATTAGTGCCCCTCAGAGCTGCGAGTTGCTCAAAGCAAAGGAAGTGAGAGAAGGTGTCACAGATGAGAGAAGCAGGAGGAATCATGCTAACCAAAGGCGCTGTGGTTCCTAGATGAGATCCCGGACAAGAAAAGAAGGGAACACAGGGAATGGGGGGACGCTCCGCCCTATCTGCGTGACTCTTTGTAGATCTAAAGCTGTTCTTCAAATGTTACTGGAAAGAGTGAAATAGAACGACTACAGAGAAATACCACAAAAATAAACAATGATCAGGACTCCATGAGTCTAATGCTTTGAGAACAAGTAGTTACAGAAGGATGACCAGGAAGCATGGCCATCCATATCTGAAAACTGGGGTCTATCGGACTGGGGTGCCATTGGGCTCCAAGACGGCATGTGGCAAGCCGTGGTGTGAAGTGTTCAGAATCATTGGCCAACTTCTATTAAACGCATTGCGTTCTTTAGAAGCGACGCACAAACTAGTGTTTTCCGATTTGATGCTGTGTAGCTTTATTTGCACAGGCAGACAATAAAAGGCTAACAGCACTGCAGTATCACTCCAGGTCACATGCCTGACAGCACAAACAGGTACATGTCACACCATTGTGAGAATCTTGCGAAACCCAAAGCAAAGGTGAGGACAACTCTCAGTCAGGCTCACAGAGGATGGAGAACAACTACTGGCAAGCTTCCTCCATCAGAAGACACCCGTGTGGTCATGAATGCAAAAGCAAAACAAAAAACTCACCAAGCTCCCTGCCTTCGAGTTGATGTAGACTCAGAGCAACCCCATAGGACAGGGTGGAACTGCACCTCCGGGATTCGGAGACGGCACATCTTTACAGCAGCAGGAAAGCCTGATCTTTCTCCCCCAGAGTTGCTAATGGCTTTCTAGTCCCTTAAGAGTTACAGTCACAGAAGCCGCAGAAGCAGCTCTACCCTGTCCTATAGGGTCCCCGTGAGTCAGTGTTGATTCGATGCCAGTGAGTTGAGTTGAATGAAGGCGTCGAACACAAGTGCATTGCTGGGAGAGCTCCTCTGTAGCCACCCTTTGACCCCCGAGACATATTTTGGTTGGAATAACTCCATGCATGTATTAAGGGGGACTCTATAGCAATGCTTTTTGACTTACCCTTCTATGTGAGGGAGAAGTGCTCACTCAATTAGTCACTGAAAGTATATGCTGCACACGGCATGATTTCTGTTTAGCTGACCATAATTTTGTGATTCCTGCTAGAGACTGGCGGGGCTTACAGGTGCCAGTACCAGGGAGCATGATCATGGGTGCAGCCAGGCAAGGGCTCTGCTGGTCCACTAATACAAGTCACAGCTGCACAAGCCAAATCAGAGCGTTAGCCATGAACAGCAGTCTCCACCAGAAATATTTCCTCTCAATTTGATTCAATGCTGAAGGAAATAGTAAAACTCGTGCATGTAAGGAAATATTGAGAATTGTATCTCTTTGCAGCAGGCTTTGTGCTGTGATGAGCAGTGGCAATGATCCGCCTCTGGGTTCTGGTCAAATACACTAACCACCGAGTCCCTGGAGTCCCTGGGCGGTGCAAGTGGCCACTGCCTTCTGATGCTACCTCATGGATGGAGGGTAGAGTTCATCCAGAAGCCCTTCAGACAAGAGGCTTAGTTATTTAAAGCAGCCATTGCCTAGCCTGTGGAGGGCAGCTCCATTCTGACGCACCTGGGGTCTCCATGAGTCGGCTTTCACTCGTGACAATGGGCGGTATGCGTCCATGGAAGGAATGATTTCTTCTCACGTCTTTTTGGTTTTGTTACACAGATTAATGAAGGAGACTGGGTGATACAGTGGCCCTGCAGACGGGGTTCGCCAAGATCACCCTACTGAGCAGTCCTCCTCTGTAACCCACGAGGACACCATAAACCGTGGGCTGGTTCACAGCAACCACGATATATTGACTAACCCGTTTTGAAAACGTAATGTTTGCCCTTGGAACAGACCCACACAGGTTCGAAAGGATATATAGAGAACGCAAGGAACGTCTCTCATTTTTGCATCTTTTTCCAGGCAGTGGGAAGCCACCACTCCTAGCTCCTCCTTATGCCTGGTTGACCTGGCGGATGAACTCAGCCACTCATGTTTATGACTTCTTGTTAAATGTGCCAGGAAGATCTCACGCTTACTTGGATTTCGCTCTGAATCTCCTAAAAATGTACATATACATGTATGTGTGTGTATATGTATGTATATGTGTGTGTATCTATATATATGGAGTTAAAAGGCTTGAGCCCAAAGGACAAAGAGGGCGAAAGCAAGGGAGATAGATAGACAAAAGCATGAAGACAACTTCGTCAGATCAGAGAAATCGGAAGGAGGCGTTGACAGTAGGGAAGCGCCAGAGGAAGACAGCACAGGGCACTAAGCTGCTCCAGCATCTCATGAGTGGAGGCTCCAAACGTATGTGAAAGAGGGCGTGCAAGGGATACTAGAAATGGAATGTGTAATGGGGAGCTTTATAGAAGACACCAAGCAGACTCTGTCAACACAAACTGCCCTGAGATTCTGGGCGCAGTGACTCGGTTGCACTTTGGGTGAGATACCTCATTGAAAACACCACCGAAACACCGTTTTTGTCTCCACATGGCTGCTGGAAGGTTGTCTGTCAGACTAGCCTGTGGGTAGAAGACGGAAAGATTGCTCTGTTTCAGGAACATGGGTCAACCAAGAGAAAAACCCCGGAAACAAACATCCCTGCCACTGGGTTGATTCCGACTCGCAGTGACCCTATAGGGCAGGATAGAATTGTCCCCGTGGGCTTCCAAGACAGCAACTCTTCCTGGGGGTAGAAAGCCTCATCTTCCTCTGGTAGAGCAGTTGGGAGTTTCAAACTGCCGACCTGCAGCTCCGCTCAAACCCACTATGCCACCCGGGCTCCTAATCAAGAGACCCAAGAACTGGAATGGAGTGGACAGAACGGAAGCTCTGTCCATGGACTAGCAGCAAAAAGATAAATCCTAGAAGAAGTAGAGGCAACACTGGCAGAAGTCGTTTAAATCTCCTCTTCTGATTAATACCCTGGGAGACAGGAGGAAAAAAATATTATGAAACAGAAATAGAAAAGAGAGAGAATTGTTAGCTTTTAGGAATTAAAAAATGTGATAGATGAAAGATTAAGATGCCCCCCCCCCAAGCCATTGGGAAATGCAATGGCTTGGGGGAGGGGCATATGCATGTACATGCTGGACAAGGAATAAGGAAGACTGGACTGGTGAAGAGCCGACATAGCTGCATTGTTATGTTAATGAGGAGCATTGAGTATATGGATTGCCAGATGGATGAACAAATCTGTCTTGGAAGAAGTCAGTCCGACCATGCCTGAGACTCTAGACTTTCCAATTTTGCCTTACGTACTTTGGCAATATGATCAAGAGAACTTGGTAAAGTTGAGCGTTAGCAAGAAAGAGAAAGACCCTTAAAAGACTGATTTAAATCCAGCAGTTTCAGTGACAAAGAAGAGTCCCTGGCATGCAGAAGACTTGTTTCAATGGTGCTGCCAGGTTTAGAATCCAGTTTTTCATAGTTCTAAATTCTGTGTTCTTCCAAACAATATTTGATTGTATTCCCTGTAAGAAATGCCAGAATCAAACCTCACTGAGTATTTTATTTCAGGACATCAGAGAACTTTTTACAGAGCATTTTTATGCAAATGTATTCAACTCTTAAAAAATAGAAATACAATATTTAATATAAACTTTGGAAGATGATATTGAGAAACTAACCAGAAGTTGAATGAAAACTATAAAAGAAACAAAGAAACTAGGGCATCCTTTTGGCAGGATTTAGCAATAGGAACCAAACCAAAACTGACTGCCCTCAATCAATTCTAACTCTTAGAGACCCTATAGGAAATGGTGGAACCACTCCACGGGGTTCCCAAATCCTCTCTGACTACCATTGAATGGATTCTCACTCACAGCAACCCTCTAGGTCAGCGTAGAACTGCCCCTGGGGTTTCTGAGTCTGCTGGACTGATTAACCCTTGACAGGAGTAGAAAGCCTCCTTTTCCTCCTGATGAGCTAAGAGTGGTTTCGAACTACATGCAGTTCGCAGTCCAATGCATAATCACTCCCCCACCTGGGTTCCTCAGGGTTCCCAAGGCTACAACCTTTTGAAAAGCAGACTGCCGTATCTGTCTTCCATGAAGCAGCTAGTGGGTTTGAACCACTTATGTTTGAGCTACCAGTAAGCTCTTTAATTACTGCCACCAGGGCTCCTTGAATAAAAAGGGAGAATAAGGCGGTGTGGTGTTTCATGTTTTCATCACGGTTTTTTATGGGATGCATAATATTCCATTGTGTACCATATGTACTGTACGTGCCGTGGTTTCTTTATCCATTTTTCTACTCTTATGCAGTTTGGCTCCTTTCGGTTTCTTGCTATTGTGATCTGTGCTGCAGTAAACATAGGAGAGCATACATCCAAAAAGAGAGAGAGAGAGAGAAAGAAAGAAGAAGAAGAAGAAGAAATGGATGGAGGAATTTTTTGAGCTATTTCAATAAAATCTTCCCTAACCAAATGTATTAGGTTCCAGATGGAAGAGGCACACCAAATATCTATCCCAAGGGAAATTTTTTAAATGATACAAAATTTAAATTATTATCATATCATCTTAGAACCTTGGAAACAAGGAGAAACTAGTCCAGGTTGGGAGGGAAGGATGGGGAAAGAGAGGCAGGAAGAGTGAGACAGGGAGGAGTCACCAGAGATCAGGAAGAAGACTAATATTTCCTTATTTAACACCTGGACGCTAGAAGGTCAACCCGGAGATAACATTTTTCTGGATGGTTTTATAACTGGCTAAATTATTCATGAACATGTGAAGTGTTACGATCTGCATCCGGGAAGTTACTGGCACATGAATGTCGGCACAGGAATGAAGTGAACCAAGTGAGCGCAAACAGCCATGGTGCCCAGGTGGGCAGGGCACCCAATAAAAGAGAAGGATGCAGGTCCCCTGTGGGATGACAGAGGATGGAGTTATCAGGGCATGAGGTTAGAGAGCACCTGTGTCAGGTTTGAGCAGGAGGATGGAGGAGCCAAGGGGAAGGTCTCTGAGCATGAGCACGGAAAGGTGTAGGTCTCAAATGTGCTAAATGCCTGCACCTGTTAGAGAGTTTGGCCGATGAGTTGGTGGTGGGCACTCGGAAAATAGAGCAAACAGGAGAAGAAGAAACCACAAAACAGTCTTCAAGAAAAAGAAAAGAGACCAAGGTAGACTCAGCCGTGATAATGTTCACATGGTAAAAATCACATAAGCAATACATATCCGTCCAACCAAACTATGATACTACTAACTTCTTACCTACTTTGGACATGTTGTCAGGAAAGCCCAGTGCCTGGAGAAGGACATCGTGCTTGGCGAAGTGGAGGGGCAGCCGGAGAGAGGGAGGTCCTCCACGAGACAGATGGACACAGTGGCTGCAGCAATGGACTGCAGCCAGGAACGATTGTCAGGACGGTGTCGAACCAGGCAGTGTTTCCTTCTGTTACGCACAAGGTCACTGTGGACTGGACCGGGCTCCATGGCAGCTAACAACAACATTTGGAATGATGGTGGAAGGACAGTCTCTGGGTCTGGACAGGAGGCGGACACAGTGGGTGAGGTGACCGTGAGAGAGCTGCATCTTAGTGACGTAGTTGGACAGTATATGAACAATAAAAAACCCAAATATGAGGCTCATGCTACTTCGAAAACCCATTGTCTTCGAATTGATTCTGTCTATCTCATAGCAACCCTATGTAGGCTTTGTGAGACCAGAAATCTTTCCCTAGAGTGACCGGTGGGCTTGCAGTACCAACCTTTAGGTTAGTCCTCAAAGGCCCAACTCAGAGCAATGCCAGAGCTTCGTGTTACTTAGAAAGTGGGAGGAGGGGTGTTGGGACAATGGCCAAAGGAGTTGAAAGTTGTTGGCTTTAGGGAATGGAAATTAGGGCTATACAGGTCTACTGCATGGGGGAAGATTTTTGGGTGGGGGGAGTTGATTTATTTTAAGTTGTGTAGAACTATTTCACCTTTTAACCAAAAACAAACAAACAAATACATAAATAAATATCTTAGTTCTCTAGAGTTGAAGAAATACCAATAATGCAAGCAATTTCTTTTCCCATAGTTCTGGACATTAATAGTCCAAATTGGGGTCTAAGTCATTTCTCCAGTGGATCTCTTCCAGTTCTGGGGCCTGCTAGCCATGCTTGGTGTTTAGTTTCTTGCAGATAATTCTCACCTGTGTCTCTTTTCCCCTTGAGGTTTTTTTTTCCATCTATGATGGTGTTTCCATAGCCCAGAAATGATTAGGTAATAGGCAATAGTAGTATCCACCCTGCACTGATCAGATCTCAACTGACTGACAGAAGACATTAAATTACATTATAATATAATGACTGAGATCAAATTATATGGAAAATGATTACTTGGCACAGGTAGTCCCTGACGTATGACTCTCCATGTTTTGTACATCTGATTGTGAGTAGTGTGTGCCACATGCAGTGTTACAGCATGCTATTTGCTTAGGTTACCTTTCTCAGATGTAATATTTCTTACTCCCAAAGACAAATGAAGATTGCCTCTATAAAAACACAGCAATTGCTGTGGAATAAATGCCGACTCACAGTGACCTGGTTGAACCCAATAGAACTGCTCCATGGGGTTTCTAAGGCTGTGTTCTTTATAGAAGCAATGTTCTCTACATACTGCTCTCCCAGAGTGGCCACTGGGTTCTAATAATCAACCTTTCAGCTAGCAGCAAGCATTAACCTTTGGGTCACTTGGGCTCCTTCTCCAATAGCAAAAGTCCCCCTTAGTAATATCCGATAGATAAAGATATTGATCATAAAAGAAATTAATAATACAAATAAAATTTCTTTCAAAAAGCAAGGTATTTCACATACATCAGAACTGACTTGCAACAGAGTAATCTCCATCCTTGTTTCTAAGAAGCATCTGGTTGGATTTCTCCCAAGATAGATTTGTTCCTTCTTCTGCAATCCATGGTATAATTAATATTTATCACCAGCAGTGTAAGTCAAAGGCATCCGCTTTTCTTTGGTCTTCATTACTCATGTTTCTGCATGCATATGAGGTGATTGAAAATACCACCGCTTGGGTTCAAATCAAACCATTGCCATCGAGTTGATTCAGACTCAGAGAGACTCCAAAGTGAGTTCCAGAGGCTGTGAATCTTGAAAGGGATTTGCACTTCTGAGATAGACAGCCTCATCATTCACTCTTAGAGTGACTGATGTGTTTGAACTGAGGACCTTACTGTGAGCAGTCAAATGCTTACCCAACAGTGCCCTCAGGGCTCCTTTGACTTGGTCAGGCACACCTTACTGTACAGGGTGACGGGTTTGCTTTTTAATGCTTTAAAGAGGTTTTCTGCAGCAGATTTTCCCAGTGCAATACGTCATTTAGTTTCTTGACTGCTGTTTCCAGAGACATTGATTGCGTGTCCAAGTAAAATGATCTCCTTGACAACTCCAGTCTTTTTCCTGTTTACATTATGTTGCTTATTGGCCCAGATCTGAGGGATTTTGTTTTTTTCTTTCTTTCTTTTTCAGCAAGGAAGGGCATCAAGAAAAGCCAGCGGGACATTCATGTCATGTCTTCATAAGTTATGAATGTAGTTCAAGAATCTCGGGATTCCATCGCAAAGACTTAATGTCCTCAGAGAAAAAAAGGCCATTTCCAGAAAAATGTCATCATCAGCCCAAGATTCTACACCCTGCCATTTTTGTTTGTTTTTTTCAACCTCAAGACTCACCAAAGCAAGGACTTTGCCCCCAGAGTCAAGGTCAGTGGAGACTTTCTCAACCTGACTGAGGACAGCACCTGCATTCCCTGACAAGACCGCTTCATCACCTGCAGTCAGTTTCACTGCAAGTTCCCCGAGAGCTGCCAGCATCTCCACGTCCTGTTGTGTGTTCAGGCCTCTGTCCAGCCATCAGATGTCGGTTCATCTCTGCTAACCGTGTCCAAAGCTGGGCTGCTTGTTTCTTTGCAAACAACCTGATGATCTTTGGAGTTTGAAAGGCCTGGCCGGTAGCTGCCCGAAGAGCCAGTTGCATTTCACTTAGTCCATCTACCAAAGCCATATTTCCAGATGTGATTTTCTTCAGCGAATCATCAGACTCACGTAGCTGCTCCAGGGATGCCTTTTGGATTTCTTCAAACTCCTCCGTATCAAGTTCTTCTTGGCATCCCTCTAGATCTCATAATGGCTGCATCAATCCATCCAACCCTTCCTGTAAGTTCTGTTTTAATTTGCTTGTTTCTATGTTTCCATTTTAATATCTGTGGACACGCAGGGTTTTTAAAAAATTGTAAGTTGAGGCATGTGAGAGTGCCCCCCAATGGATTTTTTTCTCAAAGCTATGTATTAATATATTTTTTAAACAAAACAACCTTCAAAGTACTCTCCATTACACTTAGTATATTTTTCAAATCTGTGAATCCATTCTTAGAAACATTTTTCCAACTCATCTGTTTGGATGCATGACAGCACCTCCCACAATTTTTATTCCCTTCTTCTATGTTGACAAATCGCTATCCTTTCATGTCCTTCTTCATTTGTGGAAACACAAAGAAGTCACGCATATCAAGGTCAGGTGAATAAGGTGTTTGGGGCAAGAGAGGCATGCTGTTTTGTGCCTAAAACTTGTGTGCTTAGATGGCTGTGTGAGCAGGTGCATTGTAGTGATGGCAAAACTAGTCCCTTGTCTGCCACAAATCAGGCCTTTTTTATCCTGCACTGTGACACAATCTTTTCAGAACCTCTAAATAGAAAGCTTGATTAACAGTCTGACCTAGAATGAACTCCAAATGCACTATCCTCTTCACATCAAATAAACAAATGAGCATTGTCTTATCTTAGATTTCACTTGACAAGCTGTTTTGGGGTGAGATAAAGATGGTGTCTTCCACCGGGTTGACTGATGTTTGTTTTCAGGATAATAAGAACAGCACCATCTGTCCTCTCTAGTAATGACCTTGGGAAAAGTCTGGGTCGTTTCAGAGCTGTTCTTTCAAAGCACGGAATGTTTCCACTCAATGTTCTTTTCCTGGTCAGTCAGAATCCGAGGCACAAATTTCACAACGACCCTTCTCATTCCCAAATCTTCCATTAAATTCACTGAATAGCGCTCCAAGAGAGCCCAGATAACTTCCCCATCTCTTCCATGGTCCGTTGTCCGTCTTTGAGCACAAGTGCATGAATTTTGTTGACATTTTTGTCTGTTCAGGAAGTTGACAGACGTGCAGAACAAGGTTTGTCATCGATTGACATTTCACCTGTTTTGAAAAGAGAAAACCACTTGTACACTGAGTTTTTCCCACAGTGCTGTCCTTTTAAGCTGTGTTCAACATCACAACACTTTCTGCAGCATTTTTCCCGAACAGGAAACAAAATTTCACAGTTGCATGCTGTTCTCTTAATTTGGCCATCACAAAAAACAAGGTTTGAGTGAAATTGCTTTTACAAAAAAATTCACTGTGACCAGAGAGAACCTGCCTAGGCAACGCCATTGGGTGCACTAACTCAGAGCTAGTTGCTAAGCAGGGGAGTGGGGAGGGGGAATTCTTACAATGAAAGTGTAAGAATCTGATGTTTCTTCAGCGTTATTTTTTTTCTGTTACCCCTTAGTAATCCAAATTGTCTTAAAAGAAATTTAAGAGCTTTGAGTGGCTTGAAAAGAAGAGCTTTGAGTAGCTTGAACTATCACCCCAGGAAAATTTTCAAGGTTGATAAATAATACATCAGGATTTTCCAAAAAAAATACCACACTGATCCAAATGGCCCAGCCACTGAAAGGTAACTTTTACCATGATTTCCTGATTGTCCTTTTTAGTTTTCGAGTAAGGCATTGTTTAAAAATCATATTCAAAGGTGGCAACATATAGACCCATTAAGTACGGTTGAAGAAATATCTCAAGAAATCAATTGCCAGTTTCATTCGAGCTGACTGGAGACATTCCAGCTCCTCATATGGACTTAGCTGTCTTGATGATGAACAGAATGTGGAAAGTAGTTTCCATTGAGAAATTTCCCGGGATTTCCCAGACCACCTCTGTTCCAAAAAGTCTTAAATTTCTTAAGAACAAACACTTGCTGCTGATTTGTCTACCATTTCTGATGAGTTATCCACCACTGAGAATGAGGGCTCTCTAGTTTGGGAGAAATAAATAGTGAAAGATACATAAACACATGCATTAAAAAAACTGACGAGATAATTCAATGGTGTCATAGTTGAACTGGATCTCTCTTGCTAAGCACATGACTGCAAATAATATGATTTTATTTCAGGATGTAAAACATAGTTGTTATTCATTTAAAATACACTTTCTTTTAGTGGGTGGCAAGACATTTGCCATTTCAAATTCTTCACATGTACAGTTTAGTGACATTCTTAAACTCATCATTTACACCTATCCAAATTTTCCCATCACCCTTAGCAGAAAGCGGCTCAGTGGTATGCTTTCTTCTTGTTTGTGTGGAAAACATTGTTATAGTTTGGTAACATGTACTGAACTTTGTGAATTCAAATATAGACCATACTTACCCATAAGAAGGTCTATGTTGACTGACATTGCAAACATTATCAGCTAACATTCTGGTGGGGGGAAATGAGTCCCTTCTGATTACATGCTGAATTGGTATTGTTTATTTTCTTTCATTTTCAGTTTCATGCTCAGATTAATATAAATGACATTCCGACAGAGGGGTTATCGCTAGTAGACCAGAACAAGCACTCTCTTCCGTTTTGTCAAGTGCTAGGGTTTACTTCTATAAACCGGTTTCCCTTGCCCTTCAATACTTTAATGGGATCTTGTGTAGAAGGCTTGCCCAATGCTATGCACTGTTTGAGTCTGCAACTGCTACTTCCATGCAGTAACATGGAAAACATGGGTAGCGCTGTTCCTTTCCACACTTGAGAATTTGATAAACTGATTACTCTGAAAAGCTTGTCATTCTTTGAAGATCAGGTTGAGAAACATTTTTTTGTACCCAATGCGTCAGCTCACCCCGCTTTCTTTTTGAGAGGATTTCAGATCATGTCAGCGCCCTGCTGCACTCTTGGGTAAGCATTGGCGTGCCAATGCCAATGTCGGCAGCTCAAACCCTCAAGTTGTTCTGTGGGAGAGGCTGTGGGTTTCTCTAGAGATTTGTTGTTATTAGTGTTAGGGGGCCATCGCATTCTTTCTCCTACAGACCCTATGTACAAAAGTACCTTCCTCACAATTGTCGTTATGCTTGACCTCAGAGTCATAACCTTTGTGTTAACCCCTCTCCTTGACTGGCTTTCTTTTCTTCACTACCCTTCTGTGCTACCAAGCATAGCATCCATTTCCAGAGACGGGTCTCTCCCCACAACATAGCCAGAGGACGCAATGGAGTCTCACTGTACTCGCGTGTAAGGAGCATTCTGGCTGTACTTCTCTCAAGGCAGATTTGCTTGCTCTTCCGTCCTGTCACGGGGTTTCCAGGATTCTGCACCACCGTCATCATTCATATGCATGGACTCTTCATCTGTCTGCCTTCTTCAGTGTTCCACTTTCACACGTATCTGAGGTGACTGAAAATACCCTAGCGTGGGCCAGGCACATCTTAATACTCCAAGTCGCAGCCTTGTTCTTCAGCACTTGAAAGAGGTCTTGTGTAGCAGTTTTGCCCAATGTTATGTGTTGTCTGACTGCTGCTTCCAGGAGCAATGATTTTGGGTGCAAGCAAGATGAACTCCTTAGCAACTGCAGTCTTCCCCCATCCCCCCAACCCACCCAGCGATCGTGGTATTAGCTATTGGTCCATTTTCAAGGGTTTTGGCTTTCATTACATTGAGCTATAATCCACGCTGAAGGCTGCAACCTTGATCTCCATTCGCAAGTGCTTCAAGTCCTCCTTGATTTCAGCAAGCACGTTTTATCATCTGCATATTGCAGGTTATTAACAAGCTTTCCTATAATCCTGATACTAGCTTCCTTCTTTATATAATCCAGTTTATCAAATCACTAGCTAAGCATGTAGCATACAAGAGTTCCAACCTCAGAAACCCTACATAGGATTGCTATGAGTGGGAATTAACTGGATCGCTATGAGTTTGTGTGGGTTACGTCTCTGTTGAGCGTTTGGGTTTTGCAGGTGGGCAGAGAAGAACACATCTTGTTAGTCCTCTGGAGAACTGGCATCACAGGCCAACTATGAAATAACCGTGACTGCGAAGGCGAATGAGATTGTGCCGATCAAGCTGTGAGATGCTGAGATGGATGCGTGGTGCTTGCGGTGTGGAGTATTTAGTGCCCTAGTGAAGTAGCTAGAAGAGTCATGGAAGGAGGGAGGGTGTGGAGCTGTACAGAGGAAGGGAGGTGAGGGATGGTGGGAAGATAGGACAATATTCACATCTTTGAACACTTTGCGTGCAGAAAGGGAGTTGAGCCCACTTGTTTGGTTGGACTTCAGAAGGTAGTGCAGGTGTGATCCTGCCATGGAGTGAATTCCCACTCGTAGTGATCCTATAGGACAGGGTAGAATGGCCCCTGTGGGTGTCCAAGACTGTAATTCTTTATAGCAGTAGGATGTCTTGTCTTTCTCCTGTGGAGCGGCTGGTGGTTTTGAACTGCTGACCTTATGGTTAGCAGCAAAACACATATCACTACACTATCAGGGTTCCACAGGTATGATCTTTCACTGCAATTGAGCCTATGAGGACTCAGAACAACCCCCCAACCCACACCTCACCTTCCCTTCTTGTGAGTTTATGGGACTGTAACTGTTTATGGAAGTATACCGCCAAAGCCCCATATTTGTCCTTGCGTTAGTCTGGGTTCACTAGAGTAACAAATTCATAGACACTCATATGTATGTAAGAGAGAACTTTATATCAAAGGGCAATTGTATTTTAAGAAAACATCCCAGCCCAGCCCAGATTAAGTCTGTAAGTCCTATATTATCCAATATGTCAATACTAGTCCATAAATTCCTCTTCAGATTCATGCAGCCATGCAGTGACTCCGAATGCAGGAAGATCACAGGCCAGTAGGTAGAAAATCTTGTGGATCCAGTGGTGGTGGAAGGATCTCAGTGCTGGCATGAGTCTCCACGTGGCTCCTTCAGCTCCAGGGCTATGACTCTATCAGCACAGCTCCATGTGGCTTGTCAACAGGAATGTCTCCCAGGAAGTCGAATCATAGAGAAAGCGTATCTGGTCTCCAGTGAGCTATTTATCTCCTTCACACCTCCAAATGAGGTCATCAAGCTACGACCTGATTGACAGGCTAGATTTCACTCTTTTGCAAGTTGACAAGAGATTATGTAACTGCCACACTCCTGCCCCTGGGTCGCATCACAACATGTAACCACTGCACCACCATGGTTCCTGTTGCAGGTGTAATGGGTGGGACTAGATTCACAGAACCAATGCAGAAAACCACACTCACTGCATTCAAGTTAATTCTTACAGGACAGAATAGAACTGTCCATTTGTGTATCAGATGCTACAAATCTTTATTAGTGCAGACAGCCTCTACTTACTTACTTACAGCAACTGGTGGTTTTGAACTGCTAACTTTGCCCTTTCAGTCCAATTCATGACCTACTACAGTACCAGGGTGCTTTCAAGTCAGGCTTGAAAAAGAGGAAAGACAAAAATATATATATGTGTGTATGAAATGTAAATATATAATTATTTAAATATTTAAATAGATATATTTATGTATATATGCAAATACAACAAGGAAGCAGGTGGACTTTGGGCCTCTACTTAAATCTTACCTCAGTGCAAGAATGATTTGTTCTAATAATATGGCATTGTATGATACTCACCTTCCTGACACAATCGCTGAAGACAAAATGGGTGCATAAGCAAATATGGTGAAGAAAACTGATGGTGCCCAGTTATTAAAAGATATAGTGTCTGGGGTCTTAAAGGCTTGTAGTTAAAACAAGTAGCCATCTAGCAAGGAAGCAACAAAGCCCACATGGAAGAAACACACCAGCCTGAGTGATTATGAGGTGTTGCTAAAAAATGTAACAGATGTTCAAAACCAAGCAACCAAATTTATATGAAGGGGTGGGAATGTAGTTGGAGACCCAAAACCCACCTGCAAGTTAATTGGACAGTCCCTCTCAGAAGGGCCACACAAAAGGGATAATAAATCTAGGGTGCGGTATAGCACTGATGGAGCACATAACTATCCTCTATTCTTTAATATTTCCTCCCCTTACTATTAAGGTTTTTATTTGTTTTACCTCATTAATCATGTTAGACTTGGGTATATTCATTTATATAATTAATATCATTCGGTACATGAAAGCCAAGATAGATAACCTTCAGAAACAGTAACAGGAGTAATGGTTCCCTGAAGGAATAGGAAGTGAGGGGTAAGGGAGAGTAGCTGATAGCACTGATGACTGCAAAACCCCAATTGAGGGGAGTGAATAACAGAATTGTATGTAAATGGATATATTGGAGGGTTTAAGGTGTGGCAAAAATAAAATAAGGGTTCCTGAGGAGGTGGGGGAGGGAGGGGATAAAGGGGAGCTGATATCAAGGAGTTCAAGAGGAAAGAAAATGTTTTGAGACTGATTGTGGTAGCAATTGTACAAGACTGCTTGATATGATTGAACTATGAGAGGTTATGATATCTGTAATACCTCCCAATATATTGAGCTGGGCTGAGAGCCTGGTTTATGGTCCAGAGTTGTTTTGTTTTGCTTTGTCTTGCTTTTGTGCTTATTATTGTCTCTGCATGTCTATCTAGATAATATGGGCGGGATAAACAATCTGGAGGAGAAAACTACATGACTGAGGGTTCCAGGGGGACATGGGAGAGGGGGAAGCAGGGAAAGGAAGGGGGGTATCAACAAACCCAGAGACAAAGGAACAACAAGTGATATAAAATTGATGAGGAGGAGGGTGTAGGAAGTCTGGAGGGGGTTGATCAAGGGCAAGGTAGCTGAGAGGAATTACTGAAATTCAAATGAAGGCCAAACATGATAGTGGAACAAGAGGAAAGTAAAAGGAAATAGAGGAAAGAACTAGGAGGCAAAATACATTTTTAGAGGTCTAAATACAGGCATGTACATATGTAAATATATTTATATATGCTGATGGGGAACTAGATCTATGTGCATATATTTATAGGCTTAGTATTAAGATGGACATTGAGCCTCCACTCAAGTGCTCCCTCAATGCAAGAACACTTCATTCTAATAACCTGGCATTCTGTGATGCTCACCTTCCCGACATGATGGGTGCATAAGCAAATGTGGTGAAGAGGTGCCCGACTATCAAAAGATATAGCATCTGGAGTCTTAAAGGTTTGAAGATAAACAAGTGGCCATCTAGCTGTGAAGCAACCAATCTCACATGTAAAAAGCACACCAGCCTTTGTGATCAAGTGTGGTCGATGGGATCAGGTATCAGATATCAAAGACCCAGAAAAAAGAATCATATTGATGTGAATGAAGGGGAGGGCGGAGTGGAGACCCAAAGTCCATCTGTAGAGAATTGGACATCCCCTTACAGAAGAGTCACAAGGAAGAGACAAGCCAGTCAGGGTGTAGCATAGCACTGATAAAACCAACTCTTGGATTTGATGCCAGGGGCTCAAGTGGAAAGCACATGTTTTGAGAATGATGATGGCAACAAATGTGCTTGTCACAATGTATGTATGTATGGATTGTGATAAGCATTGTACGAGCCCCAAGTAAAATGATTAAAAGAAAAAAAAATTCTCCCCTAGTTCTTTAATTCTTCCTCCCCCTGCCCCAAACTATCATGACCCCAATTCTATCTTACAAATCCAGCTAGACCAGAGTATGTATACTGATACAGGTAAGAGCTGTCAACACAGGAATCAGGACAGATAACCCCCTCAGCACTAATAATGAGAGTAATGATAGAAGAAGGGTAAGGGTAAGGTGGGAGGAGAAAGGGGGAACCGATCACAATGATCTCCATATAACCCCCTTTCTGGGGGATGAGCAACAGAAAAGTGGGTGAAGAGAGACATCGGTTAGTTTAAGACATGACATTTTAAAAATAAATTATCAAGTGTTCATGAGGGAAGGGGGAACTGAGCTGATACCAAGGACTCAAGTAGAAAACAAATATCTTGAAAATGATAACGGCAGCATATGCACAAATGTACTTGACACAATGGATACATTGTAATAAGAGCTACTAGAGCCCTCAATAAAATGAGTTTTTTAAAAGTCCCTTATAAGAGTCCCTTATCGGAGTGCTCTGTAGAATTCTCTTCAGCTGCATAACAGGAAGTGGAATCCAGCTCCTGGATGCTTTGTTGGTCCTGAACCAATAGTTAGAATGGGGAAAACAAATAACATCAACCATATTTTTCTTGTAGCACACACCTGAGACGGAGCTTACCAGTGTCTTCTGGGAAATGAGGATGCCAGCATTGTGGGATGATGTCCATCATTAGGCAACACAAACAAAACCTTTGCATACGTTGAACAGGAAGGAACTGTGTGCCTCTTGATACAAGGAGGCATGAAGGTGCAAAGTACATTGTATTGAGAAACACCTGACTCACAGGCACAAGCTCTTTCCGTAGCTGGGCTGTGGCTCACACATTCTGCTGCCTGCAAATGGTAGCTGCCCCTGAAGGAGACCAGCAGGCTGGCTGCAAGGAATGGATCAGGGTCCACTGACGTCCCACATTAAGCTCTGGAGCTGAGGCTTTGCATGTAATTTCTTAATCATCTCATTAAACTAACATATGATCTTAGAATTAGAGGGGAGACTTTATTTTGCAAAATCAATAGTATGGCAGGAGAGAGAGGTTTTAGAACAAAAGACAAACACAGAACATGAAACATCAACCTTTCATGCGATTTCTATAATTCGTCTGTATTCTTTCTCACTTTTCTGTTTTCACCTTTTTTATCTAGTTACAGCCAGGTTTTTCACTTATAATGGTAACAAACACTTTTCAAGTCACACTTGGTCTATCATTTAAAGTTTTGAGAATCGCTGCACATACTACCTCCTCTGTAGTCCATCAACATCACGCAGCCAGTTGCCCTCAAGTTCAGTCTGAATCATGGAAAGCCCGTGTGTGTCAGAGAACTGTGCTTCACAGTGTCTTCAGAGGTTGATTTGGGGGCAGTGGGAGGGGGTGCAGGGGAGGGAGGGGAGTGAATTGCCAATCCTTTCTTTTGAGGTGATTCTGGGTGTGATAGGTAGGTTTATTCTGCCAACCTGGCCAATAGGAACGTGTGGGATTAATAAGGCCAAAGTTTGATTGGAGGGCAAAGAGCTAAATGGCTCAGCAAGGCCTGCCCTTCTCTCTCTTGCTCTCTGGTGATCAGACCAGCATGTGGCTGCTTTAGCTAGTTCCCTGCCTCAACTCGTGAGCTCCACTACTGGTAGGACAGCCAACCCATGGATCCTGTCGCTAGAGCTTGAGGTTCCTTTGAGACCTGCTTCACCACACTGCTGGTGTAAACATCACCTGAGCTTGAAGCTGGCAGATCCTGCCATCTTGCATTGTTTGAGTTCCATATCCCATCTAGGCCTGCTTTGCTAAGCTCCTGAGCTGCTGATGGTTGGTGACCTGCGCTGCTGTTTGCTACCTGTGGGTGGACTCTGCTTGCATTTCTCTAGGGAAGACTCAGCTGTCTGCTTTCTTGACCTTGGATCCAGCAGCCCTCATGAGTTGAAGGACTTCCAGTTTATTAACTGTTCCTTGGAAGTGAGTTGAACTGAACCCTCTGTACTGCTGTGTGGACTAATTAGCTATCATAGTCCTTGATGCTCTATCTATCTATCTATCTATCATCTATCATCTATTGATCTATCTAATCATAAGTGTCTCTAGAGAACCCTATAGAACACACTGGGTGACCCCAGTTAGTAGCTGGGTAAGTTAATTTTGCTGCACAGTGACTCTATTGAATTTCCCATGAATTATCATGTACTTTTGAAGTTGCTGCTCATTGCAGTAATATTCATAGTAGTAACCATTGTTGGAATACTCTTTGGAGTACCCATTGTGGAATCTTCATAGTGGTACTATTCGTGGTAATGCACATTGTAGTAATAGTCATAGTGGGACCTGTTGTGGTAGTATTTATAGTTTTAGCTCTCCCTGCTTTTCAGAATGATTTACTTACTTTGCATGAGATTGTTTGACTAAAGGGCATGACTACTTTGGGGACTCTTGTGAAAAGAGCAGAGCTCTGCAAATTCAATATGGTGGATTGGCCACATGTGTGTATCTCTCTTTTCCCTCTTGAGGTCCCAATAAACCAGGAAATGCTGGGCAGGCCCAAGATGACAGCTTAATTGGGTGGAATAAGCCATATGCTAGGAAGACTGCATGTGGTGAGGCTCTGGAACAACATGCAGAGAGTCGGCAGCCAAGCCCCGACTTCCTGCCATTCTGACTAAACCACTGGGGATGTGAGGTATTTTAGGCCCTCCATCCCAGGCCAGGTGGCAGCTGAATACAACCCATCGTATCCAAGCCATGTCACGTGGAGCAGAATATTTGCCCCAGAAAATTTAATATAAATGTTCTGATCCTTACAACACTAGATATAATAAAATGGCTTGTTTTAAGCCACGCAAATTTGGGGGGAATATGGGAAAAATCATAGAAAACTATGGAAAGGGGGTGGAAATCAGTTAGAGATGGATTCCAGGAAAAGCACAAGGTGGAAAAGAAAAAGTGGCCATTTCTCAGCTCCTGGTAAATGGACCAGGAACGACTTAACCTTCTGCCGTGTGATGTAATGGGCCACTTTTAGATGGCTTCCTAGTTAGGAACATGAAAATGTTGACATAGCATTGTGTTGTTGTTGTTGTTGTTGTTGTGAGGTGCCATTGGGTGGGTTCCGATTCGTAGCCACCCTATGTACAACAGAGCGAAATACCGTCCTGACCTGCACCTTTCTCACAAATATTGAGAAGGACTACGCAAATAAGATGCAGGTAGCCCACTAAGGGGATTGAACTATTTTCTAATAATGAAAATAAGGTGAATGGAACCATAACAGAGAGATTAGTCAGTCTTGACTTCTTACGAGACTCCACTCCAGGTTCAGAAAGGGTGGGGTTGACTACCACCAAGAAGACGTGAGTAGAGCATATCCTTCAGACTCAAGCTTCCTGCACGGGAGGCCTTCTAGAACCTAGATCCCCCAACTTCTTAGGCCTACCATCCCCTTCAAAAGTACTATTCAGTCTCCCCCTGGTAATGAAGCATTTCTGTACTACATTCCAGAATCCAGGTTAAAGTGCAGCGATCTGCGTTTACAGATCCCCTGCATCATTCCAGCAGCAGCAGCACCCTCCCCAGGGGGGTATTGCCCATGTTGGGAAACACTGTAATCTAGACCTAGGAGACAAAGGGCGAAAGCACTGGAGATGGTAAGAGACAGCAAGAGGCGGAGGCAGGGAAACATGGGCAGCAGAGGCAGCAGGACCCGGAGTCTCTCAGGTGATGGTAGGGTGGGCTTACTGGTGTAGCCAGCAATGGCTGAGTGCTTTCGGGGAGGGGGCTTGTTGGTGGAGTAGGGTGCTTCCAGGCACTTATTGGCAGAGCTAAAGCATTTCACAGCACTTGTTCAAACAGGGGAGGTGGTGGGCTGGTCCAAGATGCCTGCCAGACTGGCCAGGTTTCTAAAGAGACCTGACTGTGGGCACAACCGAGGAAAGAAAAACTGTATCTTAAATATTTTTTTATCCTTCACTGTAACCTGTGATGTCTCCAGGAAATGCTCTAATGCTGAGTATTACCTGTGGGTATTATACATGCCATTGCAACACATTACTGAGCCTCGCAGAGGAGGAGAGTACCATAGGCGAGACAAGCTAGAGCCATAACTGTAAAGAGGTGGAAGAGAGGAGGCATCTTTGACCTCACGTGGCAGGCATCAGCTCTGGTCTGACGCTGATTGTGATTCTCCCTCTCATGATGCTCGGGGCAGTCGGATGCCTTCAACAGGCCATTTTACAGCTCAGCCAGCATTATATGTTCCATTGACTATTCGTGGATAATCCAGATTCCTAGAAGATCCCAGGAAAGGGATTCAGTGGCTATTCTGGCTAAGGGTCTTGTAGGGTTTGAGCATCATGCAGTCAGACTGTTTCTTAGAAGGGTCAGGGTAGTTCATGGGCCCCCCTGAGTGCCCTGGAATCGCCATACCTTTCCTTTTACCTCTCAACTTTGGATACTTCAGTGCTTTCTGCACATGGTGCCATCCCAGAACATCTGTTTCATTTGGTTCCCATTCTCAGGCAGCCCAATTCTTGTTCTCCTTCCTGAAATACATTTTGACCAGCATTTCAAACCTACCTCTTAAGTTCCAGACTATTTGCTGTCTGGTCTTTTCCAACTCACAGCACCCCCACATGTGCCAGGGTAAACTCTGCTCCATGGCGTCTTCAATGGCCCCCTTTTCAAAGTTACATCACCAGGTCTTTCTTCCCACGTGCCTCTGGGTGTCAAACTGCCAAACTCTGGGTTAGCAGCTGAGCACAGGAACCATTTGGACCACCCAGGGATTCCAGCTTCTGAATTATCTAGTTCAGCCATGTAGGAGTAAATCACTCAGGCCCCTTTCCTGGGCCTGCCATCATAAGATACCACAAGCTGCATGGCTTATCCATGCATAAATGCATTGTCTCAAAGTTCTAGAGCCACAAGTCTTTGCTGGTTCCTTCTGAAGGTTCTCAGAGAGAATCGGTTTCTTTCTTTCTTTAAACAATCATATTAGGGGCTCGTATAACTCTTATTACAATCCATCCATCCATCCATTGTGTCAAGCACGTGTGTACATTTGTTGCCATCATCATTCTCAAAACATTTGCTTTCTACTTGAGCCCATGGTATCCACTCCTCATTTTTCCCCTCCCTCCCCACTTCACCCTCCCTCATGAACCCTTGATAATTCATAAATTATTATTTTGTCATGTCTTACATATCTGACATCTCCCTTCACCCACTTTTATGTTGTCCATCCCCCAGAAAGGTTATATGTAGATCTGTGTAATCAGTTCCCCCTTTCAACCCCACCTTCCCTCCACACTCCTGGTATTGCCACTCTCACCACTGATCCTGAAGGGATCATTTGTCCTGGATTCCCTGTGTTTCCAGTTCCTATCCATACCAGTGTATATCCTCTGGTCTAGCCAGATTTGTAAGGTAGAATTGGGATCTTGATAGTGGGGGGAGGAAGTATTTAAGAAATAGAAGAAAGTTGTATGTGTCATCGTTGATTCCCTGCACCTGACTGGCTCGTCTCCTCCGGGAAACCCTTCTGTAAGGGGTGTCCATTTGCCTGCAGATGGGCTTTGGGTCCCCAGTTTGCGCCTGCACACCCCCTCATTCACAGTGATATGATTTTTTGTTCTTTGATGCCTGATACCTGATCCCTTCAACACCATGTGATCACACAGGCTGGTGTGTTTCTTCCATGTGAACTTTGTTGCTTCTGAGCTACATGGCTGCTTGTTTGCCTTCAAGCCTTTTAGACCCCAGATGCTATATCTTTTGATAGCCAGGCACCATCAGCTTTCTTCACCACATTTGCTTATGCACCCATTTGTCTTAAGCAATTGTATCGGGAAGGTCAGCACACAATGATATGATATTTTGTTCTTTGAGGCCTGATCCCTTCAACACTTCGTGATCACACAGGCTGGTGTGTGGGAATCGGTTTCTTGCCACTATCCTAGCTTCTGGTGGAGCTGGTGATGCATGAGGTTCCTGTGTTTGTAGCTGTATCTTCACATGGCTGTCCTCTGTCACTCCGTGTCTTCTCTTCTTTCACAAGGACCCACTCATATAGGAGTAGAACTTACCCTAGTCTAGTATGACCTCATATGCACCTAACTCATGACCCCTCCCAAAGCCTTATTTTCAAAAAGATCACACTCACAGATACAGGAAGTTAGAACTGCAATATATCTTTTTGAGAGGTGTGGTGGGTTAAGTATTGGGCTACAAACACAAGACCAGTGGCTTGAACCCACAAAGTGCTCCATGGAAGGGTGATAAAGATGTCTCTCATGAAGATCTATAGCCTTGAAACTTGAAAGATCAGTTCTACTCTGTCCTATAGGGTAGCTGGGCATTAGAGTTGATTTGATGTCCATGGGTGTGTTAAGCTGGGTTGTGTAGAGAAACAAAGCCAGTGACACTGACTGTCTGTCTGTCTGTCTGTCTGTCTGTCTGTCTATCTATCTATCTATCTATCTATCTATCTATCTGTTTTATATCAGGAAGTAATCTTATATTAAGAAGGCATCCCAGCCAAGTTCAACTTAAGTCCATGAGTCTGATGCTAGCCGGAATCCTCTTCAGACTCACATAACTGCAGGGTGATGAGGCAAAAAGTTGAAGTAGGGTGCAGTAATATCATAGTTTTGGGGGTGCAGAATCTTGTGGATCAAAGGTCAATGGAAAATGGCAGGGCATTGACAGCTTTCAGGGTCAGGTATCCCACCTGAAGCTGTCCCTGGAAGCAGGCACAAAGTTCCAGCCAGCAGGAAGACGAAGGGGCAGAGAGAACAGGGGAGGGGTCTCTAATGCCTCTCTTATAAAAAGATGCTAGCTCCCAGGAGGTCTCGTCAAGCTGTGATTTGATTCACAGGTTGGACTTTGCCTCTACATAAGTGCAAGTTGACATACACTCTAACTGCCACAGTGGGTTATTCAACCTATAACATTCACTAAAGTCGAACATTGGTAAAGTGAGGAGCTGTTGCCACATTATCTCTAAATTTCTTTAGGTTTTTGTTCTATTATTCAATATTGTATGACTGGAAATAATCTGAATGTTCAATAGTGGAGTTGAGGTAAATGAATGATACTATCAGTAGAAGGTGACGTATAAACCCTGCAGTTAATAAAAACAAATTTGTTTTCTAGTGATAATGACAATCAATGGGTACAAACTCATGAAATGATGCTAAGTGAAGCTGCCAAGGCCCGGATGACTCCAAATTCATGCATGCAAATCTTAAAATGCAACATTAAAAAGAATTGTCCCATAAGACTAATACAGGTTCTCTCTACAATCATATTATGGGTAATATAGAGACAGAAAAATGCATTTTTCTTTGATAGGACAGTGAGATAACCCAGCAGGATCAGCTCAAGCTCCTTGGCCTCTGTGAAACCTCCCCCTCACTTCCCAGAATTCCCCATTCTCCATCCCTAGAGAAAGCTTCAATTACTGCAAACACTGCAGCACATTGCAATCACCAGTTGACACAACTTCCCACTGAGTCTCTCTGTCCCTCCTGACAGCTGAGCTCTTGTCTTGTTCATTGATGTATCCGTTGCACAATGTCTAGCACCTCAGACAATCTGTACACATACTTGCTGAATGTTTAATAGATCCGTTGGTGAAACAATTTCTATTGAAACTATAGACTGGTTCATCAGGCTTAAATTTGAAGCTCGATACTGCTTGCTACTTTGCAGTTTCTTAGGGTATTACTATGAGCACTTGAGATAATATTTCCTCCTTAATGCTTTGTCCACTACCTGGCTAGATTAGCCGGCCAGAGATTGGTGCAGCCTGGGTGTATGGATGGGAAAATTCCTTTGGGAGAGATGGAGCTATCCACCATGGTCTCAAATCTTTGCATGAACATCTGTCTCCCATTGCTGCATTCCCTTGATTTCCACTCAACTTTTAAGTGGTAATTGGGCTTCTTGAACAAATGTCTAAGTGAAGTAATCATGCTAATGGGCACTGAGGAGGTTGAATGTGGGGTTCGACAAAACTGAGAGTGATAGTTAGAAATAAAGTGGCCTTCCAGAGGTGCCTCCAATCTGGCAGCCTCTCAGAATACTTTCTTCTTATGGCTCCACCTACCATCCCCAGGCTGCAGCCTCTGTCTAAATCAGAGGGCTCATTGTCAGGATTACTACAGAGAAGGTATGCAGGATGAAAGGGACATGCCTAGTTGAAATTGTGGGAGAAAGATGAGATTTACTACTCCTGTAAAGAGTTACACAGTCTCAGAAACCAACAGGGACAATTCTACTCTGTTCTATAGGATGGCTATGAGTTGGCATGGACTCAATGGTAGTGAATTTGTTTTTTGAGTTGAACTTGGGTGATAAAATAGCTTAGAGAAACCATCAGACTTTAGTTCAAGGAACTACATATGTCTAGGATAAAAGATGGGGTTAAATTGAGCAGTGCGTTTTTATAGTTACCCCTTTTACCTAGAAAGAGCCTGGTGGTGTAGTGGTTATGAGTTGGGCTGCTCACCACAAGGCCAGCAGTTCAAAACCACCTGCTGCTCCGTGGGAGAGAGTTGAGGCTTTCTACTCCCATGAAGAGTTACAGTCTGGGAAACCTACAGGGGAAATTCTACCCTGTTCGACAGGGTTACTATGAGTGAAAATTGACTCCATGAAGTGAGGTTGATTTTAGTCTTATTGTACCTATGCATTTGTATTTCGTGAATTCCTACTCTCTAAATTGTATTTTGTGTCCACGACCGATTAAATTGTTACTCATGTATAGCTGTTTTAACTGAGCCTCTTGGGTTTGTATGTTTGTTTGTTTTTGTAGAAAATGCCTTCATAATTAGCAAAGATGTGCCATCCACTTTGTTTTGTTCTGTTGTGTGTAGGGTCATTATCAGTCAGAGCTGACATGACAGGACCTAGCAACAATAACAACATTCTCTTGTAAATTGTCCACCATTTATTTCGCCCCCTCCTCTTACAAGTCCATGGGTTCATCGTACTACCATAGTAATCTCTGGCTGATATTATTGTAGCTGCCATTTAATCTGATGTCTGCCACAATCCATTCCCTCCTCAGGCTTCCCTCCTGCTCTTCAATCTATTCCTTCCTCAGGCTTCGCTGGACTTCTATAGCCTACTGTGGCATTCCAGGAAGAAAAAGACTGTGATAGTCCGGGTGGACTAGAGAAACAAATTCATAGACACACTCATATGTCTATAAGAAAGCTTTATATACAAGATCAATTGAATATTGAGAAAACATCCCAGGCCAGTTCAGATCAAGTACATAAGTCCGATATTAACTAATCTATAAAGTCCTCTTCAGACTCACAAAACACATGCAATGATGCTGAATGCAGGAATATCACAGGCCAGTGGGTGGGTAGTCTTATGGATCCAGTGACAGTGGAAGCATCTCAGCACTGGCTTAGGTCTCCCCCTGTCTCCTCCAGGTCCAGGGCTCTCACTGCCATCAGCATAGATCCATGTGTTTTGTCAGTCGAGAGTCTCTCGGAGTGAGCATGTATCCCACCTCCAATGAGCTATTTATCTCCAAATGAGGTCATCAAGCTGTAATCTGATTGACAGGCTAAACTCCACCCCTTCACTCTTAAGCCTCAAATTGACAACAGATTATGTAACTACCACAAGAAAAAAACTAAGTACACTTGCAGTCTAGTCAGTTTTGATTCATGGCCACCACATGGCAGAGTAGAACTGCGAATAGACATAAGTTAAGAAAGAGGGGCAATCTGACCCCATCGCACTGGGGCAAAGCACTAAGGGCATGCAACAGAGCAGCAAAGGGAGCAAAGCAATGAAGTCCCCGGGGAATACCAAAAATAGACTTTGGGGACAGAGTGTGGCACCCCATCAAACTCAACTGGAAAACACTCCTAAAGGTCAAAAAGCAGACTTGGAACTATTTATATGCTTTTCCTTTTTGTCATTGGCTTTCTTTTTGTTGTTTGTTGTTGTTGTTGGTTTTGTCTTCCTTTGTTGTTTTGGTTGGCTTTGCCTTGTTGTTGCACTTATTAATGTCTCTGCATGTCTATCTAGATAAGATAAGCGAGATAAACAATTGGGAGATGAAAACAACGGGACTGACGGTTCCAGGGGGACACAGGAGAAAGGGAGGTGGGATAAAGGAAGGGGTGGTGGACAGCTAACCCAGGGACAAGGAAAACAAGTGAACTAAAATCGATGGAGGGAAGGAGTAGGATGTCTAGTGGGGCTTAATCAAGGGCAATGTAACAGCGAGGAATTATTGAAACCCGAATGAAGGTTGAACATGATAGTGGGAAAGAACTAGGAGGCAAAGGACATTTTTAGAGGTCTAAATACAGGGAAGTACATATGTAAACATATTTATATATAATGATAGGGAAATAGATCTATGTGCATATATTTATGTTAGGTATTAAGGTCGCAGATGGACATTGGGCCTTGGCTCAAGTACTCCCTCAATGCAAGAACACTTTGTTCTAATAATCTGGCATTCTGTGATGCTCACCTTCCTGACACTATCGCTGAAGACAAAATGGGTGCATAAGCAAAAGTGGTGAAGAAAGCTGATGGTGCCCGGCTATCAAAAAATATAGCATCTGGGGTCTTAAAGGCTTGAAGATAAACAAGCGGCCATCAGGCTCAGAAGAAACAAAGCTCACATGAAAGAAGCACACCAGCCTGTGTGATCATGAGGTGTTGATGGGATCAGGTATCAGGCATCTAAGACCCAGATGTGAATGGGGGTAGTGGTGGTGGTATAGAGTGGAGACCCAAAGTCCATCTATAGACAATAGGACATCCCCTTAGAAGGGTCACAAGGAAGAGATGAGCCAGTCAGGGTGCAGTATAGCACCAATGAAACATACAACTTTCTTCTAGTTCTTTAATGCTTCTTCCTCCGCCCCCACCCTGGCCCCACTGTCATGACTTCAATTCTACCTTACAAATCTGACTAGACCAGAACATGTACACTGCTACAGATAAGAGCCTGAAACACAGTGAATCCAGGACAGATAAAACCCTCAGGACCAATAATGAGCCTAGAGATACCAGGAGGTAAGGGGAAGATAGGGGGAGAAAGGGGGAATCAATCACAAGGATCAACATATAATGTCTTCCCAGGGGGACGAACAACAGAAAAGTGGGTGAAGGGAGAAAGTGGACTATGTAAGATATGAAAATTATAATTTATAATTTATCAAGAGTTCATGAGGGAGAGATGGTGGGGGAGGGGAAATGAGGAGCTGAGATCAAGGGCTCAGGTAGAAAGAAAATGCTTTGAAAATGATGATGGCAACATATGGACAAATGTGCTTGACACAATAGATGAATGTATGGATTGTGATGAGAGCTGTAAGAGCCCCAATCAAAGTATTGAATTGTTTTTAAAAGAAAGAAAGAAACAGGGGCACAGAACACTGAAGCTCAGGCTCTTCATGGCTGAGTTTTCAGAAGTAGACTGCCAGTCTCCTTCTGAGGCAGCACTGGATGGACTGAAACTTCCCAACTTTCATTTAGCAGCCAAGTCCATTAACCCTTTGCACCAAAGAGTGTCTTCCCCGCAAAGCAATTAGAATCATGGTACCCACGTAAGTTGAAATGTTCTTTGCCTCCCTGTGCATATCAGATAAAGTCTTAATTTCTGGGCTTGGTATAGAAGTCCCTTCACTATTTAACTCCACTTCCTGCCACATAGCCCATTGTCACCGTGGGCTGCTCACTTTCCTCAAACATGCATAGCTGCCTCATGTCTCTGCCTAGGGTGCGCATGTCTCTGCTTCTTAGGTCATTCTGTTTGTGCCTTTCCAAACCAAGATAATCCATCATACATGCAAAGTCTCAGGTACTCCAGCCCTGGCATTCTCTGTTGCTCTGCCCCTTGGGATGTCACAGGGCTTTAAACAGCCCACTCTCTGGCAATCGCCCCATGGCAACATAAATGTCAGTTTGCACATTATGAGACTATGCACTTCTTGAGAGCAGATGCCTGTCATTCATCTCTCAGAGCCAATGCTTAGCACGGTGTGTGACTCATCATAGAGCCTTAATTCGTGTTGATTGAATTTATCAATTAAGCCATAACTAAGGCTTTGCCATCCATTTAATTGCAAATGAGGTCCCAAAGATGAAATTAACAACCTCATTTCTATCCGCCTCCACTGATGGATGAAGTGATAACAGACACTGAGCGCGGTGCACAATCGCAGCCAAAGTGGAGCCAAGGAAAGCATCCAAGGGTGTGAGGCCTGCCCTGGAGGTTACAGGAGACTGGGAAAGATAGGATTTTTACTCACAAAACAAGTGGAGGGGATGCTAGGCATGTTTCAAGCCATGCTTGTTGCAGCAGACATCCTACAGCCTGAGACCAGAGAAAGGGGAGCAGAGCCCCTCTCTAACAATACCCTACCCCCCAGATCAGTATGATTGGAAAGTGGAACCGCTTAGAACCCTGTGTGGGAGGACCAGGGGTGCTCTGGGCACACTCAGAAAAGCTTTCCATGTGAAGGTGGATCAGGGTTACTGTTCTGCTCAGGACAAGGCAGGAACTCTCCTCCGGGCTTCAAAGGCTCCCGCAGCTTCCCTTTGTCGTAGAACATTACTGTGTATTCATTGGTGGGTTTCTGGGGAAAGTAGGCTCTTAACTCGACATAGGTGTTCAGTAAGTGCTTGGTGCATGAATGGCTGAATGCATAAATGCGATATGACGTGTGGCAATCCTACTTGTCACCATTCTGGATCAGTTGTCTCATTGTCCACCTGCGTTTGTAAGCTACTCACTGAGACTCTAAGACCCCACCCTCTCTCAGACTCCCTAACCCACCAAGCAGCAAGACAAGATTGCAGTGGTCAGTAGTACACACTCCTCTGCTAGGCATGGAGATGCTAAAGGCTGGGCAATAAAGATAAGAGAGTTTTGAGCCTGGGATAGTGTGCCTGGGGTGGGCACAGAAGCAGATGTGACCCAGCCTCACCAGAGTCTGCTGATACAGAGACTTTCTGAGCAATGGTCCTTCAAAGCAACAAATCAAGACAGACAGCCTGACAAAAACATGCCAGACTCCGAATCTCTCACCCACTGAGAAACAGCCCTCCCTGCCCATCCATCATCCCGAAAACACTTATTAGATGGCTAGAACATCAAGGAAGCAGAGTCAGCCTTTGTGGATACGGGAATGCTCTCTGGTTGCTTGAACAATCTTGCCCAATTTTCACCCTTCTACCTCTGAGTGAGCCCAAAGAACGGATGCCCTTACTTGCCTGTCGGGTTCTAGTTACCCTGTAAGACTCAGCTCAAATTCCGTCTCTTCTGTGATGCCCTCGCCCACTTCTGAAGAGAATTATTTCTCCTTATATACACATTGTTAGGCCAAGGTACATTTATATAGTCTTCTGGGCCCGTATCTCAGGACTGCCCAAGCCCTGATCTTCTCATCACCTCCTCCCAGACAGAGGCAAAGAAAAGCTACATGGGGAACAAAGAGCCCTGTTCAACCCAACACCCCCATGAGGAGCTCTCTGAAAGAGCCAAATTGGATTATAGAACTTATCTTGTGACCCAGGTTGGGGTTTCTGTTTTCTCATAAAGCTAGGATCCAGGATCCAGACTCTTGGCCCCTTTCCACGGCCAAGGTTAGTGTACCCAGGGAAGAGAGACGTTGATGAGGTGACCTGCGGAGTGAGGCTCTGGGTCTATTCACCATCCTACTCCAGTGAAGGGAAGGGAGACGTGACGGAGAGGTTAATATCCCCCCTTTTCAAATCCTGACCCCTGTTTTGAATATATATAGCTCAGTGAATGGCCTGGGTTCTGACTACCCATAGCAGCAAAGGGCAGAAGGGCCATCTTTCTTTCAAATTTGATTTTAAATCTCTTGCTACTGGCTACACACCTGTGGGAACATTTTTATTTTTTGCTTTACAGAAGTTAATTTTCCCTGTTCAAGTCCAAATTCAGAGTGTCAGTTGTAGGGCAAGTTCCTTGTCGCTTTCTGTTTCTATAACCCAAGCGCTCCTTGATTTCTTGGTGGTACCTACTGTATTGGATGAGAAAATCTGTCTTCCCCATTTGTGCTGACTTATGTGTCTAATCTGTCTTTTTTATAACATCCATCTTTTGGTTGAAAAGATACACAGCAGCACACACACCAGTCCAGCAATGTCCACACATACACTTCGTTGGCACTGGGCGGAGTCTTCAAGTTCTATAACTGTTCTCATTTCCCTTCTCCGTTCTTCTCTTCCCCTGATATCAGCTGCCCCCTAAGCCTCCTGTTGAAACGTTCTGATTGCTGTGTCAATTGGAGCCCATGTAGAGAGAGGGGAACACATTCTTTTAGAAATGTAGTTGGTTGTTTTTGAGAATGTGTACAGCAAAACATAGTAATTCAATAGTTTCTATCAGCGACATTGATTACATTATCTGAGTTGTGAGCCAGTCTCCCTCTCCTTTGCTGGATTGTTTGCCCAATCACACAAATCCACGGATTGTCAAGGTGTCTAGTTCATCTTGTGAGTTGCGGTTGTCAGTTTGATCCCGTGTAGATCTTAAAAGAGCATAATCCTCAAAGCAGACATTCTTTACTAGTTAAGCTAAACTATTATTTGATTTGAGAAGACTTCAAGGGATATTTTTTGTGTGTGAGGTTTAAAGATTATCTCAGGGCAATAATATTGGGGATTCATTCAGCCTCTGTGGTTCCAGAAAGTTTGATGTCCATGAGAATTTGAAATTCTGTTCTGTTCCCCCCCCCCACCCCTGGATCAGGAATTTTCTGTAGAATCTTTGATCCAAATGTTCAGTAATGGTGGCCAACCAGAACCTAATCCTTCTGATATCACAGCAAAGGAGGCAATTGTTCATGGAGACAATTGCCACCTCTTCTATATCTTCCTCATGTTCTAGGCTCTCCTTCTTCCGCTGTCATTCTAAGCAAACAGAAAACAATTATTGGGCTGTGGATAGCTGCTTGAAAGTTTTAAAGACCCCAGGTACTATACAAAAACTAAGACATAAAATAGAAGCACTAAACATATTATTAAATCAACTATCTAGGATGTGAAGAGAGGCTTTTAGCAGGACCATTTCCATCTTTTACCCATCAGGCAGCTGGCAGTTTCAAACTGCTGACCTTGTGGTTAGCAGCCCAACTTTTTAATTATTGTTATAAATAAATCACTTTATTGGGGCTCTTTCAGCTCTCATTACAACCCATGCATCCATTGTATCAAGTACATTTGTACGTATGTTGCCATCATTTTCAAAATATTTTCTTTCTATTTGAACCCTTGGCATCAGCTCCTCTTTTGTTCCCTCTGTCCCCCACCTTCCCAAAGCAACCCAACTTGTAACACACTCCATACGACCAGGGCTCTAGGGCCCCGGCCTAACCAACAGCATGGACAGTAAGTAGATATTTGTTGGATTTCACTATCAAGATGCTGATGCCATTTGTCACTACACAGTATGAATCCTGACTTACATACTTTTCCAGTAGTAAAGAGTGTGGTTGTTGCAAACATGGGAGTATGCTGATGATATGATGCTGGATGCAAAACAAAACAAAATTTCAAATGGTAAGATTCCTTTTTCCTTCAGTACTTTACTGTGTGTTTGTTTTCCACTCACAATGTGATTCTTATAGAGACAAAAGTTCTATTTTTTTTAGATCATTTTATTGGGGGCTCTAACAACGCTTGTTACAATCCATACATCAATTGTATCCGACATATTAGTACATATATTCCATCGTTCTTTTCTAGACATTTACTTTCCATTGAACCCTTGGGATCAGCTCCTCTTTTTTTCACCCTTCCTCCTCCCCCTAACCCTCGTGGCCCCTTGATAGATTGTAGATTGTTAATTATTTCCAAATCTCACACGGACCACTGTCTCCCTTCCCATCTGGTTTCTGTTGTTCTTCCCCCTGGATGTGGGTGTGTGGTTATGTGCCAGTCATTGTGATCGGTGCCCCCTCCCTCCCCAGCTCTCCCCCCCCACACACCCTTTTGGTGTCTCTAGTCCCATTCCTGTTCCTGGGATCCATGTGTTGTAAATTTTATCTCTTGCCTATACCATGTACATGCTCCCGTCTAGTCTCGATTGGGAAGAAGCACTAAGGTCATGATAGTGGGGGCAGGTGGGGGGGCGTGTGAGGAGGCCTCCAGGGAACAGAGGTATATTATTACATGACCCATTAGTGCTCTACTGCACCCTGATTAACTCAACCCCTTCCTGAGACCCCCTGTGCAGGGATGTTCCATTGTCCATAGATGGGCATTGGGTCTCCATTCCCAACACCCCTCCATTCTCATCAATGCATTTTTGTTTGTTTGTTTACTGTTTGTTGTGAATCTTCTGATGCTCGTTGCCCGGTCTCAATGATACCTCACGATCTCACCGGTTGGTGTGCGTCTGCCATGTGGGCTGTTGCTTCACTGTTGGATGGCTGTTTGTTTAACTTCAAGCCTTTAAGACCCCAGACGCTGTATCTTTTAATAGCCGGGCACCATCCTCTGTCCTCACCACATCTGCTGATGCACCCGTTTTGTCTTCAGTGATCATGTAGAGGGTGGTGTATGTGAGCATCACAGAATTCCAATTTGTTAGGACAAAGTGTTCTTGTGTTGAGGGAAGGGATGAGCCGAGTTCTATTTTTAACAAACTTGTTCCTCTCTCCCTTGTGCCCACCTGAGTGGGCTGTTTGAAAAGCTGCCAGTTCTTAAAGGCCTGATTTTATATATATATATATATATATAAATAATAAAATATATATATATAAATAAAATATATATATATATATAAAATATATATATATAATGATGAATTTCATGTGCACATAATTGGTGCTCAATAAATATGTGTTCAGTGATTTAGATGGAAGTATTCTGCTCCTTCATGCTCAGAGAAGTATCAGCTTAGACCACAAATGGAGAGTAGGGAACAATAAGTGCAGAATTCTTGGGACTTGTTATGGATTGGTTTGTGTCAGCCCCAAATCCTAACCCTATACCTGTGAATAAAGGAGGTTATGTGGGTCTGTAGGAGTGCTGGTGGCATAGTAGTTTACTCATTGGGCTGTTCACCCCAAGGATAGCAGTTCAAAACTACCAGCAGCTCCGCAGGAGAAAGATGAAGCATTCTACTCCAGTAATGAGTTACAGTCTTGGAAATGCAGGGGCAATTTTACCCTGTTCTATCGGGTCACTATGAGTTGCAATCTACACAATCAAAGTGAGTTTGATTTTTGGTTTGGTGGAGGCATTGGGCTGCTAATCACAAAGTCTGTAGTTCAAAGCTATCAGCCACTCCAAGAGAGAAAGAAGCACTATGACTTGGAATTGACTCAATGACAGTCATTTTTTGGATTATTTTGTTTGTTTGTTTTTAATATCTGTTAATCAGGAGCCCGAAGGGAGTCCTGGTGGGGTAGAGAGTTACACATTGGGCTATTAACCTCATTCTTAGCAGTTCAAAAGCATCAGCCACTCCTCCTTGGGAGAAAGATGAGACTTTCTACTCAATGGAAATGAGGGTTTTTTGTTTGTTTTTTAATACTTATTAATCAGGAGCTCAAAGGGAGGTCTGGTGGGGTGGGGGGTTATACATTGAAGAAGCAGTTTTTCAGTCCAAAGGATCTGTCTAACAGATCACTGTGAGCTGGAATCGACAAGATGGCAGTGAGTTTGTTTTGTCTGTTTAATCAGGAGCTCTGGTGGCATAGTGGTTACACGGTCAACTGCTAGCCAAATGGTGAGGCGTTAGAATCCATTCAGGATGCAGTAGGAGAAACACCTGGGATCTGTTCCCATCTAAACTCAAACCAGACTCTCTGCCGTCCAGTCATTGCTGACTCATAGTGACCCCTGTGGGTTTCTGAGACTGTAACTGCCATTGGGATTAGAAAGCCCAGTTTTCCTACCTCAGAGCTGCTGCTAGTTTCAAACACAGCCCAATTCAAAACC
>NW_022105908.1:5050346-5051678 GCF_000313985.2 Echinops telfairi | reverse complement strand
TCTTTAATGCCACCTACATACAGTATTTCTGTTATGACAGCACCAGGGAGCCAAGGAGACATGAGAATCGTTCAGATAGAGCGAGTGGATGAAAAAGCAGCGTAAAGACTTTTCCAAGGTCTTCATCTCATACCAGTACCTTGCATGCCTGCTTGGCCACCGCATTTTGCAAGAATTCATTCTGATCCCACTTCTTCTGTGAAGCTTTCCTTGACACATACAACCTCCAGGATCTTCTTCCTCTCATATGGCACTCGGAGTCTATACCGGGGACTTTCTGACATGTTTCCCTGTAGAGACGTGGAGACCATCCTAACCCAATGAACCTCACTGTCACCGAGTTAGTGCCAACTCAAAGTGACTATCAGACAGAGTTTAACTGCCCTCTGAGTTTCTGAGACTCACAATCTTAATGGGTATAGGAAGCCCCATCTTTCTCCCAAAGAGAGGCTGGTGGATTTGAACTGCTGACCTGAGGTTAGCACCCCAACTCATAACTAGGGCTCCTTTCTCTACCCCATAGAGATGCTTTATGAATCATCTCAGAGGATGGGAAATCTGCACCACTCCCATCCTGCCCTTGACCAGAACAGCTAAGACCATTTCATATGCTTCGGTGTACAACAAAAAGATTCCATTGCTATAACAAAAGACTCTTTTCATAGGCTGTGGTTTCTCCTAAGGTACATTAGTCCTGGAGTGTAAGGCTTTGCCCCTCTTGTGGTGTCAGGACCTTGAGGGCATCAGTGAAGGAGAGGTTAACCAAGCCCATCTGTGACTAGGAAGCCGTGGTCTCTGGACAAAGGTTTACCATAAAGGTAGTCATGAGATACTCAACTGTCTTGGTCACTGTGCTAGAAAGCTGTCCCTCGTGCATCCAAAAGCTGACACGTTGCTGGAGGCAGCGTATCTACTCCATTTATTTTTCCATCCAGAGTTCTTGGAAACTCCTGCCCTGAGGATCTGTGTAGAAGATCTTTTGGTACTTCTAGGACATCGCTCTGCTCTTTGACCCTTCTCTGGGCAATACAGCAAAGACAGGAAGCAGAGAGAGAGAGAGAGAGAGAGAGAGAAATATATAAATGAGGAGTTCTGTTTTGAAAGCATAAGTCAGAGGGGATCTGCAGTTATTGAGCTGCACAGAGATAAATTGGCCAAACTTTGGGTTCTGGGGCGAGGAAGATTCTGTCTCCCTTCAGAGACCTTTCTTCTTAGTTGAGTGATCATTGATCTGAAACCTCCTAATCTCAGAGATTTACGTATGGCCTGTTGGCCTCCCCTGCAGTCAGCACACTGTTAAAATGCTCTTTCTAACCCCCAAACCGGAGGCAA
>NW_022105908.1:5032098-5048801 GCF_000313985.2 Echinops telfairi | reverse complement strand
CAAAATAAGGTGGCAAGGATAAACTATATAAAACCCAAAATACAAATAATGAATGAGAAAGAAAAAAAACCCTATCCAAAGACCCAGGGAAGAAATTTCTGTTATGAAACAAGTAAGAGGTACTTGCACCCAGAACACATTCAGGTCGGGTCTATTGGGAGGTCATCTGGCCAGGTAACAAGTCTGACTTGGCTTATTAAAGATTACAACGGTCTCTGCCCGAGTGTAGGGCTGTGTGAGACTCTTGGCTGTGTGTGGAGCACATTTGCCAGCGGCTCAGTCTGACTGAATACTCTGCAGATGGATTTTGGGCTCCCACTGTCCTCTGTAACCTTCCACAAATTGGACGTTCAACATTTTAGCTCTGATGTTTTGCCCTTCACTATATTCGAATTTTGTAATAGTCATCTTTGGCTCACACAAGCTGGTGTGCTTCTTCCTTGTGGACTTTGTTGACTCCTCACTTGGAAGGCTGCTTGTCTGAAGACAAGCCTTTAAGATCCCAGACATTATTCCAATTGATAGCAGGGCACAATCTACTTTCTTCACTGCACTTTGCAATAGCACCCTTATCTTCAGTGATCCTTTCATGAAGGTGAGTATGGAGCACAGCCATGCTAGAAGAACCAACTGTTCTTGAATTGGGGCTAGAGTTAAGCAGGAGCCCAGACTCCATCTCTTTGTCCATGGAGTTTGCACATCTCGGGTTTACTTTGGCAGCTGTACTATGACAAAATCAAAACCTATAAGACCAACTGTCTCAATAGCAGCCATAAGCTAACCAGCAACCAAAGAAATAGAATACACACACATATAAAAAAGAAAGAAAGAAAGAAAACAAAACAAACAAACAAAAAAAGGCAAGCTGTGAACAGGAAAGCAAACCCCATATAAACAAAAAAGTACAGCATTGTCAATCACCCTCCGGGGGTATGAGTCAGTCGGACTATTACCATCATCAGTTTCCCCAATGACCCAGCACTCCAGACACTGTCGGCACGAGGACTCTATGCTAGCACAGTTCCACCTTGGGCCGCAACCCACATGTTTTTGTCCTTCGCAATTTGATCTCTCATTCCATTGGGCTCTATTGACTCTAAGTATAGAGATTGATGCCAGCCTACCTAGGTCAATTCTTCAACGTTTAGATCCCTTTTCAATGGATCCCAACCTATGGGGTCAGTGCAGGGTGGGGATTGAGGTATTCGATATATGGTGATCTTGGCTCCCTTTCCATTGGACACCCACCAAGCCAGGGTTTCCCGCCAAGGTCCAATGACTGCCGCTCCCACAATCCTGGGGTGGCCACTCTCAACTTCCTCTCCCATCCAAGTAACCCAGCCCTCAGTCCAAGGGTGCAGGCAGCTTCAAAGTAGGGTTCGGTTCATTCTGTGTGGCCTCTATGTTCCTTCTGGTGTAGCCCCTGCTACATAGCTACAGTGTCAAAATAGCCTGGTCCTGGTACAATGAAGATAGATAGGCCAATGGATCATGTCTCAGAGGACTGGGTTGATGTAAGTGGGCAGTACAATTTTTCATAGTAGTGTGTTATTCCTTTAATTTCACTTGTATCTGTTGCAATTTCACAATGTTCTTCTTATTCTGGGTTTCTTCGTCTTTTCTTCTTGTTATCCCTTTGTTAAGTTTGCCAGTAGTCTGTCTATTTTGTTCATTGTTTCAAGGATCCAGCTTCTTGTCTTATTGATTTTTTTCCTTTTTTAGTTTGTTTTCCATATCGTTTATTTCTGCTTTGATCATTATGGTCTCTTTCCTTCTTTTATTAGGGATTGTGTTCTTGTTCTTGTTCCAGTTCTTAGAGGTGTTGTGTTAGGGTCTTGATTTTAGGTTTCTCCTCTTTTTGTATGTGTGTGTTGATAGCCATACATTGATCTCTGGTTACTGATTTTCCTGTGTTCCAAAGAGTTTGATATGTTGTGTTATTGTTCTCATTTGTTCCCAGGGATTTTTTTAATTCCCCATTTATTTGCTTTATTACCCAGTCATTTTTTAGTATTATTTTGTTCAGCCTCCATGAGTTTGTCTTTCTGCTCATTTTATTGTTGATTTCTCATTTTATAGCTTTGGGTCTGAGAAGATTGATTGTAGGATCTCAATTATTTTGAATGTGTTGAGGCATGATTTGTGGCTTAGTATATGGTCTATTCTTGATAATATTCCATGTGTGTTGGAGAAGAATGTGTTCTGTTGTTTTGTTGGAGGAAGCATTCTGTATATGTCTATGAGGTCTTTTTATTTATTGTATTCTTGAGCTTTGGTATCTTGGTTCAGGTTTTTTCTTGACGTGCTGTCTTTCCTTGAGTGTGGTGTGTTAAAGTCGTCTGTTATTATTGTCAATGTGTCTATATCCTTTTTCAATTCTGTGATGATTTGATTGACATATTTTGAGGGTCTTTCATTGGGTGCATCTATGTTTATTATATTACGGGTTCCTGAGCTATTGTTCCCTTTACCATCGTGTAGTGACTGTTCCTATCACTTATGTTGGTTGCTTTGAAGTCTATCCTCTCAGAGATTAATATTGCTACTCCTGCCTTATTTTGATTGCTGTTAGCTTGGTATGGTTTTGCCCAGCCTCTGATTTTAATCTGTTCATGTCTTTTTTGGGGAGGGGTGTTTCTTGTAGGCAGCATATTAATGGGTTTTGCTTTCTTATCGATTCTGCTACTCTCTGTCTCTTTACTAGTGTATTCAATCCATTAACATTCATTACAAATATTGATATGTGTTTGTTACTACCATTTTGCTTTATATGTGCGTGTTTTGTGTGTTTGTATGTGTGTTGTGTTTAGTTTCTTTGTTCTTCCTGTGTTATTTCCTTGCTCTGGGTGTTTGTCTTTATGTGCTAAGTTTTGTGAGGAATCGTTGTGTATTTTTGGTTTCAGGTTTATGTGTTGCTGTCTTGGATTTTTGACCATAGTTCTTCCTTGAGTGTTTGTTGTAGTGGTGGTCTTGTTTTTGTGAATTCTTTTAGTTTCTCCTTGTCTTGGAATCCTTTTATTTCTCCATCATATTTGATTGATAACATTGCTGAATACAGGAGTCTAGAGTGAACATTTTTTTCCTCCAGTATACATCACGTCTTCTTGCCTGCATGGTTTCTGCTCAGAAATCTGAGGTTATTCTAATTGCTGGCCTTTGTATGTAATTGATCCTTATTTCTGGCTGCTGTTAGAATTTTTTCCATGTCATTGATGTTAGACGACTTGACTACAATATGCTGGGGGTTGGGGGGTGGTGGTGGCTCCTTTTAGCATCTTTCCTGGCTGGCGTTCTCTCGGCTTCCTGAGTAATTATATTTTCCTTATTTAGACATTGAGGAAAGGTTTCTTGCAGGACTAGTCTGTGTGGAGTTCTTTGCTTCGTCCTCTTCTGGAATCCTTATAAGAAACACATTGTTTCTGGTTGTTTGTCCCACAATGTTCTCATGGTCTCAGTCTCTTTCATTATTTTTGTTATCCTTTCCTCTCTTAAGTCAGAGTCTGTAGATTTGTCTTCCAGGTCACTAATTTGGGTTTCCATCTTCAGTTCTGTTTCTCTGTTCCATTTTAGTGTTGTTTAAGTCTGCTCTTGGAGTGTTTGTGTTTCTGTTTGGAGTTTTTATTTTACAGCATGTACTGAGGTTATTAGCTTTTTCTGTTGTTTTACTTTTTCTCTCAAACTCTTCTTTCATCTGTTGCACAAGTGCCATCATCATTCTTTTAAGTTCTTTTTTGGTAAATCCATCGCCTGCTCAATTTCAGTCATTACATATAGATCTGGATGACATTCAGTTATTTGTTTCTGTTTCTCTTTTTGTGTGCACTGATATTGTCTGTTGTTTCCTTGGCATCTTGGTGCTGCTATTAGGGGTGTTATGTAGGCAGTGTTATGTCAGCGTGATTAATTCTGTTAGGTGGTTAGCTCTATTAGGTGGTGCAGTAGAGGGGTGACGGACAGTTTGTATTAAGTATCTGGGTGAGAGTGTTAGATTAAGTATTAATGGAGAATTCAGAGAGTAGGGGAGGACATGTTGGGGGATCGGTAGGTAAAATAAAAAATGGGATGGATTGGGTAGTTTTATTTGGTAGGTTAAAGGAAGGGACCATAGGTTTCCAAAGTGCCTGCTTGCAGCATGGAGAAGTGGGCACTAATATTCAATAGATAAAGAGGTGGTTGCTGTTTATTGTAGGATTAGTGTCAGTCTTTGATTTTATGCAGGTGCGAAGGACAGCACAGGTTTGACAATAACAAAGGTGAAACTAAAGATATGTTGATAGTGTTCTGAAGTAAAACTTCAGGTCTTTAAACAAAGGAACGGGCAAGAGACTAAAGTTTTCAGAAAACTAATGAGAAAAAAAATGCTAACAAGATGAAGGAGCGTTGTTAATGAATGTTTGGGCTCTAAGCTTGCCCCAGGAGCTTAGTCTCTGTTGTGGCTGCTAACTTCTGATTACAGGGGGTGTAGAGCGACTAGAAATTTAAGAAGCTAATTTGGAAGGCAAAAGGTAAAGTTTATATATATATTTCCCCCTGTTCTCATGTATACCCACAAATGGGTAGGTCTTGGTTGAGGATGACTTTTAAGAATAATGCACAGTTTTGTAAAGAGATAGGGAGTGTGGGAGTGTTATAACACAGAGCACAACAATACCAAAACAAAGAGCCATTGGATCCCACACCATGTTGGGGGTGGGGGAGGAGGAGGGAAGAGGGTGGGCAGCAGGACTGCTTGGAGCAGAGGTCTCTTGCATGGTTGGGGGGCAGTGTTTGGTGGTATGTTGTTTTACTACCTTGTGATCTTGTAAGGTGCCAGAGTAGGGTTGAGATTCAGACTAGGGGGATGATTTTGGTGGTTAGTGTGGCTGCCAGAGTTGTTTTCTTGTGATTTGAGTTAAATATCTTGAGAGAATGTACCTTTGGTTATTCAGGTCAGAGGGGATGGGGTTTTCTCTTTTCTCTTGGTGCTGCTATTAGTGGGGTTATGTAGGCGGTACTATGTCAGAGTGATTGACTTTGTTAGGTGGTTAACTCTATTAGGTGGTGCAGTAGAGGGGTGATGGACAATTTGTATTAAGTATCTGGGTGAGAGTGTTGGATTAAGTATTAGGGGAGCATTCAGAGAGTAGGGGAGGAAGTGTTGGGGGATTCAAATGGGAGTGGGGGTATGGGTCTCTTTCTGTCACCTACCTAGGTAGCCTAGGAGGGTGGAGTACTGCAATGGCCTAGTCACCAGGCCGGTATCTTATGTGAAAGACTTGGTTTACTGAATTGCTATATATGTGGGCTGTGAGCAGCCTCTGCATCTCTAGGACCCTGTGTTCAGCCTAACGTTGTAAAACCTGCTTCTTGTAAAACCTTAAGGATTTTCCCTGGTTTGTTATGTTAAAGCTTTGTTAATGAGCCATGTATGTGGTGGTGGCAATTCAAGGAGTTCAAGAAGTAAACAAAGGAATGCCCCAGAGTGGCCATATTTTTTAAGTTTTTTAAAGGGCTTTTAGGGTGTGCTGGTATCAGGGGCTGCACTGGACTGTCCCCCAGCAAAGGAGGATTAGATTAGCTGAATGGGGCTGGGGCTCACTGGGTCTGCATTCCCCATTACACCTGCTGTTGGCTGCTCTGTCAACTCATCCCCTCACGACTTGGTGGGTTGTGTTACCCCCATCGTTGGGGATCCCAGTCTGTGGAGTCTCCACCTGGGTTCTTCTGGTCTGGGTGGAGGGTTTAATCTATTTCTGTTTTTATCCACCCAGTGCGGATCCCTTGGAAGTACACCCTTGTAAGTCTGCCTCCCTTGGGCCTCAGGTAGTTTCTCACCACAGAACTGGGGATCTTTGTTCAGCCGGCCAAATGCCTCAGGAAAATGACCTAGGGGATTCCAGCAGACAGACGTCACTGTTTTCTAATTATAGTGAATTCTGTGTCAACTTATCTTTTATTACATCACAATGGCCGGCCGCATGCACACCTAGGGTGAAGGGAGCATAGGGTAGCCAATGGCATCCCTCTGATTCTGGTAGGGGAGGCATAAAGCCTACAAATAGTCACTCAGAGGGGTGACCTCTTGAGGCTGTTTCTCGGGGGCTCTCTGTGGGGCATGGGATTATGATCCACTCTTGGGCAACAGTTTGTCTGGGGATCCTACACCACACTGGTGTGTCACAAATCTAGGGTGAAGGCGGGATGGTGGACACCATCCGTCTGATCCTGGTCAGGGATGGGAAAAGCCCACAGGCAGCTGTGATGAAGTTCAAGTGCCACAGCGAGCTCTTGAATCACTCCATGGGTGAAAATTGGAAGGGGAGGTCTGAACCATGAACCGTAGGATAGACTGGGATTCTAATTCTAGCACCCAGTTTCCCAAGGTTGACCTCCTTACCTCTTGATTTTCTGGTCTCACAACGGGAGCACAAAGCAGGTGATTCGACATGGGCCCCATCTTCTTGTAAATTCACAACTTTTAGAGTTTTAAAGAAGAGAGTCAAAACCTGAAGTGTTTGAGCATGAGCGGGATGGTTATACTTATTCTTCCTAACATGTTTTGGTATTTTCTTTCCATGAAACCCAGGATAGATTAATTTATAGAGACAGCAACTGTATTCATATTAGACAATTTCCAAGTAGGCCGAGGGAATTGCAGTTCTTGTAGGATTATCTGAATTCCCACCTAAGCCTTGGGAGGCCTTGAATGCCACTGCCGGTCCCTCTCCTTCTGATCATAGAAGAGGGGAGAAGGTGTTTTGAAGAAGCCCATTCTTTTTCAAGCAGGAATGGAGAGGAGGGGACTCGGTGCAGACCTTCTCGGCTCTTAGCGGAGTGAATAAAGCTACATTGTATTTTTTTGGACTAGAGTAAGAGTCCTGGTAGTGCTGCAGTGTAAGCAATAGACTGCTGATGGTAAGGTCAGAGCTTCAAAGGCACCAGCCACTCCTTGGAAAGAGCGGGAGCTATCTACCCCCATTAAGATGTACAGCCCTAAAGCCAAGATTTACAGCCTTGTCAATATGTAGGGTTACGGTGAGTCAAAGTTGACTTGACAAAGGTGTATTTATTTTGGGTTTCGGTTTACAAGGTATAAAGGGCAGAGGCAGATCCAGGTTTTGTGGGGAACCTGAAGTTTATATCATGTGGAGAACTCTTAAGGAAAAGAAATTATAGAAAAGTAAACATTTATATAGAATGATGGAAGGTGGGTGGTCATTAAAACAAATGACCAGAAACCAGGAATCTATGTGCCTTCTTTTTAAGATCTTTTCAGATAATTTGCATCAACAAAAGCCAATAAAATTGATTTAGCAACACTTCCTGATTGCAACTTGCCTTCTCCACTCCATTTGGAACATTCTGCAGCTGATCCCAGCAAGGCCCAACATGTCAGGATCTATTAAAGTTACTGTTTGTGTTGGTCCAGGTTGACTAGAGAACCAAATCCAGAGATAGTCATATATGTGTAAGAGAGAGCTTTATATCAAAGAGAAATTATATATTGAGAAAGCATCCCAGGCCAGTCCAGATCAAATTCATAAGTCCAATATCAGCCCATATGTCCAATACCAGTCTATAAATTCCTCTTCATACTCATGCAACACATGCAATGATGCTGAATGCAGAAAGATCACAGGCCAGCGGGTAGAAAGTCTTGTGGATCCAGTGGTGGTAGAGGCATCTCAGCACTGGCATGGGTCTCCACATGGCTCCTCCATCTGCAGGGCTCTCACTCCAGCACCATAGGTCCATGTGGCTTGTCAACAGTTGTGTCTCACAGGGAGACAAACAGAAAGAGCATCTCCTGCCTCCAGGGAGGAAGACAGGAGTTCCCAGAATCCTCAGCAGAAGGCTGTGCTCACACAGAGGCCTCATTGGCTGATTGACAGGCCAGACTCCACCCCTTCGCAAGTTGACAGGAGATTATGCAACTGCCCCATTAGGATTAAGGCCCCAACTGAGCTGTGCATTCCTAACAAGCTTCCAAGTGGTGGCAGTGTCACCAGGCCTCGGCTTCTAGAGCCTTCCTACTCAAAGGTGGGCCAAGGACCAGCAGCTTCAGCAGCTCCTCACATACTGACAAGGCAGTATCCCAGCCATCTGCCAAGAGAAACATTGGTCCCCAAAAGGGTTCACAGGGCCTTCCTGTATTTTTCCCATAGCAACTCCTTCAAAGTTATTTTATGTAAACAGTTACATTTTTTCAGGGTACATTGGTGGTTTGGAGGTAGAATTGTCACCTCTCATGTGGGAGACCTGAGTTTGAGTCCCAGCTAACGCACCTTGTGCACAGCCACCACTAGTCTGTCAATGGAGGCTTACATTTTGCTATGATGATAAACTTGTTTCAACAGAGCTTCCAGATTAAGAAGGACTAGGAAGAAAGGCCTGGTGATTTGCTTTCAAAAATAAATCAATGAAAACCCTATGGTAAACGTGGTTGATTTACCATTGAAGATGTAGATGGTGCAAGATTGGGCAGCATTTCATTCCATGATGTGCACACGGGGTTGCTCTGAGTCGGAGGTCAGCCCAAGGGCAGCCTTCCACAACAATTGTGGTTCTGCACAGGACTTGGTTCATTTGGAGAGCCACTCATTTTACCAAGAAGCCTCAGAAATGCTGAGAACAGCTGGCCTTCTGGGAAGTTGCAAATGGGACCTGGTGCAGTGTTTGTGGAAGGTAATGTGGCTGAGTTAATGATGCTGCAGGAGCCTTCGCGGAGGTGTTTCTTGACTTCTCTAATTGAACCATTTCTCAACCTTAATGTTGCTGACTGCCATTTGTGAATTATATATCTATGTACATACAGAGACACCCATATCCTAGATTAATTCTCCTGCTCAAACTGATAAACTACCAGCCGCGTAATTTATACTCATTTATCTTTGCTCTAATCTAGCCACTCTTTTCCTTCTCCTCATGTCAACGAGAATTTTCTCTGAGAAAATTAGGCTCCAGGCTACATCCTATTTATCCTGTTCATCCAAATACCTTCAGAAGCCACAACAGGGAATCAGGGCTGATAAAGCTCTAGGCAATTTCCGACCTTTCTGACCTCATCTCGATGATTGTTGGTTGACCCATTGCACATGCTGAAAGTTGTATTTTGTCCATCACATACAACGCAGCTTCCACCAAACAGTCTTTTCTTGTCCACTTTCTTCTTCAACCTTGAGCACCCCCAGCAGCCTGCTCTATTCTGATTCTTTTCCCCTTGTCTGTTACGTTTATTAGCACCAGAGCCTGGGGAGAGGGCTGGAGTGGGAAGAAATGAAGATGTGGGGCTTCGATGAGAGTTATATTCTCACTCAGGATACAGGGGTATTTTCATGGCTTCCAGATGGAGGCACAGAGCAGAGAGGAGTGAGAGCGTCTTCCTGCTAACAGCGAGCTTTCTCCATCTTCCGAGTCTCCTTTTCTCAGATACGCTCCCAAACTCCCGGATTGTAGACTACAAGAGACCCAGAGAAGCTCTTGTCTCCTCTCCAGACAAGACCTGCAGCTTTGCTGGTAGGAGAAATATTCTTCCTACAGAGATTTACTCATTAGAACTCATCTGCTTTTCTTCCTTAACCTACAATGCCCCTTCTATGCTTATTGGGTTCTCTTAAATTCATCTTCTTTCATTCAGACTGCTACTTGATGTTTGTGACTTACCTCCTGCCCAGTGGACTTTCGGCCTTGGTCCCCACCCTTCCCACTTCCAATCAGCTCTCTCCTGCTCAGGGAATGGCAAGACTCAGACTCCCGTCAGAACTAGGCAGGAGCCTTCCCTACTTGTGCATCCCCCAGGGATTTCTTCATCAAATGAATCCAAGGAATATGGGGAGTACAAAGATCTCAGTTCATGACAGTCCAGTAAGGTTCCCAAAAGCCTCCACTGGAAAAAGTGTAAACCCTCTCTTGAGGGTTGGGAAGAGGTGGAGGGCCAATCTGTCTTTTCATGGAAGCTTTGATTTAAGACTTCACATCTGCGCAATATTCCATATTCAAAATTGGTCCATATATCGATGCAAATAAGGTGCACTTGTGGCATGATGGATTATGTGTTGGGCTACTAATGGCAAAGTCAACAGTTCAAAACTCCCAGCTAATCCACAGGAGAATGATGAGGCTTTACAGTCCTGTAAAAAGTTACAGTCTTGAAAATCCACATGGAAAATTCTACCCTATCCTATATCATTGCTATTAGTCAGAATCACCCTGACGGCAGTGAGTGTGAGTTGTGGAGCCAAATAGGTGCAAATTTAGTCCTTGCTGCTTTGTTTTTGGACACAACCAAACTATGGTGAATCCTGGCAGAGAATCAGCTGTTAGCTTAGGACAAGATCAGGGGAGATGAGGACAAATAGAGAGCCATGAAGTTCCCAAAGGAGTTCATGATTAGTTTGTTTCCTTTTGGAACCCCAACTTCCTAGTCATACATTTCAATATTGAGAATTCCCCCTAGAAGTCTTCATCTTCTTGACCATTGTTCAGGCAAGCCCAGCCCAGAATACATTACACTGTCTTATTTCTCCATTCCTGGCTACAGCTATTTCTAGATGGAGTTATAAAGCAGTGCTCACGGACCCTCCAGAGGCAAAAGGAGAAGTGGAAAAGAGTCAAGGAAGACTATGGGGAAAAAACAACTGAGAGGGGAAAAGATTGCCAATATAGAAGCTGATGAAAATGACCCTACCCATCTTGGGGCATCAGAAAAACAGGACTATCCAGAGAGCATATTGAAGTTCAGCAACTGGTTGCCTCAGCCTCCTCCAGTCTCCTACCCACCAGATCTCCCACTCCCCAACTTTCACACCCCCTCTGCAGCCGCAGCATATTTCTCATGGGAAGGAAAGAAGGCCAATGCTTTAAATTCTCTTATTGTATATATATATTTGTTCAACATTTTTACATATAAAATGAATTCAGTTATATTAATTTTATTTATTATGATGTGCCACCATGACCTCCATTTGTTTCCAATTATTTCACCCCCATCTCCCATCATCATCAGAAACCTCGTGTCCCCTCTCCAACCACTCCTGGTCTCTCTGCATTTGCCTGTTCTAGATATTTTGAGTGAATGAGATCATACATGTCATTCATTCCCTTTTATGACTGGCTTATTGAACTCAGCATAATAGTTGCAAGTTTCAGCCATGCCACAGTATATTAATTCTCATTTATTTGAATATTAGTCCATTGGATGTGGGTACCACACATTTCTTATCTACTCATCTGTTGATGGACATTTAGATTGTTTCTAGTGCTAACTATTACGAGTAATGCTGCAATGAGCGTTGGAATACAGAAGCATGAATTTCACATTAGAGTGACGTAGTTTCTGCATTAGCTTTTATTTCTAAGAGCCCGCGTTAACCCAAACCCTGGGAAGCCCGGGAAGAGTGACTGTACCTCTCATGACTTACAGAGCCAAGAACTAAGAATTTGGTTTCAGAGTTAAATAAACAAGGTGATAGTTGAGCACTTCCTTCAAATGAGGAAGAGCAGTGCAAGAGTTTGAGGTGGCATCAGAGAGATGTTTGCCTGGCAGTGGGAGAACTTAGATGATCTTTAAGGAAACCTGAGGCGAACACGATGGAAAGTTCAGTCCCCTGAGGCATCTGTTGGGATTAATTTATTTTCCTCCAAATGGTCACCTGTTGAAGATTAAATGGTGCCTTCCTCTGTAAGTCATGTTGAAATCCTGTCCCCTGTAATCATGAATGTGACTTTATTTAGAAATAAGAAGTCAGACCTAAGTAGAATGGATCCTACACCTCATCCCTTATCAGTGGTGTCTTAATAAAGGACGTGGATGCAGGAGGAGATGTCAGGCAACGATGGAGGTAGATGGAACTCCAAGTCCAGAAACACCCAGGTTCGAAGCAGTCCCACAAACTGAAAGCATCGATGAAGGAACTTCCCTTAGAACCAACACTCTGACTTTGGTCTTGTAGCTTCCAGAATGGTGAGACAATCAATTCTGTTTCTTTAAAGCCACCCACTTTCTCTTTAAAATTTTTTATAAAAGCAACACCAGCAAGCTGAAACAGCATCTTTTAAGGTAGGATGGTTTTTGGGTCTCAAACCTTGTGAGGTAGTTAGTTTGTTGTGCCAACCTGGCCAATAAACACACGTGGGATTAATTGAAGGATGGAGAGATAAATGACTCCTCAAGCCTTGCCTTTTTTTTGTCTCTTGCTCTTTGATGATCGGACCAGTGTGCGGCTGCCTTGCTTGTTCTGTGCCTCAATTTGCAAGCTACACTACCTGTGGGACATCTAACCCATGGACTGTGTCGCTGTAATTTGAGGTTCCTTCAAGCCCTGCTTCACCACACCATTGGAATCTACATCTCTTGAGCTGGGGACTGTCAGACCCTGCCATCTAGCTGACTGTTGGTGACCTGCCTTGCTGTTTGCTGCCTGTGCCCGGATAGCCTGAATTGCTCTACAGAGAACTACCCGGCGGCCCTCAAGACTTGAAGGACTGCCAGTGCCTCACAACTGTCTCACGGGAGTGCGTTGCATGGAGCCATTTGTACTGCTTTATAATTTAATTAACTGTTTATTTCTTATGTTATCTATCTGTCTGTCTGTCTGTATAAATATATATAAAACTATTAGCATACTGGTTTGGTTTCTCTAGAGAACCCTGTCTAACACATCTTGCTTTGGGTGGGAGATGCTGCAGCTGAAGACAGACAACTTCTGAATTCACCCTCTTTCCCATCAGAACTCACCTTTGCTTCTGGTTACACCATGGATCAAAAGGCTTCAAGAAGTTTGGGGGGGAAACTTCTATTATTATTCAATTCCATCTTTCATGATTTTCTTGACGTCTCTTGGTATTTCTTTCCTTCTATGGTGTTGAGATTTTATACCAACTTGATGGTACCTGTGTGGAAGTAGGGGTAGAGTCCAACCTGTCAATGGGTGGGGGGTAGCCTGGGGATGCCTCCTTGGGTGTGGCCTTTTGAAAACAGGAAAAGTGAGACCTCCTCTCTCTGGCCGTTCAGCCTCCCTGCTTGCTGGGGTTCTGTGTCTACATGAGAGGGCAGCCTCACGTGGCAGCTGACCCTGGGAGCTGTCACTGTCCTGCCATATTCCCAATGACCTCGGATCCCCTTGGCTCTGCACCCATTGGCCTGTGAGAGCTTTCTGGATCATCTGCCCACAGCTGCCAGAGTCTAAAGAGGGTCCCTGCTAGCACAGCACCCGTGGACCTGAGTTGGACTGGGCTGGGGTGTCTTCTTTATATAAAACATATGACGTTCTTTCTTATGCATCTGTGGGCGTCATTGGTTTTGTTTCTTTAGATGACCCGGCCTAATGAGCCCTCTATTCTCCTCTCCTCCACGTTCTCTCTCCTTCGTTGTTCTCTTTAAGTGAAGGATTTCAAAGCAGGGAACGGCCGCGTGGAGCATGGTCTGAAGGCATGGTGAGGGTGGAAAGAGGAAGAAGCGGGAGGTGAGATATACCAGAGATAAGACATGGCTGGAAGCCAGGAGCACCCGTAGCACTGGAGGAACCCCAGCCTGGGCATGGTACTGGCAGAGCCCTGTAGCACACTGCTGACTGGCACTGCTGGAAGCAGCAGCTGCTCCTACTAGGCAACAAAATCACCCATGCACTGAAGAAACCAACAGGTAGGGGTAGAGCTCTCCGGGGGACCAGCACCACCACCTGCTCCCTCACTCTATTCTCTCTCTCTCTCAGAGCTGCTGGGCCTGTCAGAGAGACCTGTCCGTTTCTCTAGTTGACTGGTGTGTAGGTCTGCCTGGCCCATGACCACAATCCCCTATGCCAGTGCCCAGGAAGCAAACCTTCTGAGTTAGTTAATTGTGCCAGCCTGGCCGATAATCACATGTGGTGCTGGTTGAAAGGCGGAGGGATAAATGGGTGGTGAAGCCTCGCCTTTCTAGTTCTTGGGTCTCTTGTTTTGTGATGGTTGTATCGGGTGCAGCTGCCTTAGCAGTTCCCTGCTTCAGCTTGCAAGATTGACTTCCTACAAGACATCCCCAAGGAGAAGCCGCATGGATCTATCCCGATGCAGCCCTGGGTGCTGGAGCAGCCTTGTGGAGACCCTTGCCAGTGCTGAGATGCTTGTTCGTTCACTGACTCAGCTTTCCTCCTGCAGTCGGCATCATTGCCTCTGTTTTGTGAGGTGGAGGCCTTTGTGGACTGGTGTTGGGTTAATGGGTTAATGTTGGACTTGTGGGCTTGGGCAGTATTGGGTTGGGATGTTTTCGTGATGCACCTTTTCTTTACATAAAACTCTCTCTTATACGTGAGTCGCCGTGGATTTGTTTCTCCAAAGTACCTAGACTAATACACCTTCCAATTGGAGAAGCTTCTCCTCATGGCCTGTGTGAGCAAAAGCTACCAAGGAGACATGCCAGGCAGAAGCTGACATGGGGGTGGGCTGCTCTTTGGTTCCAGTCCCCCCTCCCTCAAATGCTCTGCCCCCAACACAGACCTTTGCTGCTGCTCCCATGGACCCATCCATGCCTGCATACATCTCCAGACCCATCAACTTTCCCCATAATGAACAGTGACAGCTCATCACATTACCAGCTTGCTTCTCTGGCAGGGAGGTTAAGGGCTGGTGAGGCTCATTAGCATCTGCCTGGAAGGAGACCAGTCGGTCCGGCTCTTCGTCCTCCCAGGGCAGTCAGCCCTCTTCCCGAATCTCACAGGGGCTGTTCCCCCTCCACTAGTGTGTAGTAAGTATTTGTGAAGAGACCCCAAGATATATGTTGCTTAGTATTTGTGATAGGAGGAAGCATGCCCGTGATTTATTTGGGGGGAAGTTAGAATCCCAAGGCCCTCACTGGAGTCAGAGACAAAAGAGCAGAGCTGCAGGGAGCTGAGTCAGAACCTTGTGGATTTGCCTCTGGGAACAGGAGTGTGGATGCTGTCTAGGATGCCTGTTGTGGTGAAAAGTGACTGGGAAGGGTATGCCCTTCTTGACCCCTGAGTGTTCACAGACAGCAAAAAGAGCTGAATCTGCTTGAGAACATTACAGATCTCCCTGAGGAACTCAAGTTTAGAACCTCTCTGACCAAGAGAGTCCTCTGAAAGAGTACTTCTTGAACATAGATAGACATATAGATCTTTTACATCACTCCTCCTCCCTGCTCCACAACCAAACAGCAGCGTGTCACTGTCGAGTCTGCTCTGACTCAGGATGACCTCAGAGGAGCACTGCTCACAGCCCCTTCAAGGTTGCGGCCTTTGGAAGCAAGTTTGCAGGCCTTTCTTCCAAGTGCTATCCGGGTAGGTTTGAGTTACTCAGGGTTGCCAGTGATAAGATGTTGGTTGGCTATAGCACATGCACAGCTCCATGGGTACCGTTTTGGGATGACAGGCCCACTTGCGAATGCAGGTCTGTCACATGTGTCTCAAGTTAGTGGGTATTACAGAAAGATAAAAATGTATTTCTAGTCCAGTTATTTTGTAGGCGACGCTTACATTTCTGGTGGCATGGTGGATTAAACATTGTGCTGCTAACCAAAAGGTTAGTTCTCATTCACCAGCAGCTCTGCGGAAGAAAGATGAGGCAGTCTGTTCCCGTGAAGATTTACAGCCTCAAAAGCCCCGTGGAACAGTGCTGTCTGCTCTCGAGGTCCCCTTTGAGTTAAAATCCGTTTGAAGGCAGTGGTTGTTCTTAGCTGCTAAAAGAATATCATGGTTGGCAAAGTAGGGCCAGTCGAAACAAGGGACATCTCAAGGCATGAGGTGGATTGGGACAGTAGCTACAACCATGTACTCCAACATATCAACAACAGTCGTGAAGAAGGCCGGGGATGCTGTGTTCTGCCATGCATAGGAGCTGACGTGATGACAGCTAGCAAAATAGTGTTGCTCTGAGAATTCTGATACACATCTTTTGGCGACCATTTCTAAGAAGGCTCCAACGCCTCTGTGGAAAGATGGAATCAAAACATAATGGACTTTTTTCTCGAACTTTCTGAAGCCCCCTGGTGTAGCCATTCCTTTGGAGTCCTTATCTAGGGCTGGAAGGGCTGGGTCAAACAGTATGGTGATGCTAAGCTCTGGTAGATGCTGCCAATGGTTTCCCAAAGGTGTTATATCACTTTCCATGTATTCCAGAAGAGGATGAAATTGCTCACATCCTACCAACACTTGACAGTTGAAAGACAAAAGTTTTGTTTTGTTATTTATCTGATGGTAATGTCATGTATCACATCACTATCTTAACTTGCATTTTCCTGGTGACTAATGAAGCTGACTACTTTTGTTTGTTTAATAGCTGTCTGGAAATCAAGTGTTCATATAATTTCCAACACTTGCTTGTTTTTTCTTTTCTAATGCATTACGTTGGGTTGTCCCAAGAAACAAAAACAGTGATATTCATATATGTCTAAGAAAGGATTTTATATCAAGAAGACATCCAAGTCCCATCCAACTCAAGTCCATGGGTCTGATGCTAGTCAGAGCCCTCTCCAGACTCACAGGCTGATGATGTAGAAAGGGGAATTTGGAAGCAAGGCGATAGCAGGCGGGTGGATCCAGAGTTAAATGGATCCAAAGTTGGTGGGAACCTGGTAAGGGCACCGGCAGCTCTCTGGGTCAGCAGCTCAAATGATGCCACCCCTAGAGATAGCCGCAGGATTCCAGCAAGCGGGGAGGATGAATGCACACACACACACACACACACACACACACACACACACACACACAGGTTTGAGTCCACCTCTGCCCAGA
>NW_022105908.1:5009690-5031519 GCF_000313985.2 Echinops telfairi | reverse complement strand
TCTCCCTTCACCCACTTTTCTGTTGTCCATCCCCCAGAAAGGAGGTTGTATGTAGCTCCCTGTAATCAGTTCCCCCTTTCTACCCCACCTCCCATCCACCCTCCCAGTATAGCCACTCTCACCACTGGTCCTGAAGGGGTCATCTGTCCTGGATTCCGTGTGTTTCCAGTTCTTATCTGTACCAGTGTACATCCTCTGGTCTAGCCAAATTTGTAAGGTAGAATTGGGATTATGATAGTGGGGGGAGGAAGTATTTAAGAACTAGAGGAAAGTTGTATGTTTCATCATTGATTCCCTGCACCTGACTGGCTTGTCTCCTCCCCACCACCCTTCTATAAGGGTCCAGTTGCCTGCAGATGGGCTTTGGGTCTCCACTCTGCACTCACCCTCATTTACAATGATATGATTTTTTGTTCTTTGATGCTTGATACCTGATCCCTTCAACACCTCATGGTCACACGGGCTGATGTGCTTCTTCCATGTGGACTTTGTTGCTTCTGAGCTAGATGGCCGCTTGTTTATCTTCAAGCCTTTAAGACCCCAGACACTTCTGCTCATCAGCTAGATATGATATTGCCGCAGGCACAGTAAGTCTGCCAAACCCTTGTGGTGCTGTGGTCTAAGCCCTGGGATGCAATGAAAAGGTTGGCTGTCCAAACCCACCAGTCATTCTTCAAGAAAAAAATAAGGATGTCAGCTCTCTTAAATATTTACAGTCTTGGGAGCCCGAAAGAGCAGTTCTACTCTGTCCTGTATGGTTGCTATGAGTCAGAATGGACTCAGTGGCAGTGGGTGGGGTGGTGGGAGTGAATCTGCAATGTGACTGATGAGCAATATTCTAAATGCTTAAGAGTGGGAATCAGAACTAAAGCTACCAGGGTCTTACAGTTACCAGCTGTGTGATTAAACTCTGTTTTCATTTCTTTGGGAGTGCAATCCTGTCTCCCTAGTGCTCTCTTTGTATGAGAGAGAGAATGAATTGTGCTAATACATACATGACGCTGACAACAATACCAGGCACAAAGTAAGCATAAGGTTCAAGCTAATTGTATTGGGCTTATTTTAACTCACTAAGAAGGAGAGGGAAGGATGGAGGGTCAATGCGTTGTCAATGTTGGGGAAGATGGAGAGGAAGCGGTCCTAGGCTGCTGGAGTGTAAAAGCCAGGTCTCTGGAAGTTCTCTGTGAGAACACAGGACAAGGGAGACCAAATGGTCACAAAGCACCTTGGTTGTATCTGTCGCCTCCCCTGGGGTTGGAAAAAGCACATCCTTTTCCCTCGGATTATTTTCAGCAGTGGATGGAGGATGCTGTACTAGAATCAACTGTGGTTCAGGGGGGATTAGCTAGGTTGACAACCCAACCTCTCAATTCCTCATCCCAATCTCCCTGAAGCAGATCATCTGGGTCTGAGACTTTTTCCAGAGTTGGGTCCTGCAGGGGAGTGTGGGCACATTCTCCTGAAGCAGAGAGCCAGATCATCGAGGGAATCATCATTCAAATTGTGTATCTTTTCTCTTCAGCTAACTCCGCAGGCACATTTAGAACAATAGGATACTTTCTTAGTTCAAAACAACCCTGGGTAGTACAAACAGATAACCCACCCAGCTGTTAGCCAAAAGGTTGGGAGTTCTAGTCTACCTAGAGGTGCCGAGACCAGAAGCCATCAAGAACACCTGGTCACTGGGCTACCTTTGTGCCCTGGAACATATATCTGATTTCACAGCCAGGGGACTTCTGGTTCCTGCAAGCTTCCTGGTCCTGTAAGAGTTCTACCAGTCAACAAAGGTGCAGTCCCTATGTCACCGGAGAGCAGAAAGACCGTTTCCATCCATTGACTTATGGTAATCCCGCGTGTGGCAGAGCAGAGCAGTGTGGTACAAAGGGCTTTCGAGGGCTGGATTTTTGGAATTAGATTGCCAGGCCTTTCTTTTGAGGTTCCTCTGGGTGGACTTTTCAGTTGGCATCCAAACGTGTTAACTATTTCCACCAGCCCAGGGACATAAAACCCCAGCCTTGCCAGTTAATAGAGGTTTCCTTTAATAATCATTCAACATTTCTCTGCCTAGAATGATCTCTTTATCCTGCCTGGGGTAGTTAGTTTATTGTGCCAACCTGGCCGATAAACTCAGGTGGGGTTAATTGAAGGGCAGAGGGATAAATGGCTTGGTGAACTTCGCCTTGCTAGTTCTTGGGTCTCTTGCTTTCTGATGGTCGGACTAGGGTGTACCTGCCTTAGCCAATTCCCTGTTTTAGCTTGCAAGGCTCACTTCCTGCAAGACATCCCTGAGGAGAAGCCGCATGGACCTACCCCGATGCAGCCCTGGGTGCTGGAGCAGCCGTGTGGAGATCCCTGCCAGTGCTGAGATGCTTACACATTCACTGACTCGGCTTTCCTCCTGCGGTCGGCATCATTGCGTGTGTTTTGTGAGATGGAGGAGGACTTTGTGCATTGGTGTTGGACATAGGGATTAATGTTGGACTTATGGGCTTGGGCAGTACTGGGTTGGGATGTTTTCTGGATGTGCACTTAACTTTTATATACAACTCTCTTACACATGAGTTTTTGTGGATTTGTTTCTCTAAAGAACCCAGACTAACACACTGCCTTTCTCAGAGCTTCAAATTCATCCACGCATCTACATCTGCCTCTTCAAGTCCTTCCTTAAGGAGAACTTCCCTGGCAAAGTGGCTTCTTCTGTTCTTCCCTGCTGCGGAGTTCATCCATCTTTCTCTCAAGCCCTGCACCTGCTACTGATGTCCTTCCTCCTGTCCTTCCTCTTTGAAAGGTGCTTACTCACAGCTTGTTCTGGTCTCCAGGGTGGTACAAATGGCTGGAGCTTGGTTACTAGCCTGAAGACTGGCATTGCAAACCCATTCGGTGCAATCTGCCTCTGTAAAGAGGGTGGCCATGAAACTCCCATTGAGCTTCATTCGACTCTCTAATGCCTGGGTTTACCAGGGGCCAAAATGGTCTCGGTGGCAGAAGATCTGCTTTTCTGAATGCTCTGCTCAAGTGAATCAAAGCCCCAGACAGCTTTGTCCCTTGCCGTTCCTACAAGGTCAAACTTTCGTTTAAGCTAGAGGAATGTTATAAGAGCAATAAGAGCCCCCAATAAAATGACTTTCAAAGAAAAAAAGGAGCTGGAGGAGATCCAAAAAGTTTCATTTCTTCCACTTCTGACTCCACCCCCTACTCCCACACCTGTAGCCATTTGCAGTTCAGGAGCCTGCAGTCCAGAGAGGTAACCAGGCTTGACCATGTTAGCTGAGCAGCTCTCAGGGACTGGGAGGACCAGCTGTCCCTGGCGGGTGTCCCTTTTTTAAAACCCTAGTCTCCTTCACACTTCTAAATCCCTTCTCCACACTTCAGCTGAAGGGACCTGAGTTAATTTCAAGGGCTTCCAATGACCATTTGCAATTAGCTGTATAGGAAACATCTCCAGTCAATTTGTGTTGGCACATTTCCAGGGCTGTCACCACCCCAGCACAGGAGCAATCAGACTTAATTATCTTGTTGTCTTTCTTTCTTTTTAAAAAATGTTAATCGCATTTGTGAGGGTTTCTGTACACAATTAGGCAAGCAGAGATTCGCCATTTGAATGGAGCAAATTTGGACTCGGCAGTATTATTTTACAAGCAAATTGAAGGCTTTAAAAAAACCTCGTTCAGGCCTATAGCACACAGTGTGTCTACAAGCCCTTTAATAAGTCACTGGAAAGATGCTTCCATGTTATCAACAGCCGGCCCCCTCTGGAGGGACACTCACTCCCCTCCCCTCTTTTTATTAGCCCATAGCACAAAAGAGGAGCTAGAGAGGGGACAACCCAACTGTCTTGAATGAGTTTGAGTTGATTCCGATTCATGGACACCTTGTGCACGTCAGAATAGAGTCATGATCCATAGGCTTTTCAGTTTCTGTTTTTTTCAGAAGTAGATCAACAGGCCTGCTTTCCAAAGTGCCTTTGGGTGGACTTGAACTTCCATCCTTTCCGTTAGAAGCTGTTCTCCTCAGGAGACCTATCCATAAACTCAAGAAATAGAGCTTAAACAGCCAGCTAATTGCAATAACTGTTACTCAGGGAGGAAACGGATGCAGCGCAGCACTTCAAACACTTGTTCCCTGGAAGGTTGACAGATGTTGCAATGAACAGCTGTTGTTTTTGCCTGCTTCCTGTCTGTTGTCTTTCCTGGTGCAGCATTCTGATTTCCTTTAGGGCGCACAAGCTTCGGCCCTTCTCAATTCCTGCATATAAGGAAGGTTGCCCTTAGCAGCACCCAGTCCCGGGGGCGGGTGGCTGGTCAACTGTACAGCATTGTCTACCTACAGCTAGTGATGCAGGTAGATAAATCCCTTGGGCAAGCCAAGAATCAATGGTCAGAAGACTTCCGCTCGCTTTCTCCTGCTGATGCCGGCTTGTGAGAGTGAATGTGGATCCAGCAGCTGTGACCACGTCAAGAGCAGAGCTAGCTGAGAATGAAGAGCAAGCAAGCGAAAGCAGAGCTGTGTGTGTGAGAGACACCTCACCAAGCTAGAGGTTGGAGAGTGACTGAGGTCGAGATTCAGAGAGGAAGATTGCGCAAGCTGTTCATTGAGAGAATGGCTGAGGGACAGTGAGAGACATCTTGAATGATGTCTCATGCCACTGTTGTTAGGTGCTGTTAAGTCATTTCTGACTCAGAGTGCCCCTAAGTGTGACAGAACCAAACACAGCCTGGTCCTGACGCATCCTCATCATTTGTGTCAGGTTTGAGCCTGTTGCTGCCACCGCTGTATCAAGACATCTTTGCGAGTCTTCCTCTTTTTTGTTTTTCGCTCTCCTTCTATTTTACCAAGCATGATGCCGCTCTCCAGGAATTGATCACTCCTGATAATGTCCAAAGCCTGCGAGGCAATGTCTCATTATCTTTGCTTCTCAGGAGCCTTCTGCCTGTACTTCTTCCCAGACAGATTTCTTTGCTCGTTTGGCAGCGCGTAGTACTTTCAAAGTTCTTCACCAGCACTCCTGAACTATGGTGCTGATGCCATTAGGTGGGTTAATAGCCACATAAAGCTACATCCTTATGTTTTCAGTTATTTGGCCAGAAATTCTCTATTCTCTCTTTAATTCAATTTTAAGTGAGCGTGTTACTAGCAAACAAAAGAGTCCTTCCAAATATAGCATTAAAGAAAGGAAAGCTTTGAGCGTCAAAATTATGATTGCACCATTTATTATGATTCACAATAGAGCAGGGCAACCCCAGCGCCAATCACCGTTCTCTGCTTAATGGCTTAAGGTAGACCTTCTCTTATCAAAGGAACAACTTGCATTTGACCCTTGCTCCTTTATGGCTCTGGGGAATCTATAGTCTTTTCCTTTAGAATCCACAAGAATTGGGGCCATGGCCTCCCCACTGCCTCCCTTTCTCAGACAAACAGTTTAGGGATGGTGGAGCTGTGTCTTGGCTGCCTGTACACTGCAGCCGTCTCTTTGTCCCTCTGGGCATGCCACACAAGGGTCACAGGATCAGAGTCCTGAGATCTGGCCCTCCTTGGACAAGGCACGCTGCTCCTCTATGTCCCAGTTTTCTCACAGCAGGTTGCTGGGATAGCTTTAGCATCATTCCCAGGAGTCCAGTCTGTAATGCAAGCTCCACCACCTCCTCCCCAGGGGCTTCACACCCCTGACTCAAAGGCCATTGCAGCAGCTTCCCGCTCTCTCCACTACAGCCTGGGTGCTCTAGAACTCCTGGCTTTCCCTTCCAAAGGCAGTAGGATCTTGAGGCTCCATATCCGATGATATACACTTAATAATTATGTTCACACTTTTATTTTCCTCAGCCCTGATATTCGTTCAGAAAGAAGAGAGAATTCCATACAAGGCTTTTCCTAGGATTGTGCTTCTGGTCCCTGCATGGCTCTGGGAAGGGTCTGAGAGGCTTGGAACCATGGAGGTAGACTGGAGGAGGCCTGTCGCTCTCGCTATGAGGAAGTGCACTGGGCTTTGTACCTGCTAATGCCAACATCCATCAGACAACTGAAAAGTGAGCAAGAAAAGTAAACACTCAGTGTGGACATGAAGAAAGCAGAAGTCAAACTAAGATCATGACAGGCTCAGCCTCTGGGCCATTGCAGCCTGGCCTTCAGGCGGAGAGGCTTCACATATGTCCTTCAGGGTTGCATTTCTGGGCACCAATCAGTCTCCCTCGGTCCAGCAGTGGGGGTCATCCCAGCCTCAGTGACTCCAGGGCCCTGTCCAGAATACTAAGGGATTGATACACATTGAGATGCCATGCTTCCAAGGGTCACCTGTCATAGTAAATGTTGTTGCTCGATAAATGTCAACAGAGGTCAGCACACTCTCTTCCAAAGGGGACCCTTTAGCCACTGCTTAGCCACTGCTTCCTCTCTTGGCCCTTGTATTGGGATCATCACAGGTCCTCTTCTGGCTTCAAATGTAATGGGGAAGAATGAATGGAGAGTGAGTGCTCGACTGATTCATACCCCACCCTTCAAAAATGACCATATCTTAACTCCTGGAATTTAGGACTCTGCTACCTTGTCTGCAAAAAGGGAGTGTGTAGGTGTGATTAAGGCCAGCATCATGAGACTATCCTGGGTTATCTAGTGTGACCGCGGTCTAATGGAATTTCAAAGGCCTGTGTGGACTACTAGGGTATAGTGGATTACACATGGGCTGCTAACCACAAGCCAGCAGCTCAAAACCACTCATCTTGGAAATGCACAGGGCAATGGGACTCTGTCCTGCAGGGTCTCTATGAGTCAGAATCAACTCAACGGCATTGAGTTTTGTTTATTATTATTATTTTTTTGCATGTAGACTGATGACCTCAAGTTTTGGTTTCAAACCCATCAGATACTCCTTAGGGGAAAGATGGGACTGTCTGTCCACTTGTGTCAGTCTGGGTACTTTAGAGCAACAAATCCACAGAAACTCATGTGTATAAGAGAGAGTTTTATATAAAGGGTAAGTGCACACCAAGAAAACATCCCAACCCAGTGCTGCCCAAGCCCACAAGTCCAACATTAACCCATATGTCCAACACCGATCCACAAAGTCCTCCTCCATCTCACAAAACAGACACAATGATGCCGACTGCAGGAGGAAAGCCCAGTCAGTGAACGTGTAAGCATCTCAGCACTGGCAGGGTCTCCACACGGCTGCTCCAGCACCCAGGGTTGCATCTGGGTAGGTCCATACGGCTTCTCCTTGGGGATGTCTAGCAGGAAGTGAGCCTTGCCAGCTGAAGCAGGGAACTGGCTAAGACAGCTGCACCCTGGTCTGACCACCAGAAAACAAGAGACCCAAGAACTAAAAAGGCGAGGCTCATGGAGCCATTTATCCCTCCGCCCTTCAATTAACCCCACACTTGTTTTATCAGCCAGATTGGCAGAATGAACTAACTACCTCAACTCCTCAGGAGAAAGATAGGACTGTCTACAAAGATTTACAAAGCTTTGAAATTTTCCTATAGGCTTGCTATGAGTCAGAATTTACTGTAGGACAGTGTGTTTGGTTTTTCGGTTCCGTTTATAAAAAGAGGGAAAGGGATCAAAGGGATCAAAGTCATTTTGGTCATCATTAGTGCCATTTGCCAAGAGGATGGGTTAGGCTGGGCTGTCCAGAGAAAGAAACCCAGCGATGCTCATGTTAGTCACAGCCCTCTGCAGAGTCATGGCGCTGCAGGCCGGTGGCGCAGAAGTGGAAGCAGCATGCAGGAAGATCACAGGCCAGTGGGTGCAGAGTTACATTAAGGCCAGTGGAAACATAGCAGGGTGCCAACAGCTCTCAGGGTTGGGTGGCCAAGATGGGATTGCCCCACTGGAGGCAGGTGCAGGGTCCCAGCAAGCAGGAAGGTGAAGGTGGGGGGAGAGATGATCCCCAGTGTGTCTGTAATAAAAGACCACATCTCCTAGGAGGCATCATCAGGCTGTGATCTGATTGAAAAGTTGACTCCACTCCTACACAAATGCCAGTTGACATACAATCTAACTGCCACAGGGGATATGACATTGGAAGCAGACGGGAAAGGCAATATGTTTTGTTTTGGGTTTTTTTTGAGGCATGGATGGGGTGCGAAGGGAAAGGCAATATGTTATGAGACCATGAGCCAAGCGTGTGGGCAACCTCTGGAATTTGGAAAAGATAAGAAATTAGCTTTCCCCCAGCTCATCCAGTGAGACGCAAGCTTGCTGCACTGGATTTTAGCGCAAGGAAACCAGTGTGAGACGTCTATGTACCCTACAGAACTGTAAGTCAGCCCATCTGTGTCCTTTTCAGTGTGTGACCATGTGTTCTGAAAGCATTAAGAAGCAGATTTCTCCTGAGGATGAAGGTCTTCCTGCCTGTAAACCTGCCGGTATTAACTGGCTCCCCAGCCCTCAGGACCCGGCGGTCACCATTAGTGCCGTTTGCCAAATATTCCTGTTCTCGCCACTTTGCGGGATCAAATGTCCTGCTCTTACATCTGCCCGTGACTGAATGAAGCCAAAGGACTTGCTCTGCCCAATGAGTTTTGAGTGGAAATAGCCCGTGCCGGTTCTTACTGGTGCATTTCATTGTTACATGAGACGCTCCTCTTGCAATCTCTTTGCTCTCTAAATGATGACCCCGAGTGTCCAAGGTGGTGGTTCCTGCAGTGCTACGTGACAACTGTGAGCAGGGTCCTTTTCGCTCAGAAATGAACATGTAGCATAGGCAAGAAATACACCTAGTTGTTCTAAGCTACTCATAGCTGTCTTTAGGGCAGCACACCTTGATCTAGTCTAATGTTGTTGTTATCTGCTGTCAAGTGGGTCCCTCACTTATGGCAACCCCATGCAGAGTGGGGAAAAATGGTGCCCAGTCCTGTGCTATCCCCATGACTGGTTGCAAATGGACCCCTCTGATGTGTCTGGTTTTTGTTAGCTGACTTTTCCGAATTAGATTGTTAAGTCTTTCTTTCTTGTCCATTTTCACTTGGCAACTCCACTGAAACCAATTCAGCATTGTAGCAACCAACACACGAGCCTCCGCAGATGGACTTATCTCCACTGGTGGACTATCTTAAGGCACTCCGCTGCGAGATGGATGATGGTGACCTGGGAATTGAACCCAGGTCTCCTGAGTGGAAGGGAGAATTTAACCACTGAACCACCGCTGACCCATCACAATTGATGTTGTGATGGTTAGGTGCCATCCAGTCAGTTCCAACTCCTAACGAACACAACCACACTAACGCACTTCCTGGCCCTGCACCATCTCCTCAATGCTCTCCTGTTGGATCCCATCGTTACAGCCATTCTGTCAATCCATCTTGTTGAGGATCTCTTCCTTTTTTAACTGCCTCTTTACGTGACCAAGCATGATGCCCTTCTCCAGGGACTGGTCTCTCCTGACAGTATACCAAAGTACATGAGATGATTGGTACATAAGTCTGATTGAGAAAAGCTCCAGAATTTTGATATCTTCCCAAAGGGAAACACATCAATCTGACCTTTGTCCACATTAACCCTGGACTCTGAAGCATAATAAAATTTGTCATCCTTTAGTCCAAAGATACCCAAATGTATTTGCTTACCACCCCTTTTATTCTCTACCTTCTTTATAGTTTCTTTATGCTTCCACCTACCCCTTATTGTTATTTAACCTGAGGCTACTACCATCCTTCTGGATCATTCCAGCACACACACCTCTCCTCTCCAGGGGATGGTACCATCCACGTTGGGAAGCACTGCTTTGGTCTAAGAGTGCCAGCATTGCCGCGCTGCGCAGACTTCCGGAGGCCATGTGCCATTCTGCCCTGCAGAGAAAGGCCGAATCCTCCCAGGCCCAGCAGACCTCTCTTTGCAAGCAGGAGGCTTCTGTTCTTGGGGTGAGGAGCAAAGCGGGAAATGCCAGAGAGGAAGTACTAAGTGTTGTGGGGGTGTGGCTGCTGTTTCATTTGCTCACCCTGGAAACATGTCTAGCAGAGGTGCCAGGCTTGGGAAAGTGACATGTGGTGGGGCTGAGCTGCAGCGTTCCTTCGGGGAGTTTGAATGAGGACACAAGGTCGTTCTGTGCTCCTGTTTTCTGGAGGGAGGGGTGCAGGGCTCCCAGGGCCAGGCTCTGACTGCTAAATCTGCCCACGGTGAAAGAGGGCAGTGGGTGCTTGTGTCTGCGGATGTGGCAGGGGATAATGCAGAAGCAAGGGCTCACCCATGTCTGGGTGATAAACTGCCCAGGGTGTTAATTCTAAAGCACGAGACCAGGGGCAGAGGCTGGGCCTGTTCCGCTGGCCCCGCCCTGGCACCTGGCACTCCCTTAGGTGCCAGGAAGAGCCAACCTAAAGTCCACTTGTTGGGATGAGAGAGAGCTCCATTTCTCCAGTGTGGAGAGGAATATGACGTGTTTCTGCCCAGGAAGGATAATGGGGAGTGAACCCTTGACACCCCCACCCCCCACCCTGCACTGCAGGGTTTCCAAGTCAAGCTCTAAAAACCAGCCAGTATAGAACTGTTTTTGTATAACATGGAACTGCTATAATATAGAACTGTGTGTGTATGCTATAGTATGGAACTGTGTGTGTATAATATAATATAGAACTGCTCTAGTATGGAACTATTTAAGTCTAGTATAGTATAGTACAGTATAGTACAGTATAGTATAGTATAGTATAGTATAGTATAGAACTGCTCCAGTATGGAACTGTTTGAGTATAGTATAGTATAGTATAGTATAGTATAGTATAGTATAGTATAGAACTGCTATAGCATGGAACTGTGTGTATAGCATAGAACGGCTATAATATAGAACTCTGTGTGTGTAGTATAGAACTGCTCTAGTATGGAACTCTGTGTGTGTACATTATAATATAGAACTGCTCTAGTATGGAACTGTGTGTGTATAATATAATATAGAACTGCTCTAGTATGGAACTGTGTGTTTATAGTATAGGATTGCTATAGTATGGAACTGTGTGTGTATAGTATAGAATGGCTATAGTATGAAACTGTGTGTGTATAATATAATATAGAACTGCTATAGTATGGAACGTATAGTATACTATAGCATTGCATAGTATAGAACTGCTCTAGTATGGAACTCTGTGTGTATAGTATAGAACTGCTCTAGTATGGAACTCTGTGTGTATAGTATAGCATAATATAGTGTAGTATAGAACTGCTCTAGTATGGAACTGTGTGTGTATAGTCTAGTATAGTATATTAACTGTCAGACCTTTCTTCTGAAGCAACTTGGGGTGGACTTGAACCCTCGACCTTTCCATTAGCAGCTGAGAATGTTAACCATGGCACCCCAAATACTCCAAGGGAAACCTAGGGGTACACTTTCATATACTTACTCCTCTTGCTCATCACACCTCCCACGAGTGGCACTCTGTCATCCGGTCATCATGAGCTGCCTGGGACCCCATCCTAGTTGCTGCGAGTCGCAGTGGATTCGATGACAGTGAGTTTGGAGGGTGGGCCCTAGTTTGGAGCCCTGCTGATGCTGTCGGGTAAGCATTGGAAGTTAGCTGCAATGCAGGCAGTTCCTACCCACCAGCTGCTACCATAAATGAAGGAAGGGGAGGCTGCGTGCTACCGTAAAGACTGACAGTCCTGGGTGCGCATGGGGGCTTGCATTCAGCACCCCATGGAACCCTGATCAGGTTCAAAGTGTTGGCTCTTGCACACACACGCAGCAGCAGCGCTTTGCAGCCTTTTCCTGACCATGCCTTCCACTCACAGCGTTCTTTATATGTTCACATCAATTACTGCTTTCGCTTTTCACAGACTGTGGTTCAAAAATTGCAAAATCCCCTTCTGCAGCGTAGGTAGCGTCTTCGCAGTTCCCTTCCCACCGCCCGGACCACGGAAACTGTTGACACAAGCACTCCGCGAAGGACGTCGCAGCTTTTGGTAAACACAATAGAGTCGCATTTGTATTCGTCTGCCTCTTGTCTTTCCCCTGTGCGGTCCCATAATGAGTGCTATCCTTCTAGAGTGTCTGATTGTATTGTGCACATTCCCGCTTCAGGGTTTCTCGGGTCGTAGGAAGCGTTTAAGCAAAACATCTTTCTTCTCTGTGTTTGTTTATCCTGTTTTTTTCAACAAGGCACTGAACATCATATTCAGACTTTTTGTTGTGGTTCGTTGACTTTTTTGAAATGATTTTTCTGCTCCTTCTCCCTACTTTTGGCTAAGCTTGCTGCAAAACTCATGTCACATTTCAGACAGCCGGCATGTTTCTGTGTAACCTCTCTTGAGTTCTGCTAGTATTTTCTGCTGTGACCTTCTTTAAATAAGACTAAATCCAAACCCACTGCCACTTAGTTGATTGCAATACATCATGACCCTATATAGGATGTCCAGGGCTGTAAATCTCTATAAGAACACACAGCTTCATCTTTCTCCCACCGAGTAGCTGGTGGGTTGGAATCACCCACGTTGTAGTTAGCTACCCAACGCTTACCCGACAGTGCCACTAAGTAAGATTCACCATCCAAACTCACAGTCATCCAGTCTCTTAAAACTCCTCGTAGCCCTGTAGGATAGGGTCGATTTGCTCCTGAGGGTTCTGAGCCTCTAATTCTTTATAGGAGCACAGAGCCACACCTCCCTCATGCAGAGTGGCTGGTGGTTTCAAACAGCCCACCTTGTGGTTGGTAGCCCAACACATAATCACTGCATTCACCCAGTCAGCAAATATTTTTGATCACCTACATGTGCTAAACCCTGTTCTAGGCACTGGTGATGCAGCAATGAATGATGTAGGCAGAGTTTCTGGCCTGGTGAACTTATGGTTTTCTGGGGGAGAATAAAAAAGACTTGAATAAATAGACCCTAATGTCATAATTCATACTCAAAAGAATATAAAAAAGAATAAGGCAGTAAAGAGTGGTGATGGGCTATGTTTTGTTTGAATGGTTAGAAAGACCTCTTTGAGGAAACAACATGGAAGTAAAGCCAGGAATAAAGTAAGGCAGACAGCCATGTGGGATGGGAACCGGAAACACGTATGGCCAGAGTGTGCCTGTCATGTTCATGAAACAGAAAGGAGCAAGTGCCTTTGAGTTCAGTTAGTGGCAGGGGAGAAGGATGGGAGGCGAGGAGATGGGGTGAGAGGCACTGGATCACTGTATCTTATTTTTAAACAACTTATAAAACTTGAGAGTTGGAGTTATTAAGCTTTGGAGTTGATCTAAGAAGAATGAGACTCATTGGGCTGTGAAGAGCCTGGCACAACTTGGCTTATGTTTTAGAAGGCTCATTTGGACAGAGGGTAGAGAGTACACAAGAATGGACACTGGCCATCTACTTAGGAAGCCATTAAAGATCAAGAAAGCTGGTGGTCACTTGGCCAAGGGTGGTTGTGATGGAGAGCTGGAAACATGGTTGGACTACAGATATGCCTTGAAGGTAGAGCTGCTGACACTTGCTCAGAGACTACCTTTAGGGGTGCAGGAAAGGGATCATGGGCTACTCATACATTTTTGGTGAGCCAGCTTACTACCAGCTGTGGTGGTACAATTGGAGAAACAATAAGTGGGACAGACAGGACATCAAGGATTTGGGTTTGATTTGATTTAGACTTGGCACACAAATGGAGATGTGCAGAAAGCAATTAGGAAATTCCACCTTGAGATACAGAGAGATGCTGTGACTGAAGCTATCGAGAACCATCAGGGTATAAATAAAGTTTAAAGCCACATGATTGGATAAGAAAATCAGGAAGCAAGGGAGGCAAGTGAAGAAAAGTAGTGCAAGGATTTGGCCTTAAGAAACTTCAGAATTTAAAGGTCATAAAGGAGAAAGGGGAAGCGGCAGGATTTGGGAAGCAGCAAACAGTGATAGAGGAAGAGCGTCCCAGAGGTCACTTGATGAAAATATTCCAAGAAGGAGGACATGATTAATAATGCCAACTATTTTGTATCTTATTTTTAAACAACTTATAAAACATAAGGAATGACATCATCCCATGCATACGAAAGCTAGTGCTTAGCAGGGAGGTAGGCTCCCAGAGTTATGTAACTTATTGGAGACAGAACCAAGCTTCGAACCACATGGTAATGCTCTTTCCCTTAACTCAAACCACAGATCTCTTCCTTTGCATCTCTTCCTTCCAAATATTTCCCAAAGCAGGCAATGCCACCTCAAGGGACGCCCTGAAGTGACCCAGGGCAGCTGCTAAAGTGGACACCTACCCTTTGTCATGGATGGTGGAATATAGTACACAGGCTTTTTACCTGGCGTAGCGTTGCTGAGCAATTCTTTTGTCTGAATAGGGCCAGTAGGCCAAATACGTTTGGGAACATCGGTTGCATCTCCAAGAAAGAGCAGTAATAGAAATATTAGGGAGCAGAATCCGTACAATTCTTTTTTCTTCTATTGAAACCAAGGGGTTTCAAGACCCTTAAGAGACATAGAGAGGTGGGTGCTGGTGTCTCTTTCCCTGCTGGGTCTTCTCTCAGAAAGTAAGAAGACAACGATGAAATGAAGGGCTTGCAGGCACGCCCATGTATGCCATCATTTGTTCTTTCCTGGAAGTGTGTTGAAGACCTTCCAAATCATCACAACCTAGGGCTAATTTGAGTAGAATTAAGGTCTCGTTGGTTAGCTAGAAATCCGGTGTCTCCAGGGAAATCCTTTGGCAAGCAGAAAACATTCCCGTATCTTTAATTATTTGTAGGAGTAAGGAAATACAGTTCAGGGTCTATCTGTGAGTTAAGATGTACGGAGGGCAAAGCGGTGTCAGATGAATTTTTTTTCTCTTGATTTGATTGTCGCTTGCCTATTTTTGAACCTCCAAGTGGACATAGTATTATAGGAATGGGAATCATGTGGTGTTAGTGTGATACCAACTTTGTCTACGTCTACACCACTAAGCTAGCCAGAAACCCATGAAATTTCATCCCCCTCATCCCTACAGTAGATCCATCACCAATACTGCCAGTTCTGTCATTGTGAGCTGCCATTGAGTTCACCCAACTCATGGAAACCCCAGGAACGACCGAAGGAAATGTTTCTCAATCCTGTGCCTCTTCGTGATCCTTGGTTTGCTTAAATCCACAATTACGGCCATCGTTGTAGGCTTATCTTCCAGCACGATAGCACTATATCACAATATTCTATTTGAACTTATAGGAATTTCAGTGTCGCCTGGCCCACAGTGCATGGAAAATGGGTGTTCCCACCAATTTTCGTTTACTCCTCTCTCAGGTGTGGCCATGGAAGATGATGCTAAGAGCAGAAACCATGCAGCCAGTCTCATTGCCTGAGGGGCAGGTTCCACCAGGAAACTCAATGCTTTCTGTTTCCTTCAGCGGAAATTGCTATGGCCTAGTGACCATGGAAAACAATGTCTCTTTTCCCCTCTTCTATATCAGGATAACTATTGTACCAATTATGAAAGCAATTGGGCAAGTTTTAGCATTTCTAGCATGAGGTTTGTTGGAAGTGGTGATGTCTATGATTTAGTCTTAAGTTATGGGAGTTTGGAGAGCCACATGTGTGTACTCAACTGAGAACAGTGCACACCTTCCAGAAGTCCCGGGCTTACAGGTGGATGCTAGAACTAGATGCTGATGTCAGGTTGGCATGTAGATGTGTATTTAGATTACCATATATCTTGAATTGTAGCACCATGTTATTTATGTAGAGGCATTCTAGATATAAAGGAAGAAAGGCTTTGAGTGTAAGGTCTCCGGATGTAATGGAGTAGAAGTTGGTAGCAAGATTTCCTGTCTTCTTTGCCCCTCATCCGTGGGGGGAGTTTCTCTCCGATCCCATGGAGGAATTGTGAAATTGCCATTCAGAGAACCTAGTCCTCTGGGTTCTTGTCTGTGAGAAATGAAATCAACTTAATTAAAAGGGGGATATGGTCTCACACATTTCTCCCCATACACTTTCTTGGTTTATTTTTGTATTCAACATTACTTTGGATCATTTTGAAGTTAAATTTTTTTATTAATAGGAAGGTAAGGAATCTGTTAAATATATCTGATCAATATCTAAAAAGAACATGGGCCTAAAATTCATGGAATCAATTTGATCTGCAGATTTAGGTCTGCAGTTTAAGATTTTTCTTTTTTTTAATTTTATTTATTCATTTTTTCTGGGTGTAGGGTGAGTTCCTCAGGAGTGTCTTCCATGCTGCTTATTTGTTATTTTTACACAGTTGATTCTTGTCTTTACTCTTTTTATGCATTAAAAGAACTCTTTCAAATGTTTAATATAACTCTCTGCTTACATCTAGTTTCCTTTTTATAACGCTCTCTTAGCAGCTGCCTTTTGATCTCGCTGTGTTGTCTTTAATTTTAATATTGTTGACAATACAAAGCAATGCCTAAAATGTATGTGTTTCTTGCAGTAAATCCTTTTTTAAAAAAAGAACGCTTTCCTATTGCTTTGTAAATACTATACTACCCATCTGTTTTAGAATCTTTTCATAGACTCCATATGAGTTTGTTTCTATTTTTTTTCAACTTCAAATCAGAAAGTTCCTGGCTGCACCTGGAATTGGTTCCTCAGCCTGGTTGTGACTGGATGCTCCTGAGATCTTCTTTCTGAGGACTCCAGGCTCAGAGTAACCCGAGGACTGTAAAGAGCTCTAGACAAGGGGTAGCATCTTTTCTGTGGCAAAGTCATGGTCCTGACTCCCAAACAGCCTTGTTCCTGGACCACCACATCTGGGATGATGGGCCATTTGTTGCCATTTCCAACCAATTGATTGTTTGGTGTATCTTCCCATGGGCTTTTTCACCAGCATTTTTGACTTTAAGATTTGCAGTTTCTGATACCACTCCCCTCCACAGAAAGATGCAGTACTCCCAGCCTAATAATTGTCACCACTGGGCTTACACGTAACACCCAGAACTTACTAGTGTCCATCACATTTTAATTTTTCATGTGTGAATGTAATGCTCTTCCATATTTCTGGAATATATGGATACATCTTTCCTTATGTGGATTGTGCTTTCAGAGTTGTACCTAAAACTCATTGCCCAAACCAAGGTCACCTATGCCCAAACCAAGGTCACCTAGATCTTCTCCTATGCCTCCTTCTTCTAGAAGTTATAAGACAATTGTACATTGAACAGTTAGGGCTGTGATCTGTTTTTTTAACAGTGCAGATGTTTTATTTCACTCTTTTTCTCCAGAACATTTTATACTGTTAATATCATTGATATTTATAGAACTCTGTGCCTTTCACTCCAAAGTTATAGTGGTGCTGCCAGGTAAGCCTCGAACCACTAACCACTAGGTGGGTCAAATACCAACCACCAGCTACATAGCAAGAAAAAGATGAGGCTGTATGCTCCCATAAACATTTACAGTCCAGGAAACCATATGGTGGGTCTATGTGCAAAGTATTAAAATATGTGTCAAGATTTCATTTTTGCATGTCAATCTCCAATTGTTTTGGCATTATACCCATTGAGTTGACTTTGTTCTTTTGACAATGATCAGTTGACTACACCGGGTGGGATCCTTAGTCTGTTATGCTTATCTATGTGTCTGTGCTCTTGCCAACACAACACTGTCTTAATCACTTGCAGCATTACTGTTCGTTTTAAAGTTAGGTTCAATATATCTCCTTAAAGAAACATTTTATTGGTATATAATTCACATATCATACAATTCATTAGTTTAACCATATCAAGAAGTTTTGTCCAACCGTCACAACAATCAACTTTAGAACATTTTCTTCTGTCTTATACTCATTGCTATTAGCTCCCCATTTCTCCCCAGTATTCCCTGCCATCCTCACAAGTAACTGTTAATCCAGCTACTCCAGAGATTTACCAACTCTGGATCTCATCTACAGAAACACACACACGCAACACAAAATTACAATTACAAAGTAAGATAGAGAAAAAAATCTCATTTGAAAAGAAAGCAGAAAATATTAGAACAAAGTTAGCAATAGATCAAAAAGTGTTACAATTTAACCCAACTGCATCTGCAATCGTCCACTTTCCAAGGCACCCCGCATGAGAGCAAGGCTATTCACATCCCTGCTCTGCGGTCAGAGGGGATTCACCTGAGGCTTAATCAAAGGGCATGTCTCCTTCACTTAGAAAAAAATGTCTGTGCCACTCAGGGACCTTACTGCACCTTTTGCATAGTTCTGTCTCAGCATTTGGTCCATTGTGATGTAATGGCTTATTTCTCTGTCACCCCAGAGAGCATCCAAAGTTCAAGTTGCCAAGTATGTGTTTTATTCATCTCAGTGATTTCTCCAATGCCCTTGTCATTTGACAGACATTCCTGTGAGTTCGTTATTAATTGAATTAATTGATTGATTGATTATGAAATGAATTAATTGAGTGAGAGAAGAGCCAACCCTTTAAATCATTTTAAACCAGACTGCCTCTCGTTTGCTTCACCTTGAGAGAGAGCCCAGTGGTCCACTTGGATGCTGTTTTGGCTGTACATTGGGATTAAAATGCTTTGAGTTCTCCTTTCTGAGCCGACTGCATAGATAAGGTTTGGGATGGTCCTCCGAGTTTTGAAACCATGGCTCCTCTTCACACAGCACACCATCCTCCTCCTTCACAGGTACAGCGTGTCTGCAACCCTCCTTCCTCCCCATCCCCACTCTTTAGAAAACAAGCCCTGTTCTCTGTTAATTAGAAGAGGCTCTCAATTTAAAAAAGAAGTTAACACACTTTGTCATGTTCCTGGTGCTATAAATCACACTAGCTTTGTAGTAAGATGCCTGTCTTTCTCTTCTGACAGAAATGCAGACTTGAATATCCTTTCTGCTAGGTATACTTTATTTTCAATACTTCAACCAAATGTCAAAGAGACAAGAGCATTTCTTTCCCTTAAGACAATCTTACCTAACAGCTTTGGAGGGAGAGTTGAGATGTAGCCGGGTGCAAATTATATTCTCTGGTTTTTTCTCAAATTGGGCAGTCCACTCAAGAGTAGGGATCATATTTATACCTTTTAATGCAGCAAGTACCGCTGATAAAAGATGGTTTGCTTTTGTTCAAGCTTTGTGTCGTTTTCTCTCCCATTTTTTTTCTGCCCCATGAAGGTGGGATTATTAGAAATAGTACACATACTTAAAGGTCACAACTTGAGAGATGTTGACATACACCTGACAAATCATCACCACAATCAAAGCGAGGTCCATGAGTACATATAAACTGTGTTTTCATATGCCATCAGCATCGAGGGTTCTTCGAACATAAGGGGTCTTGCCTATTGCAAACATTGGTGTGTTGCCTTCCTCCCCTTTTAGCGCTTCACATGTTCGGTTCTCTGTTACCACAAGTGCCGGCTCTCTCTTAGGTCTGAGAGGGCTTTTCGTTGTTCAGTCAGCAGCCACTGGCACATTGCATATGAGTGTGTGTGTGGCCAGGGGGCTGGAGGAAGACTTTCTTCTCACGGAACCACAGTTCTCTGAGCCACCAAGCCTTCTCACTCCACCCTTTCTCTCCCGTCCTGCCCACCTTGCCAATAATGCTGACAGAAGTAAGTATTCCTATCAATCCTGCCTGCCTTCCAAGACCTATGGAGTCATTCCTTGAAAGTTGTTGACTAAACTCTGCCTGCCTCTTCACCATACTTTTTTCCAGCCCCACTACCAGTGATAACTGTGGGGTCTTCAGGTTTCAGCTGGCATGCTACCGGTCTGCTAACATGATCCTGGTTCAAGCTCGCTTTCTTCCCTTCTGATACACGTGAAGATTCTAATCTTTGTACGTCAGGAAAGGGAGGGGAGAAGTTGTGTGAATGATAGTAAGTCCTAATCATTTACTTTGAGGTTTAATTTGAGGGTATAACTAAAAGCGGTTCCCTTCTCGCATGGGCTACTTCATTCCATTTTCTCATAAGGAATATCGGAAGGTACGCAAGACTCACAGCTTCTCACTTACCTGTGATCACTTGTTTGATAAACAGGACAAAGCCATCTCTACAGATATTGCTTGAAGCAAGCAGGCCAGGCGCTGAGATTGACAGTGTTTTTGTGCTGGGGAGACTCTTACAGGTGTGATAATTACAGCCTAATTTCGTCTGTGTTCCTGTGTTCCTGTGACATATGCAGGGCCTAGTCTGGCAAAGGCTGGAAGAGGAGATGGAATCTTACAAAGTTGGAGAGAATTCTGTGCGTTTGAAAAGGGAAGAGGTTGTCCAGGGGAAGACATTGATGATAGGCTAGCCAGTGGAAGTAGAAAATTATTCAAGGTAGGGATTTAGAAATGATACGGGGAGACTGATTCTAGCTTAAAAGGATGAAAACCAATGGAGACAGACATAGCTGTGCGTTTTGTTTTGTTTTGCCACTATTGCTGTTTCTACAGAAAACTTCCCCAGATTCAGAGGTCTAAAAAACTATTTCTGTGAGTCTAGAACTTGGACAAGAGCCACTGGGAACAGCGCATCCATTTTTCTAGGATATCTGGAGACTCAGCCAGGAATGGCTGAGGACTGGAGCCGTCTGGAGCTGTGTTCACTTAGAAGTCTGGTAGTTACTGTAGGCACTACCTCAACTGGAATACTTACACAGCATTTTACATGTAGCCTGGCCTTCTTCACCACATGACTGCGTCCAGGCACAAACTCCGTAAGTGTAACTCAGCCTCACGCAGAAATGTTACGTTGAACAAAATGGAAGCCGCGATGACTCTTATTACTCATCTTTGGAAGATACACATGAAAACATTTCTACTGTAATCTCTTGGTCAAAGCTGTCACAAGTCTGTCAAGACTAGAGAAAGGGGGAATAAACCTGCCCCTCCTGATGGAAGGAGTGTCAAAGAATTTGGGGGGGTATGCTATTAAATCCATCACTATTTTCGTAGCTCACCTCCCCTGTCAAATTCTAAGCTCCTGAAATATTCCTCCAAATCTATTAGCGTATATTTTCATTTCGCTCCTAAATGAATCTCAGTAAGTAGTTGTAGAAGAAACTAATTAGGGTGCTCACACGAGGGAATCTGAATATTCAGGTAACGTAATGGTAAGATGTTGGGAGGAATTGAATTTTTAAGATGGCCAAATATATTTTTTCAATTTCCATGTGCTTGTACAGAGAAAGGCATGAAGAAACTGTAAAACATATTCCGTCTTCCCCAGGAGAATGTGAATCACATGAAGTTTCAGACAGTTTTTCTCCGCTTTATCCAATTCTTACCCAGCTCTTGGCACATAGTAAATGCCCAGTTAGCACTTTTTGGATCAATGCAATAATTAGCCTTGCTCTGAGCCTATCTCCAAGTGGCTGTGAGTTGAAGAACAGGAGTGGATACCTACCCAGATGTAATTAAACTAGAGAAGGAAGAACTTTATATTTCCTTAGGGGGGTGTGATCACCATTTTTGGATATTGAAACAGTTTGTAAGCAGCAGTTGGTAAACACTTGATTTGTGACGTTCCAGAGGGAGCTAAAACAAATGAATAGGTAGGTTTGGAATTCATTTTGTGAAAAACTATTTGCCATAGAATGGATTATGAACTCTCTCTTGCTGAAAGTGTTTAAGCATGGTAGTAATTACTTGATCTGAATCATTCTAGAAAGATTCATAAGGTAGAAAAGACAATGGTTCAATCCTAACTTAATCAAACTATTCAGACGGACTCAATGCTTGAAACAGTTAAGAACCTTATCAATTTTAGCTAAAGTTATTAGTAAATTTCAAGACCAAGATGATCAGAAACAAAGTTTCTTTGAGGAAAATTGTTCATAAAAAATGACTGAAAATTCCAGCAATTCGTTTCTTAAAAACATCTTGTGCATACATCTATTTCCCCCTCATCATATATAAATATATTTACATCTGTATATGCCTGTATTTAGATCTCTATAACTTCCCTTTGCCTCCTAGTTCTTTCCTCTATTTCTTTGTACTTCCCT
>NW_022105908.1:4980679-5009088 GCF_000313985.2 Echinops telfairi | reverse complement strand
AAAAAAAAAAAAATCATAGCATTGTGAATGAGGGGGAGTGCAGAGTGGGGACCCAGGGCCCATGTGTGGGCAATTGGACATCCCCTTGCAGAAGGACTGTGGGGAGGAGACGAGCCAGTCAGGGTGCAGTGTATCAATGATGAAACATACAATTTTCCTCTAGTTCTTGAATGTTTCCTCCTCCCCACGATCATGATCCCAATTCTACCTTGCAAATCCAGCTAGACCAGAGGATTACACTGGCACAGATAGGAACTGGAAACACAGGGAATCCAGGACAGGTGAACCCCTCAGAACCAATGGTGAGTATGGTGATACCGGGAGGATGGAGAGAAGGTGAGGGAGAAAGGGGGAAGAGATTACAAGGATCTACATATAATCTCCTCCTTCGGGGATGGACAGCAGAGAAGTGAGCGAAGGGCATTGTCGGACGGTGTAAGATATGACAAAGTAATAGTAATTTATAAAGTATCAAGGGTGCAAGGGGGAGGGGGAAGGGGGAGCAGGGAGGGAGGGGAAAAATGAAGAGCTGATACCAAGGGCTCAAGGAGAAAGCAAATGTTTTGAGAATGATGAGGGGAACAAATGTACAAAAGTGCTTGACACAATGGATGTATGTGTGGATTGTGATGAGTTGTACGAGCCCCCAATAAAATGATCCCAAAAAATCTTGTGGTTTAGGGTTAGGTTGGAAAGACATGAGTGACAGTACTGAAACCTTCCCCTTCCCCTTGGTAGACTCTCTTTGTGTACGAGCGAGTCTCCAATTTAAGTCCCCGAACCAGCGGAATCTGCATCACCCTGTGAGAATTGCCATTTCTTGAGATTCCCTCCAGACCTGCCGATGAGAAACTCAGGAATGGGTCAATCCAGCTGTGCTCCAGCTAGACCAATAGATGGTTCTGACATGGGTTGAAGCTTGGAAACCTCTGGATTAGGCCACTTCTAAGACTCCTTCTAATTCTAAGATCCTGCCTCATCGATAGAAACGTTTTATACAGTCACGCATGCTTGAGAGGTAGGCACCACATTTCATTTTCTCTTGGTTCTGGTCCATACTAGATTCCTGGGAAAACCATCTCCCCTACAGACCAGCACAAACTCGATAGCTTAATAGAGCTGAATGTATTCTCTCACAGTTCCCGAGGCTGGAAGTTGTCTCTGGATCTGCACGTCCCCTGGGGACTCTATGGGAGAATCCCTTTTGCTGTTTCCTCCAGATTCCTGGAGGTGGTCAGCACGTCTGTGGCTGCGTTAGTCCAGGCTCTCTTGCCATCTTCACACCGCCTTCTCCTCCATACGGTCTGTGTCTTCTCCTAGGGACACCTGTCTGTCATTGAATTTAGTGCCCATCTGGGGATCTTCAACTTAATGATCTCTGCCAAAGCTCCCTTCCCAAATACCAAATTCACAGTTTCCAGAAGGTAAGAAATGGACGTCTCTTTAGGAGGTGCGTCCTTCAACCCGCTATTGGATAATTACAGATCTTGGACAATCTCACATTACAAAGCGTCTCCTTTCACTTCCCACATGTCCTGGCCTCTCTGGGCCTTCCTTGAGGTTCAAGAGTTAATCAGATGGGATTGTGTTCAGTTTCCAGAAAGGGCTCCTCTAACACTGGTCAGGAAGGGGCCGTCAGGAGTTCAGATCCTGGTAGAGTTCATGTTCTTACCACTTGGGGCTTGGATTTGGATATGACTAGCTTTCTTGGATTTCACTTTCTCCCATTATTTGTAGATAAGATGTTGGAAACTCTGTGCTCAAGTTGTATTGCCCTGTGCCTTCATGGCGAAGGCTGATGAGCAGCCTCATTGGAAGAGGTTACAAAGAGACAAAAAGACTTGTAGAGGTTAATAGACACATTGATTCTTTTACAGATGTAGAAATGGAGTCTCAGAGCAGTGAAGTGCTTTGTCCTGGTTTGCACAACTGTTAATAGTACATCCAAGATTAGACCCTAGGTATTGACTTCCAGATCAGCATATCTACCTTGACATTAGAAATCCCCAAAGCAAGATGAGTGAGAGAACTCTCTTTGTTTAAACAAACAAACAAACAAACAAACAAACAAACAAAACCCTAAAGTGAATGTCATGTTGTTTTTTAGAGTTTAGCAACATTGGTGTATGCAAATTGCATGCCTCAATTCAGAGGATATGACTTGTCTAGATTAATCTTCTCTATTGTTATCCTAAGTTGAAATGACGAGTCATGTATTTCACGAACTGGAGCGTATTGAACAGAAAATGAAACACCGCCCCAGAGCCCTTTCTGACACTAATGTATGCATGTTTATCTTTGCCTTCATGGTCCACTAGACAGTTGTGTCTGTGAGGATGCTTCTTAAAGTGTTTTCAAAGGAGGAGAAAGCTCTGTTCACAGCTCTGGTTGGATTTGACTGGTGGCTGTTTAGTCATAAATGGGATTGATAGGGTTTGTGACGATAGTTCACACACCGGATCCCAGAATGGCTGGTGCACCAAAGCAGGGGTCCGCTTCTCCGGACCCCGAGTAGGTACTCCTGAAGCAGAACTGCCCCTGACTTTGCAGAATCTACCATTTCAGATTACACTGTTTATTTGAATTCACTCATTTGATAGACTTTTTTTTTTATTAGAGAAGCTGTATAATTTAAGGAGTGAAAACCTAAAAGTGCAAGGCAGATTGAGTTTTATGTCTGGCTGTAAGCTTTCAATTGCTTTGAGATATCAGACAAGTGATGTATCCTCCCTGAACATCACTTTTTTCCATCTGTAAATTAGATTTTACCAGTTTACTAACTACTAGGATGAATCTGTCTGCCTACCTACCCATTTATCTCAGGGATTCATCCTAACAACTGTGGGCAGCTAACAGTGTCTTGGGCCTGATTCTGTGACTGGAAGTCTACAGGACAGGCAGTTGGTAAGAAAAGGTAGATGCACATCGAGTGAGATCAAGGAAAAGCAAGAACCCATGGGCATTGCTGGGAGTCCATGAAGACAGACAGAGACCCGGCTTGTTCTCACTCCTCTCACTTTCATGAAGCAGCATTCCTGAAGAAGAAACTGTCCCCTTCACCACAGAGCTAACAAAAGATGCCAAAGCTCAAGGAGGATCCCGGGGGAGGTGAACAGCTGCAGGTCTCCTGGTTGACCTCAGCCAAAAGAAGACGTCAGTCAACCCGCAGCAACAAGTAGGCAGTAAAACAACAATAACAACAAAAGGCAAGTGCTTCTCTTGCTTTCTCCAGCTATGGCGGCAAGACATGGGAGGGAGGGAATTCTGGGAAAGGTAGTTCTTTCTCCTGGCCAAGTTGACAGATTTCAGTCACCACATGGGGATTGTAGTGGACCGCTCTGTAGGGCTGCTAGGAGCGTTCGCTAAGGGATGAGTCGGCAATAGACAGTGATTGTGATGATGATGACATGCAGTTCCCACAATGAGGAATAATTTCTATTTTAGGAATCTCGGAGGCCAGAATTGTTCTCTGGTTCCTTCTGTTCGAACACGAGGGAACATATGCAGATGAGACATTATAATTTTAACAATTCTCCACAATTTGAATGTCTCAGGAACTGGGCTGTTCCCAGCAGGCTAGTTTGGGTGGTTTACCCTTTAAGCATCAAAACCCTTTCTTATTTTAACCATTTTAAATGAGCATCTTTCAAAAATACATTTCACATTTTCTGACATTTTCTATAGCATGAATGGAACCATTTATGTGCTCTTTTGTGACTCAAAGTCATTGGCGGTGCATCAGTGAACGTATTGTTCCATAATGGGACCAGTTGTAGATCGGCACTGTTTGGTCTGACACTAAGTGGCGGCATGATTGATATTGTTCTCTCTGGTTCTCAGCTGGTATTTCTCGCTATATTCACTCTTCTTGCCTGCGGCTGTGTCTCTTTCCCGTCTTTGAATTTACTGCTTGCAATCTGCTCCAGATTGGGAAACCAGATAACCAAGCTTGTTCAAGCTGCGTGTCAAGCGAAATTAAATAAACCCTGATGAGAAGACGAGCAGAACACATTTTCTTACCCTTGCTTTTCCTTCGCATGGTGCAGGTTGCTAAGTAAAGGACCATGTACTTCATTTACTAAACGGACCCAATTGCTGCCATCAAGGCCACGTGGCACCCTGGCTCTGTGTCCACCACGGTTTCACAGCAGCCCTCGGTTGACAGAACCGGTGGGAGGATGAAGTCATACATGAAACACCATGATCTAGCATGTGTGGGCTTAAAGGGGCCTTCCTGTGCCAGGTGAGACTGTTATCACAGCAGGTTTAGCAATCTAGTTTCATTAAAGTGTCACTGAACTTGTGGTCTTCATGTCAGTAGGATGTCTTTAATAATTTTATATTCTCTTGGCATTTGATTTATAGAGCTTATCATTTTTGGAGACCTGTGGACACATTGGCTTACGCATCATATACAATTATAGTAAACCCATGTGTACGTGGGCAAACGTTTTCATCTGGCAAATAATGTCCTCAAAAGTGTCAATCTGTCATATTATTCTAGTTTTAGTACCCTGCTTATATTAAGGAGAAATCTTTTCATTTTGCCTGTCTCGGGGACTGCTATATTCTTCAATCTTTCCATTGGAAGAATTTAGTTCAGCTTCCTGAGACAATAGAGCATAATCATCTAAAAATGGGCTCTGGGACCAGGCAGGGTGGGTTTCAATCCCAGCCCTGTCAAGCACTAGCTTTATGGCTTCAAGAAAGTTAGTTAATTGTTTTATGCCTTGGTTTTCCCATCCCTTAAACAGAGCAAGTCCAATATATACCCACTAGTGGGTTTTGAAGGGGTCCTATTGACATAGTGGGTTATGTGTTGGGCTGCGAACTGCAAGGGTAGCAGTTCAAAACTACCAGCTGCTCCTTGGGAGAAAGATGAACATCTCTACTCCTGTAAAGAGTAATAGTCTCAGAAACCCAGAGAAAAATCCTATTCTGTTCTATAGGGTCGCTGTGAGTAAGAATTAACTCGACAGCAGTGAGTTCGTTAGTTGAGTTAGAGGATTATGAGTTGACCTGGTCATCCGTTTGAATCCATCAGACACTTGGCAGGAGAAAGATGCGACTTTCTGCTGTCATAAAGATTTACAGCCTCAAATGTGCATTTCTGTTGTGTCCAGCGAGAGAGTTGTTATAAAAATCCTTTAAGCAGTAAAGTTTTGCTAAAGATAATTAAAAAATGGTTGCAGCAGGGCATCTACAAGGAACTGCCAGAAATTCAAGGCAGACTCTGGAGAAGCCTTTTTTTTTTCTGATGTCAGATGGTTCTTGGACAAAAGTGGAAAAATGCCATAAAGATGTTTACAGGTGTTTTGTTGACTATCTAAAGTCATCCAACTGTGCAGATCATAACACATTATTAATAACATTACAGAGACTGGAATTCCTGAACATTGAGTTGTGCGCATGCAGAATTTGTACATAGACAAAAAGGAAGTTGTTCTAACCCAAAAGGGGGATGCTGCATGGTTTGAGCAAGCCCTTGCAGCGTAGTGGTTTCAAGTTGAGCTGATGACCTCAAGGTCAGAAGTTTGAAACAATCAACTACTCAGTCAGAGAAAAAAGAAGCTCCCTACCCCTGTAGAGTTGCAGGCTTGAAAACCCACGGGGGCATTCTGCCAGCTCCCATCAGGTCGAGGTGAGTTGGAATGAACTCGATGGCAATGAGTCTTGTTTTCTGTTTGGTTTGCATGGTTTGAAATCGGGTAAGATATGTTTCAGGGTCATAGTCTTTCATCACACTTGATCACTATGCTGAACAAATAGTTGAGAGGCTAGATTATATCAAGAAGAAGGCAGCATCACGACTGGACTTATTAACAACCTGCGATAGAACCGTGCTTGCTGAAAGTAAATAGGAATTGAATCACAGACTGACCAAAGAATAGGCAACGATCCAACATAGCAAAACCAAAAATCCTCAGATTTAAACCACTAGATTAAGCAACAGGAGAAATCGAAAAGGACTCAAGTTGTCTAGTATTTCATATTACTTGGATCCGCAGACCAGCAGTCATGGAAGCAGCCGTCGAGAAATCAAAGGACAAACCAGCTACAAAAGACCTCTATACAATGTTAAAAAGCAAAGAGCTAAGGTACCCTTAACCTAAATTATAATATTTTCAAATGCCTCTAGTGAATGCAAAAGTTGGGCAATGCCGGAACTGTGGTGTTAGGGGAAAAAATACCCCATGGACTGCTACAAAACAAGCAAATCCGTCTGAAAGAAGTACAGCCATAATGCTCCTTCGTAGGAAGGTGAGAGTTTATCTGAAGTGGTTTGGGCATCTTATCAGAATCGGTCAGTCCTTGAGAAGGACATCGTGGCTGCGAACGTAGAGAGCCAGTGGAAAAGAGGACAAACTCTTAATGAGATGGGTGGCACAGCGGTGGCAACAATGGGCTCAGGCATGGTAATGATTGTGAGGGTGGCACGGAACTGAGCAGTGTTTTCTCTGTTGTACAGGGTGTAGCTATGATTTGGAGCTGAGCCCATGGTACCTAAGAATAACAACAAGAATGTTGGGGGGGGTTATTGCAGGAGCCACACGTGGGAAGAGTTGAAAACAGTGCCTCGTGAAGCCTGAGCGAGTCCACCTTAAATGTCGCCTGTAGAGAGACAGACAAGTGGTTTTTCTGTGACTTCAGCACATCAAAGCCTAAAACGAGGTTGACACGAGTGAAGCCAAAAGCAGGAGAGCCAAACCTCACAGGTTAATACGAGGATTGTAAAACATTACTGTTTGAAATCGAATTTATTTAATTATAAGTGCTTTTAATTAAGTTCAAAAGAGGATGCTCATCCCCATCAGTATTTGGCAGAATGCCTGCACTGAGGAATGAAGAAAATACAGTGTGTGTGTGTAAGTGTGTGGTGATTTATGACTTTAAAAAAAAAAAACAGTTTATCTTCCATTCAAAATGCTGATCAGGGAAAAAGCACATTTGCCTAGCAAACAACCTCGCTTCTCCTAAGTAAATGCATGTTTCCATCACAGAAAGCAGAGCTTCCTGGAGCCGCATCCTAGTGCCCTGACCATGGAAGAGACGTACATCTCATTTGTCTCTTCAGTTCCAGGCTGACTACCACAGTAGATACAGAGCTCAATCGGTGTCTATGACGGAAGGAAGGAAAGCAATCCGGAAGAATTGGAGGAAGGATGGGAGAGAGGAACGGAAGGAGGAAAAAAGAAAGAGAAGGGGGGAGTAAACCAGATAGTAGTTGTCTGCAGAAGTGAGAATAAGGATTATGTAAGAGAGAGAAAGGAGGCGAGGGTAAGGATTATATAAGAGAGAGAAAGGAGTGTTTAAAAGAAGCTAGAACATAAAGAAAGGCCGGGTGAAATACATATCACTCTCAAGTTGCCGGGGGTCAATTAGTCCAACAATGTGGCTCCCACTTCCTTTGGCCCTTCAGGGTAACCAGAAGAGCTGGGGTGGGAAGAATGCTGACGTTTCTGTACGTATGCGTGTATGTAAACGTGTGTGTGCCTATGTGCCTATGGTATTTGTATGTGTCTGTGTCTGTGTGTATGCAGGTATGGTATATAAATATGGGGATGTGGCAGATGTGTGTGTGTGTGCAGTTTGTGTGTGTGTGTGTTGTGTTGTGTGTGGGTGTGTGTGTGTTTTTACTGTTGTGTTGTGTGTGTGTCGCGTTTTTCTCCTTTTGTTTTCAATATCACATGTGCGCTGTGGGGGCTTTTTTTTCTCTCTCTCTTATCAGACAGCATCTGCTCATTGCCCCTTTGAAATTCAGTTTAGTCTTCCTGTGACTAGGACTATTCTCTGGTTCTTTAATCTCTAATTGTGAAGGGGGGGGGCGTGGCAGATCCTGAGTCTCCTGCTCATTAGAGTCAGAACATAAAAGACGTGGAAGATTCCAGACACCTCACTTCTAGGGGTCTTCATGAGCTAGCTTAATTTGCCTCCCTTTCTCTCCTTCATGTAGAAGATCAGGCCTTGCTCACCAGAATCTGCTGCAGATTTCTCGTACTTCCTTCTTGTTTCCTTCTTCAGAGATTTGCTTTAGCCCATATAAGCCTGATGTATTAGTCTGGGTACTGTAGAGAAACAAACCCACAGAAACTCATGTATAAGAGAGAGTGTTATATAAAGGTTAAGTGCACGTCAAGAAAACATCCCAACCCAGTGTTGCCCAAGCCCACCAGTCCAACATTAACCCATTAACCCATATGTGCAGCACCAATCCACAAAATCCTCCTCCATCTCTCACAAAACAGACACAATGATGGTGACTGCAGGAGGAAAGCCGAGTCAGCAAACGTGTAAGCATCTCAGCGCTGGTAGGGGTCTCCACACGGCTGCTCCAGCACCCAGGGCTGCATCGGGGTAGGTCCATGTGGCTTCTCCTCGGGGATGTCTTGCAGGAAGTGAGCTTTGTCAGTTGAATCAGGGAACTGGCTAAGGCAGCTGCACCCTGGTCTGAACATCACAAAGCAAGAGACCTGAGAACTAGAAAAGCGAGGCTCACTGAACCATTTATCCCTCCGCCCATCAATTAACCCCACATATGTTTATCGGCCAGGTTGGCACAATAAACTAACTCATATGAACCACAAAAAAGTCCTAGACATAAGGGAAGATTGTTTCTCAATGGTATGAGCCCTGATGTTTCTTACCTCCCAAGTTCTTTCACCTCTTACCTTCAAGCTCTTTGACTTCTGGCCCCTTTGGTGATTTGATTAGATTTGGGAGCATTCGTATCATTTCTTGGTAGTGTGCCTGCAATGATGCTCACTCTTGGCTTACATTGGCCTCCTGCTCTTCAGGCCGGTCTGCTGTTGCACACTTCATCACAAATCAGCTCCACTCCTGACAGCCAGTCCATGGTAGAAAGGGGTAAGGACAAGCAGACATGGGTTTGAATCCCAACTCTAACTAGCTGTATCAGTTTGGGCAAGTGATTTAGCTCTTCTTAGCCTAATGTCTCATTGCAGAGTGGATATATGAGTATCTACTCCCAGGATGATCAGGAGGATCAGAAGAGATAAGAAAACACACGAGAGCCTCCCAGCACAGTGTGTGGTGCACAGAAAAGGAGATCCAGTAATTGTAGTTCACTGCCATGTCTGGTCTCTTTGACAATGATTAGCATGCTTTTGCCACATCCTGGCTCTCAGACGGAAAAAGCGTTGTTTTCTAATTTTGGTTTAGAAGATGTGGTAAGCATATCTGGAGCTACAGTTTGTGGAGAAGAAATTTCATATATCCCATTGACTTAATGACTCAAGAGTCTTTGAGTTGAAAATGTCAGAAGCCAGCTTAAGCAAGGAGAGGAAAGCTATTGATTGAGAGGAAAGCTATTGATTGACCTAACTGGGGAAAGTCTTGGGGGGCCGAATCTAGCTTCTGGCTGGAATGGGTCCAGACATTCAAATAACCACTTCAGAATTCTCTCTTCATTTCTGACTGCTTGATATCATTTCTCTCACTCGTAAGTTGGTTTTTGCTTGGCTTGGTTTTAAGTTAGTCGTTGATGACATAGTGGTTACACAGTAGGCATCCAACTGCAAGGTCAGCAGTTTAAACCCATCAGCTGCTCCCCAGGAGAAAGACGAGCATTTCTATTCTTGTAAAGAGCCACACTCTCACAAACTCACAGGGGCAGTTCTACGTAGTCCTGTAGCATTGTTATGAGCTGCAATCTACTCAATGGCAGTGGTTTTCGTTTCCTCTTTTGTTGCCCATAGGTAACAGAATATTGGCCTCGTCTCTTTTTCTGTAGCTCCAGTCACTGCAGTCCCAGCCAAACATCACCTTTAGAACCCCTGCTTTCCACGGGCGGAGTAGAGGGAAGAACACTTTTTAAAGCTTGTCGCCCATGTTAATTTTTAATACTGCTATGATTGCTCTTTCTTGGGTCTTGTGTCCAAATTTAAAACAGGTTGTGAGAAGGAAGCCATTAGTAATGCATCCTGCTGTTTCATCTCATCCTGTGATAATCACTAACCCTATTGTTATCACATCAATTCCAGCCCATAGTAGTCCCGTAGATATTATGTCAGAGTAGAACTATGTTCCCCAGGGTTTTTAATGGTGGATTTTTCAAAAGAAAACCTCTATTCGTTTTTTCCCAAGGTGCCTCTAGGAAGACTCAAACTTCCATACTGCTGTTTATCAGCCACGTACATGAATTGTTTGCACCATCAAGGGTTTTCCCACGCTGAGACAGGGGAGGTAAAGTGGCTTGATTGACAGCCAGACTCACCAGAGTCACATGGAGAGGGGAGAGGTGCAGAGGGCACAAAGAGAAATCTGTGTCTTATATGCTAACCTCCCAGATATCCAGGAGAATAAGGCATGTGAGAAATTGGGCCTTATATTATTGGAACTTTAGAACTGCCAAGGAAACTAAGAAAGAAACATGGTAGCCAACCAAGAATTTGGAATGAAACCATTTTGCCTGAAACTCAACATAACTGAGAAGTTAGGGAGGGGAGACTTTTCCATCATGATTTGGAGATATTTTTTCTTCTAGCCAAAAAAAAAAAAAAAAGAGGGTTGTTTTTCTGGTGGTGGTGGTGTTAAAATGTAGGCTTCCTTATTTTGCTACTTAGGCTCGCTATGCCAATTCTCACAAACCATATTGGGGAAGGAAATTGCATACCTTCTGAGATGAAAGCAGAGGAGAATGTGCAGGTCTGGCATGCTGAACTTCATGGCATAGGGCCCTGGTGGGATAGGGCACTGAGTATTGGGCTACTAACCATAAGGTTGGCAGTTCAAAACCTAGGGAGAAAGATGAATCTGTCTGCTCCTATAAAGATTTACAGTTTGGGAAACCACTAAGGAAATGTTCTACTCTATCCTATAGCAGTGGTTCTCAACCTTCCTAATACCGTGACCCTTTAATACAGTTCCTCATGTTGTGGTGACCCCCCAACCATAAGATTATGTGTAGTGCTACTTCATAACTGTAATTTTGCTACTGCTATGAATTGGGTGACCCCTGTGAAAGGTTGTCTGACCCCCCAAAGGGGTCGCAACCCACAGGTTGAGAACTGCTGCCCTATAGGGTTACTCTGAGTTAGAGTCACCTCAGTGTTAGTAGGGTTTGTTTTGTTTTGTTGAGGGAGGTACCTTATGACTTTGGAAGGAATTTGAATAAATGAATCCCTGAGTGGTGCAAACAGTTAATACACTCAGCTGCAAACTAGTCCAGTCAGAGGCACCTTGGAATAAAGACATGATAATCTATTAAAAAAAAATACCAATTGAAACCTCTATAGAGTAGACTCTGAAACACATAGTTAAGGCTTGACAGCAACAGTTTTTTCCCATTGGACCTTTTTAAAAGACTTCCACAGGTCACAGCTAAATCATCCTTCTCCTAGTTCCGAAGATGATGCAAAGAAAGCGTGGTAGTTTCGTGTACGAGGCTCGTAACGTGGAAAAGCGCTACTCATGTGGGCTTTGGTCTCCTTCCTGGAAACAGCCACGGCCCTGGTGACGGTGGGCTGGGCTGGAGAGGCACCAGGTTGGAAGAAGAAGACGAATTCAGGATGTTGTTGAGGTGATGATTCTGCTTGCTCTCCGTCCTTCCTGTTGTTCTTGTAGAGCAGTGGTTCTCAACCTGTGGGTGGCAACCCCTTTGGGAGTTGAACGACCCTTTCACAAAGGTCGCCAGATTCATAACAGCAGTAAAATGACAGTTATGAAATAGCAATGAGAATAATTGTATGGTTGGGGCGGGGGGTGTCACCAGAACATGAGGAACTGTATTAAAGAGTCGCGGCATTAGGAAGGTTGAGAACCACTCTTGTGGCTCTTCAACACTCCCATCTGATAATCTTGGCTTTAATTCATTTGATAATGGCTTCATTTGATGATCCATTTGTGGTTTTCTTTCTTTACTACCCACGAACCGACACACACGCCCTCCCCTCCCCACTCCACCCCCAGCCCCCACGCAAATAGGAAACAGTCACTCATCTGTTATGTCAGAACATGGAGGTTTTTTGGCCCATGAATATAGTGGGAGAAGTCTTCATGTTAAATCCTTAATTCACCTGTGATCATTATATCCTTGGTCTGTGCAAGACCACAAGAGGAGCTGCCTTCTTGGCAGGAATCTTCTCTTCCATTTCCTCAGTGTTCAGAAGCACATTTATGAAATACATCTCCTTTCCTACAAAATGAAAATACTGCTTTATCACATGAAGGATCTTTGCATCTTAGGCTGAATTCAGGTTCTCTGATAAATTATTTAGCTGCCATGGCATTGAGCTTAGATTCATGGTTCCGTGTGGGCAATAGAACAAATGCTGCCTTTCCTGGACCATGGTGAGCCATCCGGTTTTTATTGGCTGTTTATTAAAAATGAATATCCAGGGCCTTCTTCCTCGTCTGCCTTAGTCTGGAGACTCTGCTGAAACCTGTTTGACAACATAGCAACATGCAAGTGTCCAGGAACAAAGAGGCGGTGACTACACATGAGGTACATTGGCAAGAAATAAAACCCTGGCCTCTCACCTTATAGAGTTAATTGCATTGACTTTTATATGTTCTCATATCTGGTAAGCCTGTACCCTTTACAAGCCTTCTTTTCCAAGTTTTATTGGCTGTTTCCCAGCATTTACTCAGCCAAATGAAACCTTAAAGTAGTTAATACAATTTAAAACTTCCTGTGGGGACACTAATTGGGATTATATTATTATTTTAGAGAAAATTGATATTTGGTGACACTAGGGCCTAACAGCCAAGAAAATGATAAGTAATGCACTTTGTAAACTATCTGTCAGATAGTAAGTGCTGTATTCATGTCAGTTATTGTTATGATCATTATTACTTCCACATGTTCATTTTACACCTTTCAATAATAATTTATATTTTTAAAATGTCATTTCTGTGGCTTTCTTCTTAAATTTATTCCTAAGGACTTCAGTTTCCATCAGTATCGTGAATGACTTTTATACAACTTTCATTTCTAAATACTTATTTTAAAACCAAACCCAGTGTTGTCAATTTTTACTCAAAGTAGCCTTATAAGAAAAAATAGAACCATCTCGTAAGTTTTTCAAGAATATAAACTTTCTTTTTCACTTTTTATGAGAATTAAGTGGAGGTTTACAGAGATCATCACTTATACCATTAGTGATTCATACACACTGTTTCATCCCCTGTATTTTCTGTCTCTATTTCTCCTTCATTCCTAACCCTTCTGAAATTTTCCTTGGGTCAATGCTGGCCCCTTGATCCTGTTTGCTTCTTGGATTGGGTTACCTTGGTTCTTGCTTCACAGTGCTGAAAGAATTCATGCAGCAGAAACACTTTTGTAATCCAAGTGAGTGTTTATGAAGGACAGGGAAAGTTTCAGGTATTTCAGTCTCAAAAAGGTATACGCTATTTCTGGAAAGCATGCCAGGGTGCATGTAAGTTGTGTGAGGGTTCGCAAGTGGGAATGAAAAACCACGTGGAATGAGCCCTGGAGCAGAAGTGTGAAACCCCCAAGGGTGGAACTAGGGCCAAGAGAGTGTAGGCCCCAGCAGTTTCTGGGAGGGCACATACATGCGAGGGAGACCCACCTTCCGCATGCAAAATGCAGCTGAACAAGATCAGAGAAAAAGAGGGGTGGGCAGCCCGTGGGCTGTGTATTTAACCCCTCCAGCTGGAAAGGCTTGGTTGAATGTATCAGCTGATCTTACTGGCTGAGTTTAGGCCCTGTGTGATGTCATTGTGGCTGGGTCTAGTCTGTGCGCCCAAATGGACCTCCTACCTGGGCCTAGAGGGCTCAGTTGGCACATGTCCAGTTGTGGATTTTTCCATAGATGTCCAATGGTTGCCTGATTTCCTTCCAACTCCATTGTTGTGGCCCTTTGCAGGGATGCGAGCGACAACCCCCTTTTGTTCCTAATCTAGTTACCTAATAATCCCAAATGGCCAATTATTGTAAGGTGTGTGCACCTCAATCATGTTATTTTTCACCTTATAGGTCTGTCTACTCTTCGGGTGGAAACTGTGGCACCAGAGTTAGTTCAGTCCCAAACCCAAAGGGTAAGCAAGGGTCAAAGCCTCAGGAGTTCCACCAGTCTCAGTCGAAGCAGAAAGTCTGGGCTCTCTTATACTTTTGTGCTTTGTTCCATATTTTTCTCAGTCTTAGGAGGACCCCTTTAAGTGTAGATGTTTGCACAGTCCACTAGACTAATTGTTTCTGTAGGTCTTTGAGCTTCATCACTCGTCTTTCCTCCAGACAAGGGGAAACCAGTAGTTGCGCCTTATATGCTCATGAGCTTTGAAGACCCAGTTACTACTCACTAAAGTAGATATAGAGCAGTGGTTCTCAACCTGTGGGTCGCAACTGTTTTGGGGATCAAATGACCCTTTCACAGGGGTTGCTCGATTCATAACAGTAGCAAAATTACAGTTATGAAGTAGCAACGGAAATAAATTTATGGTTGTGGTATGTCACCATTACGTGAGGAACTGTATTAAAGGGTCATGGCATTAGGAAGATTGAGAGCCACTGATACAGAGCATTGTCTTTGTGGGCTATGTTATGCCAATTGACTGTGGTGTCCCCTGAGACCTTGGTTCTAAACTCCCAGGCCAAGCAACTCATTCTTTCAAGGTGTTTGGCTATGTCTAAGAAGTTCATACCTTTACCCCCATATGCTACACCAAGGCCATGAATATATTTTCAGCAAATTTGCAAATATTTGTCTTTCATACACACACATGTATATACATACATAAATACATAGATTTGGTGATTTTGATTATGATACATTTTAGTAATTTTGGAGTTTACCCTGTTTAAGGTTCATTCATCTTCCTTAATGCATATCTTATCCTCCATGAGGTTAGGGAGTTTTCTTCCAACAACTCTTCAACAACTTTCTGTGTGTGTGTGTATGTGTTGTTGTTGTTGTTGTTGTTTATTTGTTTGGGTTTTGTTTTCTTCCTGTTCTAGGATGCCAACCATACATGAGTTATTTCTCTTGATGGTATCCCACATCATTCTTAGGCTTCACTCAATATTTTCGTTTTTTCTGATTGTTTCTCTAGCACATTAGTTAGTATTCAGAGATCTGTCTGTCTGCTTACTAATTTGACCATTCACTGACTCGGTTCTATTCCTTTGTCCTTTCAGGGCATTATCAAATTATGAAATCTTAGTATTAATGTTCTGAATTTCTATTTGCAGTTTTGGCAGGGTTTCTCATTTTTAGATTTATTTTGTCAGCTCGTGCTTGGGTTTTCTTGAATTCTTTCAAAAATTTTTCCCTTGTAGCTCTTTTGGTCTTTCTTCAAATCCACTGAAAGCAACTAAATTGCATCCTTTTTATTTCTTTTTTTTTTTTTGCTGTTCCAATGCCATGTCTTCCTTATAAAGATATTTTGGATCTTTTTTGGGGGGGGTCACTTGTTAAAACAGATGATCTGCCTTGCTTCTTCATTGTGAACTGAAATTGTCTTTTGTCTCTGAGATATTGGGATGTTGTTGGATTTGTTTAATTGACGATTGTATGTTGCTGTCTTCTTAGGTACTTACCAGATCGTAGATGTGATAGAGAATGTGAGTGTGTTCACAGTTCTCTGATTATTAATTATGTTAATTAATAAACACAGTTGAGGGCAGGTGTGGTTATGCTATGTAAACATAGTTATTGTTTACTTTGGGGTAGGCAAGAAAATAAAAGAAAGTTTTAAAAAAGACAAAACGGCAAACAAAACAAGAGGAAAAACAGACAAGTAACAATAAGAAACAATTTAATAGGCAAGAAGAAAGCGAATGAAGAAAAAGTAAAATCAAGGGAAGATAAAAAGAAAGAGAACATGTCATAAACAAAACTAGAAAGAGGGGAAAAGAAAAAGATTAGTAAAGAAAAAACTAAGAAAAATTAAAGAAGAGAATCGAAAATTAAAAGAGAAATTGAAATTTTTTTTAAATGAAAGAAGAGACAGGAGGGCCTAGGGCAACTCTGACGGCCCAGTTGGGGGTGTTCCCGCCCGCACTTGTTGGCTTTATGCAGCTGAGGAAATCATGCCCATCCTCCACCATAACGCAAACAGCTGGGGGAATCTCCCCTTCAAATGGCTGGGGAAATTCCCACCTACACCCCAAGTGACTAGGGGAACTCCTGCCCACTGTCTGGGTGCTCCATGCTGCTGCAGGAATATCCCCCCTCCCCCATCTCCATGCTGATCTCTCTGACTAGGGTAATTCCACCTGCCATCTACGGTGCTCTATAACAAGGAGAGTACACCCACACGCGCTCCACGGCACACCAGTTGCAGAGGGAAACACACATGCCACCTGGGGCTCTCCAAGCCCCATGAGACACACCACTATAGCTTACTGAAAGATCAGTCAATGAAACGATGTCCTCATGGGCCCAAAACCACCCAACCAGCATCCCGTAAGAGGACTATCCAACTCACATTCTAAATAATGGAATACTGGTTGGCTAGGGAAGAGTGAAACCTCAGGAATATAGAGCAGTAGCCTGAACCCCCATTGCAGCTACCTGCAGGTAATTTGTAGAAGCACTCATATGAATCCCCCAAGATAGAGACCAGTGCTTAGCAACTCTGGAAGATGGCACCAGGCTCCTCTAAAACAACATGTAAACAGCAACCAGCCCCAAAAGCCTCAACAAAAAAAGCAGGAGAAACAGAAGACAATGCCGGAAGAAGTCATAAAATGAATGACATGCACAGAAGAAGTAGACATTGACCTGCCACGGAAAGAAACTTGCAGAATGCTGCATGGAGTCATACAGGATATGAGGGAAGCTATACAGAAAAAGGATAAAGTGATAGAGGAGATAAATGCAATGCACCAAAGGGAAATAAATACAAGACCTAAGGGATGAAATAACAAAAGCCAGTAGCAAATTAACAAGTCTTTTCTAACACACTTGAGGAGTCAGAGAATCACACCAGTGTCCTAGAGGATAACCAAGCAGACTTCAACAAATGGGAAAAGAAGACAATCAGAGAAGCTGAAGAAAACCTGAGAGCCATGTCTGATGTTATGAATAGGAACAGTATTAGAATAATTGGACTTACGGTACAAGACACAACAAAGAAGTTAACAGTGAAAATAGTCAGGGAATTCTTAGAAGAAACCTTCCCCAGCTTAATATATGAAAACCAGGCAACCATTCAGGAGGCCAAAAGAACACCAGCCAGACTAAATCTCAAGAAGAAGTCACCAAGGCACATAATTTTCAAATTATCCAACTATGAGGAAAAGAAGAAGATCATAAGAGCAGCTAGGGAAAAACAAATAGTCACATATAAAGGTACCCAAACAAGAATATGTTCAGACCTATCAGCAGACATGGTGAAGAAGAGGAGGGAGTGGAGAAACATATGCCCAAAATTGAAGGAAAATAACACAAACCCAAGAATACTATACCCGGCCAAATTATCTATTAAGATAGATGGAGATGTAAGAGTCTTCCCAGACAAAGAAAAACTCAAAGAATACACAAAAAGAAATCAAGCCCTGCAAAATATCCTTGCTAATCCAGTATGGGCAGAAGATCAACACTCACCGAGCACAAATAAGAGACCGTCACATAGAAAAACTCCACCTAGAGGGCAACAAAAAGAAAACAACCCCCAAGATAGCGTTAGCTCAATAGTGGAAAGAAGGCAAGAATGAACCACACACACAACACACAAACTAATAAGATAGGTAGCTATGAAATCACCCAACACAAAAGGTACAAGATGACATCACAGAGTCCACAGATGGATGTAATAACACTGAATATAAATAGACGGAACTCAGGCATTAAAAGGCAGAGGCTAACAGACTGGCTCAGAAAACATAACCCATCGATCTGCTGCCTACAGGAGACACATCTCAAGCTTACAGACAAAAACAGATTGAGAATTACAGGTTGAAAAATATATACTAAGCAAATGGCAATGCAAAAAATTCAGGGGTAGCAATTTTAATCTCTGACAAAATTGATCTCAAGGTACAAGCCATAACAAGAGACAAGGAGGGGCAAGGGAACAGTAGACCACAAACCAGTGAGCATAATAAATACAAACGTGGCCAATGAGCGACCCATGAAATTCATAAATCAAGCACTCCAAAAGATGAAAATAGAAATTGCAGGCTCAACAATTATAGTAGATAACTTAAATACACCACTCTCCGAAAAAGACATCACAGGGAAAGAAACGTAACAAGGAGGTTACAGATCTAAATAGCACAAATGGACAACTTGACCTGATAGATATCTTCAGAGCTTTCCACACAAATGCAAAAAAAACCTCAGATTCTTTTCAAGCCCACGTGGCACATACTTGAAGATTTACCTCATGCTGGGACACAAGTCAAACCTGAGTAAATTCAAGCACATAGAGACTATACAGACATCTCTCTCTGACAACTGTGCCATAAGTCTGGAAATCAACAAAAGGACAATGAATAAAACAAGGGCAAACAATTGGAGGATGAATAACGCTCTATTGCAAAAGGAGTGGGTGTTAACCCACATCAGACATGAAATCGGGACATTTATAGAAACCAATGAGAATGAAAATATGATGTACCAAAATATTTGGGACACAGCAAAGGCTTTTACCAGAGGAAGGCTGATGGAAATACATGCACACATGAAAAAGAAAGAGAAATTTATGGTTGATATGCGGCACAAAACTTACCAATTAGAGCAGAGTCAACAGAACAATACTAAGGAAAGAAATGATAAAAATCAGAGCTGAGATACAGGAGAGGGAAAACAAGAAAACTATGGGGAAAATTAATGTAGCTAAAAGTTGGTTCTTTGAAAGGATTAACAAAATTGATAGACCGCTGGCAAACCTAACCAAAGAAAGGAAGGAACAACTTTCAATAGCAAGGATGAGAGATGAAACCTGGCACATTACAATAGACCCTAATGAAATCCAAAGGATAATTACACAGGACTATGAAGGCCTGTACTCTAAAAAATTCAACAACTTGGAAGACATGGACAAGTACTTGGAAAAACAATGCCTCCCTAGACTATCTCAGATGGATGTCAAGAACCTCAACAGACCCATAGCAATAGAAGAAATAGACAGGGTTATCAAGGAATTACCAATGAAAAAATCCCTCAGGCCAGATGGCTTCACAAGAGAATTCTACCGAGCATTCAGGGAAGAATTGACACTGATCCTATGCAAATTCTTCCAGAACATAGAAAAAGATGGAAAACTCACAAACTTTCTATGAAGCTAGTATAACTCTGATACCAAAATTGGGCAAAGATCCCACAAGAATTGAGAACAACAGACCAATATCCATAATGAACATTGATGCAAAAATCCTTAACACAATACTGGCCAATAGAATACAAAAGCACATAAACAAAAATCACCATCACCAAATGGGGTTCATACCAGAGATGCAGGGATGGTTCAACATACAAAAGACCCTTAGTATTATTGGCCACATTGATATGAAAAAATTATAAGAACCACATGATTATGCCGCTAGATGAGGAAAAAGCATTTGACAACATCCAACACCTTTTCCTTTTTAAGAACTTCAAGAAGATAGGAATGGAAGGAAAATTCCTCAGTATTATACAAGCTATATATGAAAAACCAACTTCCAACGTGGTAATCAATGGAGAAAAGACGAAAGCAATTCAACTGAGAAAGGGGACCAGACAAGGATGCCCCTTGTCCCCACTCCTATATAACATCGTACTGGAGGTCTTAGCTAACAACATAAGACAAAGAAAAAAACATCAAAGGTATTCATCTGGGGAAGGAAGAGGCAAAACTATCATTTTTCGCAGACGATATGATTTTATATATTGAAAATCCCCAAAACTCCTGAAGTGGAGTGTTGGAAGAGATAGAGGAATATGGCAGTGTGGCAGGATTCAAGATAAACAAACAGAAGTCTATCAGACTGTTATACACATCAGACAAGATCACAGAAGAGGCAATTAAAAAGGTAGTACCCTTTACAATAAGCAAGCACACATTGAAATATTTAGGGATATAACTGACTTAAAAAAACAAAGATTTGGATGTGGAAGACTACGGAATACTATCACAAGAAACCAAGAGTGACCTCAAAAAATGGAAGACTATCCCATGCTTGTGAACTGGAAGACTCAACAGAGTAAAAATGTCAGTTCTGCCCAAGGCAATATATAAGTTTAATGCTATCCCGAATCAAATACAATTATCCAAAAATCAGCCAATGGAAAATAGAGTGTTGGAAGAAGCATTTCCTAGATTGGATGGTACTCAAACTGCACAGTAGCCATGGCAAAGGACTCACTAGAACACACCGATGATCTTGAAGATGGTGCAGGACCACACAACAGTTGGTTTGGTTGTATAGGGGCTCCCCGGTAGTGGGAGCCAACTCAGAGGTAACTAATAACAACTGAGGGCCAGCGTTTATAGCTTTTCCAAAATTTGCCAGTTTAGTGGAGAAGAGCGTTACGAATCATAGCTGGGGAAGGAGGTAGAGGACCCATACCCACTGCCATTAAGTTGATCCTAACCCACAGCTACCCCCTGGACAGAGCAGAACTGCTCCATAGGGCTGCCAAGACTAAACCTTTACAGGAACAGACAGACAGCTTCATCTTCCTCTCAAGCAATGGCTGGTGGGTTTGAACAAGCAACCTGACACTTAGCCCACAAGCCACCACGTGCCCTGGTGTAGAGCGGGCCCTCTAAAACTGTTCCCACTTGTGACCCCTTTTCGCCCAAGAGATTCGCAACACAGACAAGTTCTGCTAGAAACACCGTGGATTCATTTTGAAGTTATTTTGGATCATTGGGCATTCAAAAATTTGTTACTGTTAGTTTTTTACACCCCTTCATCTATGATAACCATCCACCGTTTAAGCTTTGCTCTAGAGTACAGGAAGCTTGTGGGAGGGGAGACGGGGATGGGGAGGAGATTTTAAAATGCAGTGTAACCTACATGTCGTTCTGTACAAATGAAACTAGTGCATGTCTCACCAAGGCCGCCCCTGCTGCTGCTGACATCAACAGGAAGCCTGCTTTTCTCCCTGAGTTCGCCCCGCTAGGCATTCCTATAGAGCCCCCAGAGATTTTCCCCATTCATGCATTTGTTCAAGCTTTCCTTGTGCTCAGTGCTGTCACGCATACCAGGAAGCCTGAAGCATGGCCTCATTTGCCAAAGTTGTCACTCATGCTTGTCTGTCTTGCGGTGAAGCAAGCTGGCCATGGTTCCACCCAATAGCAAGTGACAGTTCTCGTCCCCTCTGGGCTGGCCTGGGGGCCAGAACTGCTCCAGGCCAAAGATAGATTTCCAATGTAGATCAGTGCGTGATCTTTCCACTCTGGTATTCCACCAACAAATATGGAGTGTCTGCCGTGTGGCAAAGAGTTCTGATGGTAGAGTGGATTATATATGGGGCTAATAATCACAGGGTCAGTGGTTCAAGCAGGAGAAGGGTGAAGTTTTCTGTTCCTGTAAAGATCTACAGCCTGAAAAACCCACATAGGCCATTCTATACAATTCTATAGGGTTGCTATGAGTCCGAATTCACTCAGTAGGGAGTGAGTGAGTGAATGAGTGAGTGAGTGAGTGACTCCATGGGATAAGCATAGGACTGCTAACCACAATATTGGCAGTTCAAACCCACTGGCTGCTGCTCAGGAGATAGTGAAGCTGCCAGCTCCCATAAAGGTCCACAGTCTCAGAAACCGTATATAGGGCCGTAGGAGTTGGAACTGACTCAATGCAGTGGGTTAATTGTGTGCATGGAGTTCCTATATCATACAAATGACTGAAAGGTCAGGGGTTCAAGTGCCCTCAGTGGTGCCTAAGCGGAAAGGCCTGACGATCTACTTCCATAAGATCATGGCCACTGAGAACCCTCTGGAGCACAAGCCCACTCTGATACACTCAGTGTGCCGCCAGGGGTCGGACAAATTCCACGGTCCTGGTTACAGAATCTGCTCTAGGAGGTGATGCTTGATGTTCATGTTCCAAACTTCACACCCCATCTCACTCTTTGCCTCTTTGTCTCCAACCATTGTCTTTCCGCTCTGGGATTGAAAACAGTTCTGAAACAGGCAAGCCCTGGGGGCCCCCCCAACCGACGCGCACTATCCCTCTGTTCACCCTGGAAGCCTTCGCTGGCAGCCCCAAGGAAACTTCACCCACAGCACTCTCGTTGTGCCATGCTGGCACAAAGCCAGGCCTTGATTCGTCTGAGCCCCGCTATAATTTGCTAAAGGCTATGATTTTGTAGGAGTTGTGACTACGAGGCAGCCATTGTTGACTGGCGTAGAGTCCCAGCTTTCCTTATCATGCCAGCCTTGGACTTCAGGAACTTGAAGAAACCCGACTTACTAGCATTCAGTGGGCCTCTGAGTGTTATTTCAGATGCAGAATAATTAGCAACATGCCCAAGAAGCAACAAAGCCTTGAATGGTATTTAGTGACAATTATTCTGCCAAACCATTGCTTACTATTATAGGGGCTTATTAGCACCAAATTGTTTCGATAGGAAGTGGCATCAGCAATAAAAATAATGGCTGCAGCTTGCGGTGCATTCCCAGAGTCAGCAGAAAGGGGCTGGGTGTGGGCACATCTCTTTTACATCCCCCAGAAACTCAGGGGGACCCGCTGGGAGGGGTTGGCAGTTACTCAGATGGCTCTGGGTAGCAGGTGGGGCTCTCCTTTCTGAATAAATAGCTCCTTCAGCTTGGCTTTTATTTAAACATGGAGACGTCAGTGTGGGGAGGAGGTGCCTCCATATATCCTGGCCCAGTTCCCATTTGGGGAATGTTATAGGAGTCCCTGGGTGGTGCAAATGATAATTTGCTTGCTGCTAATCCAAAGGTTAGAGGTTCAAGTCTGCCCTAACGTGCCTAGGAACAATGGTCTGACGCCTCCCTTTGGAAAAATCCAAATCAGAAAATCAAAGTGGATTCCAACTCATAGCAACCCTATAGGGCAGAGTAGAACTACCTCTGGGGGTTTCTGAGACTGTAACTCTTTATGGCAGTACAAAGCCTCAACTTTTCCCAGCAGAGTGGCTGATGGTTTCAAACTGCTCACTTTGTGGTTAGCAGCCCAACATGTAACCAAAATCAGCCATTGAAAATTTTATGGAGCACAGTTCTCCTCTGACACACGTAGAGCTGGAACTGACTGACTGGGCAGCAACTTCCTCTCTTTCTCTGTTCTCCCTCCCTCTCTCCCTTCCTCCTCCTCTTCCTCCTCCTCCTCCTCCTTCTTTTTAATAAGAAACTAAGGAATATACTCTCATTCCCTGTTTGCTGGCTTTTCACATGTATCCATCCATCCAAGCTAGAGCTTGGGAGCTTGAAGGGACTTCAGAGCAAAACATTTTCTAGACCAAGTGGAGAAAAAAACTCATGTTCAGTTCAGAGCTGCTTAACTTAAGGTCACCTGGCACAAGTCAGAGGAGAACCTGGTAGGCCACTGCTGTTACTGTTTGCCTTCAAGTCCACTCTGGGTCATGGCAAGCCTAGAGGCTAGAACATAACTGCCCCGTTGGGTGTCCCAAGCAGTAATCTTCATAAGAACAAGTTGCCGCATCTTTTCTCCCATGGAGCAGCTGGTGGGCTTGAACCGCTGACGCCGACCTTCAGGTTAACAGCTAAGAATTTAACCATTGTGCCACCAGGGCTCCTGTGGGTAGGCTAGGACTGTCCTTTTACCATATTATTTGTGCAGCCATATCACAGGTCGTGTTTCCTTTTAGTACCCCAAACCAAAGAGACCCACCTCCAAGGAGCCATTCCAGCTCTTAAAACCCATACAGGACAGAGTAGAACTGCCCCTTTGGAGCTCTGAGGCCAGAACTCAGTTCAGGCATAGACAGACCTCATCTTTGCTGATGGGTCCAACCTGTTCACGTTGGCTTGCGGCCCAAAGCATAACCCACTGTAGCACCCTTTCAGTACTCAACCCACTGCCATCGAGTCCACTCTGACTTGTAGCGACCCTACAGGACAGGGCGGAACGGACCTTTGGGTTTCTGAGATTGTGAGTCCATGGAAGTAGAAAATCGCCTCTTTCCCCCACATAGTAGCTGCCGTTTTCGAACTGCTGACGTTGACGTTAGCAGCCTACTGTATAACTGCTATCCCACCAGGGCTCCTTACAGTACGGTCAAGTGCAAATAGTTAGGTTGGTAAATCAGCTGTGAAGAGCTAGCAAAGCCTCAAGGGGATTCCGTCTCCTAGTGACCCCATGAGTTACAGAGGACTGCTCCATGGGGTGTTCTTGGCTATAAGTTTTAGAAGCAAATTAGTGGGTCTTAACTGTGTCACTCGGGGTGGGAGTAGGGGTGGGGTGATCTACCAATCTTTAGATAAATGCAAACCCTTTCCTTGACCCAGAGATCTTATCTTATCTTATTATAAGGCTATAAATGTTTTGAATTCTTTGTGATAGAATTTCAATGGTGAGTGAAATGCAGAATCAACAACTTGCAGTGAAGCACACTGCTCAGTGGACTTGCCTCAGTGTCACCATTTTCTGTCTCCACCTCCCCCAACTCCAAAACCAAACTCATGGCTGGCGAGTCATAGGGACCCTGTGGGAGAAGGTAAAGGGAGCCTGTTACCCTTTATGGGAGTAGAATGTCTCCTCTTTTCCTTTGGAGCCATTGGGGGTCACAAACAGCCCGAGGAGTAGCCCATGATGCCACTGTATCCCTTGAATTGGGGTTGTTAGGCAAACCTCCATTTTCAGGTCTAATGCAAGATGGCTCTTGTCCCAGACTATGGAGGCTACTCAGGAACCTGGGCCCCTCCCGCTGCTCTCTGACTTATAGACTCCCCTTAGCAGCAATGAAAGAAAAAGCAGTATAAACACAGGTAAGATCCATACCAATAAATATTTAGTTGAAAGATGAAATGGGGATTTGTATGAATCTTCACCTTTCGGTTTTAAGAAGTTGGTATAAGCATATATGGCTGCGTATTGGGAAGTTTGGGTGATGAGTGCTATCTGAGCCAGTATTTCTAAATCGAGTACAGTGTAGAGAGACCACATGAGAACTTTGCTAAATCTAAAGAAGTAAGGTAGAGAAAACAAAGAAGCTAGTAGGCCGCTCAAACCCACCTGGATCAAATTATAGCTGGAGTAAATAGGTCCCTCCTTTTAAGAGATCAGGCTCCCAAAGTTAGCTACCCAGATGAGCTTACATGGGCTCCAAAGTGCTTTAGAAAAATAAATAAATAAAAATCTGAATAGTGAAGGAACATTGAAAATGGTCTCCATGCTAGCAATTGGGCTACTGGGGAGGAGGAGTTTAAATCCGTCAGCTGTCAACAGCCATTAAATTAAAAGCCCTGGTGACCGATTGTTTGGGCTGTCCAAAACAGAGTATGCATCTGCAGTTCAAAACCACCAGCTGATCCGTGGGAGAAGTGGGGGCTTTCCACGCCCACCTGGAGTTAGAGTCTGGGAAACCCACAGGGACAGTTCTGCCTTGTCCTCGAGGTCACTATGAGTTGGAATCAATTCAACGACAGTGAGTTTTTGGTTTTTGGTCATTAAGTCAGAGATCCCCTGCACAATGGAGTAAAAGCCCGCCTGCTTCCATGCCATCCCTGTGATGGATCGCAGAGTGGGCAATGTTCCATGGTGATCTATAGTGCTTCCATTGGTTCGATTTGGGGAGAAAATTGTCAGGCCTTTCTTGCTAGGTTGTCTTATTCTGCAAGCTCTGTTGATAACTGTTTGACTTCATAGCAGCTCACACGTCTCCAGTGACAGGCAGGCAGTGGCTGTGCATGACGTACATTGGCTGGAAATCAAAGTCGGTTGCGTTTCCTCCACAGAAGGTGGGATTCCACCATTAACCTATCAGTACCATCCCTAAAGGAGCCCTGGGGATGAGGTGGTGATGCATGGAGATGCTAACCTCAAACTCACAGCTGCTCCACGTCAGAAAGATGGGGCATCCACTCACATAAAAAGTGACAGTCTCAGAAACTCACAGGAGCAGTTCTACCTGGTTCTAGAGGGTCAAGATGAGTCAGCATTGACTCAAAGACTGTGGTGAATTTGGTTTCGGGTTTTTATCATCACTAAAAAGGAAGCCTGGTGGCACTGCAAGGTTGGTGGTTCAAACCCACCAGCCGCTCCATGGGTGAAAGATGAGGCTGGCTGCTCCCATACAGATTTAAAAAGTCTCAGCAACCCAATATCGGGTCACTATGAGTCCGGGTGGATTAGATGACAATGGAGTTCCATCGGTAAATTCCTACATATGTAGCTTTCAGGGATTTCCTATGAAGCAGTAATGGCTGACTTTGCACTCCAGATGTCAAAGACAAGGTGTGTTAGCCTGGGTTGACTAGAGAAACAAACATAGGGAAACACTCATATGTGTGTAAGAGAGAACTTTATATCAAAGAGCAATTGTACATTAGGAAAACCTCCCAGCCCAGTCCAGATCAAGTCCATAAGTCGGCTATTACCCCATATGTCAACACTAGTCCATAAATTCCTCTTTAGACTCACACAGCCATGCAATGATGCTGACTGCAGGAAGATTACAGTCTGGGGGGTTGAAAGTCTTGTGGATCCAGTGGTGGTGGAAGCATCTCAGCACTGGCGTGGGTCTCCATGTGGCTCCTCCAGCTCCAGGGCTCTAGCGTAGCTCCATGTGTCTTGTCATCAGAAGTACAAAGCGGAGAGTCTTTATGTATCTGGCCTCCAGTGAACGATTTATCTCCATGGCCCCTCCAACTGAGTTCATCAAGCTGCGACCTGATTGACAGGCTACACTCCACCCCTTCCCAAGCTGACACCAGATTATGTAATTACCACACAAGGTAGGCCTAAAACCAAGCCAAAGATTAAGGAAAACACAGATTGTCTCACTGAACTGATCGTCAGGTTTCAAAGAATGTTTAAATAAGGGATTCACTGAGACAGTTACCATCTTGAATAAACTCTAGATTGATTTGTATTCATTTTGCTTTCATCTTAACTTTTTGTATTTTTGTCTGTTTTAAGTGACAGGAGAAGCATTGTTTCTTCTTCACCAATTACTTTAATAAAAGCTTTCTTTCCCCCCCAAAAATCATGTTTTCCTCACAAGGAAGAGAAAAACTGATGAATAAATACTTCAAATTAAAAACAAAACAAAATGAAACCACCTCACTGCTGTTGAGTCAGTTTCAGCTCATGGAGACCAAGGCTTACATCTGGTTCGTTTTGGTTCAATTGCCTCCTGAGAGTTTGCCTTTCTACCCCACATATCTTGAATCAAAATGTGCATTTTAACAAGACCTCTAAGTCATTTTTATGGGTGCATAAAGATGACCTGGGGCTCTATAAAAATTACCTGGGGATATTGCTAAGCTATAGATTACGACTCAGTGTACGTAGGGGTAGAGAGAGAAATCCTCTGGCTTAGGGAAGGGGAGGAGGTGGGGATGGAGGTTGGTTTGAACAAGAATGAGCCAGGTCTACGTCCTGCTGGGGATCCCATGTGTGACAGAGTCGAATTGCTCCGTGGGGTTTTCTTGGCTGCAATGCTTACAGAAGCAGCTCACCAATCCTTTTCTCCATCGTGCTGTTGTCTCCCGCCTTGTCCCACTTCATTCACCTATTGAGATAAAGTGAAACAAATGGACTTTACTGTCTGTACAGACAAGGCGCAGCTCAGGGTCTTGGGACCCAAATACCAAGGACTGTCCGAAGTAGGGCCACCTGAGTCTGTTATCCCTCTTGACGTTGGGAGTTCTGACTTCTTCTTACCTCTTTCCATCTTCCAACCTGCCTCTGTCCATAAACAGAGTTTAACTGGTGAGTCATATTCTTCTGGATGTGCCCGATGGACTTCTCACGTTAAAATAGGCTTGAGGAGGATGTGGACCAGATAGTGGTTCTTGGAGCGGGGCTCGCTGGAGGACATAGATGTAGCACATGCTCACAGACCTGATTGAAGCTGGAAGGAGCCTGGGCTTTCCTATGTAGAAAGGTCTCATGGTGGCATACGAATGAGCAAGATGCATCACAGAAAAGACTTAGTTAATAGAACCTCCACGGAGTACCAGGCCAAGAGTCATAGCACAGGGTGACGCAGCAACCAGTCACAGAAAACAGGGTTTGGGGTGGGATATTGGTTTAAAGATCTCAGTGCCAATGGGTGAGTTTAAAGCACTATACTTCAGCTAAGTGGCCCAACCAGTCCCTGATTTTGACAGTGACCAACATCTATCCCCAAACAAACCTAGCACCAGAGAGGCAAGAACGAGCTTAGGACACACTCTTAAATCCACTCCAAAATTTTTTTCAAGTTTTGTTCCGTTTTTTCCAGGTTAAAGGGGAAAGTTTTTGGGGGCGGGGGGTCATACATTCTATCCCCTAAGCTTTTCCTATAAAGACAAAACCAAACCCAATCGACTGCCATCAAGTCAGTCCCAACTCACAGTGG
>NW_022105908.1:4977148-4978813 GCF_000313985.2 Echinops telfairi | reverse complement strand
TGAAGCAACAAGTCCACATGGAAGAAACACACCGCCGGTGTGATCATGAGGAGTCATAGGGACTGGGTAATAGGCATCAGCAGACACATAACAAAGAAAAACATATTGTTGAGAACGAGGAGGGCTGGAGTGGAAATCCAAAGCCTATCTGTAGACTGTGGAACAATCTCCCCACACCCAGCCCATAGGGAGGGGATGAGTCACCAGGGTGTAGTAAAGCATCGATGAAACACACTATATTCCTTTGATTCCTTGAGCCTTCCTCACCTCCCACTACCACGACCCCATGTTGCTTCCCAGACATGTACACAGATATAGAAAGGGATGGGAGCTCACGGCACACAGAATCCAGGAACAGGAGTGGGAGTGGTGATGCCAGAAGGGTAGGGGGAAGAGGAGGAGAGGAAGCAAGAAAGGGGGAATCAATCGCAGTGATCGACACATTACTATACACCCCTCTACAGGGGGAAGAACAATAGAAAACCGGGGGGAAGGGAGGCAGCGGTCAGCATGAGAGATGAAAATAATAACAATGTACAAACTATCGGGAGTCTATGAAGGTGGGGGAGGAAGGCGGGAGAAAAAAAAGAGATGGTACTGAGGGCTCAATAGAAAGTAACTGTCTAGAAGAGAATGAGGGCAACATATGTACAAACAGGCCTGATTCAATTGATGTATGGATTGTGGTAAAATGATTTTTTTTAAAAGACCTTATCACCTTCAAAGCACTCTCCATTGTAATACATTTGTCAAATCTGTGATTCCATTCTTGGAAACATCTTTCAAACTCATCTGTTTGGATGGCTGACAGCCTCTCCCTCGATTTTTTCTTCACCTCTTTTACATCAGCAAATCACTGTCTTTTCATGTCCCTCTGCATTTGTGGAAACAAACAGAAGTTGCACGGAGTGAGGTCAGGTGGGTTAGGTATGTGGGGCAAGAGAGGCATGCATTTCTTGTTTTTTACCAAAAACTTCAAAAGCGTGCTGAGATGGCTGCATGAGCAGGTGCATTGTTGTGGTGGCAAAACCAGTCCTCTGTTTACTACAAATCAGGCCTTTTTGGTTGCACACTGTTAGGCAATCTTTTCCGAACCTCTAAATATAAAGTTTGATTAACAGTCTGACCTGGTGGAATGAACTCCAAATGCACTGAGTCCACACTTTTCATCTGTTTGGGAAGTTGATAGACATCCAGAGCAAGGTTTGTCATCAATTAACATTCCACCTTTTTTGAAAGGAGGAAAACATTCATACACTTCAGTTTTTCCCATAGTGCTGTCCTTGTAAGCTGTGTTCAACCTCACAACAGTTTGTGCAGCATTTTTCCCAAGCAGGAAACAAATTTTCACAGCTGCACACTGTTCTCTTAAATCAGCCATCACAAAAAAACGAGGTTTGAGTGAAACTGCTTTTACAAAAAAATTCCCTGTGACCAGGCGACGTCACTGGGTGCGTTAACTCAGAGTGAGTTGCTCGATGCTTGTCTAGTGGGAAAAATGCATACTATGAAAACTCCACTCTGCTCTGCACAATTCTGATTGTTTTGTTTTTTTTGGGGGGGGCACCATGTCATATGATAGAATGAATGTTTCCTTATTTTAAAACTTATTAAATATGCCTTTTGTAGAAATAAAAATGCATATATGAAATCTATTTTAAAAGA
>NW_022105908.1:4968721-4977037 GCF_000313985.2 Echinops telfairi | reverse complement strand
CACTCACACATGTTCTTGTTAGGTGTCATCGAGTCCGTTCTGACCATATGTACAACCAAACACTGTCCAGTCTTACAACGGCCTCACAATTGTTCTTTTGACTCCTCCCATTGTTACAGCCATTATGTCAATCCACCTTCCTCTTTCTCACCCACCTTCAATTTTACCAAGCTTGGTATGTTTCTTCGGGGACTGGTCTCTCCCAACAATATGTCCAAAGCACGTGAGAGGAAGTCTCGCCATCCTTTCCTGCAAGGGGCATTCTGGCTGTACGTCTTTCAAGATTTATATGTTTGTTCTTTTGGCAGTCCGTAGACTTTCAATATTCTTCTGAAGTTCATAATTCAACTGCATCAATTCTTCTTTGTTCTTCGTTATTCAATGTCTATCTTTCACGTGCATCGAAGGCAAGTGAAAACACCATGGCTTGGGTCAGGCACACAGTAGTCTCTTGCTTTTCAACACTTCAAGGAAGTCTTGGGCAGCTGATTTACTTAATGCAATGCAGCGTTTGATATCTTCACTGTGGATCCATGATAATTGATTGTGGATCCAAGCATGATGACGTTTTTGACAACTTCCATTTTTTCCTCCATTTATCATGGGGCTCTCTATCTACTGGTCCAGTTGTGCGGATTTTGGTTTTCTTTACATTGAGTTATAATTCATACTGAAGACTGCAATCTTTGATCTTCATCAACACGTGTTTCTGATCCTCCCCACTTTCACCAGGCAAGGTTGTGTCTTCTGCATGTCACTCATGTGGGTTTCACTATGACTCTGTGAGCCCCTGGAGGCTCTCTGTCAGGAGCACATCAGGCTATACTTCAGTTTTAACAGCACCACTCTATCTGTTGCCTTGATAACTGGCTCAGAGGGATAATGGTGAAACCAACAACTAATCAGGGAGCTCTTGAGGTACACCAGAGTTGGTAGGTGACATAAAGGGCAAATCCTGTCAGCTACTAACCAGGATGTTAGAAGTTCTAGTCCACTCAGAGGCACCTCCAGTAAAAGGCCTGTCATTAGACCTCTGAACCATCAGTGACTGGAGCCTACTTCTCCTCTGACACACGCGGGTCGCCATGAGTCAGATTGGCCCCCATGACAAGTGGTTGTATGAGAAGCTGTTTGGGTGGTGTGGGCCAAGATTGAGGCAGCAGGGGTGGTGTGAAATAATCTAATTCTAACGACATAGTGAAATTAGGATTTTCACAGATGGAAGAGTTAGACTTAGATGATGGATAGACAGTTTACTTATAATAACGAGAGAGAAGGATACGTTATGGGCACAGAAGCCCATAGGTATGTACAAGCAGTGTTACTGAAACCTTGTGGGAGTTCTGAGTGATTCTAGTTCCGCAAAGATCACCTGCCACCAGTCAGAGGAGGAATGAAGGGTAGAGGTTTGAGAACCAAAGGAGTCATTTGAAATATTCATCTACAAGAATAGGGAAGATGAATGAAGTAGGAAAATATCAGGATTTTATAAGGATTTACTCCAGTTCATCACCCTGCTAAGAATATGTATTTCCACCCCAATATACTGAATCAGAATCTACATTTGAACAAGAGCTCCAGGTGATATTTGTACCTAAGAATCACCTGGGGATTTAAAAGGCAGATCTGTTTTGGTATCTCTGGGGTGGAAATGCACATTCTTAGCATGGAGCTGAACTGGAATGAACTGGTTTGAAGCCTTGAGACACAGCACAGATTTACTAACATTCATTAACATGAGACAAAGCAAGGTGGTTTCATGTCTTATTCCGAGCACATTCAGGTCTATGGAAGCAGACATGTACAGCGGGTGTGGAGTGCACGGCTATGGTTTCCCTGAGAATATGATGAAGCAAGAGAAGAAGAACTGAACTGAGCGGGATGCAAAGGAAAGACTGCAGGGATAAAACATGACATTATCCCCGAGAAGAGGAGATCGTGAGAACTCCGTGGGTATGGGAAAGTAGTAGACAGATGGTGACAGTCTCAAAAGGGCTCAAGGGTCTTCCAATTGGTGCTAGAAAGAAGGAGCAGGGAGAGACCATGATAGGGATGATTAAATGGGATGTTAGAAAATTAGGTCAGGGATATCCCATTGTATGCCCACCAGGCTGGCAAAATCTCAGATAATGCCAAAGGCAAGTGGGATTAGGGCTAACTGGGAATCTTTATGCTCCGCTTGTAGAGGTATAAAATGGTACAGTGACTCTTCAAAGCAAACTGGGAGCACTTAGTGAACTTAAGTAAGCATGCACCCCAAGATCCAGTATTCCACTCATCTCCATGAGAAGCTTCCCGTGCATTCTTAGGACAATGAATACAGAGTCCACGGCATGTTGGTATTGTTCCCAGGAGCACAGGTGGGAGATAACCCAGGTGGCCATCACTAGGGGAAAACAAGTAAAAGGTGGAATGTGTATGAGACATGGGTGGGCAGCTCAAGAAAGAAAACGACAAGATGACAGCTGTGTAGCAGGCATCAGTGGTTCCCTAATAGAATGCTTACCTTCCAGCTGAGATGCTTCAGGTGCTACCACCACCTGTCGGTGAACAGAGACTGGGCGTGGCTCTGATGCTGAACAGGTAGGTTCCCATGGAGAGTTCTGACTAATTTCACTTTCTTCAAACCAGCCAATGAGACCTCCATGGACCACAGACTCTTCTTCTCAACCACCCAGGCAAAGGCAAGGGAGCGAGCAGTGTGTCATTGCACTGCTCATGTGCCTGCAATGAGCCAGTGGCCGATTCCACAGCATCTGACAACCACAGTAGACCCCGTGAACTGGAATGAAAGCCTTCGAACAGTAGAATGATTAAGAACCTAGGATATTATGAGATTGCATTCATTAAAGGATAGGTTTTGGGTTTTTTCTCTCTCTCAGAAAAAGAAAATCAGCAGTGACTTAAGGAAAAGCAAACGTGTATAAAATATCTTGATTTAAACACGAAGCACACGCAAATGTGGCAGGATTTTAAGAATGTGATGGAATATAGGAAAAGATCATGTACTTGCCTAGGATGCTAGAATCAAGTCCCCACTGAGTAAGTTACAAGTACTGTGGCACTAGGTCTGGGTCTCAGTTAGGCTCAACCTATGCAAAGAAGAACTAGTAGGAGATATATGCCTATAGAGGAGTTTCTTCTTAAGAGCTGGTTTACTTGAGTGTGGAGACTACAAAGGCAGATCGCTAGAAAGGACAGGCTAACAAGGGGGCTGGGGGGCATGAAAATGGTAAATACATGGTGATCCCATGACACCTTTTATTGAGCACCCAGAAAGCAGGGGATCCTAGCCAAGGCCCAGTGGCTGCCAATTCCACAGCCTTGGGGTGGCAACCATCTTTTTATTCTCACACAGGGGCGTTTCAGTCTTAAGTTCAAGGGCTACTGGTAGGTTTGAGGGAACGCGCAGTTCAGTCAGTGGGGTTTCCACTTTGAGTCCTTCTGATGTGGCCCATTAAAGGGACCTGACCACTGCCAACCACTCCTGTCTGGTCATGTTGGCATTTACTGAGAGGGTAGGTGAGGTGGCATACCTGCTTTCTGATATCTTTGGGTGAGTAGCTAAGCCAAGCAGGGGTTGATTCAAAGAGAAATAAGGGATTCCTGGTTAAACTGAAGAGTTTATATGGGAACCAAAACCCTTAACAGTATCTTGGCCATTGGACCACAAATTTTGCCTGAACGGTGTGCATCTTTTCTAGCATCATCTTACTGGGGGGGGGGGTGTTGTGGTACCACAGAATGAACTGAGGCAACTATGAGGCTCATGTTCCTTGAAAGGACAGACTCTAACGTCACCCTCCTTCATAGCTCACAGCCTGAGTCATCAAGGAAGGGCTAGATAGAAACTGGGTCAAACATGTCTGGCCAGAGCCTAGTCTCCGTTTGGGTCCTATATACATAACGTTAAGCAATCCTTCCTGATGAGAAGTTCTCCTCCCCCTTTGCCCATCAACAGAATGTAAATGTCTGCTTGGAGACAGAGATGCTCCCCTCTCCCCATCTCAACTTGACTTTCCAGCAAGCTTCCCTTATCACCCACGTAGGAGTGTCTATTGACTTGGCTCAACGGGATCACCATTTTCTAAGGCAGCAAATGGATGGCCTTGTTCCTTTCTCCCCTTCTTGAAGGAGTGACCCCAGCTGAGACGAGCTCTCCCCTATCAAGGTGGTCCTTAAGATGTGCGTGGAAAGGGGCGGTGCAGAGCTCATGCACACTGCACAGGCTCTCTACCCCTCTGTTTGGGAGGCCGGATCAGAAGTTTATGCCACCTGATAGCAGAGGCCTGCCTTTATCTTGGTGTTTTTCCTTAGAGTGGTGGCTCATTCAGGATTTGTCCTTTCGTGATGGGCTAACTTCACTCAACATAATGGCTTCCAGGTCCTTTCATGGCATGAGGCATTTCATGCGTTCATCACTGGTTTTCAGGGTGACACAGTATCCCAGTGTGTGTGTGTGCCATAGTATCTTTATCCACACTTCTACCTGGGCTATTGCTAGTTTCTTTCTATTGTGAACTGTGCTGCAATGAACGTGGGAGAGCCTGCATCCATTCGTGTTCTGTATTTTATGTCTTTGGAATGTATGTGCTCAATAGCAGTATTGCTGGATCGTATGGGATTTCCATTCCCAGTTGCTTTAGGTAGTACTGTAGCACTTTCTATAGTGGTTGTATGTGTTTACAAGCCCACCAACTGTGGACAAGCTCCAGTTTCTCCACATTCTCTCCAGCATTTATTGGGGCTTGTTTGTTTTTTCTTTCGCTTTTTAAAAATTGGGCTATTATAAGAGCCCTGCTCGAGACTGGCCCTCATGAAGATCACTGAAGATATGGGTGTTACTGTAAAGTATGGTGAAGAAAGCAGATGGTACCCAGCTATCAAAAAGAATAGTGTCTTGGATTTTAAAAGGCATGTAATTAAACAAGAAGCTATGTAAGCATCTTCATACTCTTTTATATTTACATCCACATCTTTACATTGATAAGATGTTGCTTTGAAGATATTTTGTAGATGTGATTGGAGTGCATAATCAGCTGCTTTTAAGGGAGACTAGTCTAGAATCGGAGTGGACCTGATTCAATCAGTGGTTCCCTGTTGTGCTGCAATCCACAAGGTTGGCAGTTCAAAACCACCAGCTGTTCCTCAGGAGAAAGACAAGGCTTTCTACTCCTGTAAAGAGCTACAGGATCACTCTGTCCTGTTCTATACGGTCACTATGAGTGGGTATTGTATGGATCGTAGTGAGTTTGGTTCCTTTCATGTGGATTAAGTCTCTGGTGAATCTCTTCTGACAATAGTCGAGGGATGTGAATAGCCTGGTTTTATCAGACAGTAAACTCATTTATGGCAGATATAATTAGGTTTAAATATAATACCTGATTTGATAGCATTTTGACCAATTTTAAATTTGTTCTCATTTTTAATAGTTCTCATTTTTTCTCTATCAAGGTTTTTCTCTGGTTTATTTTAGTATTGTTGGTCTTTTCTTTCTTTTGTAGAGACAGTATCTGGTTTAATGGAATATTAGGGGTGGAGATTGGAGGTTGGATGGAGAATGGGGAGCAAATAGTGAATACAAGAAGGAAGAAACTCTTCTAGAACTGATTGCAGTGATGTTTATACATCTTTCTAATACAACTGAGCTATGTATATCAGAGTATGATCTGTCAATTATATCTCAATAAAACTTTTTTTTTTTTTAAAGAATAGGCTAGAATCCTCTGGCCTTAGTAGAAGCTACTACCCACAAGTGCTATCCACAAGTATTCTTCTTAAGGCAGGGTCAGCTCTGCTCTTAACGAATGTGCTCGCCAGAAATAAAGTTCTTCAATGATCATGAAGATGTTCCTTAAGCTTTGAGTCCCCTATCGCTTCAACACCTTTGCTAGCCTCTGTCTTGTCTAGTCTCCTCCTATGTACTTGAGATTCCTGATCTCTGCTGGTCTCTTGGAAGTAAACTATTTCTTAGCAGTAAACAAGAGGTGGAGGTGGGCTGTCCAACCTAACTCTTGTTACATTTACCCAGCATGCAACGACATCCAACTTAAGCAGTTATTCAACATGGACAGATTATTAATAGATAACAGACTCTGTCATTTGGGGGGATCTACCTGGTCTGTTCATGTCTGCTGCTACAGCAACGCCAGCCAGGAGAGCTAACAGTGCTCTTTGCATTGATCCGAACATAAAGTATTCCCTTGTGTACATCCTGACAAACAAGCAAAGGGAACTGCAGACCCAAAGGATGCTCAAAAGCTAGGGAACTAGACTAAGTTGACCCACCATTGCAATAAATTCAATCAAGTTACCTTTTAACTACATACCTTTATATGCAGCATTAAGTCCTACATTTTATAAATAATAATATCTATAACTTTAACATATGTTTGGCATATACCCAGGCATGATCTAGCATATTTAATATAATACTGAGGTGATTAACAGATATTAACATAGCCAAAACCAAAACCCACTGCCATAGAGTTGATGCTAACCCATAGGTACCCTCTCCAGGATTTCTGAGACTGTAAATCCTTACCAGAGTAGGGTGCCTCCTCTTTCTCCTGGGCAAGGAGCTGCTGGGGTGTTTGGATCCTGCAGCTAGCACAGCACCGCCTGGCCCAAAGTACCACGGACTCCTACCCCAGCAAATATCCCCACCCCTGCCAATACTATACATTTAATATTTATCTGACCTGAAAAGTTTTAATTTAGGTAGCAAGTTACCTTTATTTTTTTTCATTGGAAAGGCATATGGCAGTTTATATTTCACCCTATTTTTGAAACCCGCATGCCGAGAAAATCATCTGAGAAGCTGAACTCTATGTAAAAGAGACGGCATCGGGATGGGAGGAAGACTCAGGCAGTAGGTGGCATGCAGACGACACAATGTTGTTTCCTGCAAGCAAACAGAACTTGAAGCCTTCTGTACGGATTATACCTTCTCATCAACAAACCCAAACCCTCACAATTGGGCCACTAAGCCATGTCACAATAAATGGAGAACATCTTGGAATTGTCAAGGGTTTCCTTTGGCTTGGGTTTACGATGGTTGCTCATGGAAGTGGCAATGAAGAAATCGAAGAAGCTGTTGCATTGGGCAAACCGGCTGCAAGGGAGCTTCTTGAAGTTAAAAAGCAAAGACATCGCGTTGACAACTAAGCTACACCCGGCCCAAGCCACGGGGTTTTCAGTGGGTTCACATACATTTGAAAGCTGGGTAATGAATAAGGAAGAATCCATGCATTTGACTCACTGAAGTGAGTCAAGAGTTAGTGCGTTTGGATACATTTGAATCACTGTTGGTGCAGAATATTAAATACCCCATGGGTTCCAGAAGAAGGAACAAGCTATACCAGAAGAAAGAGCCGTCTTTAGGGGTTGTCTTACCACACCACTGCCACCATCGCGTCAATTCCAACTCATAGTGACCCTACAGGACAGAATAGAGTTGCTCCCTAGGGTTTCTGAGCCTACCGATCTTTACAGGAGCAGGCAGCTGCTGCTTTATCACGCAGAGTGACTGGTTGGTTTGAACCACCCACAGTGTGGTTAATGGCACAGCCCGTTATACCACCAGGACTCTCCTTTCCATCCATTCTCGGCCTGACTTTCCCTAGAGATAGAACCAGCGAGACTCTTGCCACTTAATTTTCTTTTTTCCAGAAGCATCCAACACAGGAAAGGGGTGTAAAATGGAAATGAAATCCTCTCTCTTATCCATTTTCTCCTGTTCTCATCTGTGTCGGGGAACAATTGTGTGGAGGCTGTTACCGCTGGTGGCCATGGTAACCGAATAATTGATGCAGAGCCTGAAAATCATAAACTTAATAAAACTATAGCTTTTATTGCACTTCGCCTTCATCTCTGATTAAATCAGATCTGCATAATGTGAAGATATTAAATTTCCATGTTTCTAATTTTCTTTCCCCTGCCTATAGGGAAGCTCTGCTGTGAGGAAGCCCTGGCAGTGGGCTGGGGACATCACTGCTCTTGATTTTGCTGAAAAATGGTTTTTCATAATTGGTGCTGGCTGGCCCACAAAGCCAAGCAGACTTGAGAGAAGCACTTGGGTTCTGTCTCCATGAAGCCTCAGCTGCTTCGCTTCGGCAGGTGGAGACTGGGGGGTGGCACCCGGGGGTTAAGGAGGGAGGAAACCGCTGGTAGAGGAAGAGACCTTACATCAAAAAGACTCACTGATGCAAGAATGAACACAGAGCTCCATGTCCGGGCCAGGCCTGCGTGGGAGTTGGGGCGATGGAGATGAATGGGATGGAGTTGAGTGCCCTGGTCTAAACCAGAAAGCGCAAC
>NW_022105908.1:4967370-4968303 GCF_000313985.2 Echinops telfairi | reverse complement strand
CCAATAAATTACCCAGGGTGCCACAAGGCCTCTAGAGCAAGGACGCCTGGGCCTTCTACTCTAAGAGTGTTTACTCTACTGGAACTACTGTACATACCACTACACTACGAGAGGTAACGTGATGAGAGGAGTCAGGAGATTATACATCTTTTTCAGGAAGGAGTACCCATGGGTAGCTGGTGTCAACAAGAAGGAATTGTTGCCCTTCAGCTCTTCCTCACCCCGAGCTGTGACCACCAGTGATGCTGCTCTGGTCTTTCACAGATATGGGTGGTTCATAAAAATTGTGGAAATGCGACCTGATCTATTTTGTATCATCCCCTAAGCAAAATATTCACAAGTAGTGTAAATAATCCGTGTAGTGTTAATGAACCATAACGTATTTTTTCCCTCAAACATAGTAAGAAAAAAAGGAACCCAAGATTTAAGTACAAAGATGTACAAAGAGTTAAAATCTCCCTCACAATTTTTAAGTGTAATTTGTCTTTGCTAATTGAATCTTGGGCTTTTTTACTGTATCAACGACATTGTAGGAACCTTGTCCAGTAGACAGGACACTAGGAAACACAGAGCTTTCTCTCTCTCGTGTGATTGTGACACTTCATGGTGTGTTCGTCTGGGTGCTTTAGAGAAACAAATCCACAGAATCCATGGATCAGAGAGAGTTTTATATAAAGGGTAAGTACACATCAAGAAAATATCCCAACCCAGTGCTGCCCAAACCCTCAAGTCCAACATTAACCCATATTGCCGACACCAATTCACAAAGTCCTCCTCCATCTCACAAAGTACTATGACGTCAACTGCAGGAGGAAAGCCCAATCAGTGAATGTGTAAGCATCTCAGCACTGCCAGGGGTCTCCACACAGCTGGTCCTGCACCCAGGGCTTGACCGGGGTAGGTCCATGTGGCTTCTCCTTGGGGAAGAAGGGA
>NW_022105908.1:4966290-4967270 GCF_000313985.2 Echinops telfairi | reverse complement strand
AAGGGCTCATGAGGGAGGGGGGAGCGGGAGGGAGGGGAAAAATGAGGACCTAATGTCGGGGGGTTAAGTGGAGAGAAAATGTTTTGCGAATGATGTATAAATGCGCTTTACACAATTGATGTGTGTATGGATTGTGATAAGAGTTGTATGAGCCCCTAATAAAATGTTTCTTAAAAAAAAGAAAAAGAAAAAAAGAGAAAGGTTTGTCATTCCAAACCACCAGCCACTCCTTGGGAGAAAGAAGAGGCTTTCTACTAGCTAAGTACAGTCTTGGAGCCCTACAGGGAAGGTTCTGCCTTGCCGTATAGAGTCACTCTGAGGCAGACCAACTTGATGGCAGTGCGTTTGGCTTTGGGGCTGGTTCTCCTCTTATTAGTAAGAATCATTTGAGGATGCCAGTTAAAAGAATGAGGAGGCTTCATAAGGCCCATGGGAAAACAATTGGAAAATAATTTTTAAAATTTCCACAAACATTTTGAAGCTTCCTCATAATGTTTCCAGGCCTCCATCTAGGTCTACGGAGAATCAGAATGTACTGGCAGGGGAGAGGGAGAGTGGGGTTGGAAAGAGGGAACCGATGACAAGGAACTATATGTGACCTCCTCCCTGGGGGACGGACAACAGAAAAGTGGGTGAAGGGAGTCGATCATTTCTTCCTACAAGGCTGCTTCGGATGCAAAAGCAATGGAAGCAGAGGTCAGGAATGAAATCTGCTGGCCATGCATTCCCCATGTGACCGTGGGTCAGGCACTGTGCTAGGCTTCTGGGGCGGAGGGTGGGGGGAGGTGTTTAAAGATCCATGAGCCCACCTCGACCTCACTGCCATCCAGTTAAGTTAATTTGGGCTTGTAGCAACTCTGTGGGACAGAATAGAACTGCTCCCTAGGATTTCTGGATACAAAACTGGACAGGAGCAGACAGCTTCATCTTCCTCCTGAGGAGCACCTGGCCCATCCAAACTGCTGCCCCTGAGGTTGGTG
>NW_022105908.1:4909399-4964746 GCF_000313985.2 Echinops telfairi | reverse complement strand
ATTCTTCTTCATGGACAAATAAGACATCCCCTGAAAATAAGACCTAGCGCATCTTTGGGAGCAAAAATTAATATGAGACTCTTATTTTGGGGGAAACAGGGTAGATGATAAGATGCAGGGACCATTAGCCAGAACTCTGAGACCTATCTCAGAGCCAGAAGATAGGGCAGGTGACCAGCTGCGGTTATGCCTCGACATGTCTTTGATTCCTGCAGCGGGTGGTCAGAGGGCAGGAATAAAAGACCTGGTAGCAGACAGAAGACTGAGGCTCAGATGCAGGAAATTCAGGTCCTGGGAAGAGAGGGGAACAGCAATTCTCTCAGAAAAATGGATGGGGTGTGAATGGAAGCAAGATTTAAATAGTGGTGGAGGGATTCCTCAATTCCCCTTTTTAACAGTTAAGCGCTGCAAGGTTGCCTGTTCTGAGTTCTGCCTCTAGGCCCTGCTGATGAAAACCTTGGTGATCTCCTTCCAGAGAAGGCAGAGTCTTGAAAACTGTGGAGTAGAGTTCTGCTCTGCACACGTGAGGTTCGGATTGAGTCGATGGAATTAGTTCGAGCTGATTAGACAGCAACTGAGTCAGGGGCAATGTTGATTCCAGAAGCTGTAGACTGTGTGAAAAAAGTTTTATAACAAACCAGGAGATGGAAGAGATTTCATCTTGATGTTTTGATGGTCATGGTGACCCTATGTACAATAAATAGAACAAAATGTGGCCTTACCTGTTGTCATTGTTACAAATGTCATCCTCTCCAAGTCCATGTTACAGCTATTGAGATAGTCCGTCTGACTAAGAGTCTCCCACACCCTCACTGATCCTCCACTTCACCAAACACGGTGTTTTCCTACAGCAATTTATCCCTCCCGGGGACACCCAAAGCAAGAAAGTTCATTGATGTTCTGTTGTGAACTGTTCCTGTCTGTTCAGTTTTCCTTCATCAATTTCTGGAAATAATCAATGACTGCTTCTCTTCTAGGTCTATCTGGGTCTAAAAGCTCTACGGCAGCCTGTACCGGTGACTCTACTGAAACCGAGATGGCACAGCGCTCAGTACCATGCAACATGCAAGCCACCAGGGTAGGACAAACTAACAGAGGGGTGGGGGATTCGGAAGTTTAGAGGCTTTAAAAGCAGCAGGCCAAACAAGATACCTTTGCCTGCCTGTAAATCTCAAGATGCTCTCCCCAGCCTACTTGCCAAAGGCTGCCATTAACTCTTCCTTCTTGTTTGAGCTGAGCCCTTATGATCTGTCTTTGGGAGGTACTGTGTGGCAAGGATACTGCCAGCACACACACTACAGTGTGTGCTCATCTATATGTGCAAGTGACCGATTGTCCCGTACCTGTTCCTAGATGCGACGTCTGCCATGGGCCATACCCTACATCCGAGCTTGATCCCTGATCCAAGCCAGCTCACTTGGCTTTACTCGGCAGATGGCCAGAAGCTGGCATCTGCTGAGGACAGCGTTAGAAACGCTCACGCCCTCATTGCTCAGGCTTCATGCATATCTCTCTGTTTTCTCGGGTGAACTTTCAGGGTCTGTTAATCTACACGTTGGATAGAAGACACCAGAGTTCTCGGGTGACACATAGGGTTACATGCTCACCTTCTAACCCAAAGGCTGGCAGTTTGAAGCCGCCCAGGGGCACCCCAGAAGAAAGGCTGGAGATGTGCTTTGTGAAGGTCACATAAGGCTTTGTGAAAACCGTATGAAGGGCAGATCTACTGGGAATCAACTAGACGACAGCTGCTTTGGTATTTCTGAGTGGCAGAGCACACCTGGTTTGCACGCTCAATTGGAAACCCTAAGGTGGGAGAATCCAGTCACACAGAGACACTTCAGAAACAAGGATCTATTGGTCTCCCAAGGAGAAAATCAATCAGGGCAGCTTATGGGGCACATATCTACCCAGGGACACATGGAGTCTTAAGCTAAGGTGACCAGACGTCCCACTTTTGGTGGGACAGTCCTGCTTTTGAACAAATTTTCCCGTGTCCCACAGCATTTTTAAAAAGTCCCGATTTTTTGAAAGAATGCACGACAAGCTAGGGTATACGGTTTTCGGCTGCCATGTGGCTATTTCGCCAGGATATGAGTTTTATCAATGGTGTCCCGCTTTACCGATGTTAAAATCTGGTCACCTTATCTTAAGCAGCAAGGTCAACTCCCACTGGTAGAGGGCATTGTACAGTCTGTAGCTGCTGCTCATCGTCCTGACACAAGGAGGCACTCAAAGCCATGTGGGGAGAAGTGATCTTCCTGAAGCATATTCAAGAATGCCATTCTGTCAGACCTTGAAATTCCCTGAGCCCCAGACATATCCGGGATCCTCCTCTTGCCAGTCTGTTCCATTTTGTTCCATGGGATGCATTCCACTGCAAACCTTCTGGCCTCCTCCAGGTGCTGTGGGGAAAGCCCCCTCCTGAGGAAGCAACTGTCGTAGACCCACATGAGGACTTTGGCTCGTGTTCAGGCTCTAATGAAGCCTCCTTGTGCAGAACTGGGTACCCGTACAGCTTGTGTGTGGGAGGAGATGTTCTCTCCGGGTCTGCTCGAAATGTTGTTTCAGAGGTAATCATTCCAAGAGCGGGAAATGCATGGGGATTGCCTGAACAACCCTTGCACTGAGATAAATCTGTTAACCAGAATCAGGGGACCCTGGCTGGAAAGTTCTTCTTTTACTTCTTTTCTCCTTCAGTAAGACCTAGAGTTCAGCTGGAGTTCTTGAATGGGGTGAGCTGTTCGCATACTCTGCTAGTAATCAAAACGCTGGAGATGTGAGTCTATCCAGGGGCACCTCTGAAGTAAGAACTGATGATCTACTTTGAAAAATTCAGTCATCGAAAGCCCTGCAGAGCACAGCTCTTGGGCACCATGGGCTAAGAATTAAAATCTACTAGATGGCAACTGGTTTTATAGGGCTTAGTTATTAAGCTTCCCAACCACTGGCTTGGTGGCAGACCCTCTCCCGACACGTTTCTGGGTCTGCGCTTATTGGGTGGCTCCCACTGCAGCCCGGCTTTTTGATTCAGGGAAGCCTCTCCTCCTATTGCTTCTGCTCCTAGAATAGTATTGGCATCCCACTCCTCTGTATTGTTGACTTCTCAGTATTTCTATCACCTGTGCAATGAATTCATGCCTGCCCCCACTTTGTAAAACCACCTCTGTTTAAAAGACTTCTAATTCTGCCTCCTTGTTCTTTCCTAATAAACTGCTTCAATAATAGCTAACGATCGATAACACTTTCATAGAGTTAGTAACTGCTTTACACGATTGACTCGTGTAATCCTCAGAACTTTCCCTATGTGATTGGCTCTGTTGTTGCATGCAGTGTACAGACGTGGCTAGTAAGTAAAGGGGAGATTGTGCAATTCGTCAGAGGTGGAGCTGGGCTTCAAGATGGGCCCAAAGTCTCACAAACATGACGTCATCTACCCTATTCCACGGTCATTTCTGGTCCTCACCATTCCCTCTAACTATTATTTCCATCAAAACTCTCACTGTAAGAGTTCCGCTCCCTGTCTTCATGTGAGCAGCTGAGCCTGGTACAGAAAATTGCACATCTATCGTAACCACTTTAATTTAAAAATCACTGCCATTATCCTCACATGCCATTATCCACTACATGCTGCAAGGTGCACCTGTTGCCTTTTATGACTAAATGCACCTCTCCCTACTGAGATGACAATTTCAGTTTTGTCTTTTCTCAAACCTTCCCTACTCTCTCCTCTCCCATACATGCCATTGTTGGTCTCCCTATAGGCTGACATTCATTTGCTCCCAGTTTTCCACCAGCAAATCTGAACATCTTTATTTTTCTGTTTTTACATCTCTTCCCGTTTCCCTTCATATGTAAAGAGTATTTCGCCGTCGCCTAAACCTGGATCCTTCCACTCCTGCCTTGAGCACCATAAACCTGGATCCTTCCACTCCTGCCTTGAGCACCATAGACCTGGATCCTTCCACTCCTGCCTTGAGGTCCATTTCCCTTCGCTTGCCCAAGCACTTCGATGCTTTGTTATTTTGTTTTACTTCTGCCTCTCCTTCATTACTGGTCTTTCAAGGAGATGTAGATAGCTTCAAATAATTATAATTGAAATGGAGGAAGGTATAAAACCAATTCTTTACATTTCTAATTTATTAAGATAGATTAAAAACTAGAAAAATAGATCGGAGTTAAGAGAAAGAAACAAATAATTGAGATAAGAGCAGTCATCAATGAAACAGAAAACAATCAATCAAGAAAAAGTCAATTATTTGAAAAGATCAATAAAACAAATAAACCCCATTCAAGATTGATTATAAAAGGGAGAGGGTGTGTGTGGAGGAAGAAAGAACGTAGATTATCAGTATCAAAATGAAAGTGGGACTGTCGGTACTAATTATCAAAATTACTAAAAGGAAATACTTGGAATAATTTTATAACAAATTTAAAAATGAAATAGGGAAAGCCTATGAAAACCTTAAATGATCCAAACAAATGCAAAAATATAGCTTATATTCACTAAATAAACATGTAAATATATTAAAACCCTTAGCACAAAGAAAGCTTCATGTATAGGTGATTTCGATGGTAAATTTTATCAAATCTTGAAAGGGTTAAAAAGCACAAAATGTACACAAGCACCCAAAAATGAAGGAAAAATTGACTATTGATAGAGGTAACAAAATAGATGATTCCCAGAGATTTTATGTTGAGCAAAAGAAGTCAGACACAAAACCATGTATTTTAGTATTCCATTGAAATGCTGTTTTAGAACAAGCAAAACATTTATTATGAGAGAAATTCAGCATAGTAGTTGCCTCTCTTTTTCTGGAGGATTGACTGGAAAGGAATATATAGAAACTCTCTAGAATAATAAGGGTGAGTTGCAAGGATGTTAAAATTGTACATCTACCAATTATCCTTTTCAAGATATATATAATTATTTACCAAATAGGCATTCAAGAAGAGGGTGAGGATGGGGTGGAGTGGCGGAAGCGGAGCTCAAGGGAAAATTAAAAAGCCCAGTACGATAGTCTTTACCCATCTATCAGGTCTGAAACTAAATTCACTCCTATGTCTGTTTCCGGTCAAAGATACAAATCTATAAGGTGTGCTGGACCCAAGCCATGGCATTTTCAATCACGTCATATGCATGGGAAAGCTGGCCGATGAATAAGGAAGACCACAGCCGTTGTGATGCATTTGAATTAGGGTGCTGGCAAAGAATATCTTAGAAGAAGTAAAGCCAGAATGATCCCGACAAGCCAGGATGTCGATACTTGGTCAAGTATTTTGGACATGTTAGGAGAGACTAGTCCCTAGAAAAGGACATCATGGCTGGTAACAAAGAGAAAGGAAGATTCTCAATTAGATGAATTGGAACAGTGGCTGCAACAATGGGCTCAAACATAGCAATTGTTCGGCTAGTGCCAGACTGGGGAGTGTCTCCTGTCATTGTACATAGTGCTACTGTGCGTCCAAGCACACCGCCACAACAACAGCTTAAGGGGGACAGTAGCATCCATGAGGTATGCATGCTTTGGCATAACACACCATATGAGATCCAAAGCGCAACCCTTTCCCAAGGACAGAGTTCAGGAAGGCTGGGAAAGAAGGAGTAGAACTAGGAAACTCAGGAGGACGTGAAGTAAGTCGTGAATGAAATGAAGGACAATGTGCATGAACCGTTGAATGTCAAGTTGATGGACTGCTCTGTAAACCTTCACCTCATTCACAACGAAAACATAAAATAAGAGAAGCAGAGCATGTATGGCCGTTGAGCTGAGGGATGAATACTTGAAAACGTATTACAGTGTTCACTTTCTCTTAGATGCACTTCAAATTCTCCATAAGAAAGAGATATACATGAATGGCTGTGAGCTTAAGCTTGATTTATAAAGTGAGTTCTTATAGTGGTATATCATACCTTTTCAAGTTTCCACTGTTCAAATATGCATAAAATGGAGTGCATGTTTACTTCTTTCTGGTCTTATTTTCTAAATTGTTCTAACCAGTACTGAATAAGCAATCTTGCATCCAGTTTCTCCACTTAAGCATTTTTTGCACATTCTTACACTTCTTGTGATCATCACTTTTAATGGCTACCCCTCTGGCTTCTTAATGCTGAAACTCAAATTTTATCTCATTATGGTACCTAGCCCCAATATTAGTTCAACTTAGGATAAGACATCTCAGTTGCAATCTCTGGGTAGTCTGATTTAACAAATAATTCTTTAAGCCTACCTTTAGCTAGGGAAAATTTAAGGTCCCCTGAAAAGTATATAAAATTCAACAAGATAAAATAAAGTGAAAACAAAATATAACAGAAAGAGCAAGAAAGATAAAGATAAAGTTGACACATGGAAATGTAAGGCAGTAAAAATCAAGACAGCCTTCTTTCCTGAGGTAAATCTCAGCATAACACCCCTATAATATTTATCTTGAGCAATGTATTTGAGGGGGATGTTGAGCAGTAGCAGGAAGTTGGGGAGCAATCCTGATTATTTAGCCAGAAGATGTCTAACAAAACGATCAAACAAATTAACTTCTACAAAGAATAGTGGTCCTTGTATCTATTGTTGGGGGAGAGCTACAAAAATGATAACTTCAAGTTTAGACTAGTTGGATTACTTCTGCTATAGTTCAGAACAACTTTTACTTTTAGAATAGCTGAGAGGCAGAGCAGAGAGATGGGTTTCAATCTCTGCTCTTGCGCTTCTTTGCTCTGTTAACTAGGGAAAGTGATATCAATTCTGTGGCTGTCAGATTTTATATCAACTTTCACTTATGCAGGGGCGGAGTCCAGCCTGCCAATCAGGTCACAGCCTGGTGGTGCCTCCTGGGAGGTGTGGCCCTTGTAAGACAGACACTGGGGGCCCTTTCTCCCCCTCTCTGGTCTTTCTCCTTCATCTCGGCTGGGGCTCTGTGGCTGCCCCCAGGAGCAGATCCATGTGGGCCACTGACCCTGGGAGGCATCCTGGGAGCTGTCTGTGCCCTGCCCTGTTTTCACAACCTTGGGTCCATGTGACTCTCCACCTATCAGCCTGCGATCTCCCCACTACCTGCTTCACCTTTCAGCATCATTGGTCTGCAGCTAGTGAGTCAGAAGAGACACCCCGCCCCCCCCTACCCCGACTAGCAGCAGATCCATGCACTTGACTTGAACTGGGTGGGCTGGGGTGCCTTCTTAATATGAAATACATCTTGATATAAAGTCCTTCCTGATACATATATGAGCTTCACTGGATTTGTTTCCCTAGACAACTCAACCTAACACAATCTCTCTGCCTCTCCATTTCCTCATTTGTGCAACTAAAAGCCAAAATCACAACTTTCATCAGATTTTGTGTAAAGATTGATTATATATTGACTGATTCATTCCTTTAATAAATAGTTACTGAAGTACACTAACACCACTGATCTGCCCGCTTATGTAATGGCTTGCATACTTCTGTGACACTGGAGCTTCATTACATTGCAAGGACTAGCAGGGTCACCCAGTGCAGACAGGCTCCAGTGGAGCTTCTACATGAGCAAGAGACGAGATGGAGGGACTAGGTAGAACACTTCTAAAATGTCAACCTTTGAATAACAGCAGAACATTATCTGCCATATGGCTGAAGATGAGCCCTTCAGATTGGAAGATGCTCAAAATGTGACCAGAAAAGAGATGTCCCCTCAAAGCACAGTTAACTTTAACAACATGGGAGGAGGAGTGAAGCTTTCGGAACTCTTCTTTGCAGATGGTACAAAACTCAAGATGAGAAGAAATAACTACAAACATCCATTAATAAGCAGAATGTGGAATTTATGAAGCATAAATCTAGGAAAATTTAAAGTAATTAACAGTGAAATGGAATATCCCAGGCATTAGTGAGCTGAAATAGATTGGTATTAGCAATTTTATTTTATTTTTTTCAAAGTATTTAAATCATTTTATTGGGGGCTCATACAATTCTGATTACAATCCATACATACATCCTTTGTGTCAAGCACATTTGTACATTTGTTGTCAGCATCATTTTCAAAACAATTTCTTTCTACTTGAGGCCTTGGTAACAGCTTCTCATTTCTTTTTTCTTTTTTTTAGGGGTGCATACTACTCTTATCACAATCCATACATACATCAATTGTGTAAAGCACATTTGTAGATTCATTGCCCTTGTCATTCTCAAAATTGCTCTCCACTTAAGCCCCCAGCATCAGGTCCTCATTTTTTCCCCTCTCTCCCCCTCCCCACCTCCCTCACCAGCCCTTGATAATTTATAAATAATTATTTTGTCATATCTTGCCCTGTCTGATGTCTCCCTTCACCACTTTTCTGTTGTCCGTCCCCCAGGGAGGAGGTCACATATAGATCCTTGTCATCGGTTCCCTCTTTCCAACCCACTCTCCCTCTACCCCCCCAGTATCGCCACTCACACCACTGGTCCTGAAGGGCTCATCCGCCCTGGATTCCCTGTGTTTCCAGTTCCTATCTGTACCAGTGTACATCCTCTGGTCTAGCCAGACTTTCAAGGTAGAATTTGGATCATGGGGGGCGGAAGAGGGGGAGGAAGCATTTAGGAACTAGAGGAAAGTTGTATTTTTCATCATTGCTACATTGCACCCTCTCTGGCTTGTCTCCTCCCTGAGACCCCTCTGCAAGGGATCTCCAGTGGCCTACAAATGGGCTTTGGGTCTCCACTCCCCATCATTCACTATGGTAAGATTTTTTTGTTCTGATGATGCCTTATACCTGATCCCTTCATCACCTCGTGATCACACAGGCTGGTGTGCTTCTTCCATGTGGGCTTTGTTGCTTCTGAGATAGATGGCCACTCGTTTACCTTCAAGCCTTTAAGACCCCAGATGTTATACCTTTTGATAGCTGGGCACCATCAGCTTTCTTCGCCACATTTGCTTATGCACCCATTTGTCTTCAGCGACCCATGGAGGTGAGCACACAATGATATGATTTTTTGTTCTTTGACGCCAGATAACTGATCCCTTCGGCACCTCATGATCACACAGGCTGATGTGTTCTTCCATGTGGGCTTTGTTGCTTCTGAGCTAGATGGCCGTAATAGCAATTTTAAATCCAACAATCATATGGTCTATTATGCCAGGAAAACCACATTGAAGAGGGATGGTGTCACATTGATTGTCAGTAACAGTACTTCTGGATCTATCGTGAAGTGCAATACTGTGCGTTAGGGGACTATCCACACGCCTGTCAGGAAGACTAGTTAATGCTACTACTATTCACATTTCTACTCCAGCCACTAAAGCCAATGATAAAGAAAGTGAAGGATTTCACCAAATTCTGTAGTCTGAAATTGACCAAAGTTGCAGCAAGATGCATTAATCACTAGTGGTGATAGGAAAGAGATAGTTGGCAGGATTGATAGTTGAAAAATGTGGCCTTGGTCCTTGATATAATTTTACAGGTCCAATGACCTATTCATAGCAAACATCTTTTTCCCACAACATAAATAGTGGCAATGTACTTGGAATTCACCAGCTGGAATCCATAAGAATCAAATTGGTGACATTTATGGGATAAGATCATGGAGGAGCTCAATATCCTGAGCCAAAACAGGACCTTGGGTATATCTCACCTGAATTTAGAGGTCGCCTCAAGAATAGATTCGGCACACCGAAGACTAATGACTGAAGATCAGAGGATTTATGGGGTAACATTCAGAACACTATACATGAAGAAAGCTGAACGTTATTAAGACAGAAAATAAAGAAATGATGAAAATGAATGCCGGAAGAGCTTGTGGAACTTGCTCTTGGATGCAGAGAAAGCAAACAGTTCAAAGGGCAGATCGAAAGTAAACGTTTTAATGAAACGTGCAATGGGCTGGAGTTAGAAAACCCGAAGAGAAGGATGTGCGGCAGTTCTCCAGTGAAAAGAATGGAGGCGGAAACGTTAAGCCGTGAGTTGCAATATTGAAGAATTCTATGGGCAAATATTGAAGGACACCGAAAACATCAAAAGAAGATTGAAGGAATATAAAGTCATTGTACATATAAGAGAGGAGGGCTGGTGGTGTAGTGGTTACACTCTGGACTGCTAACTGCAAGGTCAGTAGTTGGAAACCACCAGCCACTCCTCTGGGGAAAGGGGAGGCTTTCTACTCCCGTATAGAGTAACAGTCTCAGAAACTGACAGGGGCAGTTCTACCCTATCCTATGGGGTCGCTGTGAGTCGACATCAACTCGCTGGCAATGAGTTTGTTTTTTGTGGGGGGGTTTGTACCAAAAAGAATTGGCCAATGTTCAAACAATTCAGGAGGAATCATGATTGAGAACCAATGATACTGAAGGAAGAAACGTAATCTGTGTTGAAAGCATTAGTGAAAAACAAGAGCCTCAATATAACCAATTGAAATGCTTCCATAACTGACGCAGACCGGGAGGCACTCAATCATTTATGCCAAGAAATAGGGAATACAGCTACATGGCAACTATCTGGAAGAGATAAATGCTTGTGTCCATTCTAAAGAAAGATGACCTCATGGAATGCATACATAAATTATCGGAAAATATCCTTAAAATCACAGGCAAGTAAAATTTTGCTAAGGGTAAGTTTTTAAATGGCTGAAGCAGTACACTAGTGGGGAACTGCCAGAATTCAAAGCAAGTTCAAAACAAGATGTGGTTCAAGGGATAGAATTGCTGATATCAGATGGATCTTCACTGAAAGTCGAGAAATAGGTTTGCGTGTATTTTACTAACCAGGCACAGGCATTCCATTGTGTACAACATAGCAAATGATGGAGAATGAGAATGCCAGAAGACTTGATGGTGCTGATGCAGACCCTGTACTTAGCCAAGAGTGTTTTCTGAACAGCACAGGAGGGTACTGGTAATCAAGAAAGGTGTGTGTCAGGGTTGTAGCTTTTCTTCGTAATTAGTCAGTCTCTATGCTGGGAGAATGGTCGAGAATCTGAACCACGTGAAGAAGAATGGGGCAGCAGGACTAAAGGAATGCTCCCTGATGGCCTACAACACGCAGGCAATGTAAACTTACTTGCTGGAAGCTAAGAGAGCCTGATGCACTTTCCGGTGAAGCCAGAAGACCACCACCCTCTGTATGAATTGCAGCTCAATGTAAAGAAAATAAACATCTTCAAACTGGGCCAATCAACAGAGAAAAGATTGAAGTGTTTAAGAATTCCCTTTTTTTTGGGTCCACGATCAATGCTTGTAGGAGCAGCAGTCAAGTCAGATGACCTATTGCATTTGGCAAATCTGTTTCAAGATCTTGTAAAGTATTAAAAAGCAAAGGTGTGGACACTGAGGACGTGTGTGTGTGTGTGTGTGTGTGTGTGTGTGTGTGTGTGTGTGTGTGTGTTCCTTGCCCAAGCAATGTAAAAGCTGAAAATGGGTAAGGAAAATGTGGAAATCATTGAATTGTGATGTTAGTGAAGCGTATAAGTATACCATAGACTTCCAGAACAACTAAATTTGTTTGGGCATAACCATCGTTGCTCCTTGGAAGCTAGGACAGCCAGACTTCATCTTACGTACCTTGGCCATGTTCTCATCTCAGGAGAGGCCAGTTCCTGGCAAAGAGCGTCAGGCTTGGTAAAGTAGAGCGTCAACAACCAAAAAAGGAAAGTGACATGAATTAACACAGTAACTACAACGCTGCGCTTAGACATAACAATTGTGAGGATAACACAGGATTGGACAGTGCTTTGTTGCATTGTACATAGGCCCACTATGACTGAGAACCAACTGGGGGGCAGCTAAGAGCAACAACAGCAGGTTCCAACCACTGTACTAGTCACAGAGCAAAGCCATAGCAACTAATTCTCTTGTTGGTTCAATGCAACTACTTCACCAATGTTTTATGGAAGGGCTATTTCTTTTGGCCCATCTTAACCAGAAATGTTCAAAAAAGGGAATTCTGGGAACTATAACTCAACCTAGTGAAGACAATACCTGTTCCTGTCTATAGTAGCAAAGATTAACGATAAGTCAATTAAAGCCATCAATCATTTATTATTCTTCAGGTTGCTTACTCTAGTAGATAATACAGTACAGTCAGTGTCTGTGAGAGACTTGCCATGCCTTAGTCCTGTCTACAACTCTTATAAAACATTGACCAGGAAAGCCACATTTGCAATTTGCAAGTCACTACAACACCATATTGATAGACCACATAATAAACTAACTGGCTTATAGGTTAAGAGGTATTGAGGATGGCTTATTTTCAGGATTAACTGTAACGTGATTCCAATCAGATGGGCTCATACTTGAAAAAATAATATAGGCTAATACGTCTGCAAAAAATTGAAGCTTATTATTTTTCTGAGATCCTCAGATAGTTTTGTTGGCAAAAATATCTTTATGTTTTATTCACCATATGGTTTAAAATCAGCTGTTGAGGGTTATTGGTTATTGTCATTCTCCAGACAGAAAGTGGTATGGACAAAATGAGTGCATTGCAAATGTGGTGAAAGAAAGCTGATGATGCTCAGCTATTAAGAAATATAGTGTCTGGTGTCTTAAAGGCTTGTAGTTAATCAAGCAGCCATCTGGCAGGGAAGCAAAAAAAGCCCACGTGGTAGAAGCACACCAGCCTGTGTGATCATGAGGTGTTGACGGGAAAAGTATCAAAAGTTCAAAACCAAGCAACCAAATCGTGAAGGGGCATGGATGTAGTGGAGACCCGAAACCCATCTGTAAGATAATTAGACAGTCCCTCTCACAAGGGCCACACACCAGGGAAGATACATCCTGGGTGTGCTACAGCACTGATGACTCACATAACTATCCTCTAGTGCTTTAATATTGCCTCCCCTTACTAATATGGTTTTTATTTGTTTTACCATCATGAATCCTGTTAGACTTGCTGTGTTCGTTTGTATATTTAAGATCATTCGGTACATGAAAGCCAAGGTAGATAACCCTTCAGAAATGGTAACAGGAGTAATAGTTCCCTGATGGTATGGAAAGAGGTGGGAAGGGGGCAGTTGGGAGGGATCCGATAGCACAATTGACTGGATGACCCCGTTCTGTGGATGGAACAGCAGAATTACATGTGAGTGGACATATTAAATTGTGTAAGATATGGCAAAAAACATGATAGGGAAAAAATAATAAGGATTCCTGAGGGGTAGGCTGAGGGAGGGAGGGGATAAAGAGGAGCTGATAATTAAGGAGTCCAAGAGGAAAGAAAATGTTTTGAAACTGATTGTGGTAGCAATTGTACAATACTACCTGATATGATTTAACTATGGACTATTATGCTATCTGTAAGCGCTACCAATAAAATGATGACAAGTTTTGAAAAATTAAATAATTTTTAAAAATAAAGTGGTCTGGAATGTGCAAAATTCAAGGTAGTTTATTTTTCGAAGAGAAATGAGGGTCTTAGGTAGCGTATATAACTTTGGGAAACAATTCATTGACAACTTAAGAGTTCATTTCCCACACTTCCTTGTTTGGTAGTTTATTTGTCTGTTCCTTTTTCCATCCACCTCTTCCCACCTCTCCCAGCCCCTGTCTTGTGCCTTAGAAAGTAGGCATAATATTGAGATGTGTCAGTCATCTTATATCCATGAAAATGATATGTTAAGTTTCTGGAGTTTGCAGAACCAAAATATGGAGAAAATTGTAGGCCTTATTGCGATGGTTGAAACAGCTTTTGAAAGGTGGGAGATCTGTTCCTTGTAACTGATAGACTTTCCTTGCACATTATGTACTATATTCATACCTCAGAATTTGTCCTCACCGTTTCTGAAAGCAGGACTCAGGTCCTCCTTACGGGTGATGTTTTTGTTGTTGTTTATGTGTTTGTTTTTCCAATAAGAAAGTTACGTTAAGGTCCATAATGCATTTGTGCATTCGTTAAGATGTTTCCTATATAAGTTACAGCATTTTGGTCCTACTGGAAAGCAATCACTCTATTCCTCAGTAACCCCAAAGAAAGTTTATTCAAACTTTCTATTGAACGCAGCAATCGTTTCCAGTAAATAATCAGTTCTCTTATTGGATAATGAGAATACACAACAATTAAGGGATCTTGAAATGAGACCATATCATATATTCAGCCATGCCAAATTCATTTTGACATGCAAATGTAGCTGTAAAGAGAAGTTATACGCAGCCTTTCAGGAACTAAATCAAAACTGGCCCAACAAGAAAATATACAGCATACAAACTAAGCAATCCAACAAGGTTGACCAAGGTGAGAGTTGCCAATTTATCCTAATCTCGGCAAGACTCCCACAGTTCATGTTCTGACAGTCGAAGTGATAAAGCTTTAAACTACGGAGGGAGGAGGAGGAGATGACTGTCAACTGTAGCCATTACCTGATTTTCCCTGATCCCAACTGCGAGGGCAAACTCCATGGGGTATGTATTTCTTATGTTCTCAGTTTGAAAACCTAATTTATTATATGATATTTCATAGATGCAGAAAATACAGTAACACATCATATACACATTGATGATATTTGACAAATGTTAACATTTTGCTATTTGCTTCAGATGTTTTAAAACAAAAGCGTTACAGACAGTCCAAAATGCCACACAATCTTGTCATCATATTGTCTTCATTTTCATTCCATGGGGTATGCCTTTGCAAAATTACACCAAATGCGTATCTAAAATTCTGCCTGCAGTTAGGAAGCTGTGATGCAAGAGGCTATCTTTCAACACATTTTGATTTGGGAGGTAAACAATGGTGCTCTTTGGTCTGCACAATTCCCTTGAGTCCCTTTGAATACTTGACAATCCACATTTTGCTTTGATCATGTACTCCAGAATTATAGTCTTTCTCATAGCAATGTAAGGATGGCATCTCATGATATAGCAATGACGTGATGTTAAAGAGTCCCTTTATCCCTGATGTCCATTATATGCCGTGGTTCCACTATTATCTCTGCGCAGTTGAGAGTCCTGAGATGTGCTCTTGGAAGTCATGTGCTATCCAGCCAAGGGACCTGCTTATTCAGAACAGTGGCTCTCTAGCATTAAGCTGGAAACCACTGTTGTTAAGTATGGCTGAGTTGGTTTTGACCCTCTGTGTGATGAAATACTACCTGGTGCTGTGCCTTACTCACCATTGTTGCCATGTTTCAGTCAAGTGTTGCAGTCCCTGTGTCAATCCACTTTGTTAATGATTTTCCTCTTTTTTGTGTGTGATTGTTTACTTTACCTAGGATGATATCCTTCAGTGGGGACTAGTCCCTCCTGACAACATGTTCAAAGTGCATGAAACAAAGTCTTGCCATTCTTGCTTATAAAGAATGTTTTGCTGTACTTCTTTTAAGGCAGGTTCATTTGTTTTTCATATATTGTTTTCATATATTTAATATCTTTGCCAACGCCATAATTCAAATTCATCAATTCTTCTCCGGTCTTCTTCATTCAATGCCCAACTTTCACGTGTTGGGCACTCACTGCCATTGAGTCAATACTGACTCACAGTGACCCTGTAGGACAGGATAGAACTGCCCCTGTGGGTTTCTGAACCTGTAACTCTTTAGGGGAGTAGAAAGCCCATCTTCTCCCCCTCTGAGCTACTGGTGGTTTCAAATCGCTGACCTTGAGGTTAGTAACCCAACTCGTAACCAAGAATTTTTTTTGAAACAGATTTGCCCAGTGCAATATGTTGTTTGGTTCCCTACCTGCTGCATCCATGGATGTTGTATGTGGATCCAAGCAAAATGACATTCTTTACAACCTCAGTCTTTTCTCCAGTTGCCATTCTCTTATTTACTGGCCCAGTTTTGAGAAATTTTGTTTTCTGTATGTTGAAGAATAATCCAAACTGTAAGCTCTAGTCTTTGATCTTAATCCATAAATATGTCAAGTTCTTTTCATTTTTGGTAAGCAGGGGGTATCATATGTGTATTGAAGGTTGTACATGTCAACTTCCTCTTCTAATAGTTAGCTTTGGGGATTATTTATTCATCATGCAGATTGAATATTTATTGTCACAGGATGCAACTCTCATGCATACCTTTCCTGATTTAACACTGAATGTTTCCTTGTTCTATTACAATGACTGCCTCTTGGTCTGTGCACAGATGTGCATGAGCACAATTCAGGATTCTGAAATTTCCATTCCTATAATTTGCTAAGATCCACACAAATGCTGTTGTGTAGTCAATAAAACTCAGAGAGATGTTTTCTGTTTTCAGTCAAAATCTCTTGGAAGAGATCTTCCCTTATCCCATTATCTTCATCTACTAGCTACCGATTCATCACAAACCCCCAACAGCTGGAAACCCATACACATTTACTCTAAAGAAGGAGTAAAGTTATTCAAAGTTGGCTGGTGGGTGTGAATTGCAGCCCAACAAAGTAACCACTGGGACACTAGGGCTCCTAGTCGGGGTTTAGACAAGTTACTTTTATTGTTAAGATAGCCTGCCTTAAAGACTTTGTTTCCTAAGGAAAAGAAAGAAGTTTAATAGTATTTCCTGCCCCCATCATCTGTTAATATAATAGCCTTTGTCCCCAAGTAATCTGATTAATGTCATGAAAAAAACTTGGGAATCATTCATTCACGACTTTCATATTTTGGGCTATGTTTTCATGTTCAGCTCTTTTGAAATATAAGCTTAGATTCAATTCCAAAATTGGATAGAGAAAAATGAAAATGTGTTAGTAAGGGAAAGAAACTGCTCATAAATTTAGGGGAAATTAATTTTCTATGGACTGAAATTTATAGTATATATATGTATATATACATGTTGAGCCAAGCAAATGCAAGCAAATGGTTTAACGATGAAGAATTCAGGTGATCAACAGACTGTTTTCCTCCTAACATTCTGCCTATTGACTGATTGAGTGATTTGTTTAATAGAAGGTCAAACTCTTTGCATTTGCCCTTGAGTTATGGGTTACCTTCTCTATTAGTCAATTCTCTTGATCTGCTGTTGAGAAATTCCAGAGAGATGAGATAGAACAATCATTCTAAGCAAAAAACTGTTTCGGAAAACTCATTCAAATGGTCTCTGTTTCCAGTTAACTCTGTGGTCAATGGCATCATGCATTCCTCGGGGAACTTAATCCACTGGAAGATATTGAATATCCAATATAATGTTATCACTATTCATAACACAATATGATTTGCATGCTGAACTGAATTGTGTTCCCCACCCCCAACTCCAGAGTAAGAGTTGTAAATCCTAATCTCTATCAACGTGGATGTAATTTCATTTGAGAATAGTATTTGGGGGGTAATATTCAGGAAGTCATCTTAGTGTAGCGTATGTTTTAAGCTAATCACTTTAGAGACATAAGGAAAACACAGATTTGACACAGGAGCAAGGATACACAATTGGAGGGAAATAGATGCCCATCACATGGAGACTGTCCAGATCTGAGTAGCCGGAGTTGAAAAGAGACAAGGGACGTTTTTCAGAGCCAGCAGATAGAAGGCCTTCTTGTAGAGCCTTTGCCCTGAATTCAGCTATCTAGTCCCCTAATCGGTGAGAAAATAAAATTCTGTTATTTAACGTCACCCACTGATATTTCTGCTATATAGCAGGACCCTGTGTTTGGTGCGATGGATGAAAAGCATCAAATCAAGTTCCTGGGTGGTGCAAATGGTTAGTATATTCAGGTTGGAGGTTCGGATCTACCACAGCACCTCAGAAGAAGACCGAGTAATCTACTTCTATAAGATCAAACGTTCAAAAGCCTATGGAGCACATTTTGCTTGGGTCACCATGAGTTGGAAATGAGTTCACAGAAGCTGGTTGAATAAAATAGGCTCTCTACCTTGAAAATCTTATATTTCTAGAAGGGAATTAGGGAAAGAATATGGATAATTTAAAAGGAAAAAAGAGACAATGGAAGAAGTAATTAATTAGCTAGAGGAACCAGCGAGGCCTCTACTATAATCAAGTATGATCTGAATAAAAAACTCATGTGTGATTTGAGTAGACTTTCTCTTAGGTTATTTGGTAGAATTTTGATAGGGAGAGTGGTTCCCAGAAGGGCAATCCTAATTCGGAAAGCTTCCAGTGTGACTCAAATTGGGAGCTGCAGTAGAGTGTGCCTGAGTATACTGAGCCGTCTAGTAAGAAGCACGTGGTCCTGACTGCTTCCATCTGTATCCTACACCTCAAGATTTAATCTGAAGTTAGCTTTGTCCCAGTTATCTCACTGATGATCCTGACAGTTTGGGGTTTTACCTCGAGATCTGTGACCCATCTTGAATTTATTCTTTTGAATGAAGTGAGGTAAGTCTTGTTTCATTCTTCTGCAGGTTGATATCCAATTTTTCCAGCACCAATTGTCAAAAAGCAGATGGGAAGCATCTGCTTCCCATTTGATATTTTCGTCATCCTTATCAAAGATCGGTTATCTGTATGCTGCTGTTTTAATTTCTGGATTTTCTGTTCCTATCCATTGGTTTGAGTATCTATCGTTACACCAGCACCATGCTGGTTTGACAACTGTGGTTGTATAATAAGTTTTAAAGTCAAGCAATGCAAGCCCACTCAATTTATTTTTCTTCTTGAGGAGAAAAATTGCCACTTGTGGGCTTCTTCCCTTTCCATATGAAGTTGGTAGTCAGTTTTTCCATTTCTTTGAAAAATGATGTTGGTATCTGCAACAGGATTGCATTGAACTTATATAGTGCCTTGGGAAGAATTGAAATCTTTACAATATTGAGTCTTCCAATTCACGAGCATGGATATTCTTCCAATTGTGAAGGTCCCTTTTGATTTCTTGTAATAATGTTCTGTAGTTTTCCTTGTACAGATTTTTTTTTTGGTTCGGCATATCCCTAGATATTTCAATTTATGCTTGGCTACATTGAAAGGTACTACCTTTTAATGTCTTTTTCTGTAATCCTATCAGTTGTATTTAGCAATCCAATTGACTTCTGCTAGTTGATCATATATCCTGCCACTCTACCATATTCCTCTATTGTTTCCAGCATCCTATTGTTGAATTTTTAAGGTTCCCCATATATAAAATCATGTCATCTTCAAATACCAATAATTTCACTTCTTCTTTCCCCAAACATATACCTGTGATATCCTTCCATTACCTTTTATTATTAGCTAGGTGGGCAATCAGAAAAGAAGGAAGGGTACACACCAGAGGAAGACAAAGTAGATGAGTGGGTGAGATAGTTTATTGTGCCTGCCTGGCTGATAAACGCAGGTGGGATTGACTGAAGGGCAGAGAGATAAATGGCTTGGTGAGCCTTGCCTTTCTTGTCTCTTGCTCTGTGATCATCGGACTAGTGTGCGGCTGCCTTGCTTGTTCTGTGCCTCAATTTAAAGGCTACACTGCCTGTGGGACGCCTAGCCTGTGGACTGTGTCGCTGTAAGTTGAGGTCCCTTTAAGACTTCTCTGGAGCTGGGGACTGGCGGTTGGTGACCTGCCTTATGATTGGCTGCTGTGCTGACATAGCCTAGCTCTCTCTACAAATAGAGGAAGATCTGGCATCAGACAAAGACTTGAAGGACTGCTAGTCTCTCAACTTTCTCTCACGGACGTGAGTTGCACTAAGCCATTTGTAGTGCTTTCTAATTTAACTGTTTATTTCTTGTATTGTATATTTATCTGTATATGATTTAACAGTTCATTTCTTTACATATCTAATTATCTTTATAAATAAATATTTTAAACTATCAGGAATCTGGTTTTATCTCTCTAGAGAACCCTGTCTAACACAGTGGGATATACCAAAGATAAAACACTCGTGTACATCTAAAGACTTTATTCAGAGAACAATAAGAGAACCAAGCAACTGGGAAATGATACTTAGTAATGACAAAGGACTTATTATTAAAATTTACAGAATTCCGCAAGCTTACAACATGAAAAAAACGAATAGCCCACTGAGGAGGCAAAAGACTTGAACAGAAGATTCACAAAGGAGGAAACCTGAGTGGCCAATGAGCATATGAGAAAATGTTACAAAACATCAGTCACCCAGGAAATGCAAATCAGAACAACTATGAGATACCACCTAACACCCACAAAGATCGTCCAATTAAAAAACAAAACAAAACAGAAAACAACAAATGTTGGAGTGGGTGTGGTGTGATAGGAACTCTCATTCACTGCTGGTGGTCTTGTAGATATGTACAGCCACTTTGGAAAGTGATTTAGCAATATCTAAAACAGATGGAAGTTGAGTTTCCATATGACCCAGTCATTCCACTACTGGGCATTTACCCAGAAGAAATAAGAAATAGAATATGACCAGACATCTGCTCTCCTATGTTCATCTCTGTGCAGTTCACAATTGCAAAAATTTGGAAACAGCCTAAATTTCCATCATTAGGTGAACGGATTAAAAAGCTCTGGGATATACACATAATGGAATACTATGCATCCCTAAAAAATAATAATGAAAAATGAAACACCTCATCTCAAGGAAAGAGTTGGAGGATCTTATGCTGAGTGAAGTCAGCCAAACACAAAAAGTCAAATACAACATGAGCCCACTGAGGTAAGTTCAAATAGCAGAACAGACATAAGGGAAAATGCACACAACACACAATTTCCGGCTGAGGCCAGATACTCTGGCATGAGTCAAACCAATGATGACAGATTCATACGTCATCAAAAACAGATTCAGAAATCACCTGTGCTGAAATATGCACACACACCCCCACCGCCCCATATGCCTTTAAGGTCCACAGAGGGATGGGAGAAGGAAAAAAGACAGCAATGGGGCATCAAGGCACTAAGCCACCCAAGGGGAGGGTATTGTTTATATCTCCACAGTAGATCTCATTCAGGTATGCCGATCCTTGAGGGCGATGTTTCTGCTCAGAGCAGCTTGTTCTCAGAGATGACGCAGGGCTGGGCTCAGCTCCAGACATGCTGTCCTCCCCCTAGATGACAGCGCTACAGAGGACAGCCCTGAAGATACGGCTCAGGGAGAACAGCTGGGACAAAGAGAGGCGAGCCAAAGACCAATGACGGCAGCGAAGCCATGAAGTCCTCAGGGAATCCCGATTGTAGACTTTTGACTTGGAGGAAGCACTTGGCACCTTATCTGAACTTGGGGTTACACACAAAGGAACCACATTGAAAATCAAAGGTGGAAGGGGGGAGGCACTAGACCACTCCAGCTCTGACTGCAGGAAAAGCAACGGGGAGTTTTGGGATCCACGTCTTTTGGACACAAATGCTGAAGACCAAAAGGGGGACCTGGAATATGGAACCCTGAAAAGAAGGGGACTGGACTAATGGATTATAACATATCCTTCTCTCATATATTCATCTGCTCTGTGTCTGGATCCCTGATAGACTGTGACTACATGTATGGTCTTTTTTTCCCTGTGTGTGTGTGTGTGTGTGTGTGTGTTTATCTATACATGATAGGGAGAATAGGCAGTCCTTTGGAGAGAGCAACAGGACCAATGGTTTCTGGGAGCATCGGGGGAGGAAGGAGAGCAGTGAGCCAATAAATATGGGTACAGGGGAGTAGTAAGGATTCTTAAATGGATGACAAGGATGATGCGGCTTTTCTGGTCATGGCTGAAGAATAGAATTGGATCTGAGAGGTGAATAATGGGTAAACATGATAGTGGGGCAGGAAGAAAGAAAAAGAAAAAGAAGAAAGAACAAAACATGTATATATAGGTATACATATATATGTAAGCATATACATTTAACATTATTTAAATAGGCATATTTATTTACATATGTATTTAAATTCAAATGCTACGAGGAAAAAGATGGACTTTGGGCCTCTCCTGAAATGTTACCCCAGTACGTGAACAGTTTGTTCTAATACTGTGGTATTGTATGATACTCACCTTCCTGACTTGATCACTGAAGACAAAATGGGTACATAGGCAAATATGGTGAAAGGAAACTGATGGTGCCTGGCTATTAAAAGATAGAGTGTCTGGAGTCTTAAAGGCTTGTAGTCAAACAAAAGGCCATCTAGCAGGGATGCAACAAATCCCACATGGAAGAAGCACACCAGTCTACATGATCATGAGGTGTTGATGGGGAAAGGCATCAGAAATTCCAAACCAAGCAACCAAATCAATATGAAGGTGTGGGCCTGGAGTGGAGACCCAAAACCCACCTGCTAGTTAATTGGTCAGTCCTTCCCAGAAGGGCCACAGAGCTGGGATGAAAAATCCAGTGTTCAGTATAGCACTGATGAAACACCTAACTGTGCTCTGGTTCTTTAAAATTTCCTCCCCTTACTATTATGGTTTTTATTTGTTTTACCTTATTAATCATGTTGGACTTGCATATGTACAATTATATAATTAAGATAGTTCAATACATGAAAGCCAAGATAGATAACCCTTCAGAAACAGTAATAGGAGTTATGGTTCCCTAAGGGAACAGGGAGTGAGTGGTTGGGGAGGAGAGGAGAAGCCGCTGATAGACTGATGGCTGTATAACCATCAAGGGGAGTAAACAACAGAATTGTACGTAAATTGATATATTGAATGGTGTAAGATTTGGCAAGAAAAGTAATAAAATGAGGGTTACTGGGTAGGGGGATGGATAAAAGGGAACTGATATCAAGAAGTCCAAGAAGAAATAAAAATTTTTGAAACAGACTGTGGTAGAAATTTTACAATACTGCTTGATGTGATTGAACTATGGAATGTTATGATAACTGTGAGACCTCCCAATATAATGATTTTTTTAAAAAAGATTCAATCTGAAGACCAGTTGTTTGAGCATCACCTGGGAGTGTGTTAGAAATGGAGAGTCTGAATTTTAACGAAATGCCAGGTGATCTGCATGCACATCAGAGTTGGAAAAGGATCACTCCATTTTCCACTTGTGACCAGTTTGGGTCAGGTGGGCCTTAGCCCTCAAAGTGACATTTAAAAAAAAAATTTTTTTTTTACAACTTTAAAGGTGTCTTTTATAGCAGATTTGCCCATTGCAATTCATTGCTTGAATGTAAAGGATACAGGCAATTGAATCCGAAATTATGATACAAAATGACAAGTGTTACAGTACAATTAATTTTAGGTAGAATAAAAGTCCAGAAGAAGGGCATTTTAGGGGAACCAGGAACTGTTTCGTGGAAGAATTAGCATCTAGTTGAGGCCCAAAGTTAGACAGGGGTTAGTGAATGGACAGAGGAATGAACTGTGTTTTTAGGTAAAGATCCCAGGCCAAAGGGAACATGGTGTATTTGAGCTCCAAGAGAAAGGAAAGCATGGGTTATATGAGATCCAGAGGTGAGAGAGCAAATGATGTGATTGAAAGGCTGTCCTGTAGCCCATTGTGAGAGACTGAGAGGGACAAGAGAGAAGTTTACAGATAAGACTTGCTCTTATGAGAATTGGAAACTCTTTTAAAGCGTGTAAGGGAAGTGCAAAGCTCTGGCGGCATAGTAGTTACACACTGGGCTGTACTCCTCAAGGCTGGCAGTTCAGAACCACCAGCCACTCCTCAAGAGACAGATGAGCTTTCGACACCTGTAAATAGTTTCTGTTTCAGACACTCAAAGAGCCAGCTCTACCGTGCCCCATAGGGTCGCTGTGAGTTGGCATCCATGGGACAGCAATGGATCTGGAATTTGGGGGGTTAAGGGAAATGTGGAGCCACTGAAAAGATTGAAGCACAGAAGTAGCTTTGCCAGACTTGCATTTGGGGGTTGTTCAAGTTACTCAAGTAGTAGAGACTTGTGTTCTGAATCAGGATGGAAGGAATGAGGATAGAGAACTGGAATAGAGCTGAGAGACACAAAGGAAGCAGAGATAGTGTTTCAGAGACTGTTTGGAGTAGGAAGTTCAGGCAGAAAGAAGTACCAGGAACTCATACATTCAATAAATTGATGGAGCATCACTATGTGCCTGTGTCAGACACTATAGAGATAGATCAGGGAAAAGATGATCAACAGATTTTTGGACTAGGGACTTAGTGAGTGGTAAGATTTTCTTTACTGAATATGGAATCTCTGTCTTTCTGAGATAGGGTTTATAGTGCCCATCTGGCCAATGAACACATGTGGGATTAATTGAAGGGCGCAGAGATAAATGGTCTCAGGTCTCTTGCTTTCTGATGGTCAGACCAGGATGCTGCTGCCTTAGCCAGTTCCCTGCTTCAGCTGGCAAGGCTCACTTCCTGCAAGACATCCCTGAGGAGAAGCCACATGGACCTACCCTGATGCAGCTCTGGGTGCTAGAGCAGCCGTGTGGAGACCCCTGCCAGCCCTGAGATGCTTATACACTCACTGACTCAGCTTTCCTCCTGCAGTCGGCATCATTGCATGTGCTTTGTGAGATAGAGGAGGACTTTGTAGATCGATATCAGACATATGGGCTAACGTTGGACTTAAGGGTTTGGACAGCACTGGGTTGGGATGCTTTCTTAATGTACACTTCCCTTTATATAAAACTCTCTCATACATATAAGTTTCTGTGGATTTGTTTCCCTAGTTTACCAAGATTAACACACTTTCTCTCTCTCATTTATATTATGAATAAGGAGGTTGCAGAATATAGTCTTACGCTCAACAATTAATATACATTCTCATTCAATGTACCCATTATAATCCTCTCAATATTGCATGGTTTATTCCACTTCTTCCCTGAATTTCCTGTTTCAGTTCTGCCTTTCCTAACCCTCTGAACTTTTCCTTGGGTAAATGCTGTCCTTTTGACCTTAAATGGCTGATTATTATAACACGTCATGGGCATCCCACCAGTCTCTCTCTGAGAAGTAAAACTGGTCACTTGTTCGACTGGGAGTTCTGTGCCACCTTTCTCGCCACTCCACCAAGGACCTCCTCTTCAGACCATTGGGAATGGTAGTCAGATACCACAAAGGTGTTTCTGGTCTTGGGGCTGTGGAGACTGATGTTTGTGTGGTTGGTTATTCCACTGGACTAATTGTTTCCATGTGTCTTTTGGTGTTTCTCAGTCTTCTTTCCATTGGAGAGGGAGGGGTCGATATTTGCCTATTTGAGGGCTGCTCACAAGCTCCTTAGACCTGAAAACAGGAGTATCTCTGACACCATCTGGGATCGTCAATGTCATTTATTGCTACCTGACGTTGTTGTCCCGGTGACAGTGGGTTTGACTTAGGGTTGGGTTTTCTGACAGTTCCACAGCCTGTGAGACTCTGGAATACTCCCCATAATTTATGTTAACTATCAAGATGCACCCAGCCTACCAAATTACAGCCAAGAAAAGCCCATGGAACAGTTCTGATGCCCACAGGATCACCGTGAGGCAGAATCAATGTGAGGACAGTGAGTTTGATGTTTTTTTAAATTTTATTTTATTGGGAGCTCTTACAGCGTTGATCACAATCCATACATATATCCATTTTGCCAAACACATCTGTACATATGTTGTCATCATCTTTTTCAAACCATTTTCTTTCTACTTGAGCCCCTAGCATCAGCTCCTCATTCCCCCTCCCTCTTTCCCGCTCCCTCCCCCATGCCCTCTTGATCATTTCTCAATTCTTCTTTTTTTTTTTTCATGTCTTACACCAACTCCTATCTCATTTCACCCACTTTTCTGCTGTCCATCCCCCTGGGATGGGGCCATACATCAATCATTGTGATCGGTTCCCCCCTTACTTCCCCTACCCCCTACCCTTACCCTCCTAGTATGGCTGCTCCCCTTATTGGTCCTGAAGGGTTTATCGGTTCTGGATTCCCTGTGCTGTGAGCGTTTTTTCTGTACCAGCATATGTGTTCTGGTCTAGCCAGATTTATAAGATAGAATTGGGGTCATGGTATCAGTGCTATACAGCACCCTGGCTGGCTCTTCTCTTCCTTGTGGCCATTCTGAAAGGGGGTGCCCAACTGACTACTGATGGGTTTGGGGTTTGCACTCTGCCCTTCCCCTCATTCCCGTTTATGCTTTTTGTTTGTTTGTTTGTTTGTTTGTTTGTTTTGTTTAGCTTAGTTTTGTTTTGTTTGGGGTCTTTGATGCCTGATACCTATTCCCATTGACGCCTCATGATCACACAGACTGGTGTGCTTCTTTCATGTGGGCTTTGTTGCTTCTCAGCTAGATGGTCGCTTATTTACCTTCAAGCCTTTATGACCCCAGATGCTGTATCTTTTGCTAACTGGGCACCATCAGTTTTCTTCACCACATTTGCTCATGCACCCATTTTGTCTTCAGCGATCATGTCAGGAAAGGGCAACATCACAAAGAACTGTGTTAGTAGAACAAATTCTGCTTGCGTTGAGGGAGTACTTGACTGGAGGTCCAATGTCCATCTGCTACCATAATAAATAAATAAACAAACAAACAAACATAGCTCTATTCCCGTCATTGTATATAAATGTATTTACTACAGCATATATCCATGCCTGTATTGAGACCTCTATAACTGTCCTATGCCTCCCAGGTCTTTCCTCTATTTCCTTTTACTTTCCTCCTATCCCACTATCATGTTTGGCCTTCATTCGGGTTTTGGTAATTCCTTTCAGCTACATTGCCCTTGATCAAGCCCCACTCCCCACGCATCCTATGCCTCCTTGCCATCAACTTTAGATCACTGAGTCTTCCCTTGTCCCTGGGTTTGTTAGCTCCTTTTCTCCCATCTCTCCCTCTCCCGTGTCCCCCTGGAATCGTCAGTCCCATTGTTCTCTCCTCTGGATTGTTCATCCCGCCTATTTTGTCCAGATAGACATGCATAGACAATAATACGTGCAAAAGCAGAGCAAAACAAAACAAAAAATAAATCAACAACAGCTAATACAACAAAACAAAACAAAAAAAGAAAAACCAACAGCAAAACTGAAAAACAGTCAACCAGTTCCAGGTCTGTCAGTTGACCTTTATGAGCATTTTCCAGTTGAGTCCACTGGATTTTTGTTTTCACCCTCGGCTGTGCTCATCATTTTTCAACCTTGAATGTCCTGTCTCTGTCCTTCGAGATGCTAAACAAAATAAGAACTACAGTACCTCTTTGAAGCTCTCTAAAATAATTCATTCTTATAAAAGCATTACTTAGCTAATGAGCGATTACTGAAGATTATGCAGATGAGTGCTTTACATCACTCATCCACAGCAAATACCTTTCAAATCCCCGTAAGTTAACTCCGTTCTGCAGAATTCCACTCAGATTTTACCAACATGAAAGGGCTATTTCTCTTTCATCATTCCCCTCCACTTCTCCTTCTTTCTCCTCGTGATGCTCAGCCTACTAGATGCCACTCCCTCCCTCCTGAACCCACAAACCTACTTCCCTTTACTTGAGGCTTAATGATCACAATCCTTTAAAACAGAGTAGAACAGCTCCCAAGAGTTTCTGAGACTATAAATCTTTGTGGGAACAGAAAGCCTCATCTTTCTCCTTTAGGGTGGTTGGCAGTTTTGAACTATAAATCTTGTGATTAGCAGCCCAACGCTTGACCTGCTGGGCCACCAGGGCTACCCAAAAGAAAACAACTTTGCTCCTCTTTCTATCGGAGAAATTCAGCTTTCTCTCAACTTTTACCCCAACACCTTCATTAAGGTCCCATCAAAATGCTCACAAAAACACAGAGACTTTGAATAAAGCAGAGCTGTTCTCCTTAGAAGGCAGGTACCTGCAGTGATAAGTGGCCATTGCCCCCATCATTACACAAGCCCAAGAGGAGCAGTGAGCATCGGGAGGGGACTGAGGGGCATGAAGGGTCTGTGAAAAAAACTCACCCTGCTGATTCCTACTCTGAAAGGCCTCCAGTAGGTCAGGGTAGAACTGCGCTCCGTATTGTTTCCAGTGGTTGATTTTTCAGAAGTGGATCACCAAGTCTGTCTTCTGAGGCATCTGCAGGTGGACTCAAACTCTCAACTTTTCAGTTAGCTTCTCACTGGATTGATAGTTTGTATCAGCCTGGGTAGCTCAAACAGTTTGTAACGGAATCCGCTAATAACTGAGAGGTTGAAGATTTGAACGCACCAGGTGACACCGAAGACAGTCCTGTGATCTGATTCGGTACAGACTGTGGAAACCAAGGAAGCCTTGTGGAGCTGTTGCGCTCTGATACCCAGGGGTTAAAAGAGACCAGACAGCAATGATTTTGGTATTTGGGGCTTTGGGTGGGAAAACCAAGTGGAGACATCACTGTGCACTTTAATATGAATTCTAAAACTCAAGAGAGTGGTCGAAGCTAATTAATAACCCTAAAAATCACTAATATCAACTCTTTTACACGTAATAATTTTTCCTTACTATCTTCCACGACTCTCCTCCCTTTTTAAACAGAGTCTGTTTTTGCAGTCAGGTATGGCCACGTGACCATGTCTCTGAATCCTTATTGCTAATCCTCTTTACCTTTCTGTATCAAGTTCTAACAACTTGATACAGACAAGCATGAGACTTTTCCTAAATTGAAAAGACTCACTATACAGTAGGACTACCCGTATTGAACTTTATAACTGTGCAAAATAAGCTCCTATTGTGTCAAAACACAAAGATCCCATCCTTTATACCCAGTTGCTGTTGACCTTTGCCACACCGTCTGCATCAGATTAGAACTTGGCTCCATGGGAGTGTCAATAGAGCCACCCAGACTCCTTCCCTCATATAGGACCTAACATTGACTCAATTTATTAACCATGTGACCCATATTACATTAATCATTACAGTCTGTCAATTCTAGAATGGGGAGAACATGACCGAGTTGAGATAAATTTCAGAGGGTGTGCCGGGTTGCAGATGGTGAAAAAGAAACACTGTATTAACAAACCATGATAGGAGATTAGCAGATAGAGTATGACATTGGGTCCCAATAATTTATTGTTTTCTTCTTTAAATTGTAAAGTAGGTGGGGATTTACATTTGAGATCATCAACTTTGTATTCAACTGTCAACGCCACTCATCAACACACACACCCCAAATAGTTTATCCCTCACCTGTTCCCTGATTTCTTTCCTCCCTCTTGTGAACTACAATCTTCCATTTCGTTTACATTAACATCCTGCAACAGTCGAGTCCAGTGCTTTATCTTTCCTCCTTTGTCCACCGCCCCCCCAACTTGGAAAACCCCAAAGTCTATTTCTTCGGTATGAAAGTCTTTAACTTTTTCCACCCGATGACAGTGGCCTCAGACAGTATTTAATTTATTCATTTCTATTCATTCATTCAACACATGTCTCATACAAGCTCTTGTCTGCAAAGCACTCTGGTCATTTCAACAGTAAATACTAAAAAAACTAAGGCTCAGATGATACTTCAAGCTAACTTAAACTCTTTTTGAGAAGACATGAATCTCAAAGGAAAATAAGTTATTAATGCAAAAATATACGTGTGCATTATTGCATACATTTATCAAGATGCCATTTTAATGTGATTGCCAATTTGCTCTTGAATGTTAAATAGAGCTTTACCATCTAAACCAATGTTACTTTTTCTACAGTCCTCCTCTTCAAATAATTAAAAATACCCATGTTTTAGTTCTTTCTAAAAATTCTTTTTAACCTAGACTTGCTATTAATAATAAATCAAATAGACATTTTAAAGTGTATCCCTTTATGGGCAGAAGAGCAGATTATCTGCACAGCTAAATAATTTATACCACCCTACTTTATGACTGGGGACAAAAATGGACCAAAAGAAAGAGAAAATACATTCAGCAGCTAAAATTTGATTTGTGTATAAAAGGATGTAAATACAGATTACAGCTTGAGACTTCCTCTAAAGTAAATAGTGTGTTGGCACCCTCATAGAAGAGTTGAGGGACCCCAAAATAAAGGTAATGCCCCAGAAAATGTTGTCAGGGAAATCCCTTTTCTTGAATAAGTTCTTAAAGTCCCTGCTGATGGAAAAGTGAGTGCTCTCTAAGGAAGGTGTGCAATGCTATTGATCTTGTCTTGAGATAACCCAGAAGAACATTATCTATCTGAGCAAAGGGAATCTCCTATTCTCATCCCAAGCACCATTACCCTGATCTGTGGACCTTACAAAGGAAATATTACGGGATTGCACCCAATAGAGTACAGTCTCTTAGAAAAATTGATCCCATCTGATAATGGGGGTGAGCTCTTGGTTCTGATACCCCTTTACAACATTTCTGGCCTATGGCCAGGAACCAGTGATACAAAGACTTACTTGATGCTTAGTCATGCGTGTTTGCATATTTTCCAAAAGGTAGGAGGCTAGACTTTATGCTTCCTTAGGGAGTTTTCTAACTTTATGATCTCTAATTCAATAACAAAGCAAAAAAATTTGGACAGCCCCTCACCAGTCCCCTGTAAAGTTACCTCCTGTCATTAAAAATATCTGATGGATCTTGGGGAGCCCAAGGATCTATTGGTATAACACAGTTCGCAAAGAAAATGTTCCTCAAAATCTGGTCTTAAAAGTTTGTGAGGAATCATCCTAGACACAGCCACTGGTCTTTCCCCAGACAGAAGAAAAAAGAGTGATCAAATAAATAAACAAATAAAAGACATCGGCATATGGAATCAATTAGTCTAGTGTACTACTGCATTACATTATCAGTCTCCACAACCCTGAGACCAGAAGAACGAGATGATGCCCATCTACCACCACAAATGACTCTGAAAAATAACACATTCGAAAGTCCTTGATCGAGTGGGGGAAATATATGGGGGAAACCCTCAAAATCAGAAAGAGAGATCAGGCTTACTAGTTGGAAAGAGGCAGGTCTCATCACCAAGACTATGATGCACAGTGACCTTGGTAAAACAATCAGCTATTTAATTTCAAAAGGGCAATATTTAACCAAAGGAAAAGTTCAGAGGCTTACAAAAGAAGAAGGAACCGAGACAGGAAACTCAAGTAGAAAGCAGAATAATCTGTGGTATTGAGGGGATATCGATGGATTAATTGAAACAAACTGTGTATGTATTGTTGAATGTAAAACTGAGAATAAGCTCTATAACCTTCACTGAATTCACAATTAAAATGTTTAAAAATCATAACGGTTATCTATTTTATTAAAGATGGTTGAGGGTAAGTGCTCTGGATTTTTGGCTGCTCTTGCGTGCCAGATAGGGAATTTCCTTACTGACAGGACAAAGTTGAAAAATGCAAGAAAAATATTTTATCCTCTTAGCAATTGCTACAAAAATTTGTCTTATAGAACCTCTTTCCTGTGTTGGGAAGATGTTAGTACACATCCTAATTGGGAGTAAATGCTGAGCCAGCTGAGCCTATTACCCCAGGGTCCTCATCAACAGTGAAATGGGTGCCATGATGCTCTAACCAGAAGCAAGGCTAAGGCACTCAGCTGCGGGGAACATCATCTGCAAGTCGATCTGAGATCACGGTTACAGGGAATGGAGTTGCCTGAGATTACATCCTGTCCCAGGCAATACCCAGCAGCCAATAACTAGTGACATGGAAATGCAAATCCCAGCCCCTTGCTCAATTTGGGTCTGAAAGGTCCCATCATCCCAAGTTCAGAGTTCCCATGAGATCTTCTAAGCCTTAGAACCTAAGGCCATAGTCACAACCATAATATAAATGAGCTTCTTATTTTGTCCAATCCTATTTTTTCATTTATTTTGGCTTCACCTGAATCTTCCCAATAAACTTACATTCAATTCTCCATCTTAGAATCAAGTTTCAGGGGACTCAATCTAAGACACAGTATAAATCATGAAAGGAAGCAGGGCAGTGCTGTACTTCTGGAGAATCATAAGCCTCCTGGGGAAAACTGGGAGGAAGGGTTACAAAGATGAGCGCAGGAGGGAAAGTGAGTGTGAGGCAGAATGTTGGGCATTGAGATAGTTAATGTGTATTATGCCATCCTGGCTGATAAACACGTGAGGTTAATTGAAGGGCAGAGAGATAAATGGCTCGGTGAGCCTCGCCTTTCTAGTTCTCAGGTCTCTTGCTTTGTGATGGTCAGACCAGGGTGCAGCTGCCTTAGTCAGTTCCCTGCTTTAGCTGGCAAAGCTCACTTCCTGCAAGACATCCCTGAGGAGTTGCAGCGTGGATGCAGCCCTGGGTGCTGGAGCAGCCGTGTAGAGACCCCTGCCAGTGCTGAGATGCTTATACATTCACTGACTTGGCTTTCCTCCTGCAGTCGGCATAATTGTGTGTGTTTTGTGAGATGGAGGAGGACTTTGTGGATTGGTGTTGGACATATGGGTTAATGTTGGACTTGTGGGCTTGGGCAGCACTGGGTTGGGGTGTTTTCTTGATGTGCACTTACCCTTTATATAAAATGCTCTCTTATACATATGAGTTTCTGTGGATTTGTTTCTCTAAAGTACCCAAACTAACACAGGCATGATGGGCTGTGACACATCTGTGATTCCATGAAATCTAAATAAACCATGTAATGCTCCGGCTAATTAGATTTCTTGTGGATGCTGGTAAACAATCTGAGTTTACCACAAGTAAAACAAACAACCTGTTTAGATTCACAGGGGTACTGACAAGTCATTTCAGTTAAATTTTAGGATACTGATAGGCATATCATGGTCCAGCCTCTCACTTCACCTCCAACGAAATCCCCACCACCCCACAACAGACCAGAATTACACATTTAGCATGATTGTTGAACTTTCAGACATGTCACCCAAAACCCATTGCTAAGCAATTGACTCAACCCCCTGGTGACCCTTTGGAAGAACAGAAGTGCACCATAGGGCTTTAACCCTTTAAGGGAAGGGTCGCAGGGAGGAGATGAGCCAGGCAGGGTGCAGTGTAGCACCAATGAAACATACAATTTTCCTCTAGTTCTTTAATGCTTCTTCCCCACGACTATCATGATCCTGGAAGTAGGCTGTAACTTTCTGTGCATCTCTCCAAGTGAGAATGATGTGCTACATTTGAGAATTGAGTGCTTTAAGGGTATCTTTTCCCATCATCAGAATCCAGAATATAAAGCAGTTTCTATCACGTGGATATTTCCCAAGTGTTCAACTCCTTCCTGTCCACATTCCCACCATCATCCTGACTTCCCAGAATCACTGAGCTGCTTTTTTTCATTGATCTTATTGGATCTGGTGTGTCTACTATTGCTTTCTCTAACAGGAAAGTCATTGAAAAAGTGCAAGTTTCATCAAATGAAGTCCTTACTTAAAACCTATTGTCCTATATTGTTTACAGGAAGGTCTTAGGGTGATACAAACAGTTTGCAATCTGCTGCTCACCTAAAGGTTGGTGGTTCAAACCCATCTCCAGCAGCAGCCCTGAGGGAAGAACATTTGGTGATCTGCTTGTGTAAGGAGCATACAACCAAGAAAACCACATGGAGAAATTTTACTCTGTAACCCTTAGGGTCACCATGAGTCAAAACTGACCTTGGGCCTCTACTCATACCCTCCCTCAATACAAGAACACGTTGTTCTAACAAATTGGCAATCTGAGATGCTCACCCTCCCGACACAATCACTGAAGACAAAATGGGTGCATAAGCAAATGAGGTGAAGAAGGCAGATGGTGCCCGGCTATTAACAGATACAGTGTCTGGGGTCTTAAAGGCTTGAAGGGAAGCAAGCGGCCATCCAGCAGAGAAACAACAAAGCCCACATGGAAGAAGCACACCAGCCTGTGTGAGCATGAGGTGTCATCGGGACCAGGTAACAGGCATCAGAAGACCCTTAACAACCAAACAAACAAAATCATATGGTTAAGAATGAGGGGGACCAGAGCAAAGACCCAAAGCCCATCTGTAGACAATGGAACATCCTCCACAGAGGGGTCACAGGGAAGGGATGAGTCAACAAGTGTGCAGTAAAGTGCAGATGAAACACACAATATTCCTCTGGTTCCTTGAGGCTTCCTCACCCCCACCACCACGACCCCAGTGGTGCCTCTCACTTGGGAATAGACCATAGCATGCACACAGCCACAGATAAGAGATAAGAGCTCGGGACACAGGCACCCCAGGAGCAGGAATGGGAAGAGAGATTCCAGATGGGAAGGGTGAAGGGGGGAGGACGGGAAGAAGGGGGAACTGATTGACATACAACCTCACACATCCCTCCAGGAGAAAGAACAACAGAAGCCATGGTGGAAGGGAGACAGTGGTTGGTGTGAGATATGAAAATAATAATTTATAATCTATCAAGGATTAATGAGGTTGGGGGCAAGGGTGGGGGGAAGAGGAGCCGATACCAAGGGCTCAATAGAAAGTAACTCTCTAGAAAAGAATGATGGTAACATATGTACAAATATGCTTGATACAATTGATGGATTGTAATAAGCATTGTAAGCTCTCAATAAAATGATTTTTTTTTAAAAAGATCAGGACCAAATAAAAAAAAAAAAACAAAATAACAAACTAACTTCATGGCAACAGGCTTGGTTTGGGACATTTGGTCTTCAAGAAAATACCTGAAAATATCTTAAATGCTCTACCATTTGGGCACAAGCTATACTTACTCTTATCATTCTCTAACACCAACTCTGAACCCACCAATACACACCCTTCATCAACCAGCACACACTATCTCTAGCCTGGAGTGCTACTGAACACACACACACACACACACACACACACACACACACACACTCAAAAAACATGTACTTCCTCACCTCTTCTATTTTCTAGCTTAAGATACAAAGAAGTGGTGATCTATTTCATTCTCCCCAGGTATCCTTTAAAAACATCTTAGAAGAAAACTGCCTACAATATTTGCTCCAAATAAAATATATAATCTTCCCATTAGTTTTTTTTTCCCTTTTAATCATTCTAAAAGGAGTCTCTTAAGTCTTAAGTAGGGTTTACTGGGGATGCATAATAATGAAGCCAGTCTCCTGATTTAGCAACACTCCTGGGATCAGGTACCAAAGCAGAGACGAGGGGGAGCTGGAAGACGTGGACTGTCCTTCTGGATGATCTAAAGTGCAGTGGGGAAGAGCAGGGCGCTGTGATGTTCTCTGGGAGACGTCATTCTTTTTTTATTTCTTAATAAATTAATTTTGTGTTTCTGAGTTAGTTGGGGGGGTTATATATCAGACCCATTTGATTTCTCTTTTGTTTTATTTTTTTTGGTCTTTATTTCTGTCTTTTTTAAAATTTATTTTTAATAGTTTAAGTGGGTCAGTGTTGGCAAAGAAAACAGGTCAGAAAGTCAGGACATTGTTTAATGTTGACGTGTTATTTGGTTAGTTGAATATATAACTGGGAATATAATATACATGTTGTGCCCTCATTAGATGGAAAGGGGGGTTCTTGTATATAGATAACGCACTGCCATCCGGTCAATGATGACTCACAGTGACCCTCTGTGAGTTTCTGAGACTGTAATTGTTGAGGGGAGCACAAAGCCCAGCCTTTCTCCCGAGGAGCTGCTGATGGTTTCAAACTGCTGACTGTGCAGACCACAGCCCAACACGTAACCACTACACTGTGTGTGTGTGTGTGTGTGTGTGTGTGTGTGTGTGTGTGTGTGTGTAAAAGGGTTATTAGGCACGGTAATGGAGAAAATTAAAGAGCAACACTGTGCTGTTATGGGAGAGGACCGAGAAAAATCTTAATAGAGAAATCACCCTACACTCCCCAGCAACACTGTGCTGTCATGGGAGAGGACCGAGAAAAATCTTAATAGAGAAATCACCCTACACTCTCCAGCACACTCATGATAAGAGCTGGTATGGAAACGGCAGAAGAAAAAGAAAAGTGATGGAGGAGGCCACGAAAATATTTAAGGACAGAACATGTCAGGAGAGGTATGGAGGCAAGCTCCGTGGTTCTGTTATACCCGAGGGACAGTAAGGGGCAGTGGGGCTGGCGTGGCAGGAACGGTGGTGGTGAAAATGAGATCAGAGAGCTGATAGCTTGGAGGCCTGGGGAGTGGTGGTAACGCCTGTGGGCTACGGGAAACCATTGGGATTTGAGAGCAGAACAATTACAGGGCTGGTTAATGTTTGAGGAGGATTACTCCGGCTGGCCTCCGTGCACTGTGTGGAGAAGTGTAGCAGCAGGGACGCTAATGAAAAGGAGATTGTAATTGTTCCTGGTTCAAACTCACCATCTGCTTCTTGGAAGATAGAAGAGGCTGACTGGTATCATAAAGGTGTATAGTCTCTGAAACTCTACAGAGGGCGACTATGACTAGGCGTCTACTCGATGACAGTTGGTTTTATGATGTTAAGATGGATTAAGGAGAAAGGCCTGGAAATCTACTTCCAAAAATTAGCCAATGAAAGCCTCTATATTTCACAACAGAATACTATCCGTTATTTAATGTTAGAGCATGACCTTGTAGGTTGGAAGGTCCTCAAAATACACCATGATCAAGACAGTAGACTTGAGTGTGCTAGCAATTGTGAGCATGGTGCCAGACCAGGCAATGTTTCATTCTGTGACACCATGGATTGCTATGGCTTGGAGCTGACACCGCAGTACCTGGGCACAAGAGTGGTATGTTGATAGCATAGACTATAAGAAGTGGTTGTATCCAGTGTACATTTTGAATGCAGGTTGGTAGAATTTTCTGTTGGATTGGATGGAGTGTATGTGAGGAATAAATGAATGAAATATGAATCCAACATTTTTGAGTCAATAATTTTGCCATATACTGATGACACCATGAGAATTGAGGTGAGAATTAAGAATGGGCTTTGTGTATTTTAAACCCCCGAAGTCTGTAAGATATGAAAGTGGAAGTGCTGACTGGATAATTACATATTCAAACTGGGAGTTTGGGGGAGAGATTGAAATTGGAGATTAGAATTCAAGTAAATTAAGGATATGTGTCAGTTAAACCTATGGATTATAATGTTTAAGAATCTTTAGGGCAGAAGAGTAGAGAAAGATGAGAGAGGTGCTGAGTGATCAGAAAAGAAAAATAAAACAAATCAAAGCAAGATAAAAGGGGTGATATTGGAAAATACTAGTAGGAAGAAATTTGTGCCCATGTATAGTTCTGGAAACCACATGAAAAAGGTGACTTCAGATAAGCTTTTAAATAAATGTGCTGGAAGAATTGGATGTCTATGTATATCCATAAATGGTTATACCAAAAATCCATATACCTAGCATTTTAAATCCTTATCTCACACCACACACAAAAATGGACTATCATGTAAGTAATAAACCCAAGACTATAATACTACTGGATGTATACATGGGAGGAAGTCATGTAGGCAAATATTCCTTAAATACAACCCCAAAAACACAATTCATAAGAGAAAAAACATTTTTTTAATTGAGTTTCACCATAATTTAGACTTTTCTAATATTGGAAAGTCTCTGTGAAGCAAACAAGGGGAAGACCAGCTATAGAACGAGAGGGAAAACTCTGTAAATCATACCTCAGTTTGACCAGTATCTGAAAAGGTCCTGTATCGTTTGTAATATGTAAAGAACCCTTGCAAGTCAACAGCAACATGGCAAGCCAATTAGAAATGTGCAAGAGATCTCAAAAGACATCTAAGGAAAGGCAGCCAACATAACCTATCACTGTTGCTAGTGGTCGTGAAATTGGTTGGGATTCTTGCGAGCCAGGGAACGCCAAGTGAGATGACAGGAAGATCCCGCTCCCCACCTCTTCTCATGGTCAGAGTCCATTCTGACTCAGAATGCCCTCGAGGACCGGGAGCACTGCCCCCTCCGGGCTTCCAATACTGTAATGCTTTTTATTTTATTTCTTACCTCTTCTGGGCATATGTCCTTTATTTATTTATTTTTTTAAATCAATTTACTGGGGCTCATACAATTCATCACGATACAGAGATCAATTGTGTAGAGCACATCTATACATTTGTTGCCCTCATCATTCCCAAAATTCGCTTGCCTCTTGGGTTCCCGGAATCAGCTCATTTTCCTTTTTTCCCCCTCCCCCTCCCTTCCTCTGCCCCCCTCCCCCATGCACCCTTGATAATTTATAAATTATTATTATATCTTATATTACACTGCCTGGCGTCTCCCTTCACCTACCCCTCTGTTGCCCATCCCCCAGAGAGGAGGAGGTTATATGTAGCTCTCTGTGATCAATTCCCCCTTCCTACACCCCCCTTCCCTCCTGGTATCGCCACTGTCACCCCTGGTCCTGAGTGGTTCATCTGTCCTAGATTCCCTGCGTTTCCAATTCCCATCTGTACCGCTGTGCATCATCTGGTCTAGCCAGATCTGCAAGGCAGAACTGGGGTCCTGGTAGTTGGGGGGAGGAAGCGTTTAAGAACTAGAGGAAGGTTGTGGGTTTCATTATTGTTATACTGAGCCCTAAGTGACTCATCTCCCCACTACCCCTCTGCAAGGTATGTCCAGTTGTCTAGAGATGGGCATTGGGTCTCCATCATGCGCCACCCTCATTGACGAGGATATGATTTTTCTCCCCGCCTTTGGTGTTTGAAGCCTGGTCCCCTTGGCCCTTCATGACTCTTTACAGGAGTAGAAACCCTCATCTTTTTCCCAAAGAACAGCTGGTGCTTTCAAACTGCTGATCTTGCATTTAGCAGCCCAACAAGTAACCACTATGCCATCAGAGCCCCAAACTACAAAACATTGACAACATGGAGCAACAGGAACCCTCAGACATTGCTAGTGGGGATCCAAGATGGCACAAACACTTTGGAAAACAATTTCTTACAAATATAAACGTTATTGTTGTTATGTGCCATCCAACCAGTTTTGACTCACAGCCATCCTATACACAACACAACAAAATGCTGTCCAGTCCTGCATCATGCTCACAATTGTCTTTATGTTTGAGCCTGTTGAGGCAGGCTCTGTGTCAGTCCATCTTCTGTAGGGCCTTCCCCTTTTTGGCTGCCCCTCCACTTTACCAAGCATGATGTCCTTCCCCATAGAGTAGTCTCTCTGGTCAACATGTCCAAAAATAGGTTTCACCACAAAATCCAGCAACCATGCTTAGGGGCTCTTTAACCAAATGAACTGAGAACATATGCCCACGCAGAAGTCTGCACATGAATGTTTATCACCCTTTATTCATAAATGCAAAACATTGGTAGTAGCCAAGATATCCTCTAATAGATGAAGGGTAAACAAGCTGTGGTCCATCCTTAAAATGGAACATTATTCAATGATAAAAAGAAATAAGCTCTCTTCGTTCTTTGCCTGCATATAACTAAGGAAAGAAGCCAGTTTGAACCAGTTACATACTGTATGATTCCAATTATATAACATTTTGGGAAAAGTTGTCATTTGTTTTCTGTAGAGACGGGTTCAGGTGGGGAAGAAATGAATGGTTAAAACAGAGCACTTTCAGGGCAAGGAAACTATTTTGTATGAAACAATAATGGTGAATACATAATATTACACATTCTTCAAAACCCATAATTTGTACACCACCAAGATCGGACCATATACTATGGACCTTAGTTAATAATAATGTATTAATGCTACTTCATCAATTGTAACCACTGTACCACACTAATGCAAGTGTTAATAATAGAGGAAATTATATAAGTTAGTGTAGCGAAAGGATATATGGACATTTTCTGTACTTTCTGTATTATCTTTTCTGTAAACCTACAGCTCTTCTAAAAATATATTTTTAAGTCATCACAAAAGAACAAATACTGTATGAGACCACTGATCTGAAATAAAAATCAAGAAAGGCTTTTATAGCAAAAGAAACAGACTTGGCTGGTGACCGGAAGTGGGAGGGGAAGGGAACGCCGAGGAGGCAACAGGTAAAGGGTAGATGGGTGTTAAGTTGGGTGAAAGGGAAGATGATGTCCTACAATAGGGAAATAGGGAGGGACAGTGGGAGGGGAAACAGGACAAGCCATTAGGACGTTTGACCAGTTGTTTGAGAGGTTGAATGCAAAAATGATCATCTAATATGTAGGCCTGCAACTAACCTACTATAAAACATTAAGAGGGGACAAAAGCAACATGATGTCTAAAATTGACCGCTAATATTTTTAAAGCAAAAGAAAACACACATAATCCAAGGCCAATCATAGCTAACATCTGATATGGTCAACACTATTGCAATGTTTTGTAAAATTTGATTGCATGTTTCCAAATTTTTATCTAAAACTATAGAAGCAATTAATAGAATATAAATGGTAGTTTACAACCCTCCTTGATTTTATCCACATATTGTGAACTCCTCTTAATACCAACAAATATTCCGTAGCATTGTTCTTAATTATCACTTGTTTGTAGAACTGATATATCTTTGGTGAGTTCCGTTGGTGCTAATTTCCTTTTAAATCCTTCGTTATCACAAGTGTGGTGTGTATGTGAGAACAAACAAATATGAACGACAAACAAATAATAATATCTTGGGTTGATCAATGCACATATGCAGCCTCCTAATAGTGTGTGAAAGAAATCTCGGTAGCACTGTGGGTTCAGATCCACCAGCCACTTCAGAGTAGACAGATAAGGCTGTACACTCCTGTAGTTTCATAACCTCAGGAATCCTATCTCGGGTCATTATGGGTTGGAATAAATTGCACGGCAGTGAGGATGGGGTTTTTTGTTAATGACATATGAAATGGAGCACACCGGGGGTGCAGATTCGGTGGTAGGATTCTCACTTTCTAGAGGCTCAATTCCCAACCAAATCATCACAGGCCCAGCCACCACCTTTCTGTCGGTGAAAGCTTGCATGTGATGCTTCACATACGTGCTTCAGAGCATCTTTCAGAACAAGACAGACTAAAAAGACAGGCCTGGTGATGTACTTCTAAAATCAGCCAATGAAAATCCTATGGGACAAAATGGTCCTTTTCTGGTGGTGTAGTCGTTACATATTGGACAGTAATCTCAAGGTCGGAAGTTCAAAACCATCAATTACTCTGCAGGAGAAAGATAAGGCTTTCCGTTCCTATAAATATTTACTGTCTCATTCCCCGAAGGGGCAGTTCTACTCTGTCCTGTGGGGTCGCTGCGAGTCAGCCCCCACTCAAGGACCGTGAGTTTGATGGGGTCGCTGTGAGTCAGCACCCACTCAAGGACCGTGAATTTGGGGTTTGGGCTTTGGGTGCCTCAGCTAATGTTTTTCTATCCATGAGTCCAAAAAATATATTTCAAAAACTTGTGACTCAGATTACCAGAAAATTCTGTCTCATCTTCCATCACCCACTCAAGCAATGTTCCACCCAATGTTCTTCTCTGCTCTTAGCACCAAGAACCTCCAGGATGTACTAATTCCTGTCTAAAGAGCCAGTCTTATTCCCTCTTCCCTCTTTGGTGAAGCAGATTAGAGGTTGCCCCCTGGAGCTTGTCAGTTCCACAACCACTCACCGGGATACTGATCGTTTAAGACCACGTTGCCACTAACATCTCCAATGCCAAGTTTGTGCTACTGCAGAACAATACACACACACACACACACACACACACACACAGTGCCACCCAGGTGCTCCTGCTGACACAAATAGAGTCCGGACAGTGGCATCCCTAGAAGTGGTGTCACCCAGTGTGGTAACTCGTGGTTTCACCCCTCCAGTGAGTGGGTGGGGCTCATGAACCACTCATTCCCAAACGAATGTGGTGGCTGTTGTACAGGGTGACAAGTGACACTAACCCTAGGGACACCACTACATTGATGTTCTCCATCCTCTTTCATCAGCCTGCCATTGTGGACCCGAGATCATTTTGATGTCACCCAGTCTGACAGCGTTAGGGTGTGGTGGTTAGATTTTATGGCAACATGCACCTGTGTGGAGGGAGGGGTGGGGTCCGACCTGTTAGTCAGGTCATAGCCTGATGATGCCTCCTCGGGAGGGTGATCTTTTCTAGAAAAAAGACAATGAGGGGCTTCTCCTTTTCTCTCTTCGGTCCTTCATCTTCGGAAGAAGCTGAATCTTGTGCCTAGTTCCTCCAGCTCCTGTTGTGTTGCCCATCGATCCCAGGAGCTGTCAGTAGACTCTCAATGGCAGGTTCCTTTCGCTGACTGTGGACCTCTGCATCCACCAGCCTATGCCCCCAGCCGTCTCTGTTCCAGCAACTGAGTAAGCCATTTCTTAATAAAACCTCTTTCCTTAAAAGCACATACAAATGTCACTTATTTTGCTTCTCTAGAGAACCCAACCTAACACACAGAGGGTGTGGTCTGTACCCCTGGCGTCGCGCACCCCCCTCTGCCCCCACCAGCACTCCTCTATGGATTTTGAATCGAGGATTTCTATCCACTGACCTTAGAAGGCTTGGGTTTCGATCAGCTCCTGTTGGAGGAGATCTTTCCCAGCTGCTATGAACTCATAAAAAATAATTTGGTTGTCCACAACTCTTACATGACTTTTGGTAGTTTTTGGTGATCTCCACTACTTAGAGGTCAGTGAGATGTCACTCATCCTGTACAACCATGCTCAAGAGGTAAAGCCAAAGCCAAAGATGACATTCGTGTTAGATGTTTATTAGAGAAGACCATTTATTCACAGGAAGGCACACGGGCTGCAGACCTCCCCTGACTGGTAACGTCCGTACAGGGCTGCTCCTCAGCTTCACTGGCTGGAGTGGCTCATTGGAGGCAGACACACCAACCCAGAAGTAGGAATCACTTATTTCCAGCGCCGCTGCCAAGCAACCAGTCCTTCAAAGTCATGCACCCTGAAAAAGCCATATACGCCCGTAAAGGCAGGCTAAAATGCTCGCTAGATGCTCATGGACGTCCTAGTAAAACACTCTGTGAGAAGTGGATGCAGAGAGGTTTATGTAAAGGTAGAGAGATTCACAAATCAAGAGACACACTAGCACACAGCAAACTACTGCTCATATTGTGCTCCAAATTGCAAGGCGAGAGTAAGATTTTTATTGGGTGGAATAAATAAAGAACTAAAGACATGTTCACAGGCACAAGGGAATATGGGGCAAAATGTTACAAGGAGGTTGTGAAACGCCAATCCCTTTTAACATGATCATTTCTAATTCTTAGCCTATTGGCTCATGTTCGCCAAGCAGTTCTTGGGTCAAGCTCTGCAAGCCCTTAAGCACTCTTGACAAACACGTTTTACCAACTGTTCCTGACACCAGCTAAAATCTTCACCCTTCCTCCTTCTGGACTGCAAGCAGTTAAGAGTTTACAAGAACTTGCTTTGGCTCTTCAGAGTAGAGAAAGCAGAGATCTTAGACTAAGCAGCATTTTGATTCCTACTGGGGTCCAATTTAGATCTAGGACAGTCATTGCAGTCATCTGAAATGCCTCAGTTTGGGCATTTTCTTATACACAGACTAGGCAAAAGGAGGGAAGTCCCTCTAAAATGGGTCAGGTGATTCGCAGTCTCTGAACGCCATTCTGGTCCAAGAGTTGTAGCCTACTTTCAAGCAGACTCTCCCTGCGGGCAAAGCTTTCTGGTTAATGATCTGAAAGAACTCAAATGGAATCTCAATGGCTGTCGTGACTCAATGAGAAGCTCCTTCTAGTGATGTTAACTAATACTGATAAAATGTAATGCTAGTTCATATTGATTAAAGATATTGAGTAGAGAGAAGAGGGGTTGAAGCATGTCTAATAGCCCTGTCTAGAGGGTGAATTTCTGATTAGATTGCTAGTCACCATTCCTGGGGTGTGAGCTCCTCATTAAAGTAACCGAACACAGCTAAAGCAAGCTTAAGCATCCGTACCTAATACGGCCCATGCTGAACCACCCTATTTTATGAGTCTAAGATACTCATGGTTATAAGAAGCATTATTATTTTAGGCAGCACTGCTGCTAATTATAATTCTAAGATAGCATTGATTAGAAATAAGTCTCAGTATCAGAAATGTTAATAGGTGAAATGAAAATGTGTCAGAGTTGAAGGCATGCTATTAAAACTACATGGTACACACCAAACCAGCATAGCGCAGTGATGCAGGTTATGTTCCCAGACTTAGTTGCATGGCAGTTCTCTTAAGGTATAAATAGGTCTTCTCCTTGTTTGACCTTGAGCCCGCCATGAAAAGTCCAGCCTTCTGGCCCTCTCTGAGAGGTCCCATTTCGTCTTGAGTTTGTTTCAATGGCTTTAAATTTCTAAACATTATTTCTCAAAGAGTGGGTTGTAGACCACTTGTATCAGAAACCATTGCTTGGTCACCAATGTATACCATGGAACACACCCCACAGAGCAGGGCTATTAAAGGGGGGTGCTCAAAACAAGCTCTCTGCCATCCAGTCAATTCCAACTTATAATAAGTCTATAAGACAGGCTAGAAGTGCCTCTGTGGGTTTCCAAAACTTTACATTTTTACAGCAATAGAGAACCCCATCTCTCTTTCTTGGAGTGGCTGGTGGGTTTGAACCTTGGGTCTTGTGTTTAGCAGTCTAACGTGTCACCCACCACTCCTCCAGGGCTCCTCTATTAAAGGAAGTAGAGACTCGTTATAAATGCATCAAACTCATCTCTATTTTCTGCAAAGTAGTGTTTCTCACCCTTCTGGAAGCGGTAGGACATGATGTTGAGGTCTGCATAATGAGATGCAATTATACGTGAGGTTGACGACTTGCAGGTTTTCAAATGAACCTTACCCGAGGTTGACGACTTGCAGGTTTTCAAATGAACCTTACCCAGCCCTGTGATCCTGGAAAACAATGGTGGTTAACATGGTGGGACTCTTTCTGATTTTGGAACATAGCCAACCACAAGGGACACATTATTCCCTTCCATTTCACTAAACTCAAGCAGACTCCTTTTTTGACTCTAGGCCCCTAAACTCCTCCTCTCACTTACCGAATTCAGATTGAACATATTCCATCTGGTCTTAAGAATGTTCTAGGGGAGAAAACATCCTAAAATTCAAACACACTCTATTCTTAAAAAAAACCTTAGTCGACTCTGACTCAAACAACCCTCTAGGTCAGGGCAGAGCTGGCCTTGTGAGTCTCTGAGACGGTAACTCTATACAGGAGTAGAACATTTCATCGTTCTCCCTTGGAGTGGCTGGCAGTTTGGAATGACTGACTTTGTGGTTAGTAACATAGAGGGCCTCTTATAAAGCGTAGTGTAGGGATGGAGTAGTTACATGTTGAGCTGCGATCTGCATGGTCATTAGTTCAAAACCACCAGCAGCTCCATGGAGAAAAGACTAGGCTTTCTCCTCCCGTAAACAGTGACAGTCTTGGAAACCCACAGGGTGTCCCTAGGAGTCAGCATTGACCTCACGGTAGTGAGCACTTCCAAAGCCTTCAACCAAACAAAAGAGGCAATCACCCGGATGAAAGACACTGTCGGCAGGAGACTAATATGGAGTCCAGGGAATTCACAGTCCTGACGACAATTTCAGAGGACACAAAACAAGGTAAATCACCACAGGCTTATACTTGGTGGCAAATCGGTTCATCACGGTCGCAGGCAGGACTACCGAAGCTGGGAAAGGACCGTCATTGGGTCGGGGCAGAAGTGCACCAGGACAGCGTACAGGCCTGGTCTTGGGCTTTACATGGCATTTGGAGGAGTCATAGCCACCCGCACCCCAACTTTTCAATGACTTGTAGTTATCCTTGGTCAAGCTTTAAGGACATACCCAGGCAAGTTTCCTGAGAGCAAGACTACCTCTCCTTCGCCCATGAGCTTTCACCTACGTTCCAGCTTACTCTACCTGAGGGCACGGGGGCTCTGTAAGGGGTGCAGACGTAAGAAGAGTCGTGAGATGGCACAGGAAAGTGCAGTGGTTCTTTCTGTCGCACAGAGGGTCGCTGTGGGTTGGAAGGAACTCCATGGCACCTGACAACAGCAGTTGCAGGTTCAAATAAGGGACAGCCACTATAGTGTTGTGAAATTAATGAGTCATTTGTTTGGTGATAGCCAAACTGTGAGAATCCAACAGTGACTCTTTAGATGGCAGCCCCGAGTGGACATTTCAGAGAATTTATAAAGGCAAAAACTCATTTGCCATTTATTTATCAGGAACGTAAGCAAGCATAAGATAAAAATAGAAGGCAAAATTTATGTTAGCTTTCTTTAGAGTTAGTGAGCATTACGGGGTACAGGCTTGATTATAACATCCTAGTTACTAAAGTAAGAATAGTAATATCCTGGTTACAACATCAAAAAGAACAATACTAATTACAATGTCCGGGAACATGAGTACATTCTCTAATCAATGGCCAGAGTGGATTTCTGAGAAGGGAAGGGGGAAGGAGGCGGGTCATGCCACAGTCAACAACATGGTGTCACTGCGGTGAGTTTACCTTCACAACTACCAGAGGGCAACGCTGCTACCTTGCTCATCAGAAGGAGCTTCACTGGAATCTGAATAGATGGCAAGACTCAAAATGGAATTAGGGTTCCCACCAAAAACCACAGTCACTCACTCTTTTTTTTTCTAATCATTTTATTAGGGGCTCATACAACTCTTATCACAATCCATACCTACATCAATTGTGTAAAGCGCATTTGTACATTCATTGCCCTCATCATTCTCAAAACATTTCCTCTCCACTTAAGCCCCTGGCATTGGGTCCTCATTTTTCCCCTCCCTCCCCGCTCCCCCCTCCCTCATGAGCCCTTGATAATTTATAAATTGTTATTTTGTCATATCTTGCCCTGCCCAATGTCTCCCTTCACCCACGTTTCTGTTGTCCATCCCCCAGGGAGGAGGTCACATATAGTTCCTTGTAATCGGTTCCCTCTTTCCAACCCATTCTCCCTCTACCCTCCCAGTATCACCACTCACCCCACTGGTCCTGAAGGGATCATCCACCCTGGATTCCCTGTATTTCCAGTTTCTGTCTGTACCAGTGCATATCCTCTGGTCTAGCCAGACTTGCAGGGTAGAATTCGTATCATGATAGTGGGAGCGGGGAGGAAACATTTAGGAACTAGAAGAAAGTTGTATTTTTCATCGTTGCTACATCACACCCTGACTGGCTCATGGAGATCCCCTTGCAGAGGGGTATTGGGGAGGAGATGAGCCACCCACTCTTAGAATTTAAGCTCCAAGACTCAACTTAGGAACTAACTTTATGTGATCTGCACACCCCATGCTGTTACCTCTCCTCAAGGTCTTTCAGACCTTTAGATCTTCCCACGAGTTTACTCAGTCTTTAAAAACCACCCTTCTGTTTCAGTGCAGTTGGGGTAAGATGTACTTCTGCTCTCTCTCCCCTATTGTAAAATTCCTCCTCCTCATCCATTTCTAAAAGTAATTATTACAGATTTAATTGTGTCCCTCAAAATGAAGTTAGACCTCTACCCTTTATTCCTGTGAGTGGAATCCTGTGTGGAAATAAGACTTTCTTTGCTGTGTGAATTGCATCATGCCCGAGTATATCCGCTGCCTTCGAGTCTAATCCGACTCCTAGTGACTCTATAGAACAGAGTTGAACTTCCCCACAGGGTTTCCATATGTCCATTTTACCTTGATCCATAGGGTCCCTATGAGCTAGAACACACTCAATGGCAATGGGTTACGGATATTCTTTATGGAAGCAGACTGCTACTCATTCTCCTGTAGATCAGTTGGTGGGTTCAAACCATCTGCCTTCCAGTGAGCAGCTGAATGCTTTAACCACTGTGCCACCAGGGCTCCACACCTGAGTTATACTGGATTCTAAATATAATCATTTCTGAACTATAAAAAGACCAGAACAGACACACGGGGAGACAGATGACAAGTGAAGACATGTGAGAATCATCATCAAGCAAGGAAATACCATGATTGTCCTAAACTCAGAGAGAGGAATCAACACAGCCTAGCACATGATTTGGACTTTCAGCTCCTAAACCTGTGAGAAAATAAATGTCTCTTCTTTACGGCTACCCACAGGTAGTATTTCGGTGAGCCCAGCACTGGTAGCAGTATTTCCGCCACTAAACAGGCCCAACACAAATGGATTGCTTTACCAAACTGGAGTCTATTTTCTCAAAGTTTAGGAAGCCATAACTTTGAATTCAGGGTACCAGCTGTCTGTGTGTCAGCTCTGGGAGAAGGCCCTCTTCTCTTTTGACTGGTACTGCTGGCAGTCTTAACGGGGTTCCCCCTCTCTGCTTAGCTGCTTGCTTGGTTAGTCTCTTTTAAGAGCTGGACTCAGGCGTACATACCCTACAGGTATCCTGACCCATTAACATAACAAAGCAAACCCATTCCCAAATGGGATTCTAACCACAAAACATAAAGCCCAAACCCCAAACCTCTGCTCTCTGAGTCCACTCTGACTCATCACAAACCAAGAGAACCTGAAATCATATGGCTCCGTAGGCTTTACCGGGCTATAAAGCTTAAGTGGCGCAGACAGCCCCCTCCCCCGCCCTCCCATAAAGATTCTAGTGAGTTTAAAGCACTGGCCTTGAGGTTAGTAGTCCAGTGCTTAGTCCACTGGATTAAGATTTGCAATCTTGATGTAGGGACACAGCTCATTCCATAACAACACTTATTGTCTGTTTTAACGCTGTTTGGTACAAAAATGCTGATCCTCTCTCACTCTCCTGCAAGGTCCTTTATCCTCACACACCCTTTGTTGGTCAGCCATCAGAACATAGGGCTACATTCCTGGTGTTACTGAGAGGGGTGACCACACAATTAAATGAAGAGGCTGCAGCTGGGAAGAAAGGCTGATTTCACCAAGCGCTCTACTATATGAATGAGCTAAATAGGGAAGCCATTTAGTGGGTGCTTAGGTACAGCACCGCTAGTCTGCCAGCAGGCATATCTGCTTCCATATATGTCCCACTGAGGAAATGTGCTTGCCCAAGGGGCTTTCCTGGAAAAGCAAACAAGGGGAATTATTTATTAGGCAGCTGGCATGCCAGAGGCTGCCCTTCCTTGCCTAGCTAGCATTTTTCTGTAAGGCAAAATTTGCAAGTGATCTTTGAATGCCTTATACAGTGCAGCCAAAGAATTTAAGACTAAGATTTTTTTTAAGACTTAATTTAAGATTAGAAGGCCCAAAAGAGTGATAAATTAAACTGAATGAAGTGTGAGGAATACAGCCCTTAAGAGAGCTTTCAGGAACCTTCTTTAGTGGAAAGAGGATCAGTGTTCATCTGTGAAGCACAAGTTTGCACCTAGATTCTACACTGATACTGCATCATTTCTGAATGGTTGGTATCGATGATTCAGTGAGAGAATGGATGATAAGTATTTTTAATATTCCCTCTCAACGGGACTGGATGGTATGCAAAAACCTCAGAAATCCAGGAGGTCTTTTCGGAGTCGGGAGCACTCAAAAGACAATGGAAAAGCTGGGAGATCACCACATGAATCCTCAAGCAGTATTACAGGGTATTATCAAAGTTTGACTATTGTGGTAGTTACATAATTTCATGCCGACTTGATAAATAAGTGTAGGAGTGGAGTCTAGCCTGTCAATCAGGTCACAGCCTGATGATGCCTCCTTGTCGGTGTGACCTCTGATGAGGAAACTGGGAATTTCCTCTCTCTCTCCCTTCATCTTCCTGTGGACAATCCATGCGGAGACTTGTTGAGACCTTTGAGAGCCACTCTCTCTCTCTCTTTTCACCTTCCAGTTGAGACACATTGAGTCATGCTGCTGAGATCTGTAAGAGCCCTGGACATGCTTCTACCACCCCTGGACCAACAAGACTTTGCACCCACCTGTGATCTTCCTGCATTTTGCATCATTTCAAGTGCTGTGTGCGTCTTAAAAAGGATTTATAGACTGGATTTATGGGCTAATATCAGAAGTATGGACTTGATCTGGACTGGGCTCAGACGTTTTCTTTATATGCAATTACTTTATGATATAAAATTCTTTCTTATACATGTATGAATGTGCCTGGATTTGTTTCTCTAGTCAACCCAGACTAACGCAACTACAGATAGTCACAGTTTGTCCATCAACAGTGGAATTTCTGACTGCCTCAATTTCACCTTCTACTAACCATCACGGTAGAAGAACTAGATACCCAGTTCTACATCACCAAATGTGGGCAAAGCAGTCAACTAAGAGGGTCAAAGTATAGAAAGACCTCTTTACTTTTAAATTAGTGCAATCATTTAAATTGCTCGATTAAGCAGAAGTGCTGGTTGCTGATCATTCTTCGGCCTTCCTAGAAAGTAGCTGCTGATCGTACGCAAAGGACAGAGATTCTGTGGGGAAATCCCCAGTAGTCAAACTCTCTACCAGAAGTTGGCAGCAACAGTTAGAAGACTGAAAGCATTAGCCTCGTTCTCTTTATTTCCAGATCATTTGCCAGTTTTTCCAGCACCATTTGATGAATAACCTATCCTTTAGTTTCTAACTAAAATGCCAACTTGATCATGAAACACAGTCTCATAAGTTTTTGGATCTATTACTAAGCTTTCTGTTTTGTTCCTATTTATTCCCTGTGAAGTACAGAATGGGAAACCTGTCTTTTAAATTTAACTGATTAGTTGTATGAGTCCAATGTTCAACCTCCTTTATTTTTTGCCTTTTGATCTGTCAAAGCCGTAAAAAAGCATAATGGGCTTCCCGCCATTATTCTAATTTTGTCAAGTTCTCTATAAATATAAAATATTTTGCTTTCACATATTTTAATGCAATATTGTTCTCCAGAGAAAAGTTTGTGTCAGTTATATAGTCACTATGAATTATAACTTTGATCATAATAAAATGAGTGCTCCGGGTTTAAAATCATAGAGAACAAGTGTTTTGTGTTCAATGCATCTCAAAGTCACTTCAAAATAACAAGGGAAAACTGTTACTTTAATTCAATCTTTGATAAAATCAGAAGCGTTCTATAACCTCAAACAGTAGTCATCAGAAAAGGAAAGTGAATGGATGAATGCTAAGTGACTTAGCAATGGGAGATAACAGGGTGCTGGGGAGAATCAAGCTGTTTTCCCTGGATGAGCCCTGGGGAATCTTAGGATTTAAATATTGTAGGAGTTAATGTTTTGTGTCAACTTGCTGGCTCAGGATTCTCAGTGGTTTCACAGATAAAATGTAGCAGTCCTCCCATGAGGAGAATTCCTTAGAGGATGTGGTATGACTCCAATATAAGTGGACGTTGTAGAAAAGCGTGTTTGCTTTGTGTTGGAGGTGGATTCTGCATCTTGTTTGCCTGTCATCTGACTTCTACTTCTTTGGAGCTGCTGTACTGCTTGATGCCACTGGAAGTGGTCAGCAGTCTGCTCTTCGCCCAAGTAGCTTGGCCATCTTTCACCTTGGTTGTCAGAAGCCTGCCACCTGACCTGCCAATCTTACGTATGTAAGTCTGGAGAAGCCTCCGGTCTGGTATCTGACCCAGAGACTTGGAACTCGCCCTTCTATACAACCATATGAGTTATTTTCTTGGTAGAAACTACTCTGTATATACACAAATGGAACCTTCGCTGGCTTCACTTCTCTAGAGGACCCAGCCTAAGGGAGCTATCAAGTCCCAAAGAAGCCAGAGGAAGGACAGACAGCTGGAGAATTATATGAAAGCCTATCTAAGAAGTGGTAGAACCAGTCCCTCATGCCCTACCTAGTAGCATCCTACACCTCCAAGAGATTACCCCAATATTCAAAACTAGGAGCTTAGCAATTGCCTCTTATGTTCAAAAGAAGGAACTTAGCAAGAGAAAAATACTTAAAGAATTGGAACCAGAAAGCCTTTAAACTCATTACACTGAGAATAGAATTGGGCTAAGAGCATAGAAAAAGAAGAGAGATGGGAAAATCATGGATTTGGTATTGGTGGAGAATATTAGATATGCCCTGTGCTGTCAGAAGAACAGACAAATCTGTCTTAGATGAAATACAACCAGAATCTCTCTTAGAAGCAAGAATGACAAGACGTATCTTGCTTACTTTGAAGCCCTTTAGGAAAAAACCAATGGTTAGAAAGGGCATTGTGGTCATTAGGGTTATGTAGCAAGCCGGCTAAGCTAAAAATTTCAGGGACTTAGTAGAAAGTATGTACCGTGTGTGTTAGTCCAGTTTGACTAGAGAAACAAATTCAGAGACACTCGTGTGTTTTTAAGAGAGAGTTTTATATAAAAGAGCAATTGCATATGGAGAAAACATCCCAGCGCAGTCTGGATCAAGTCCGTAAGTCCAATATTAGGCCATATGTCTGATACTAGGCCGTTCATTCCTCTTCAAACTCATGCAGCATATGCCATGATGCCACCTGCAGGAAGATCACAGGCCAGTGGGCGGAAAGTCTTGTGGCTCCAATGGTGTTGGAAGCATCTCAGCACTGGTGTGGGTCTCCGCGTGGCACCTCCAGCTCCCCGGGTGTCTCAACAACAGGAATACTTTCTACTGCCCTCCTCCAGGGAGAAAGAGAGGAAGTTCCCAGAATCCTCCTGAGAAGGCCACGCCCACAAGGAGGCATCAACAGATTGTGGCCTGGTAAACAGGCTAGACTCCACCCCTATATTTATTTATCAAGTTGACATGAAGTTATGTAGCTACCAAACCCTGTTCCCTTCTGTGACCTGATGAGAGCAGCCAATCAGAAGAGGGGGTTTCTTGTGTGTGTCTTCTTCACCCACGATATAAATTGCTGTTCTGACAAAGCTTCTCTTTTTAAAATCATTTTATTGGGGGTCCCTACAATTCTTATCACAATCCATCCATCCATCCATTGTGTCAAGCACATTTGTACATTTGTTGCCATCATCATTTTCTAAATATTTTCTTTCTACTTGAGCCCTTGGTATCAGCTCACTTGCCCCCTCCCCCACCCTTCCTCCTTCATGAACCCTTTTTAATTTTGAATGTTTTTTTTTTCATGTCTCACACTGACCGATGTCTCCCTCCACCCACTTTACTGTTGTCTGTCCCCCAGGGAGGAAGTTCTATGTAGATCATTGTAATCAATTCCCCTTTTCTACCCCACACTCCCTTCACCCTCCCGGGATTGCCACTCTCACCACTTGTCCTGAAGGGATCATCCATCCTGGCTTCCCTGTGCTTCCAGCTCATATCTGTACCAGTGTACATCCTCTGGTCTAGCCAGATTTGTAAAGTAGAATTGGGATCATGATCGTGCAGGGGCGGGTGGTGGTGGTGGTGGTGGTGGTGGCACAGATAGGAACTGGAAATACAGTGAACCCAGGACAGATGAACCCCCCACGACCAGTGGAGAGAGTGGCGATGGCGGGAGGGTGGAGGGAAAGTGAGGGTGGAAAAGAGAATGCAAAATGACTTTGGGTTTCAAAAGAGCAGAAGCTCAAAATCAAGGAGGTAAAAACTTCCGACTGCACATCTTTTTCCTCATTAGGTTTTAAAGTAGAAATGCAAGTTTTTTTAAAAGAAAGAAAGAAATCTGGAACTTCTGATCCTTCAGAACCCTAATTTTTTTAAATTAGGAGGCTAATTTTTAAAAAACCCAAAAAAAACCCCTACACTTCCTTGGGTTTGTTGTTGTTGTTATTGTTCTTGGATGCTGGAATGAAATTAGGAGTGGGATCCTCCTTCTTGTCTATTTCCTTAGTATTTTGTTCCACATTTTTGAAAGTTTTCTCAACTGGGTTTTGCAGTCTCTTTTCTGAAGTTTTAATGATAGCTATCATATTGTTAATTTCCAAAGCCTGTTTACTGTTCTCTGACCACTCCCTTCCCTTTTAAAAAACCGCTTACTAGGTTTGTTTCACCGAGCATTGTATTTTGGTATCTCTGAGGATATTAATTATCATGTCTGTGGAGGTTCTTTTGCATCTTGCATTGTTTCCCTTCTGCTGATTTCTTTCTATCTCGACTTGTTTCCGTTCCTCTCTTTCATAGCTGAAGTTTTCTTCCGAAGTTTGATGATGCTCAGCTGTCCATTCCTGATTAAGAGGGGAACACTAACAAACGAACTGAAAGCGACATTAAAAAAAAAGTGATTGGCTCCATTGTATGACAGGCATAAGGCTAGCTAGCTTTTGCATTGGGAACGCAAAGGGCAATGCGGGAAGGTCATTGGTTGTAGAGGGTCTCATTTCTACAGTCTAGCTCCTGGAACTTTGAAGCTGGGGCGGTGTGCTTTCATCGCTCAGGATAGAGATTGCTCCTGTTTTAAGTCCAACATCTTACCCTAGACCTGTTGGTAGTTGCCATTGGGTTGGCATGGCAACCTTACATTTAACAGAAGGAAATACTGCCTGGTCCTGCACCATCTCCAGGATGTCTGTTTCAGTCCATCACAGGGGCGAGTGTGTCAATTCTATTGAGGGCCTTCCTTATTTTGCTGACATGTTTTTTAAATAATCATTTTATTAGGGGCTCATACAACTCATTGCAATCCGTACATACATCATTTGTGTCCAGCACATTAGTACATATGTTGACTTCATCATTCTCACAACACCCTCCTTCCACCTGAGCCCCTGGTGTCAGCACTCCCCTTTCCCCCCTCGCTGGCCACTCCCCCCTCCCCCTGAACCCTTGATAATTTACAAATTATTATTATTTTATCATATCTTACCCCATCCAACATCTCCCTCACCCACTTCTTCGCTGTCCGTCCCCCAGGGAGGAGGCCATATGTACAGCTGTGCTTGACATAATTGATGCATGTATTGTTATAAGAGCTTCAAGAGCCTCCAATAAAATGATTTATAAAAATAATAAAATACAATATGTGACGACAACAAAAAGAAAACGGATCTCATGTGCTGGAAGGAACCATTTTTGGTTTTTAATGAATTTGTAAATCCAAAAGCTCTCATTGAAGAATAAAAACCAAATCCCGGCTCATCTGGCTGTTCGTTGGGACTCCATCTATCTAAGCAACATACGTTTGTATTCACGTCTAAGATGGGCACTAATTGTGACAAATATACTTCTGCAGAATGAAGCACTTTATGGAGTTAATGCAGACTTCTAAAGATCCGCTGGTAGTCACTCAGCTTCTCTACGACTTTACTTTCTATGCTGCTGCTCTGGCCACGGTGCACAGGACAGCCTTTTGTACACGTGCTCCAACACTGGAGTCTTCGGTTGCTACTGTGAAAGTTGGCTTGTACACAAAGAAGGCTGTTCCGTCTGAAGGTGCTTTAAGCGAACAACTTGCACACCCCAGCATGAGAAAACTCTACGAATGAGCGATTTTGAGTATTTACAACCATCCCAACTGTGGATGATGACTGTCATGTTGTTGTTCCCAAACGGCAGCTCAGTAAACAGATAGGCCAAAATAAGAGGTTTCGACAACAGCAGAATTGGCATAGGCACACTACACAAGTTTGTGCAGTTAACGTTTCCACTTGAAACCGTGGAAGAAGAAACCGGACATTTGTGTTTCACTAGCTCAGTTAAGGCTCACTCTTACAGAGATACAATTCGGGAGACAGTACTGCCAGTGCTGTCCAGAATCAGTTCATGCTAAAATTCAGTTCTTCATACCAAGTAATGGTTGTGCTGCAAACCAAAAGGTCAGCAGTTCCCACCCACCAGCCGCTTCCCCAGAGAAAGATGAGGTTATCTGCTTCTATAAAGACTCACAGCCGACATGTCTGATCAGAGCACAGAGGAGCAAATGAAGGGGGAGAAAGAGCACATCCTGGCTCACCAAGCCTTGAGGAAGCTATCTCTGCTCAGAGCAGCCAATGCACAGAGAGGACCATATGGCCAGCCCCACTATGAGGCATGATGTCCTTCACTGACCCATAGCTCTATGAGGGACAACACTGGAGACACAGTGGGGGAATTGAGCCAGACTGACCCCACCACACCATGGCAAAACACTAAGGGCATGCAACCGAGCAGCAAGGGGAGCAGAGCAAGGAAGTCCCAAGGGA
>NW_022105908.1:4902768-4904698 GCF_000313985.2 Echinops telfairi | reverse complement strand
CTGCTCCTTAGAGTTTCTAAGACTAATGCTTCACTAGAGCAGACAGCCTCAGCTCTCTCCCGCAAAGCAGCTGGTGAGTTTGAACGGTCAATTTTAAGGTTAACAGCCCAATGCATAGCCTACAGTGCCACTGAGACTCATGTGGGTGCAGAAGTCCTCAACTGCAAATATAAAATGAATATGACAAGTTTAATAATATTTTATTAATATCAGTAATAATGAGACTGCTCTGGGGAATGCTAAAAAGAAAATGTTTGACCACTCATTTTGATTGCTTTTTTATTGAATTATGCAAATAACTATGTTTTCTGCATAATGAGAGTGTTGAGCAGCATAGAGGGTTCTTTTCCTCATAAACTTTAGAGGCTCTGTCTCCCTTCACTGATAGGCCACGGCAGTGACTTCCTCAAGGTCACAGGAGCCAATGACAGAGCTGGGGCTTGAACCCAGGCGTTCCCATGGCTGGAACATTTGGGGATTCTTGGGTCTCCATTGCCCTTTAGCCTTCAGTGGAAGTCCTTCACTCTTTTGTGTCCCACAAGGACAGCAGTCATGAAGACAAGGAATCTAAACGATAGGTGTGGGTGGTCCCTTTGGGGTATAGAGGGAACCCTGGGGTGATTCAGGAAGAAATATCCTGATGCTAGGAAGAGATGTTTTGTAAAGGAAAAGGACTTGGGCCTTTAGGAATGTGAGAATCGCCCTGCTTCTTACTCCCTGGAGCTCATCACCCTGCCCAAATCCAGCAATCATCTGCACACTGATGCCCTCTAGTGGTCTGAAGAATGATATCTGGGTTTTTTGTTGTTTTGTTTTGTTTTGTTTCCCAAACCACCACAGAGAAGAAACTTCAAGCTTGAGCTGCCTGGAGAGAAAGAAAGCCTCTTCCATTCCTAGTTCTGGCTCCGACCCTTCTCTTCCAGCCTTCTCTCTAGATCTTACTCTTAACTTCTCTTATCCACCCATTCACAGACATTTAAAACCAGGAGCCTAGGAGAGCCTCAGCCCTGTAAAGAATCCTGTCAGAGGTTGGGGGAGGGAAGCCATAGACGCACAGACACAGCAGGACAGGCACACACAAATGCACATCCCTGGTGTGGACCAAGTTGTGGTGGGGTCTGAGGTTATGAAACCTGGGGAGTTCTCAGGTAAAGAGAATATTGAAGCAAATACAGGTGCAGAGACCTGGAAATTACCTCTTAATTGGCTTTATACGGAGTGGTCTTTACACACACCCATAAGCTGTGCACATATAGAGAAGAAATGACAGCCTAAAGGAGAACCTTACTTATTTCTCAATATGACCCCTCATGATAGATTTAATAGTCCCTCCTCGAATTCATGTTCTTCCTAAAGCCTCAGAATATGGTCTTACTTGGAAATAAGGTCTTCACAGACATAATTAGTAAAGGTAAGATGTCAGAAGAGAGTCAAACTTGCTCTTGAATGTAAAATAGCTCAAATGAATGGATGACATGATGGGGTAAAAAGATGAGCAGAGGTTTGCAAAGGGTGACCTGAGAAGAGAAAGTCAAGTATAATGTGCAAAGAACTTGAGCTAGAAAACGAATAGAGGTGACACTTGGCATTTCTCAAACTTAAGGAACTAAAGAAAAATTCAAGCCTCATGTTTCAATATTGAAGGATTCTACAGGCAAAAGAAGATGGAAGGAGGAGCGGCCCAAAAAGGTGGCTTAGACAGACGGCTGGTGATTCCACTTTTATAACAAGCTAAGACCTGAGAAAACAAATGAATTTGTTATAGTGGACAACACTGGATACCGGAGCATCAATGGCAAGGCATCAGATCCACCTCTGGTTCCTGGTTACCTGGATAGGGGGGTGACAACTGGATATACTGAACTTCAGTGAGCCCGTCCACACACACACATACACACACACTCGCACATAGAATCGGGAGAGGAATCAT
>NW_022105908.1:4884517-4901896 GCF_000313985.2 Echinops telfairi | reverse complement strand
ACACACACACACAGGATAGATAGCTCTCACAATGGAATAAAATATAGGATTAGAAAAATCTTCCAAATAAAGAAATAGTATTAGAAGTAACTGCTAAGAAATTCAAAATCATTATATTTAAGGTCCTTGAACGGATCAGGAAAGATATCAAGAAAAAAAAGACATTAATAGGAAAAAATTTTAAAAACAGACAAAATTCTAGAAGAACTCAGGAAAACAATAGAAACCACAGGAAAACCTCACTGCCCACTGCCAGAGAGTCTATTCTGATTCACTGTGGTCCTACAGGACAGCACAGAAGTCCCCCTGTGGGTTTCTGAGTGTAAATCTTTACAAAACCAGAAATCTGGAAGATTAACACTAAATTTTTGGAGTTAAATCGCATGTTGGAAAGATTTTTTTTTTAAAAAATAGAAGTGAATAAATGGAAGACAGAATCAGTGAAATTTTAAAATATCCCTTAATAGTGATCGAGGATATGTGAATCTGGGCTGACAAGAGAAACAAATTTAGGGACACTCTTGTATGTTTAAGACAGAGCTTTATATCATAGAGCAATTGCATATTGAGAAAGCATCCCAGCCCAGTCCAGATCAAGGGCATACGTTCTACATTAGCCTATGTCCAATACAAGGCCATACATTTCTCTTCAGACTCACCGGCACACACAACGATGCCAAATGCAGGAAGATCACAGGGCAGTTGGTGAAAATTCTTGTGGATCAAGTGGCAGTGGAAGCATCTCAGCACTGGCGAGGGGCTCTATGTAGCTCCTCAACAGGAAGATGAAGCAGAAAGAGTGTGTGGCCCCTCCTCCAGGGAGAAACAGAGGAAGTTCCCAGAATCCTCAGGAGAAGATCATGCCCACAAGGAGGCATGATCAGGCTGTGACCTGACTGAAAGGCTAAACACCATCTCTTCACTCTATTTATTAAGTCGACATGAAATTATGTAACTACCACAAGGGGAAATTTAGATTAAAAAAATAGGAAAACTTAGTAATTATGTGGAATATTCTCAAGATAAATAATGTACAAGTGATTCCCAGCATAAAAGGGGGCAAGAAAAGGCCCAGAAAATATTGTCAAAGATGTGTCGGCAGAAAACTTCCCTAATCTCATGAAAGACGAGAAGTTATTCATTCAAGAAGCTCAATGAACTCCAAAATAGGATAGACACCCCCCCCCCAAATATCACCAAGACTTATCATATTTGAATTTTCTAAAATCAAAGACAGAGTCCTGAGAGCAGTCTGAGAAAAGTGAAATGTGGCCCACAAGGGGAACCACTATGATTACATTCTGACTTTCCAGCCTCGATCATGCAGATAGGAAAGAAATGGGACGGCATATACAGAAGTCCAAATGAAAAAAACGCCCAGTCGTGGATTATATAGCCCGCAAAAATATCCTTCAACTACGTTGGTGAATGAGGTCATTTCCAGACAAACAGAAGTTAAGGGAATTCGTAAAAACCTAGTAGACTTTAAAAGAAATACACTCTGTCGATGATGACAATCATGAATGGTGAAAAAGTCAAGTGAGTATTATAGTAGACTGTAGAACAGACTGTTTTAGACTTAAGAAGAAAATAAATTATAGAGCAACCACAAAGAAAAAATAAACTTTCTTATAAAATAAAAAAAGAAGAAAACCGCACAGACTCAATAGCAATGAATAAAATGAAAAGAAAAAAATATAAACAAAAAGAACTCAGCAGAGAAAAATATATGGGGCAAAAACATCCTCAGCACCACACACATCCACAAAAATAACCCTCACAGATACACACACTATAAAATGATAGCAGTAAATACATGCCTATCAGTAATCACACCGAATGCAAATGAACATTAATAAAAAGACAGAGAGAGACAGAATGGACAAGAAAACACTCATATTGCTGAGACCAATCTAAGACACAAAGAAGAGAATAAATATCAAATGGTAGAAAAGCATGTATCAAGCAAATGACAATCACTAAAAGCAGAAATGGCAATATTAATTTCTGATAAAATTGACTCTAAGGTAATATCTAGGATAAGAGAAAGGAAGGACATTATATGTATACTAATTAAATGTCTATTCAACAAGAAGACATAAGCATAATAAATATCTATGGACCCAATGAAAGAGTCCAAAGAAATATGAATCAAATTAATAGAACTAAGAAAAGAATAGACAAGTACACAATAATAGTAGAATAATACATCAGTTTCAGTGAGGGGCGGAATAGCAAGGAGGAAACTCAACAAAGAGAGGATCTAAATAAAACAGTCTATTGATTTGACCTCATAGATGTACACACACAATCTCATAGATGTACACACACAATCTCATAGATGTACACACACAATCTCATAGATGTACACACACAATCTCATAGATGTAGACACACAATCTCATAGATGTAGACACACAATCTCATAGATGTACACACACAATCTCATAGATGTACACACACAATCTCATAGATGTAGACACACAATCTCATAGATGTACACACACAATCTCATAGAGTATACACACAATCTCATAGATGTACACACACAATCTCATAGATGTATACACACAATCCTCCACCCAGCAAAGTACAACATATATTCTTCTCCAGTGGACATAGATCATACTCCAGTATAGATCATATATTAAGACACAAAGCAAACCCTGATAAAAACTTAAAACACCGAAATGGCCCTGACTCTTCTCAGATCACAACACTAGACATTTAGAAGTCAACATTAGGAAGAACAAGATCAACTACAAAGTGGCTTCAAAGAGTTCGTGGAAAAATTCCATTGTCTTTTCATTCTATTTTTCCATGAAAATTTGAAGTCCTTCCTACATGGAAACTGAGTAACACCCTGCTCAGTAATGGAAAAAAAATAAAAGTATAAAAAGAATGTCTAGAGTGGTAGGTAGGGATTATGTCAACTGAGACTCCTGGCTAAGGGTAGAGGTGACAACTTCTTAGGGGAGTGGCCTTTTGTATAAGAGAGAGACAGAGCAGAGCCAATTTCTCTTTGGCCCTCTGCCTTCTGTTGGAGCCGGATCCTGCACCTGGTTCATCCATTCCCTGTGTATCCTGCCAACTCCAGTACCCACCAGTGAAGAGCCAACAGTGGATTCCTTTGGTCAAACGTGGATTCATTTGCCTCTGCATCCACCAGCCTGTGTGGCCCCTCCTCACCCCATTCCCAGTTCCATCATCCTGGTTCCTGTGGGTCAGCTTTCTTAGCTACTCAAGTCAGGAGAATCTGCCTGTCCTGAACTGGACTGGACTTATGTGTGAGCAATTTCTCTATATACCTCTTCTTTCTGGAGACAGGTACATATATGGCAGACTGGTTTTGCGGCTTTAGAGAACTTAACACATTTGGTAGCAGGAGTGGTTCTAAAGAAACAAAATTATAAAGATGGGTTTTCTAAATTGGTTCTCATGTCTAATTAGCCCTAACGGCACTGAGAACTTTATCTCTGTCTCTGTAAATATGGATAAGCCTGTCATTAGTATTAAAGAGGACACTATTAAATTATGGCATTAAATGACAAAGCTAATACCCAAGCTAGCACCCCCAATAGATGAAGATGAAGTGTTCAGGAGAAGTGAGGCTCTAGTGTGATCGTGTGCTTGATATCTTTCGACAATTTTGTCAGAATGAGAAACATAGGGAAGCTGGAACTTTTTACAATAGACAAACTGCTAAAGGAAACAGATGAGCTCACACCTTCGGAAGCTCAACCCAAATGCCCTATAAATGGCATCAGAGCTCCTACTTGTGCCATGGGGGAAAGGTGGCCTTATCTCTTTTGGTAACAGAACTGGTATTGCTGAAAACCAAACCCAGCAATTATGAGGATGGCACAGAACCAGTAGCATTTTGTTCTGCTGCACATCGGGTCACTGTGAATTAGAACCAAGTCAACGGCAGCCAGCAACAACAATAGCACTCACCAAACTGTTGGCAGTTTGAAGAGAGACATTACGATCAGCTTCCATTAGGATTACAGCCATGAAAATCCTATGGGACACAGCTCTTGTGGATAGCCCATAGGGTAGTCATGAGCTAAGAATCCACACAATGGCCAAAGGTTTATGCTTCAGTTCTAGATCCGATGACAGTGGTTTGTCTCCGTGAAATCATTGTGTCAAGCTGTACATTTATCCGCATGTTGTTTACAATTATTTAAATTACATCTCAAGGAGCTCTTTGGAATTTTCTTCACTTTCTGTGGTGGATTCCGTTGAATGCCATCAATGATCACAACTTTGAGCATGTGAGTGAAGATTAATTTTGTAAAATATTCATAGTCAAAGCCAAACCGAGTCAAACCTGCTAAGTCCTAAGGTGGCCATCAAGCCGGAGGATATCATGCTTGATCAAGAGTAAAGCATCATTTAAAGACTCAGATCATCCTGTAAAAATGTTTCACTAAAAAGAAACTCCCCAAACTATTTAGCAATGAAAGAATCATTGGAATAGATTTGTGGTGACCATGAGAATGTAACTCACGGTTCTCTAACTGCAGGGGTGTGGCTGACGAGGCTCATGCACCTATTTGTACTGAGGCCAGGCCTCTCATGACGGAGTAGAGCAGGGAACAAAGGACAGCCTGTTTCAAAGAGACAGAGGACTCTGCTGATGCCCCACTCTGGCTCAAAGACATCTCAACGCTTTACTGAAATTTCTAAAAGCTACACTGTAGTCTGAAATGTTTCCATAAAATGCCCTCCTTTCTCCTTTCAGGGTCATACTGACAGCTCTCCCAAGCATTTCCCCCAGAACATCTTGGACATCTAACCCCATGTTGGCATGTGCGTCTTGGAAGAGCAACCCAGCTTTCCAAAACGACCCCTTTGGAGAACAGAGCATCTTTGTTTTGGCTAATATTTGTTACTGCAGTTTGCAGTAGCATAAGTGGTTTGCGATTGGCTGCTAAGCTGAAGGTTGACATTTGAAGCCACCCAGTGGCTTTGCAGAAGTGAAACAAAACACAACAAAACAAAACAAAACAAAAAACTAGCAGCTGGTTCTGTAAATGTTACAGCTGAGAAAACCCTGTGGAGCCGTGCTACTGCATGACACACTGTTGCCAAGAATCAGACCCCATTCGGTGTCAACAAGTGTGGTTCCCTTTGGTCTTTATTTTATTATAATAAAGAATTTGAGGTGGTCCCTCCTTGGTGTCAGCAGGAGATTCAAGCCATGAAGTCTTCTGCCTGTTCAGAGAGCTCTCTTCTTGCCCCATATCCTAACCACAACAAAAGGCCAGGCTAGCCTTCTTTCCTTGGTCTCAAGTAGTTTGGTACCTTCTCTGGACCTCTGCTCTGCTCTGCTCTCCCCAGAGATGTCACTTGTGGGAGTTGTCGATATTTAATATCCTCTTGAGGAATATGAGGCATCATCAGTCTTGATGTCAGTGCAACTTTTGAGGGGCATCCATCCCATTTTACAAATAGCCATAGTAGAAACAAAATGCTGTGTGTGTGTGTGTGTGTGTGTTTCCATTTGATGTTGAGTCAACTCTGACTCAGTTCTTTCCGTAGGGTTTTCAATGGTTGATATATATTTTTTTGGAAGTAGTTCCCTGGGCCTTTCTTCTAAAGTGGCTTTAGGTAGACTCAGATTTTTAGTCTTTCAGTTAACAAATCTAAACTCACTGCTAACAAGCCAATTCCAACTTATAGGGACCTGATAGGGCAGGGCAGAACTGCCTCTGTGGGTTTTTGAGATTTTAAATCTTTGATTGGAGTAGACATCTTCCTCTTTCTCCTGCAGAGTGGTGGTAAGTTCAAACTGCAGACCTGCAGTTAGCATGTCAACATGTAATCACTATGCCATCAGGGCTCTTTGGGTTGGCTGTCCAGTGATTAATCATTGTGGTCATCTAGGGGTGATTCCACTATCCTAGAGGTGATTCTGATCCATAGAATCCAAAATTCAGCCTCTTTCTTACTCAGTCATTTCTGCCTCAGACAAACGGCTGACCTTACAATCAGCAACCCAATACTACCAGGGCGCCTTCTGACCCATGTACTCACCAACTGTTGGAATTGGCTTCTTATGGCTCAAATGGAAAGTTGCTAAGTAGCCCACATTATCACTTGACAGGATTAGCAGCTACTGTGGTCCCTTCTCTCCTTCAGCGCTTATAGAATGATGTCACTGGGCAAATCTAGCAATCCCTCCCCACACACAACTTCAACATACAAGGAAGGCAGCGAGAGAGAGGAGGCAGTGTCTCAAAGAGGTGTCATGTCCAGGAAAAGCAGCTCCTCTCTTGCTCCCCCCAAACTAAGGGAGAAGATAAGCTCCTCTCTTGCTCCCCTGAAACTAAGGGAGAAGATCAACATAAAGTAGAAGGTTCTTAAGCCTCAATCCTCTCCATAAAGTTGGAGCCTGGAGATCATGTTTGGAAATGGATATACTCAAGGATTGGAAGAATTCCTGTTCTCAGCAAAGAAAGAAGGCCTGGTTCTGATAGGGTTGTCCAGTGGGAGAGACCAGAAGTCGACACTATTCTGTATAATAAAGATGTACAAAGTGGTTGAGAAGTATGGACCATCCAAAGGTAATAGCTCTAGACACCTGGCAGTTACTTCAGCTTAGGCTGCCCGCTTAATAAGAGAGCCCACAACAAGACACAGTGGATAGACAATCTGGAGTGGGTCCTGGAGGAGGAAGATATTGTCCCCCAAATATCCACAAATCGGCAAGGAATAACTACATACACAAGCCCAGAAGAAAAAAGGAATTTTCTAAGACATCAGGCGTGCACTAAATGGCTTCAGGAAGAACATGTGCAGTAGGAACCAGTTACGTCACACACACACACACACACACACGCACGCACGCACGCACGCACGCACACACACACACACACACACATCCACTAAGAGCCCACCAACACAAGCATGCCCTCTGAGGGGATGTGGGAGGAGACCAGTCAGGGAGGAAGTGTATAATTAATTGACCAGGAGCCTTATGACCATGTGCCCCTCTATGGTTTCCAGAGATGGCCCATTCTTTTTTTTATTTTTTAAATAAGTCATTTTATTGGGGGCACTTGCAGCTCTTACAACATTCCTTACATCCATTGTCTCAAGCATATTTGTACGTATGTTGCCATCATCCTTTTCAAAACATTTTCTACTTGAGTCTTTGGTATCAGCTCTTCTTTTTTCCCCTCTCTCCACCCCAACTCCCACCCTCACGAGCCCTTGATAAATTATAAATTATTTTTATTTTCATATCTTACACCATCCACTGTCTCCCTTCACCCATGTTTCTGTTGTTCATTACTGGGGGAGGTGGGGGTAAGAGGTTATACAACGATCATTATGATCAGTTCCCCCTTTCTCCCCCCACCTTCCCCCTACCCTCATGGTTTCGATACTCCCGTTACTGTTCTTGAGCAGTTTATCTGTCCTGGATTCCGTGAATGAAGAGATCTTATCTGTATCCGTGTACATGCTCTGGTCTAGCCCTATTTGTAAGGTAGAAATGGGGTCATGAGAGTTGGGGGAAGGAAACATTGAAGAACTAGATAAATGTTGTATATTTCATTGGTACCATATTGCACCCTGGCTGGCTCATCCCTTCCTTGTGATCCTCTGTGAAGGGATGTCCAGTTGTCTACAGATGGACTTTGGGTCTCCACTTCTGTCCCCCTCATCTGCATCAATATGATTGTTTGTTTGGGGGTTTTGGATGCCTGATACCTGAACCCATTGATACCTCATGATCACACAGGCTGGTGTGTTTCTTCTATGTAGGCTGTTACTTCCCAGCTAGATGGCTGCTTTTTTATCTTCAACCCTTTAAGACCCCAGAGGCTATATCTTTTAATAGCCAGCCACCATCAGCTTTCTTCACCACATTTGCTTATTCACCTATTTTGTCTTCACCAATCGTGTCAGGGAAGGTGAGCATCACAGAATGCCAGGTTATTAGAACAAAGTGTTCTTACATTGAGGGAGTACTTCAATAGAGACCCAATGTCCGTCTGCTACCATAATACTTAACAAATAGATATATGTACATAGACTTATATCCCTATAGTTATATATAAGTATATTTACATACGTACTTGCCTGTATTTATTCCTCTATAAATGTCTTTTGCCTCTTAGTTCTTTCCTCGATTCCCTTTGTCTCACTATCATGTTCGACCTTCATTAGGCTCTCAGCAATTCCTCTCAGCTACATTGCACTTGGTGAATACCCACCAGGCATTCTACGCCATCCTCGCCATGATTTCAGATCATTTATGTTTCCCTTGTCCCTTGGATCTCCCTACCTTTCCCCCACCTCCCCCTCCCATGTCCCCCTGAACTGTCAGTCCCATTGTTTTCTCCTTGGGATTGTTTATCCTGCCTATTTTATATAGATAGACATGAAGAGAAGTAGTTTCAGGTCTGTCTGTTGACCCTTATGATTGTTTTCTGATTGAGTCTGATGAGGTATAAAACCCTGCCCCTGAAGACTAATTTTGAGCTTCCTTGGGGACTGCATTGCTTGCTCCACTTGCTGCTCTGTCGTGCTCCCTTCATGTCTCACCCAGTGTGGGGGACTCAGACCGGCCAGGCACAATTCTTCACTGTGTTTCCAGTGCTGTCCCCCGTAGCGCCATGGGTCAGTGAGGCGACACCTTGTCTGTGATAGTTACATAATCTGGTGTCAATTTGGAACTTGAGAGGATTAAGAGTAAAGGGGAAGAGCCTAGTCCGTCAATCGGATCCTAGCCAATGAGACCTCTGTGTGAGCATGGCCTTCTCCTGAGAATTCTGGGAACTCCTGAATTTCCTCCTTGGAGGTGGGAGAAACTCTCTCTCTTGGCTCTTTCCCTTGGAGATGCTCTACTGACAAGACACATGGCACTAAGCTAAGATGGCCAGATTGAAAGTGGGACACCAATGACCAGGGGGGGGTGGGGGAGTTCTTGATTAAACAGTTGGTCTATATGGACCAAAAAGACCTTGTCGTGTATTCTTTCCAAAAATCGGGACTTTTTTAAAACGCCAAAAATTGGGACTGTCCTGCCAAAAGCGGGACGTCTGGTCACCTTACACTAAGCTGGTAGACTCCATGCCCTGGGGCCTCTACCAGCACTGAGATGATTACAACACCACCACTGGATCCAAAGACTCTCTACCCACTGGCCTGTGATCGTCCTGCATTCAGCATCATTGCATGTGTTTCATGAGTCTGAAGAGGACTTTATAGATTAGTATCGGATATATGGGCTAATACTGGACTTACGGACTTGATCTGGACTGGGCTGGGATGTTTTCTCAATATTCAATTACACTGTCTATAAACCTCTTTCTTATCCACATATGAATGTTTATGAATTTCTTTCTCTAGTCTACCCAGACTAACACAGTGTCTCATGGTGGGACCAGCCCTGCGGTCCTCTCTGTGTCTTGGCTACTTCAAGCAGGAATATCATCCTTCTGGCGTGGTGGTTCGGGATGTCTCTCTCTCTCTCTTCTTCCCTCTTAGTTTGCTCCCATGTGGTCTGAGCAGACCTGCCCTCTCCCTGGACTGTATCTTCAGCGCTGTCCTCTGTAGTGCGTTCTGCTGGGGAGGGGATCCCCCTAGCTGGGATTGAGGTCGGCCCCACAGATCTCTCTGTTAGTTCACTGCTTCATACGGGTATGTTGCCCTCAAGGCTCGGTGCCCCAGGTTGAGGTCTGGTTCCTCTCTCCCTTTCCTGTGGAGACAGAAAGAACACTCTTCCCATGGGCGGGCTAGTGCCCTGCTTCCCCACTACCCATATCTTCTTAGTTATTTTTTTCCTTTCTATTCCTTTTTAATTGGCTGGATGGCCCATTCTTGTCTGGAAGAATGTATTATCAAACACTTTCACTCACAAAAGTTGACTTTCTCTTACTATTGTGATTCTGTTGTGTGAATTATTGGCACACCAAGAAGCAAGAACAGAGGAAATGCATCCCATAACTGAACACAAAGACAGCACCCCTTAGAGCCTTCTGGAACACTAACAAAGCAAAACCCCAAAACCCATTGCTGTCAAATCATGACTGAGTCACATGACCCCATAGAACAGAGTAGAACTGTGATGTATGGTTTCAAAGGCTATAAATCTGTGTGTAACCAGACAGCCACATCTTTCTCCATCTGGTGTGTTAAAACACCAACATTCCGGTCAGTAGCGGAACACTTATCCACTTACACAACCAGGGCTCCTTCATCAACAAACACTCACCCTGAGATGGCCAGAAATCTTTTGGACCCTTGACACACTGGAAGAATCGATGGCTACTGGCTCCTTAGGGTGAGAGTAGAAGAAACAGACGTCAATAGAGAGAAGCTGCTTTACCACCGGGAAGTCAATAATGAAATATATGCCATCCTAGCAGCCTCTCCTTGGCACCCAACTTCCCGTTGATGTGTTTCACCCTCCATATTCCAATCCACAAGCCACACATGTAATCCCTATCAAGGGGGGAGCAGTTGGGGTGCAGGTAAGAGAGCCTTTAAAGTGAATATGAAATAAACAACCTAAACCACAGTGAGTGCAGCAGAAAGAGAGTAAGACTGACATCATAGCCAAAGTATTGGCCTGCTGGACGACCATGTACAACCAGTTTTAGATAAGATGCAACCAGAATGTTCCGTAGAACCAAGGAAGGCGAGCTTTCGACATGTCGTCAGGAAAGGTCAGTCTTTTGAAAAGAACCTTACGTTTGGGGAAGTAGAGGGTCACTAAGAATGAGGGAAACACTCAGAGAGATGGACTGAGGTTGTTGACACCACAGTGGACTCAGACAGACCAGTGACCAGGAAGATGGCACAGAACCAGGACACACTTAGTTCTGTTATACATAGCATTGCCCTGAGGCGGCACCCACTCAGTGGCGACTCACGATAACCACAAGAACCAGAGGGGATGCAAGTCTTCCCACTCAGTTGCAGTAGCATGAAAGGAATCCACTATTGAACGTGGTGGGAAGCAACTGAATGCAGCACAAGTCATAGCAGACTGCTAGCGCGTCCATTCTAGCTCAGTGACCTTCTGTAGAGTTTTCGAGGCGGTTAATATTTCGGGGAGCAGCGAGCTTTGCCTTCCTCCAAGGCAGCTGGTTGGTGGGTGTCAACTGTTGACATTGCAATTAGCAGCCCAATGCCTAATCCACAATTCCACAAGGGCCACGTGCACACACAAAGGAGCCCTAGTGGCGCGGACATTCAGCACCCAGCTCCTAACAAGGGTTGGCCATTCAAACCCGCCAGCTTCTCTGTGGGAAAACGAGAGGCAGTTCACTTCCATGAAGATTGCAATTTAGAAAACTCTCTGGGGTAGTTCGACCTCGTGCTACAGGATAAATATGAATTGGAGTTGATTCTACAGGAATAGGATATGTTAAATGCCTCTGGTGGAAATACCTTGGTCCTTGGCTACCCATGAGAAAGCATTCACGCCGAAGCCTGGGTAGCGATCCAAGTGAGTTTTTATAAAGGATGAAAGCAGTTTCAGGCGTTACAGTAAGCTGAACACAGGCACCCTCGTGGCACTGCACACCCACACGTGGCCACTGGAGGCCAGAGAAACCACTGCACTGCAGAGGTGCAGCTGGAAAGGAGGGGGCAGGGAAGTGTGTGGGGGGGGTTGCTCCTGATTCTGACATTTAGGACCCTTCGCTGGGAGGCGTGGTCAACAATACTGGCTGACCCCATTGGCTGAATTCAGCCCACCTGGCCTAGATTGGGGCCCTCCCAAGTGTACTGGTTTCCTGTGTCAAACGCCTGAATTTGCACATGCCCTCTAGCCTTGATCGGCTTCCAACTTCCTGTAAGGTGGGGAGGGAGGCCTTGCCATGTAGAGGAACAACCCCTAGTTCCTGTTCTACTCCCTAACAGACACACACACACACACACACACACACACACACACACACACACACGGAGCCCTGGTGTCACTGTTGGGTAAACATTGGGTCATGAACTGCGAAGTCATGGGTTCAAATCCACCTGCAGGTCCACAGGAGACAGATGAGGCTGTCTGCTTCTGTAAAGCTGGACAAAGTTCTGGAACCCCTATAGGGTTGTTAAGAGTTGGAATTGACTGGATGGCAGTAGGTTTGGATTGTACGCTCACACATGCACACATACACACACATACACACACACTTAATTGCTTTTACATTGTAAAAATAATGGCCATTTAATCTATAGGTTTATGCCCATTATTTACAACATCTGTACTTACGGCTCACCTTGTTCTCTGCACCTTCGATCCCACTCTATTTCAACTCTAATCTCTTACCTTGTAATCTTATGTTACTAGAAAAATAAAACTGTTTCCTTTGTCTTCCGACTGGGGAGAGAATGGCCCTTGGCTAAGAATTTAATCCAACTCCTTCCAGAAGTAATTACAAAGCTTCTGTTAGGTCTGTGTGTGGTTATGAGAGCAGTTCTTAAGAGGCACAAAACGGGAAAATGGGCCCATTTCTTATTGCCAACAGGCCCTGAGGGTGGAAGTGTAAAGGGTTGGAGTACTAGCTCTGATGGTCAATTACCGGAGGTGTTGATTACATGTCAGTGAAGAAGCTTTGAAAACTGTGGCTGTGTTAGAAAAATATTTGTCTTACACATTATGGGTTTAGCCTGTAATGTCTCTCATAAATAATGCCTGTCCCTGGGAGTCTGCAATTCACTGTGGGGTGAAGACCCTGGGAGGATTGGACTCGGGGTGTCCACCTCAGCTGGGACAGGGGATGCCCACGCCACTGTTGACTTTCCTGCCTGGCTCCGCTGGGACATTGTTCGAAGCAGAATAACTGGGAGCTGTTACATGTTCTGCTGGCAGGAAGGGAGGAAGGTACTCAATGGAGCTCAATCCCTGGAGGGAGACCGAAAATCTTCCTGAAATGTGAGCAAAGGATTACAGGAAGGAGGGCAGAAACAAAAGAGACTTTCACAAGAAAGAAAAATAAAACCCTAACCCACAGCCTTCAAGTTGGATTTCCCTAGAGTGTCCAAGGGTGTGAATCTTCAGGGGGACAGACGGCCTCGGAGCAGATAGCCTGGGAACATATCGCCTTCTCTTCCTCCTGTGGATATGGACCACCAACCCAACGACTAGCGGTCCAAAGCTTACCCAACGAGCCGAGCAGAACCCCTTAATTCACCATGAGGAGCAGATGCCAAATACAGAGCCATGGCTAGGAGCTGGCTTTTCCCCTGGACTACAGACAAAGTCATATTCCGTGTAGAGTTTTACATGTTTGAGTTCTCATATGATCATTTCTCTTGGAGACTACAGACGTGGTGCATACACACTGGTGGCATTCAATTTATGTGCACCCTTGAGAAAACCATTTGAAAGCAGTTCTTACAGAGAGGAAATTAAAGGCACGCGTTCTTACTTTGAAAAACAAAATCCTTATTATCAAATGAAGAGAATCACCTACAAATTAGAGACAACACTAGGTGAGATTTCTCTGACCTTTACAGGAATTCATATACTTTAATTCAAAAGATTGTAGGCAGAAGTGGAAATGTGAGAGTGCTAAGCATAGTACATAGAAATGATAATAAAAATAGGCTCTTCCAGGTACAACAGTGAGAACATACATGTCTAAGTATCACAAACCCTCCCCACTAATCCCTACCTCCCCATCCACCCACCCACACATGCACATAACACATTGAAATGACTGATGGAATATAAGCAAAGAAATGTATCAGAATGCCTTTGGTTTGTTTCCCTATCAGTGGAATGTGTTAAAGGTTTCAAAGATGTCAAAGCCACCATGTGGGTCTTGGTCCATTGCCTCATCGTTCATTGCTTCTGCATCTGCCCTTTGTATCTATTTGCTTTCCCTCCAGTTCTTTTTCTTTCTCCTAGCAGAGCAACCAAGGAGTCCTGGTGGCACAGTGATTCTGTGTTGGACTACTAATGGCAAGGTCAGCAGTTTGAAACTACCAGGTGCTTTTTGGAGGGCAAAAACAAGGCCTACTACTCCCGTACAGAGAGACAGTCTCGGAATCCCACAGTCACAATTCCACCCTGTTCCACAGGGTTGCTTGAATCAGAATCAACTCCAGGGCAGTGAGTTTGGTTTGGGGTTGGGTAAGTCGTGCAGCCAGTTTCAACTCTACCATGTGGCACAAATCAGGTGACACCATTGACATGGTTAGGGAGCCTTCCTTATTAGCAGATCTGTACAGTGTCTTCCTCTCTCCCTGCCAGAGGAATCAGTGGTATTGTAGGAAAGTAAGAAGGAGTGTTTTGAAGTCTAGGCTGGGTCACAGGAATTAGAAGAAATATGCTGGATTTTAGTTCATAGAACTGAGAGGCACAATCATTGGAAATAGGTTCTAAGATTCAGATATAAAAATCAAGTTCATTGCCGTCAAATCATTTTCAATTCATAGAAGTTCTATAGTATAGAATATAACTACTCAATAAGGCTGTATGTAAATATAAAGCAGACTTGTCTTTTAAATATAAAAAGACTTGTCTTTTACCAGCAGAGTGACTGTTGGGTTACCAACTATGATCGTTAGGTTTATTGTAAGGTAACCAGACGTCCCACTTTTGGCGGGAGAGTACCGATTTTAAACAATTTTTCCCGCGTGCCACGGCATTTTTAAAAAGTCCCAATTATTTGAAAGAATGCACGACAAACTAGGGTTTACGGTTTTCGGCTGCCATGTGGCTATTTCACCAGGATATGAGTTTTATCAATGGTGTACCGCTTTTGTCCCTCTTTACCAATGTTAAAATCTGGTCACCTTAGTTTATTTGACAACCTGGCTAGCAGGAGCATGTGGGATGAATCAGGTCACAGTTTGATTGGAGGGCAAAGAGATAAATGGCTCTGCAAGGCCCACCCCATCTCTCTTGCTCTCTGGTGATCGAGTGTGCTGCTGCTTTTGCTAGTTCTCTGTCTTAACCTGTGAGCTACACTACCCGTGGGCCAAGCCAACCCGTGGATGTGGTCACTAGAGCTTGAGGCTCCTTCGCGCCCTGCTTCACCAGGCTGCCGGTGTGTACATCACTTGAGCTTGAGGCTGGTGGATCCTGTCAACTTGCATTGCTTTTGTTTGATAGCCCATCTGGGACTGCTTCACTAACCTCCTGAGCTACTGACTGTAGATGACCCACTCTGCTGTTTGCTGTCTGTGGGGAGACTCTGCTTGTCTTGCCCAAGGGAGGACTCCACTGCCTGCTTCCCTGACCTTGGATCCAGCAATCCATGTGAGTTAAAGGACTTCCGGTGTACTAACTGTTCCTTGGAAGTGAGTTGAATTTAACCCTCTGTACTGCTGTGTGAATTAATTAGCTGTTATATTCCTTCTCACTGTGTAAACATATATATATATATATATATTATCATAAATGTCCTGGTTTTGTTTCTTTAGAGAACCCTGCCTAGCACACCAATGCAATGCTTAACCCGCTAAGCCATCAAGTCTCCTAATATTCATATGTTGTCGTTGTTAGATGCCACCGAGTTGACTCTTGCTCATAAGACCCTATGCATTATAGAACAAACCACTTCCTATTCCTGTACCACATTCAGAAGGGTTGTGTGTCAGCTGATTGCTGCATTCCCGTTGTCACTCCATCTTCTTGAAGGTCTCCTCCTTTCAGCTAACGCTATCAAATATGATGCCCTTTCCTAACGTCGGCTGCACTTCCTCCAAGACAGATGCATTCATTCTTCTGGCAGTCCATGACATTTTTAATGTTTTTCTCCAACACCCTAATTCAAATGTGCAAATTCTTCTTCAGTCTTCTGTATTCATTGTCTAAGTTTCACATGTATATGAGGTGATTGAAACGTTATGGTTTGGGTCAGGCACAACTGAGTCCTCAAAGTGATATTTTTGTTCTTTACCATTTCAAATAACTCTTGTGTAAATTTGCCCAGTGCAGTATGTCACTTGGTTTCATGACAGCTGCTTCCGTGAGCATCGATTGTGAATCCAAATAGAAGTAAATACTTGACAACTCAATCTTTTCTCCATTTGTCATGCTTCTGCCAAGAGTGGCGTATATAATTCAAAATGAGGTCACCAAATTCAAGAACATTGGGCATAGTGAAATAGTTACTGAATGCAACCATGGCCGTCAGTAATGATGAGAACTCACAAAAGAAAGTTCTGGAATTGGTAGGAAAGAGCATAGAGCAAAACAACGCCTACTGCCATTGAGTTAACTCTGATTCATAATGACTGTCAGGTTCTTGGTGCTATAAGTCTTTATGAGAACAGACTCTTCATCTTTCTCCTGAGGAGTAACTGGAGGGTTTGAACTACTGACCCAGAAGTTAGGAGCCACCGGGACTTTTTAGCTAAAATGCTTCTTGAGCACAGGAAAATTCTGGAAGCCAAATAAAAGAATCTGTGGTGACTTTTCAGGTTGTTTTCAAAGGAATTGACCCCCCAAAAAATGTGTGTTATTTAGAGAAAATAATGTACACTCAACCAGAACAATAGTTATCAACTTAAAGTGAACGTCTGCCACTCAGAGGCACCCACATGAGACATTGAATTGTTAAGTGGCAGGGACAGATCATCCATACACTGAGAAAGGTAGTGGCAAGAGCTTTGTAACTATGACGGGAGTAACTTGGTTTTGACTTCTGACATATCTTCTGTGGGGATGTTTATTGAGTCTTGACCATAATGCTTCATGAAAACATAACATAAAGTCGGCTCAAAGGCCTTTCCAAATACTTGTGAAGAAATATTTTGTGAGGAAACTGTTGTTCTTAGCTGCCTTTAGGTTAGCACCTGTCTCACAGCAACCCATTAAGAACAGAATGAAAGAGTGCCTAGTCCTGGGTCACCCTGGGGATGGGTTGTTGGATTGTTTTGATTGGCTAATTTTCAGAAGTACCTTGTCAGGTTTTTCCCTCATAGTTTGGAAATTCCACTGACACCTGCTCATTGTCATAGGAACCTGCAGGCCTCCACAGACAGATGGTGGTGGCTACACATGCAGGACATTGACAAGCTGCTGACGCTGGGTCTTTCTTATGGAAGCTGAGAACTCTCCCGAGCATGCTTCTATGATGGTAACTACCCTTCAGTAGATGCTTTTCTGCTTAAATATTATGGTCTGTAACTGAAATCTTAAGCTGGGTCCTCTACAGCAGCAAAAGCAGTGACCCTTATATAAGTATATCAAGAAGGAAGTTTCTATCAAGAAAAATGCCTCACACGGTTGTAGGAGCAGGTAAGTCTGGTTCAGTTCAACTCTTGGGTCATGTATTAAGCAGGGGCATTTCCTGAGCCATGAAGCTGCCAGGACAGATGGACCAGGAAGCAGGAAGATGAAGCAGGAAAACCATAGGCTAGTGGTTCTCAGCGGATCAGGCCTGCGGCTGGCAGAGTTTG
>NW_022105908.1:4867358-4880415 GCF_000313985.2 Echinops telfairi | reverse complement strand
TACATGCCTTTATTTGGACATCTATAAATGCCCTTTGCCTCCTAGTTCTTTCCTCTATTTCCTTTTACTTTCCTCTAATCCCACTATCATGCTCAGCCTTCATTTGGGTTTCTGTAATACCTCTTGGTTACATTTCCCTTGATCATGCCTTACCAGGCCTCCTACACCCTCCTCACCACCGATTTGGATCACTTGTTGTCCCCTTGTCCCTTGGTTTGTTAACACCACTTCCTTTCCTCCCACCTCGCCCTCTCCAATGACCCCCAGAACCGTCGGTCCCATTGTTTTCTCCTCCACATTATACATACAGTCTATCTTATTTATACAGATTTGTGGACATAATATCATGCACAAAAACAAACCAGAGCAAAACAAAGCAACAAAAGAAAATAAATCAACAACAAAAACAATAACAAAACAACAACAACAAAGAAAAGCCTGTAGTTAGTTCAAGGACTGTTTGTTGGCCTTTTGGAGTGTTTTCAAGTCAAGTCTGATGGGGTGCCAAGACCTGACCCCAAAATCTATTTTTGGTATTCCCTGGGGACTTTGTTGCTCTGTCCCCCCTTGCTGTTCTGTTGTACTCCCTTAGTGTTTTGCCTTGGTATGGTGGGGTCAGATCGGGCACAATTCTCACACTGTGCCTCCAGTGTTGTTATAATATCTATGAGTGTCCAATTAAAAAGAGTAGCCTATGAAAAATAATGAATAAAAATCCTAGTTTGAGAGAAAGACAGTAATAAAATTAATGCACTCCTAATGGGATTAAAAGAAAGAAGCATGAATATCAAATGTCAGGAATGTAGAAAAGGAGCACATTATTAAAACTACTACATATATTAGAAAGGGAATAGTAAAATATTCCAAACAGTATTGCGCCAACACTTTTTAATAACGTGGATACAGAAGGATATAATTTATCAAAAATGATGCAAGAAAAAATAGACAATATCAATGGTTTCATAAAACTTGAAGAAAATGAAACCATAACTTATATTTTTCTCACAGATAATATTAAAGTCAAGTAGATTCACTGGAAATTTATAATCCTACACAAGTTCTTCTGAGAATAAACAGATAAGCTCTTTCCCAGTTTGTTTGATGAGGTTAGAAGACCTTGATACAAACACCAAAGTCTGGAAGAATACACTTGCTAGATATTGAACCAGCAAAGGGCTTTTCTCCAAAATACAACAAGCTTTTATAATTCGATCAGGAAAGGGCAGGCTGACATACAGAAAAACTGGGCAAAGCTCTGGAATAGATAAATATGCACAAAAAAAGATATCCAAATGACCAATAAACATGAAAAAATTAGTTCAACATCATTAGAAATCATAGAAATGTGAATTAAAGCCACATAGAAGTGGTTCTCATGAGAACTATGCCAAAACTTTCAAAGGCTGACTCTACCAATTAGGTGAGACTGGAGAGCAGGGCCTTTCATGCTTTCCCACTTGGGGCATGGCGTAGGTGTAACCACTTTGGGCACCGTTGGGCATTGTCTACTGAATTTAACGATTTGCTTCCCTATGACTCAACAAGTCCATTCCTAATTACGTACCCGAGGGAAATGGGTGCCCATGTGCAGCTGGAATTCCAAGAATGTTCATAGCGGTGCTGTTTTTGATGGCCTCCATGTGGCACAACAGAGAAACACACCAACAGTGGGAATGGACACACGCATTACGGGATGTTCATATGGTGAATTGTCAAATAGCATAAAAATGAACTAATCAGGGCTACATAAATCTCACATAGATTTATTAAAAGAAGCCAGAAGCAGATACCAGCAAAGGATGCAAATCTAAACATTGTGTGTTTGCTTTAGCGCTTTCTTGACAGTTATGCAACTGAATTAATCAACACACATGCACACAGACACACACACACACACACACACACACACACACACAAGAAAATGATGACCATAAAAATCAGGAGAGGATTGCCTTTGAAGAGAAGATATGTGGTGATTGGAGCTAGGCATAAGGGGTGTGGTAATGAAATGGGGGTGGTATCTGACCTCTGACTTCGCAAGGGGGAAGGAGAATCTAACTCAACCTCAATCCAAGGCAGATTCCTATGGGGTGGACGTTAGCCATGCTTCCACCATCTAACAGTCTACCAGTTCTGACACCAAGGAGCCTTCCCCTGGCATTCTCTGCTGGTTTGATAATTCATTGCAGTGGCCATGCAGAGTTCACAAGCCATTTTCACCATATGAGTTTGTTAGAGAAGTTAACAGTCTATAATTCAATAGTTTTATATCAGAACACTATTCTTTTGGACAGGAGTGCTTCTTCTCATCCTTGTCCAAAGGCACACCCCTCACTTGTCTTGGGCATCTCAGCCATGCAGCACCTGGCCTGGGCTCTAGTTGGGAAAGTGCTACAAAGCTCCTTCTGTACTGCTGAGAAATGTCCAAAGGGCACTTCCATATGCCTTATCCCAGAGCCACTCTGCTCTGGCTCTCGTTCCATAGGTCAGCAAGCCCAGTTCCCCCAGTGAAATGCCTAGAGGTACCCCACTCTGCAAGGAAGCCTGCTGTTGAAGGCACTCCACTTTACTCACTCCGTGGGCCGGGAAGCTCGTCAGTCCGTGTTATGTTCCCCAGGCTGCCACCTTGGCTGTCCTTATTGGTGTCACAGCTGTCTCCTGGTTTGCGGAGGCTCAGAGCTCGGGGAAGCTCGGGGCCGAAAAAGATGTGCCTCATTCCTGGCTCTTCTTTCTTCATGGAGGTGTAATTTCCCAGGTCCTACTTCTGAAATGGCTCATTTTATCCCCAGTGGGATGGCAACGCTGACAAATCCCCTTATTCGTTTTTACAATCACAATGAGCCCTGTTCAGAATCATTCACAACTGAACCATATATTTCTATCAGCATCTTTCCCCATCTTCTCCTACCCAGACCCACCAATCCACCAGGACGAGAGGAAATAAATTCAATCGATCTGCATGGTCCCACTGAGCCATTTGATAGAAGTTACAAAGACTATGGCCTACCACTTGTCGGTCAGTCTGTCTCCGTGTGGTGGTTTGTATCTTGTTATGATGTTCAGAAGCTATCGCAGGGGTTTCAAATGCCAGCAAGATCACCATGTTTAATAAATCACTGCCCCATAGGAAGCCTTCTAAGGTACTAGTGGTGTTCTGTTCCCTGACTAGGTGATAAGTACATGGGTATTTGGATGTTTGTTTTGTGATAAATGTTTGAGCTATCTTTCCTTATTTCTTTTCTTACCCCTATTATTTTTAAGGTGCTATATATCGCAATAGAAAAGGTTTATAAACGCAATTGTTTTGATGCAAAAAAGGAAATGGTAAGGGACTAGAGAGTTGCAGACTGGCAATTTTAGAAGTTATTAATAAACTTTTAATAGTAAGAGCATTTTAATAATAACATTGAGTGGCTTAAATAATAATAAAGTTCATACTTAGAATAGAGCTATCTGTTTATTACAGCTACCCAATGATTGCCATTGTTAGCGACCCACCAAGTCAGCCCCATGCAGAATGGAGCAAAACCCTACCCTGTCCTGTGCTTTCCCCATAATCTCCTGTAGATCAGACCATTCTAATCCACTGGGTTGGTTTTCAGAAGTAGGTCACCAGGTCTTTCTTCCTCGTTCGTCTTAGTCCAGAAGCTGCACTGAAACTTGTTCCACATGCTAGCACCGTGCAGGTGTCCACAAACAGATGGGTAGTGGTTACCACTGAAATGCATAAACCAGGATTTTTCCTCATGACACTTGAGAATTCTAGCACTGAGCCACCACTATCCTCTGGCAACCTCATTTTCAATCACTGCCACCAGGTTGTGGTGCCTGGGACAGAAGGAAGGGATTGAGAAAACATAATGTGTATGCCTTGAAAGGGTCATTCCATTCCAGATATGTGAGTCAGGAAATGTCAGGAAGCCAGAGTACTTGAGATCTTTTGAATCTCACTGCACCTCACCCCTCTAGAGACCTTGCAAAGGTTGCTCTCTGTAAGAAAGAAAATGAGCGTATCTCACAAGTTGCTGTGTCTTTGATCGGGGTTGCTGCTGGGCGCTTCTGTTCAAGCTGCCCACATGCTGGGCACTCTCGCTGGGTCACATTGACTGCCCACTATCGCTGGGCCACAGGGTGCTAGGAGATGCAGCAGCTCCATGTCTCCCTAGCTAGACGTAGGCCTGTTACAGTGAAAATGAACTCTGCTTAGTCTGCTGCTGAATAGACAGCTGCCTACACCCCAGTTTCCCACGTACAGGTGCCAGGCACAGGGGTGGTTTCTGCTGCTGCTAAACCACTGTAGAAACCATGGGCACATCCTCCTGGGCCACCAGGACCACCAGGCACCAAGTCCTACCCACCCACCTCCTAGCCTCAAGGCCTAAATTTCCTCTCTTCCTCTAGAACAGGCAGAACTTGTGAAGTCACGTGTGACCTCTAAGTCAGTGATGGAGTCGTTCAGTAGTGTACACGGTTAACATGCTTATCTGCCAAATCACCCAGAGGTGCCTTGGGAGAAAGACCTGGTGATCTACTTCGGTCAGATCAGCCACTGAAACCTGTAGTATTAAATAAAATTGTCTCTGGGGGGTGAGGTGCCAGCCCCACCCGGTACTTGAACTCACTGGTTCAGTAATACTACTTCTGGGTTCAGTAATGCACAATTGTACGGTTGAGATATATAAGTATTATATTAAAGTCATCGAGAGCATGAGAGATAATACAATAATACAGTCAGGCATGATACATAGCAACATTGCTCACCTCAGCCCAGCTTGGTGGTCCACGTGGAGAGGGGGGAAGGGAAGGAGGGTAAGGGAACAGGGAGAGGGGAGTGACCAGGGAGTGAGCAGCAAGGAGCTCAGGGTCAGAGAGTCAGAGAGAGAAGTTCCGCTGACTCACACCTATATACCTTGTGGGGGCAATCCAGCCCACTAATTACAGGTAAAGACATACGTCACAGGACGGGGCTGCACTATAGATTACACAGCAATGAGTGGGTGGTCTAGGGGTTGGTCTCTGGGTCTCCATAGGAACATTATCAGTAGAGTGCAAACCCCACCTAGAGGAACCAAGCTAATGGTCCCAAAGCTTCAGAGAGAAGTAGGCCATTGTCCCCAGCAGCAGGGAGCAGGCCCAGCCCTGCTGTGGGATGAGACAGCAGTCTGGCAGCAAGTGTCTGACTTCTCCCCACAGAAACCCATGTGGAATCCTGCTGTGCACACACGGGTTTCCTGACTCTTCAGAGCATCTGGAAGTCATGAGATTCGGGGTTGCTTGACTAGGTTGTGTCTGGTCCATTCAACACAGTTATTCAACAGGCCAACTCCTACCTCTAGAGATTCTAGCACGCAAACGACGTTCAGACTCTGATGGCTGTGACAAGGCTGTCTGCCTCAACAGCAGGGCCCGTCGTCTTCCCAGTGTTGCCCAGGACTGTACCAGCAAACGCCTCCTTGGGCTCCGTTTTTCGGGTTTCTTCCGTTCTACATTCATAAGCACAGGAAGTATGTATCATCATCATCATAGCAGGGGTATTTTTATTCTGCCATTGTCACGTAATATTAGACCATTAAATTTTCTCAGGGTGTTACACAGCTTTTCTAATTATAATTCTAATGGCCGTGGAGTAACCCATGTGGATGTTCTTTAGCCGGCTTGACGTTTCCTTAATGAAATTGACTCATTCTTCCAGGGGGCATCTGAAGTCCCAAGTCTTCTGGGAAGCCTTCCCTGAATGCGACAGGCCTCAAAGGGGGTCCCCTCCACTGAATTCAAGAGAATTTTCGCTCTCTGTCAGGCGCTCAGCGTATGTTCTGCATAAACGTGTGTGTGCATTTGTGGTCAGTGTATATGCAACAAAACATTTGCCATTTTTAATACAGTTACTTGTACATGCATTTACCTGTGTACAAGGGAGTTCATGGGGGAAAATCCCATTATCTTTTCATTCCCTCTTTCCACAAACCTTTTGAAGACCCCCCCACCCCCACCCCACTGCCGGGTTGTTTCCTCGAGTTGCCATAACAATTGATCAGCTACTTGTAGTTTGGGGCCTTAAAGCAGCAGGAATGTATTCTTTCACAGTTCGGGAGGCTGGGAGTCTAAGATGAAGGTGTTGGCAAGGCCAGGTTCCTTCCGAACACTCTAGGGGAGGATCTTCTCAGTTTCTGGTGGCTGCAGGGTTTCCTTGGCTTACTGCTGCCTCACTCCAACCTCTACCCCTGCCTGTGCATGGCCTTCTGCCCTGTGCCTCTTTTTTAACCTGCTAGTGGCCCATATTGAACATGGTACCGGGCATGATGCAACACAATACAATTGGGGTCACAATGCTGGAGCAGGGAAGAGACTTCAGTACCAGTCATAGCAACAAGCCACCACCCCCTGGGTGGCCCCCGTGAAGTGGGGGGCATTGTTATGGGTGGATTTCGGGTCCATTGCAGACTCCTGTGCAGTCCACTGTTGACGGAGCTATGCTGTCAGGAGAAACCAGTCCTAGAGAAAGACGCCATGCTTGGTAAAGTAGAGGGGCGGGGATAGAAAGGAGACCGTCAATGACAGCATTGGCACAGTGGCTGCAACAATAGTCTCAAGCATAGACACAGTGTGAGCACGGTGCAAAACCGGACAGCGGTTTGTTCTGTTGCGCACAGGATCGCTATGGGTCAGAATTTTAAATCAATGGCATTTACAACCACATCATTAGGCCTCCTTCCACTCTGCCTTCCCAGCAGGAGTAAAGAAAGGTCCTAGTGGAAGAGATGATAATTAGGAGAATGAAGGTAGCTAATGTTAATGCAATTTAGATTAGTAACTTGAAAAGTATGAGGGAATATCTTACTGTCTATATTCAGCTGATGTGTGCAGCCAACGATTATGCTAAAAGTCCACCTCAACTACCTTCTAAGATCGTGTGGCTGATAAAAGAAGAAGATGTTGATTGAAGGGGTGACTTGGTATGGAATAGATAGTACCTTCTTCAAACACCTAAGCCTCCTATTCCACACTCTTTGCACCACAAAGCCTCCTGAAAGTAAGTACATTAAACTATCAAGTCCGGCTGGGAAGGAGACTCTGAGGAGCTATGTTAGAACCAACATCTGAGCACAGAGATTTTGACCCCCAAATCCAGCATCCTTCCTAGTGTGCCCCAGCCCCAAACAAGCCACAAGGACAAAAGCCACCTGCTGGGCCCTCTGCTGGAAGTTTTGTTGCCCTAGTACTTAGAGCCTTGTAACAGAGAATTGGCACTTACACTGGGAGCAATTACAGAGCTTGGAAACATCAGTTCAGATAAAATTAGATTTGACCTGAGAGATTGTTCTAAACACCAACTCAACCTCCTTTGATGTTCTGAATCCCATAAAATTGCACACAGCTCTCCCTTCCTGCCTTTAAAGTCAGCCTCTTCATCAGAGAAATGAAAAGGACCCGTTTTCAGTCAAAATCTTTAAAGCTCCTTCCCTGGAGGTGTTGTAACAGGCTGGCAGATGTGGCATCTGCTAGTTCCATCAAATGCCACAGCACTCAAGGTACAGCTATTAGCTGAGCTGTCGCTGGGAAAGGTGCTGCCCAGAGCCAGAGAAAGCTGGAAAGAGAGCCAGGGGGCTGGAGCTGTCATGTGGCCTGCCCAGGAGCCAAGCCTTGATCCCAGGGCTCTCCTCTTCTGGTGCCACGAGTCTCCGTCTCTTAGACTCTAGTCTTTTTCCTTCTGAGCTACTCTACCGTTCAAGCCTTCCTAATGGCTCTTATGACATCGGGAGCAGATTTTTCAGTTAGAGCATTTACAAGACTGGGGAAGAGAGACATTAGTAATTGGGAGATTTGCAACTCCAAAGCTCTGGGTTCAGAATCCATTGTCTTTCTCTTCCACAAGAGAGTAGAGACACATACGAGATCAGAAGGGCAGGAAGGTCAGAGGACAGGAGGGAACGTTCCCGGAGACCCAGGATATGCCTGCCTAGTTTACGTCTTGATCCCCAGCCTCAGCTCCGTGTTAGACACATAGTAGTTCGACTCGGGAAATAAAGCTAGTTGCTGTTCAGCCAGCTCCACTTCATGGGGACCCACGTGTGCCAGAGGAGAGCTATGCTCTGCGACATTTTCACTGGCTGGCTTCTCAGAAGGAGATCCCTAGGACTTTCTTCTGAGGACAAAGGAGACCTAAGTCTTGGGGGTTCTGAGACGATAAATCTTTATGGGAACAGGCAGCCTTATATTTTCCCCACAAAGCATTTGAACCGCCAGCCTCATGGTTAGCAGCCTAGTATTTAATCCACAGTGCTGCCAGGGATCCTAGGAAGGAAAGAAGGGAAATAAATAAATGGGCTGGTAGCTGATGGCACCTTTTCTCTGAGGTTTATGATCCTTTCTCAATGTGGTATTGTTTTCTTATAGATTCTGCTTTTTGTTTGGTTTTATCCAAGTGAAGAGGTTGGAGGTATCAGAAGTCTTCCTTGATAGGCTTGATGCGGGCGAATTGTGATTTTTTGCATTGGGTAATTTTTGTTAGGTGAATTTTCCCAAGTTCACAAAATAATAGCTAGGGTGTAAACTGAGACTAGGAAGGTGGCTGTCCATCAGATTGCATACATAGAGTTCTACTCTGTCCCCCACCTGCCCTGGTGGCATAATGCATTATGCATGGGGCTGATAACCACAAGGTTAACAGTTTGAAACACCAGAAGCTCCAAGGGAGAAAGAAAAGGCTTTCTACTCCAGTTAAGACTTACAGTCTCCGAAGCCCACAGGGGCAGGTCTATGGAGTTGCCATGAGTCGGAATCAACCCGATGGCAGTGAGGTTGGTTTTGAATTGGTCCCTTTTAGGTCTTTGCTTTCTCACTCTCTCTGCTCCAAAGGAAATTGATCTGGGCTGTATATTATTCCTTTGGTTTCAAAGCTGCAATTAGTAAATCTGACTGAAGGCTCATTCATTCATTCATACATTCATGATTGACATACAGTCAATCATTCAAAAATATTACTTGTGCTTTTATGCTACAAACTTTGCCGAGTGATGCTGGAAAGAATGGCGCTTAATCGCTGGTGTGAAGCACTCCCGCTGAATAGAGGAAACAAGAGTGTAGACAACTCCTGTGACTGATGCTGCACCCATGGTATCATCAGACCACAAAGGAGGGAGGAGCGAATTTTGATTGATGGCATGAGACTGAAGATTTCATAGTCAAAAAGATGAGACTAGACATGAATTTTAAATATGTACAGGATTTCACTAGGTTTTTGGTGGAACGAGGAATGGGGGCAAGTGAGTGGTTAAAGTGAACTTACTCCAGGCAGAGGTTTAAGTCTAATCAATTAAGATGAAATCCAAAGTTCTCATCATGGGCTATAAAATCATCCAGATCAACCTAATCCCACCCTTTGTCTCTTTCACCCTTTAGTTGCCCACGGCATTCACATGTCCCTTCTTTGGTGCCTAATGCCTTGGAGACCTGTTTCCATCACAGGACATGTGTAGCTGCTGTTCCTGCTGGGTGAGAAATTCTTCTCCAAGGTCTTCAGGAACCTTCTTCAATGCCAGTGCTCAAGTCTCAGCTCAAATGCTTCTAAGAAGAGAGGTGCTATTGTAATCTCCATTTTACAAATGAGGAACTATTCTGTAATGATTAAGTAACTTACCCAAGGTCACCCAGCCATCAAGTAAAGTTGCCAATATTTGGATGTAGGCAGCCTTTGCTTAGAGACCTTATGGACCTACAATGCTTCTCTCTAGCCTGAAAGTATCTTACTGACACATTTGCATGTAGACCTCCATGAAGAGTGGGTCTCTGTCTTGTTCAAGCTATACTTCTAGAACCTAGTACAGGACTTAGCATACAGGAGGTGAGAGGTTGAAAACGGAGGACAGGGCTGTGCACCGGCCAGAGGAAGGCTGGGGCGGCCCAAAGGCCCCTCTTGTTGGTTCAGCACCAAGATGAGAGGTTGGAGACGGAGGCGTGGAAGAGAGATATAATTTAGCCAGGAATGTGAAGTTGAGAAAGATTTTATTGAGGCAGGAAAAGAAGTCCCAGGAGGGAAAGGATTGCAGAGAAAGGGACGGGGGCATCTTGAACCCCCGGGCAGGTTCCGAGACCCAATGAGTTAGGTCAGGGAAATCGAGCCTGGCAGTGAGGGAGTGGGACATCTATAGGGCTTGAGCCAAGGACGTATGTGCTGCTAAGGGGAAGGAGGGCTTTCTGGTGCTGCAGCTGCAGGGTCCGAGTCAGGATGTGGTCTGTGAGTAAATCGTCCTGGAACACTGAGGGAAGGGGCTGCACAGACCCGGCCCGGAGAGATAAGCTCCTTGGAACGCTGGAGGCAGGGACTGCATAGTCCAGCTCTGGCCTTGAGAGGCGGGGGGGAAGGGGCTGCACAGTCCAGCAGGCTGTCTTTCAGGAGAGCTGGGGGAAGCGGATGCATGGTCTGACCAGGCCCAAACAGGAGGCATGCAGAAAATATTAATTGAATGAACAAGTGAGCAAATTGATAGGTGAGAGAAGGTGCATTTAAAAAAAGTATTTGAGGTATACTATTTCATGCTACTTCTAGATAAAGGATTCATAAAGGTGCTTATGTAACTGCTCTTCTGGGAACTGTGTCCCCATTTGTACCCTTTCATCCAAAGTAGTACAAGTGTTGTTGGAAGTTCAGGATAGAGAGGAGTAGATACAGTGGCTGGATGATAAGAAATTGGGGAATTTGAGAGCTTTGGTAGGGAGAGGATCCTTGTAGTCACCCCAAATTACATTATATCAATGAATGTCCACTCCTCACCAAGTAAGATAGTAGGCATCACTTTGTGGAGGTCTTTTCCACAAAGCAATGTTCGATGAAGCTAACTTCCTAGAAGGTCCCCACGGTGCCAGTAACCTAGAAGCCCACATCAGCTGACCAAGCCTAGATGGCCATAGCAGATGGTGTTAATCCGCCTGAAATGACTCAAGCTATCTCTGCAGTCTGCTGCTCTCCAGCTCGATCTCAGCGACAGGTCACTGATTTCTTCCCAGGGATATGCTGCTCTGTTCATTGAACGACGTCATCTTGTCTGGTAGGCTCTCCGAGATGGCAGTGGTTCTAGGGTGGTGATTACTGTTCCTGGGAAGAGCCTCTCAGGCAGAGCCCAGAGGTGTTGTGCGCCCAGAGAGCAGAGTCCAGGCTGCCACTAAGAGAGTCTGACTAACAGGGCAGTCTTCCAATTGCTCCCCATACCCTCTTATTTCCCAGTCTCAAAGAGGAAGTTACAGCATCTAATGGTTGGCAGTTCTTGCTCTCCTTGCTCTCTAGCAAGTAAACTCTTACAGATTCAATTAAATAAGTGAAAATGGACTGGGTTTAGAAAGTTACACTTTGGCTTACGTAACCAAAGCAGGAACAACCATATATTCATTTGAAGCCCTGAGTAGTTGGGAAGTCAGTGTATTTGATTGCTAACCAAAAGTTTTCAGTTTGACTCCATCCAGAAGCACCTCCATAGAGAGGCCAGGTGGTCCATTGAGCAAACAAAACCAAAAAACAATCAGCACAGCTCTGCCCTGACATGCATGAGGTCTTCCATAAGGTGGAATGGGCTCAAGAATAAGTTTGTTTTGTTTGTTGAATATACTAGTTACTTTTTGCGTGCCAAAAGCTTTGAGAAGCCCTTTTAAGGCATCATCTAATTTAATTTCAAAGCAACTTGATGTTATGGGAACTCTGTCTTCCCCATTGCACACATGAATGGCTGAGGGACCGAAAAGTTACCAACTTCCTGAAGTTCGAATAAGCAGCAAGGGGCATCGTCTGTATCTGCTGAATTACAAAGTTGGAGTTAATTACTATTGTGCTATGCAGTGTCAGGTCACCCAATAAGCAATGCAAGCATGGGCTCACCTGTACCTACTTACTAATCTACAGTGAACAATTTCACATGTTTTCACCATGTGTAAGATTCAGCTTCTTGGTAAGGCTGGCATCTGTCTCTTCCTAATCTACAGAAACAAAGCCTTTCTCAAGTTTACAGAGACCAATAAGCAAGGTCAGCCTGGGCTTACTTATGCTTACTTACTCCTCTGTAGTGATTGGTTCCAGAGATACTGAAATCCACTTGCAATGGTTCACTACAGATGAATACATAAGCACAAGTAAGCCCGTGTTTACTTTGCTTACTGACTGCCCTCTTCCGTCAAGGGATGCTGTGTTGATAGGAACATGACTTTCAGTCTCTCCAGAGGTGTCCCAACCTGGACGCTGGAGGCCCCTATCTTGACGTCTGCTGTGTTTGAGTAGGACTTGGCAAGTTTACTTTCTTCTATTTAAAACACAGCAAGGCTGCGTTTCCTACTTTCATTAGTATGTTGTGCCTGCTGTAACAAGACCGGACTGAGCTGGTGACTTAGAGCTTCTTCCATAGGTCTGGATACCAGAGGTTCCAAATCAGCCACCAAGCTGAAACCACCAAGGAACCCTGGTGGCAGAGTGGACTACACACTGAGCTGCTAACTGGAAGGTTGGCAGTTTGAACACCTGTGCATCCTCTAGAGAAAGATGCCTGCCCTCATAACACATTTTTTTTTAAGTCGCAGAACCCCACAGGGGCAATTCTACTCCGTCCTAGAGGGTGGCTATCCTTCAGAATCAAGTCCATGGCAGGGAGAGTTTGAAGCAGAAGCCAAATGTTGACAGGGTCATTCTCCCTCCAAAGGTTCTAAGGGAGAAACTGTCCTCTGCCCCCTTTTTTATTATTAAAAGATCACTTTATGGTGTTGACAAACTCAGGGATGAGAGATCAACAAATGATCTAAAATCGATGGTGAGGATGGTTAGGAGGTCTGGTAGGGTGTGATCAAGGGCATTGTAACCGAGAGTAATTACTGAAACCCAAATGAAAGCTGAGCATGATAGTGGGACAAGAGGAAAGGAGAAGGAAATAGAGGAAAGAAGTAACAGGCAAAGGGCATTTACAGAGGTCTAAGTACAGGAATGTACATATGTGAATATATTTATATGTGACAATGGGAAAATAGATCTATGTGCTTATATTTGTAGGTTTACTATTAAAGTAGCAGATGGACATTGGGCCTC
>NW_022105908.1:4848353-4866746 GCF_000313985.2 Echinops telfairi | reverse complement strand
ATCTACATATAACCTCCTCCCTGGGGGACAGACAACAGAAAGTGAGTGAAGGAAGACATCAGACATTGTAAGACATGACAAAATAATAATAATTTATAAATTATCAAGGGTTGATGAGGGAGGAGGAACGGGGAGGGAGGGGAGAAATGAGGAGCTGATACCAAGGGCTCAAGTAGAAAGCAACTATTTTGAGAATGATGAGGGCAACAAGTGTACAAATGTGCTTGACACAATGGATGTGTGTATGGATTGTGATAAGAGTTCTATGAGCCCCTAATAAAATGATTAAAACAAAATCACTTTATTGGGGGTTCTTACAACTCTTATCACAATCCATACATCAATTGTATCAAGCATATTTGTACATGTTGCCATCATTATTTTATAAATAATTACTTTCTATTTGAGCCCTTAGTATCAGCCCCTCTTATTTCCCTCCTCCCCTTCCACCCTTGTGATCCCTTGGTAATAAATTACAATTTATTTAGTTAATAATAAATATAAATATTTATTATAAAGATGCTTTTAAATAAAATAAATTTATTATAAATAAAATATAAACAATAAATTTATTCATTTGTAAATAAATTACAAATTACTATTATTTTCATATCGTACACAGATATCATACATATCTCCTCCCTTCCCCCACAGTTTCTGTTGTTCGTCCCGCTGACGTGGAGGGGTGTGCTTAAGTGTCCTTCATTGCCGTCAGTTCCCTCTTCCTCCCCACCTCTCCCCACCTTCCCCCTACCCTCCTGATATTGCTGCTCCCATACCTGTTCCTGGATTCCGTGTGTCTTGAGCTCATATCTCTTATCTGTACCTGTGTACATGCTCCTGTTTAGCCCATTCATGAGAGTGGGGAGTGAGGAAGCCCCAAGGAACCAGAGGAATATTGTGTGTTTCATCAGTGTTGTACTGTGCCCTAGTTGACTTATCCTTTCCTTGTGACCCTACTGTGAGGGGATGTCCCATTATCTACAGATGGTTGTTAGGTCCTGTCCGACCCCTCATTTTCAACAATATGGGTTTTGTTTGTTTGTTTGTTTATTTGTTTGGGGTCCTCTGATGCCTGTTACCTGATTCCATCGACACGTCATGATTGCACGGGCTAGTGTGCTTCTTCCATGTGGGCTTGTTGCTTCTCTGTGAGATGGCCGCTTGTGTAACTTCAAGCCTTTAAGACCCCAGATGCTATATCTTTAGATAGCCGGGAAACATCTGCTTTCTTTACCACATTTGCTTATGCACCTATTTTGTCTCCAGTGATCATGTCAGGAGGGTGGGCATCACAGAATGCCAGGTTGTTAGAACAAAGTGTTCTTGAGTTGAGGCGGGGCTTGAGCAGAGGCCTGAAGTCTATCCACTACCTCAGTGTATTACCATATAAATATGTGTACATAGGCCAATACCTCTATTTTTATTAATTAATCTTTTTACATATGTACACACCTATGTTTATAACTCTAGCCATAGCTTTGCTTCCTAGATCTTTCCCCTGTTTCCTTTTACCTTCTTCCTGCACCACCATCCTGCTCCCTCTTCTTCTGCCTCTTAGTAAGTCCTCTCAGCTAGATTGCTGTTGCTCCAACACCCCCAGGATCTCTACATCCTCCTCATTGTTGATTTTAAGTCCTTTGTTGTTCCCTGTCTATGGCATTGTTTTCTCACTGCTCCCTTCACCCACCTCCTCCTCCCTCCAAGTCCCCCTGGAACCACCGGTCCCATCGCTTTCTCCTCAGGCTTGCTCCCCATGCCTGTCTTAGTTAGGTAGGTGAACCAGCAGTAATATAAGAATAACTAGGGCTGCTGGTAGCCAACAACTTTCACTAGCTTGTGGCTGTATCATTCCAATTTCAGTCTCCATCGTCACAGGACCATCTACTCTATGTAAATGCCTCTTATAAAGAGATCTGAGATTACATTTAGGGCTCACCCAGATAACTCAGGGCAGTCTCTTTAGCTCAGAATCATTCATTACCACTGTAAAGACCTCCTTTTCCAACTAGGCTGGTGTTAATAGGTTCATAAATTAGAACCTGCTACCTTTGGCCATTATTTAGCCTACTACATGTGGAAATCTCAGGACCAAAATGCAAAGCTGCAGAAATACCTGCTGCTTTTTGGCTTTGTCAGAGTTGACTTAGACATTAATTGCAAGAAATGTGATCAGGACCGAGGTGTGGCCCATTAGCCAGATAGGCAGAGTATCATTAAACTCCAAATTAATTCTGTTACATTCAATAAATGTGTATTTTAATGAGAGGGAAGGAACTTCTGGGTACAGAGAGTGACACAAGGGAAAAAGAGACGTGTAACAAGGCATACTACACATTATCACTTTCACTGGGATAAGAACAGATGACTCTCAGGTTGGTTTGGTCCAGCCCAACTTAACTAAGAATCAAGGCTTTCTATTCTGAACAACCATCATCATATGGTTTGCTTGTCTGGGGTCCTTCACATCCAAAAACGCCTCCAAGAATCCTGGGATGGTTTTCCATGTGGAGAAGCATCTGGAGAATGTGAAAAGGCAAGTGGACATTGCTCCTGATCAGCCGGCAATGTGCTAGCAGCTCGCTGTGGAAGTTCCTCGGTGGATGGTCAAGAGATGAAAACTGTTACAGCTCCTTGGTAGAGGGGATGTTCAGTTCTCACATCAACAGGAAGGGAAAATCTTCAAGGATGACTCAGCTCACACAGTACCACCTCGTACTAGGGACAGATGGTGCTCCTGTGAGCATAGGGTGCTGGTCCCTTATTAGTGCCTGTTTGGTCCCGGCTCATGAGTCATTGCGTGGTCTGTTCTTATTACTATTATTACAAATCTATAAGTCTTAAACCTTTGATCTTGGCTATAGAATTTCAAAAGGCAAAACTTTGGCCCCATTGTTCCATTTCTGCTTTGACTGTTGTTACTTGCCATTGGGTTGGTACTGACTCATGACGACTTCATGTGCAACTGAGCAAAAGGCTGCCTCGTCCTGCACCATCTGCATAAGTGACCCCATTACCTAGCCTGTTACCTTCCAACTCACTGGGTTCATCTTCCCACATTGGGAGGGAGCTTCAGAAAGTCCATGGAAAAATCCCGTTACCTTTCTATCCCATTTTCCATGAACTTTTAGAAGTCCTTTTTCATTTGAGGGCTAAGGTGCACCTGCCCCAAGCCATGCTCATTTCAATTGCCTCATATGCATATGAAAATTGGATATTGAAAAAGGAAGACTGGAAAAGAGTCGAGCTTGGTAAAGTTGTGGGGCAAGAGAGCAGAGGAAAACCCTCGGCAAGATTGATTGACATAAGACCAGTTGTGAGGATGGTGCAGGACTGGGCAGTGCTTCATTCTGTCGTCCTGTGAGTTCACTACGAGTCAGAACTGACTCCATGGCAACTCACAACAACACTTGTTTGGAAGTAGATATCCAGGCCTTTCTTCCTATTCCTCTTACAGTGGAAGCTCTGGTAAACCTGTCCATCATGGGTGACCCTGCTGATGTTTAAAATATCCACAGTATACTTTCTGTAACCATAGTAATGCACAAGCCACAGCTTGTATGAGAAATAGGCAGGCAGGGTGTAGTGGTTCTGCATCAAGGAATTAAATCATGGCCTCTCATGTGAAAAGTGGAGGTGCGCACCACAATATTGCTTTGATTACTGCCATCTGTCAATAAGGATCCCACTCTATCTAGGACCTCAGAGAAAAGGTGCTTCTAGCTAACAGCTCACTTATTGGCTTTTCTTCCTTCCTTTGAATGATCCCTGATGGCACTGTGAGTTAAGCATTGATTGGTCTGTTAACCACAAGGTCAGCAGTTCAAACCCATTGATCACTTCTAAGGAGGAAGATGAGGCTGTCAGCTTCTGTAAAGATTTACAGTCCCAGAAACCCTGTACAATGTAACCAACTCCATTTTGATTGCTATAATAGAGGTATAATGGAAGGCTATGGGGCCATACAGGGCAGTGGTTAATTTCAACTGTGTAATTGGCAAAGGGCTTCAGGATGGACCATGCCAAAGTAGACCCACTGTCCTATTTTCATCTCAAAGACTTAAGAGGTTCTGCGACTACCTCAAAACTCTCCCCAAACACCTTTGCAGTACCAGGAAAAGAAAAAAAAAATAAAAATAAAACAAGTATTTGTTTTTGCTAACTAAACCTTTTTCTATATTTGTATACCTTTTTCTATATTTTCAAAGATTTCTCTAGAGTAGATACTTGTTGTTGTTGTAGTATGCTAACAAGTAGATAAGAAACAGAAATGTTCTGATGTGGGCCCAGTGAGGGTTTCATACTCCCTAGGGTCTTCTAATCAATGGATCAACTGATTAATTAAAGCACCTTTCCTGAGAACCGCTGTGTGTCCAATAGTAGTCAACTGTAAGCTCAGTCTAGGTGGCCTTGAGTATGATGGGACCTGGAGACTGGGACATTTAGAACGGAAATGATAACTTCAGGCATGATAAACAAAAGTAGTATGAATTTATTTGTGATTCCCCAAAATACTTGGTGAAAATCCTGACCCTGTGCCCAGGTGGCAGAGCAGTTACCCTTTGAGCTGCTGACCACAATCCAGCAGACCACCAAGTCTCTTTTTGTTATTACGCCATCTCTTAATTTTTCTGAGATGGCTGTCTCAAGGTACAATTGAGTGCATGCTATGGCCATGAATTTAGACAACAAATGTTACTAATAAATGGCATTGGCAAGGTGTTCCTTGAGACATTAGGTATGCCTTATTGAGCTTTGGAACCTCTAGATCCAGCATTGTTGTTGCTGAATATTAATAACTCATAACCATGTCTGAAGGGCTCCTGTAGTCATAGGGGAAAAACTACTATAAACATACATCCCTGGGGTGAGGTCCAGCAACTACGGCAGGGGCCAAACCCAATCCAGGGGTACATATGACAGCCAACTAAATAAGAGGGGGAAAGAAAGAGTTGGGGAAAAAGACATGGGTAGTGGGGGAGCAGGGCACTAACCCACCCAAGGGGAGGGTATTGTTTATATCTCCACAGGAGAGGGAGAGAGAGACCAGGCTTCAACCCAATGCGCCAAGACATGAATACAACATACCGACATGTACCAGGGAACCAGTAGAGAGGTCTGCAGGGCTGGCTCTAATCCCAACTATGTGGACACCTTCCCCCCTCTGCCCCCTGCCCACTCACCCGCCCTCAGAAGAATGCCTTCAGAGACCAGCACTGGGGTGCAGCTTGGGGAGAAGGGCACATCACATTAGAGCACATGGGATATGCAGCAGGGGGACCAGAGTTGTGAAACCCCCAGGGAATACCAAAAATAGACTTGGGAGACAGAGTGTGGCACCCCATCAGACTCAAGTGGAAAGCACTGGTAAAGGCCAATAAACAGACCTTGAACTATTTGTAGGCTTTTCTATTTTTGTCAGTGGCTTTGTTTTTGTTTGTTATTGTTTGGTTGATTTTGATTTCCATCATTGTTTTATTTGGCTTTGCCTGGTTTTTTTGCACTTATTAATGTATCTGCATGTCTATCTAAATAAAAGAGGTGGGATAAATAATTCAGAGATTAAAAGAATGGGACCAATGGTTCCAGGGGCATATGGGAGAAGGAGAGGTGTGAGAAAGGAAGGGTGAGGGGAAACCAACCCCAGGGATAAGGGAACAACAAGTGAACTAAAATCTATGGAAGGAAGGTTAAAGGATGCCTAGTGGGACTTAATCAAGGGCAATGTAACAGCGAGGAATTACTATACCCAAATGAAGGCCAAACATGATGGTGGGAGAAGAAGAAAGTAAAAGGAAATAGGGGAAAGAACCAGGAGGTAAAAGACATTTATACAGGCCTAGATACAGGCATGTACATATGTAACTATATATATATAATGAGAGGGGAATAGAACTATGTACTTATATCTATATGTCAAGAATCAAGGTTGTAGATGGACATTGGGACTCAACTAAAGTACTCCCTCAACACAAGAACCTTTGTTCTAACAATCCAGCATTCTGCGATGCTCACCTTCCTGACACGATCGCTGAAGACAAAATGGGTGCATAAGACAAAATGGGTGAAGAAAGCTGATGGTGCCTGGCTATCAAAAGATATAGTGTCTGGGGTCTTAAATGCTTGAAGATAAACAAGCAGCCATTTAACTCAGAAGCAACAAAGCCCACATGGAAGAAGCACACCAGTCTGTATGATCATGAGGTATCAATGGGATCAGGTATCAGGCATCTAAGACCCAGGACATGGAGTGGAGACCAAATGCCCATTGTAGACAATTGGGCATCCCCTCAAAGAGGGGTCACAGGGAAGAGATGAGCCAGTCAGGGTGCAGTATAGCACGGATGAAACACAGAACTTTCCTCTAGTTCTTTAGTGCTTCCTTCCCCCCACTATCATGACCTCAATTCACCTTACAAATCGGATTAGACCACAGCATGCACGCTGCTACAGACAAAAACCTGCAACAAAGGGAATCCAGGATAGATAAACCCCTCAAGGCCAACAATGAGAGTAGAGATACCGGGAGGATTAGGGGAGGATGCAGGGAGAAAGGGGGAATCGACCACAAGGATCAATCTAGAACCCCTACCCAGGGGGACAAATAATGGAAAAGTGGGTGAGGGGTGATGGAGGATGATGTAAGATATGGAAACAATAATCTATAACTTATCAAGGCTTCGTGAAGTAGGGAGGGAGGGGTGAAGAAATGGGGAGCTGATATCAGGGCCTCAAGTGGGAAGAGAATGCTTGGAAAATGATGATGGCAGCATATGTGCACATGTGCCTGACACACTGGATGAATGTGTGGATTGTGATGTAATATGTAAGAGCCCCCAATAAAAATATTTGGAAAATGTGGTGGGGAAAGAAAGAAAGAGCCCTAGTAGTGTAATAGCTAGTGTGATCACACATTTGGCTGTGATCTGCAAGGTCAGCAGTTCGAAACCACCAGCCACTCCATCCCAGAAAGATGGGCTCTCTACTCCCATAAACAGTTATAGTCTCAGAACCCCCAGGGGCAGTTCTATGCTGTCCTATAGGGTCACTAGGAGTCAGAAACAGACTCAATTGATGGCAGTGAGTTTGGTTTTGGGGAGCTACAATGAGACATCACACATACCCACCAGAGTTGCCGAAATAAAAAGCAAAACAAAAACAATTCCTGGTGAGGATGTAGAGCAGTTGGAACTGACTTAAATGCCTGTTAAGATGGGAAAACTAAGTTAGATGGTGAACCTGTTGACAGACTGGAGAGAAATTTCTGCAGGCCTTTAAGACTGCTAGCATGGAATTTAAAGTAATCTCTGCAGAACTCCAGTGTGAGGCTAATGCTAAGTTTGTCCGATTGAAAATAAGTATAAATGTGTGTCTTCCTTCTCCAGTATCTTCAGAGTGTGTTAGGGCTGAGTGTCTAGAGAAAGAAAATCAGTGACACACATACACATATACATATAAATACATATATGTGTGTATCTATATACACATGTGTGGATATTAATATCATACATATTTATGAAAGAACTTTATATCAAGAAGTAATTTTATATCAAAAATGCATCTCAACCCAGTCCAACTCAAATTCACAGGTCTGATGCTAGCTAGCTGAGGTCCATCAGACTCACGTAGCGACAGGCCGGTGATGCAGAAAGGGGAAGTGGAAGCAAGGAGATCACAGGTAGGGGGGTGGGGGGCAGAGTTTCACGGATCCAGGGTCAGTGGCAATGTGGCAGTGTGCTGACAACTCTCCAGGTCAGCAGCCCACGTGGGACTGCCCCTGGAGGCAGACAAAGGATCCCAGCAAGGAAGAAGTTGAAAGAGCAGCGAGAAGGGAAAGTAGTTATCACTGTCTCCATCACAGAACAGGCCACACCCCCCGGGATGGATCTTCAGACCTGATTGACACGTTGTGATTCACCCCTACCCTTTCACACAGTACAAGGTGACATACAATCGAATGCCACATTCAGTCTGAACAGAAAACTCCAGATCTGCATGAAATACAAAGCTGAACTCTTGTCCTTGCTTCAGGGTGAGGGCCAGCAGGTAAAAGTTTTTCTTTCTTGCTCCTAACACTTCTCTTCCAAAAACCAAAAGAAGCGCACTGCTGTGAAGTCGATGCCAGCTCATAAAGACCCTATAGGAGAGGAGAGGACTAGCCCTGTGAGTTCCCAGACTGTAACTGTTTACAGCAGTAGAAAGCCCCATCTTTCTTGTCAGAGCAGCCAGTGTTTTCGAACTACTGACCTTGCATTAGCCGCCCAATGTGTAACCACGATGCCACCAGGGTTCCTACACTTCTCTTACTACAATATCAAAGGAATAGTCCCTTACCCAATTGGATCCTAAATTTAAAATTTAGCTCCTTCTCTATGATCACAGGGATTTCTGTAGCCCTGGTGGAAAATTTGGGCCCTCTAGAGCTTTCTTTAGAAAGCAGATTTCTTTCTCCTTAAAATGCCTTTTTCTACCAGTCTTGTAATATGCTGGTCATTTAAAACAGTATCTAGTGTTGCCGTTGTTAAATGCCATTTGTTAACAACTGTTAAATTATTTATACATATAGCACCCTGAACCAGAAGGAATACTGAATCAAAAATCTGTTTTCTCTAAGAAAAATTGGTCCCAAAGGTATTATACTCTATTTTCATTCACAAGAATCTTACATGGGCGTTCTCTGTTCGTGTAAGGCTTGCGTGTAGGTTGATATCTATCATGTATAACGCGCTCCCACAAGTAACCAAGGAAACAAGAAGCAATGCCCACTCACAAAGTGGGAATGAGCTATGAACAGCCATTTACAGAGTACGTGAAAATGGCCATACACATCAAATATGCATGCCCTCAACAAACACAAAACATATAAATGCAAATAATAATGATTTTCTTCGGCTGCATTATTTGCAGATACTGAAAGTATCCAATTTGGTCCAAACTTGCATTCTCACACATTGCTGGTGAAGGTGAGACTTGACCACAACTCTTGAAAGGAAATGTATTTTAGGATTTAAAATGTGTAGCTTATCAACATTTAACAATTTGAAAGCTTTTGACTCTACTATTATGACATAGACTTGAATGGAAATGTGAAAAGATCTATTTATAAGAGGTTTGTAACAGCGAAAACGGAACATGAATGTATTGGAGGTTTACTAAATTAGGGAAAATACCACCAGATCAAATTAAAAGCAAAAGAGATAAGAGCATAGAGTACAGCCCAATTTTATAAAAAGTAAATAGAGAAACATGTATACTCACACTGAGGACAGATTCTGAAATAATGAAAAAACACAAAACAAAACACAAACTCACTGTGAGCTGGTTAATTAAAATTCATGGTGACCCTATAGTATAGGGAATAACTACCTCTGTGATTTTCTAAGTCTGTAACCCTTTACTACAGTAGAAAGTCTCATATTACAACAGGAAATCCAGTTGTTTTGAACTGCTGACCTTGTGGATCACAGCCCAGTGCATAACCACTATGCCACCAGCACTCCATGAATATAAGAGGCCTTCAAAATATTTTTGGAAAAATGAAATTAAAAGATAATGAACAAATTATTCTGTGAACTTTTTAAAGTCCCCTCATATCCAGAAAACCTTTATTTTCTGTCATTTTTTAGACAGTAGGATGAAAAGGAATTTCACTTTCTTCTTTGCATAATTTTGTATTTGAGGTTTTATATGTTCATAAAACTTTTACAAGTAAGGAAGGATGGCCCCCAATATGAGGGAGTACCAAAAAATAACAACTGTTGCTCATTTGTTTATGTTTTGTTTGTGTTTTGATGTGAGGGGGATAGTGCATTTGGAATTCATTCCACCAGGTCAAACTGTTCATCAAACTTTCTATTTAGAGGTTCTGAAAAGATTGGGTAAAAGTGTGTGACCAAAAAAAGCCAGATTTGTGACAGATGGGGCACTGGTTTTGCCACCACAACAATGCACCTGCTCACAAAGCTATCTCAGTGTGTCAGTTTTTGACCAAAAAACCCCCGCATGCCTCTCTTGCCCCATGCACCTTACTCACCTGACCTCACTCCACTCAACTTCTTTTTGTTTTCAAGAATGCAGAGGGACATGAAAGGACAGTCATTTGACAATGGAGAAGAGGTGAAGAAAAAAATGAGTGAGGTGCAGTCAGCCATCCAAACAGATGAGTTTGAAAAATGTTTCCAAGAATGGAATCACAGATTTGACAAATGTATTAAATGTAATGGAGAGTACTTTGAAGGTGCTAAGGTTGTTTTGTTAAAAAAAAATTTAATACATAGATTTGAAGGGGAGGGGTACCTGATCGTATTATCTTCACCATACCCTGCCATCTTCCTCCAGCAAACACATGAGAAACCAAGCGAAAACATGTAAAGATGACAACCATAGAATCCTGAGCAGCAAACAGAAAGATGAGGATGTAGATTGAACACCCAAAGAAGGAGGGAGAGAATGTAAACAGTGAATTCTGAGAGTTACAGACCATTGGAACCCTGCCAACAGCCCACAGCAGTGTGGCCATGAGGATACAAAGCAAGCAGGTGAAGATCATTGGCCGGCAAATTCATAAAATCCTCAAGGAAAAAGAAGTATTGTGTAGACAGATCCAGAGGAAAGCAAGCTCAACAGGACATGAACCATACCTACAAAGGGAACGTCCAGGGAGGTGGGTGCAAGAAAGCTCCAGGGAGGACCACCGGGCAGGGAGAGGGTCGGGAAAGAGAGATGAAACTACTCAACAGCAGTCCCTGGATATTGGGGCTAGAAGTGCCTATAGAGGGTCGTACCTATGAAGTGGCGTCCAGTTACAGCCCTATGGACAATTGCCTCCTGCCTTCCCACCTCCCCACCCCACCCCCGCCATCACACACATACACATTGGTCAGATTGCCATCTGCCGTCATTGAGGAATTGACTGGTGACCAGAGGAGCCTGCTCCTCACCCACTATCCAGGGACCTGCAGTGCAAACACATTGTTTTCCTTTCCGTGCTGTTTGCAACCTGCTTACTACTCACTCCCCCAGTGACCACTATGGTCCCTGTACTCACCCCTGCGCAGCGATGCACAGCACACACTGTTGCAGTGCTGGTCTAATGACCAGCGGTATGAACACTCCACATATCCCATCCCTGCCTTGCACTCATGGCAATTGATAACATATACTCCCTCACTGCCCACCAGTTGCCAGCAAATTGAGCTGCCCCATTGTAAAGTAACCTCAAGCTCCTGTGCCTCCTGCTTAGAGACCAGTGACCTATGTCACAACAACATAGCAACTGGGGGCTTGCACCTAAAATACCTATAACCTAACAGTCATTGAGAGTGATGTCCCTGTACCCACACATAGTGACTGATTAGACAGGCACATCACATCATCAACAACACCTATCACATCCCAACAAAATCCATCTTCACTCTGTCAAAGGACAAACAGGAGATCCCGGCACTTTCATCCAACATCTAGCAGGCTGCAAGGTCAAATCCCCCACAAGCGGACAATTTACGCAGGCCAACTGCACGTGCACTGAACCTCTTTACCCTCACCATTTACTGAGACATCAATTTTTCTATCCTTAGAGGACCTATTTTGTCCATTTGGGAAATACTCCCAGACAGAGTCTACAGAGACATCCTATTGTGACCTCTAGAGAATGCACTAATTGTTAACATCAACCTAGAGGGACCAAATAGTCAAAGGAGGTCTCAGAAGGGATCCTGACCCCAACTACACTTGCCACTCAGAATCAGGAAAAGAATCTGTTCTTCCACCTTCATTCACCTTAGTGTCTTAGGTACAGCAGGAAAAAACAAATCACGTAAAGAAAAAGGATAAGAGGGCTCAAACAGGTGAGCAAAATAAGGCTACAAAAACCCCTTTCTGTGGAAGAAATGATAATAGAATTATCTGATAAGGAATTCAAAAGACTTATATTTAGGCTTCTCAAAGGGACCAATGAAAACAGATAAAACCCTAGACGATTTCAAGAACACAGTAAAGAACAAACTGACAACCTTAATTCGGAAGCGTACAAAAATACTAGAAATTCACAAGATTAACAATAAAAATCAGAAATAAATAACTCATTGGAAGGGCACTGAAGTAGGAGTGAATAACTAGAAGAATCAGAAAAACAGGCAAACCTATTGGTCTAATTTGTTTGAGGAACAATTAAGAAAAAGAATAATTAAAAGAGTAAGAGAGCTTAAGCTTCCAGAGAACTCCCCCTATCTAAAATTGAGGGGTGGGAGCAAAGTGGTCACTAAACAGAATGCTTGGGAGAGAGGTGTCTAGAGGATGAGAGGCTCAAACCTGACCCGAACAGTTAAAACTCTCAGCAGATCCCCGCTGTGATACAGGCTGGCCCCGATCTGGTTTCCAAAAGGTTCTGTATTTTTGGTTTGCATGATTTTGTTTGGTTTTTGGTTGTTCATAGTAGAGTATATATTAGGCATACTATGTCAATGGAGGTCATCCTCTTGAAGCCGTGCTATATGCTCTTTCATTTTTTGGTATATGAAAACCAGGATTGGTGTACCTATTGGGACAGCAAGTAGAATAGGGGTTCAGAGGGAGGGGAGTACAGTGGTGGGGGGCGGGGCATAAAAGGCGAGATGATGTCAAGGAGTCCGTGTAGAAAAAGAATATTTTGAAACCGATTGTGGTCGCAATTGTACGTTCTATTTGACGTGATTGCAATATGGAACGATATGTTATATGTATTAAAGCCCATTTAATAAAAAAGGGTATTAATGAAGAAAAGAGAAAAAATCCAGAAAGCCTAAACTATGTGAGACATCATAAAGTTAAATCATTTGCACATAATGAGAATTCCAGAAAAGGAGGAGGGAAAAAAGTACAGAAAAATCTGAAGATATATTGACAGAAAGCTCAAATACTGTGAAAGATGAGAAGATATCCAAGAAGCTCAATAAACCCCATACAAATAAACTCCAAAGAAACTCACAAAGACATGCCATATAAAACTTTCCACAGCCAAAGCAGCTCATGCAATATGAAATGCCACTTAAATAGCAGCACCCATAAGACTAGACACTGATTTGTTGCCAGAAACCATACAGGCAAGAAGGCAATATAATGACGCCTCTAAATTTCTGAAGGAAAAGAATTGCCAACTAAACCCACCAAAATTGTCTTTGAAAACGATGGCCAAACTAGGATAATCCCAAGTCCGCAGAAAGGAAGAGAACATGTGAAAAACAGACCAGCCTTACAAGCTGTACTACAGGGGGTCCACCTTTCGACAAAGAACCGTCAGACAAAAACATAAAGTAAAGACACACTGCAGCTTCATCCAGATACCAACCCAGATACAGACTTTATAAAAGCAACACATAATGGAAAAGCTGACATCAGGGGACCAGAGATGCTGTAATTCTCAGCAAGTTTGAAACTAAAATAAATAATGTAGTCCCAGAAATTCCATATGGAGAGAAAATCAAAATGATATCAAGATATATCAGACTGTCTTAAATTTTGGAAGATGTAAAATAAATAATGAAAATAAAAATTTTTGGAAGAGGAAGAAAAAGTTCAGATTAACTACAAAAAAAAACTAATAGCTCTACTCACCAAAATAGAGAAGAAAGTAAAAAGACTTAGTACCAAAATACCACCAATGAAGAATAAGGGGGGGAAAAATCTTATACAGAAGAACTCAGTTCACTTAAGTGGAATAAAAAAAGGATTAACAACACATAAAATACACACTCAAATCATAACAAATGGCAGCAGTGAATTCATTCCTATCAGTAATCACAATGAATGCAAACAATTTAAACGTACCATATACAAGACAGAGAATATCAGGGTGGATTTTTTTAAATGTCCCATTGCAGTTTGCTTAGATGTGACATGCTTAGACACGAAGGCATAAACAGGTTAAAAATCAGAGAGTAGGAATGGCAATAGTTATATCTGGTAAAACAGACTTTAAGCCAAGAACTACAGGGTTAATTCATCAAAATGTATGACAATAAAACATCTGTGCACCCAATGATGGAGCTCCAAAATACAGAAGGCAAACTCCCACAGAAGTGGAAAGAGAAACAAGCGGTTCTACAACAGGAGCAGCAGAATTTAATACATACCTTTCAGTGATGGACAGAACAACCTGAAAGTAAGTCGACAAACATCCATAAGATGTAGACAACACAACCGATGTGACCTCAAAGTCGTATACCGAACACACCACCCAGTAGCCACATAGTAGACATTCTTTTACGATTCTCATGGAATAGATTATATTATAAGTAACAATGGAAGCCTCAAAAAAAGCTTTAAAACATTGAAATAATGCAAAATGTTTTTACTGTAACACGATAAAACTAGAAATCAGTACCAGAACAAGGAAAAGCCACATGCAAAGTCACTAGCACCTTATTTAAACTATTGATTAATAGGGGAAAAATTAAAAGTGAAAATTTTGAAATGCTTACAATCAAATAAGAATTAGAACACAATATCCCCAAACCTTGGAACACACAAAATCAAGGGTCCAATGAATAGTTATATCAGTAAATGTACACATCTAAAAAGAAGAAAGATTCACAACCAATAGTTTAATATAACAACCTTAACAAGTAAAAATAAGCCATGAAAGAAGATGATAGTTACCAAAGAATGACGATCAGAGCAGAAGTAAATGAAATCAAAAACAGGAAAATAGAAACAATCAACATGACCAGTAGCTGATTTTTTGAGAAGATCAATAAAATTGACAAGCCACAGGCCAAATTGACAAGGAAAAAATTAGAAGTGCAGCTAATCAAAATAGAAATGAATGGGTACCATTGCAACAGAACCAACTCAGATAAAAAGGATGATAACATAATATTATGAAAAATTATACTCCAACATATTTGAAAATCTGTTAGGAGGAGAAATTTCTGGAAACACACTATCTACCTAAACTAATACGAATAGGGGTAAGACTATGAACAGTCTCAACACATAAGAAGAAATTAAACAGGTCATAAAAACACTCCCAACAAGATAAAAATGCATCAGCCCACGTGGCTTCACTGGAGGACAGAAGAGTAGATGCCAACTCTGCTCAAACTATTCTAGAACATAGAACAGGAATGAATGCTCTCTAACTTACTCAATGCAGCCAGCATATAACCCTGAGACCCAAACTAGGTAAAGACACTGTACACACACAGGTGTTGTCAAATTGCTTCCAACTCATCCTGATGCTATCTATGTACAACAGAGCAAAACACTGCCTGATCCGACACCTTCTTCACACTTGTTAGGTTTGTAACCTTTGTGTTGAGGGTCTTTCCTCTTTTTACTGACCCTATACTTTACTGAGCATAATGTCCCTTTGCAGGGAGTGGGTCTCTCTTGATAACATCTCCAAAGTAGGAGACACAAAGCTTCATGAATATAGGCACAAAAATTAACCACAAAATTCTAGCCAACAGAATTTAACAACATATCAAAAAATAAGACATCGTGATCAAGTGGGATTCATACAAGGGATACAAGAAGGGTTTAACATTAGAAATTGAATCAACATACTTCATCACATAAATAAAACAAAGAAAAGTATCATGTGATCATCAATATTGATGCAAAAAGGCATTTGGTAAAATCTAGTACCCATTTCTAATAAAAACCTCAGGAAAATGGAAACTAAAGGGAAATTATTCAACATAATTAAGGGCATAGACACAATGCCAATAGCCAACATTATTCTAAAGAGAGAAAGATGCCCTTAGAATGGGCGTGAGAGAAGGAATCCCTTTATCATCTCATTTATTCCATCTACTGGAATTCCTAGCTAGAGCAATAAAACATGAAAAAGAAAGACAGTATATCCATATTTGAAAGGAAGAAGTCAAACGACCTGTATCCTCAGATGGCCTTTTCCTACACATAAGAAATCATGGAAAAGACCCATCAGAAGACTTGATCAAACGTGTGAAAAGAGAACCTCTAGACTGGGGAAATAATCGTAGGTAAAGACATGTCTGATAAGGGTCAGAAATCTCTGAAAATTCAACAATGGTGATGGTTAAAGTTATGTGTCAGCTTGGCTAGGTCATGGTTCCCAGTGGCTTGGCAGCTATGATATGATATATTTAGCCTCCCTTGTGATTTAATGCAATCCCGGTCATGATGTGATCTGATATGACTGTCTAATCAATTGTTAGAGGAGTTCCCTCAAGGGTGTGGCCTATATTCAATATAGATGGACATTCGGGCAAAATGTATTGACTTTTTTGCTCCCTCCCTATGGATCCTACCTGTATCTCGTCATCATTTGACCTCCAATTCTGTCAATCAGATAAAAACTGTATTGTAAGCTCCAAATAGTACTTAAAATTGATGATTTGCTACTGATATTTATTTCTCCACCCTATATGGGGTGTGTGCATGTGTGTGCATGTGTGTGTGTGTATCAATGTACACTAAAAGAAAACAGAGTTATTGACATGCTCAAGCTATCACCTTTAACCAGAAACCTATTACATTTCCAAACAGAATTAATGGGTAACAGGGTTCATGTTGTATTTTAGATAGCTTCAGCTATATAAATATACTCCACTAAGCAAGTGAAGAATGTGATATCGCTGTGTCATATTGTCTACCCATCGTGGGCTCATCATCCTCTGTAGGCCAGGAGTCAGCAGCCCACCATCTGACCTGTTGATCTTGAGTTCATTGACCTTGGTAGCTATGTGAGTCAGGAGAAGCAGCCAGCTTGGTCCCTGACCCATGGGCCTGTGGTTTTCAGCCTTTATAACTGTACAATATTTCCTTGAGATCAATTTCTATATAGGAGGGGCACTTCTAAAAGTTCATGGAAAAATGGGATTCAAAGGCAAGGGAATTTTCCCACAAATTTTTTGTTGAAGTTTCATTGGTTTGGCTTCTCTAGAAAATGATGCCTAAAATAAGACCAAAAAAACAAATGATCCAATCCGAAATTGGGCAGTGTCTTCTGAACCGATGCTCCACGAAAAAGACACTTTCGTGGCCAGCTAATATCTGAGAAGATGTTCATGAACATTAGCCATTCCAAATAAAAAACTAAACCCACTTCATGGAGTCGATTCTGACTCACAGTGACCCTCTATAGGGTTTTTGAAACTATTGATCTTGAAGGGAACAGATAGCCTCCTCTTTCTCCCACAGGGCACCTAGGGGGTTAAACTGGTGATCTTGTAGATTCCAGTCTAACCCCAGTTCCACCTAGGGTCCTTTCATTAGCCATTAGAAAGATACAAATCAAAACCACAATAAGCTACAATCTCACTCCAGTAAAAATGGCAATGATTAAAAGAAAACAAACCAAAGAAATCCCCCAGAAAGCAACAAATGCTGCCAAGGTTGTGAAGAGACCAAAACTGTCCACATTGCTTGTGGAATTGTATAATGGTATGGCCACCATGGGAAATGGTATGGTGTCCCCTCCAAAGACTAGGCATGGAAATGTCTATGATTCAGCAGTGCCATTCCTAGGATTATGCCCCATAGACATAAGAGCAATTATATTAATAGATTTATGCACACATATCAGAGGGCTTCAAAAATTCAAGGAAAATCGACTGAAAAGATAATGGCATTATTTGCAGTAACTTACATACTTATCAATGGATAGGTGAATAAAAAACCTATGGTACATAATAGAAAGGAGTATGATGCACAACTAAGGAATAATGAGGCATCAACAAACCATCTTGAATGTTAGATGAATTTGGAGGGCATTGTACTGAGAGAAACAAGTTCACTCAGAAGGACAATTATTGTTTTGTCTCACGATCATGAAAAGTCAAGAACAGATAAAGACAGACACAGAGAACTAGTCTTTGATAGTTACCAGGTATGAAAGGAGAAAGAAGAAGGGTCACTTTCTAGTGTCTTATATTCTGTACCATAGTTTGGTGACCAGAATCTGGGGGTCTTAAAAGTTTTCAAGCAGCTGTCTATGATACAATGATAGGCCTGTACTCGTCGGGAGCAAAAGAGAATACAGGTAACCGAAGAATACAGTGACAAGCTCTTTGCTTCTAACTCAGCATCCACAGCAGCCTGATTCCTTAATTGCTTGTACACAGCTGAGAACTCTAGCATACAGGTGACATGGTGGTTAAGTGCAAGGCTGTGGACCTAAATGTAGGCGATTTGAACACACCAGCTGCACTTTGGGAGGAGGATGTGGCAGTGTGCTTCATAAAAATTACAGCATTGACACAACATCCCTCACTGACCCATAGTCCTACGAGGGATAACATTGGAGACACAGTGTGGGAATTGTGCCCGATCTGACCCCACCACAGGGAGGCAAAACACTAAGGGTGTGCAACAGAACAGCAAGGGGAGCAGAGCAAGGAAGTCCCCAGGGAATACCAAAAATAGACTTTG
>NW_022105908.1:4844071-4847209 GCF_000313985.2 Echinops telfairi | reverse complement strand
ACAGATAGGAACTGGAAACACAGGAATCCAGGACAGATGAACCCCTCAGGACCAATGGTGAAAGTGGCAATACCAGGAGGGTGGAGGAAAGGTGGTGTAGAAAGGGGGAACTGATCACAAGGATCTGCAAATAACCCCCTCCCTGGGGGACAGCCAACAGAAAAGTGGGTGAAGGGAGACGGACAGTGGAAGACATGAAAAAACTAATAATAATTTCTGAATCATCAAGGGTTTGTGAGGGAGGCGGCCAGGGAGGGAGGGGAAAATGAGGTGCTGATACCAAGTAGAAAGCAACTGTTTTGAGAACGATGAGGGCAACAAATGTACAAATGTGCTTGACACAATGGATGGATGGATTGTGACAAGAGTTGTATGAGCCCCCGATAAATGATTTAAAAAGAAAAAAATATTACAGCATTGAAACCCTATAGGAAAGGTCTAACTTTGTCCTGCAGAGTTGTTGTGGTTCAGAATTAATGCACACAACAGGTTGGTTTGTTTGGGTTAAAGGCTTTGCCACTGAGTTCATCCTGACTCACAGTGACCCCATCTGACAGTGTACAACTGCTTCTTTGGGTGTCTCTGACTGTAATCTGTATGGAAGCAGACAGCTTCATCTGGCTCAGGAGTAGCTGCTGGATTCGAAAGCTGACCTTTTGGTGAGCAACCCAAAGCTTACCGCACTGTGGCACCAGGAAGAAATGTTTGTTTGTGTACTGATAGATAGCAAGTATGCTATACTCACTCCCATAGGGTCAAAGCTGACTCATAGCCATCCTATAGGACAGGGTAGAGCTGCCCCTGTGAATTTCTGAGACTGTAATGCTCTACGGGAGAAGACAGCTCATCTTTTCCCCGAGGAGCTGGGTGGTGGATTTGAACTGCTGAGTTTATGGTTAGCAGCCCAATGAATATGCACTTCACCACCACTTCTCCTAGATAAGCATATGAGGGAGTACCCCAGCCCACGCCAAATGGATTTTTTTTCAAAGCTATGTATCTAAATGTTTTACAAAAGTACTCAAAGTACTCTCCATTACCCTTAATTCATCAAATCTGCAATTCCATTCTTGAAAACATTTTCAAACTCCTCTGTTTGGATGGCTGACAGCACCTCCCTCATTTTTTCCTTTACCTCTTCTATGTCATCAAATCACCATCCTTCATTTGTGGAAACAAAAAGAAGTTGAATGGAGTGAGGTCAGGTGAGTAAGGTGCGTGGGGCCAGATTTTTGCCCTAAACTGGCACACTGAGGTTCATTGTCTTAGTGGCCAAACCAGTCCCCTGTCTGCCACAAATCAGACTTTTTTTTTTTTTGACACACACTGTTACAGTCTTTTCAGAACCTCTAAATAGAAAGCGTTGATGAATAGTCTAATCTGGTGGAACGAACTCCAAATGCACATTTGGACATTTTGTCCATTGAGGAAGTTGATGGACTTCCAGAATGAGGTTTGTCATCAATCGACATTTCACATTTTTGGAAATAAGAAAAACACTTGTACACTTGGGTTTTTCCCAGAGTGCTGTCCTTGTAAGCTGTGTTCAACACCACAACAGTTTCTGCAGCATTTTTCCTGAGCAGGAAACAAAATTTCACAGTCACCTGCTGGTCTCTTAAATCTGCCATCACACAAAAACAAGGTTCAAGGGAAACTGCTCTTATGAAAAAAGTCACTGTGACCAGAGAGAACCTTCCTAGGCACCACCACTGGGTGCACGGACTCTGAGCAGCTTGGTGCTCGCCGGTGGGAAAATGTGTACTATGAAAGATCCACCTAGCGGAGCTATTTTCTGTTTTTGGTTTTTTTAGGGAGTACCTCCTAATATATAAGCATATATACATATAGTTTAAAAATAGTTATTCATGACCAAAATAATATGTAATCTATGCATAGCATAAAAAAACGCAAAGGACATGCACCTAAAAGATAATAATAATTAAATAGGTGATAGGATTATAGGAATTTTTCCCCCCTTCCTTCTGCTAGTTTGCAATTAACTGCTGAGTGAAGTAAAGATCAATGGTTGGAATGACAGCAAGTTTATCATTATTGTAATTGATGTGCTCATTAGTAACTAAGTTCTTTTCCCCTGGTTTCTCACATGCTTGTTATTTCCGCACAGCAATGCTAATTACGGTGATGAAACTCTGGAGTGAATGCCCAGGATGGGTCCAATGGCACCATGCCGACACGCTGGCACAGCACAGAAGGGTCTGTGGAGTCCATTCTGCCCTGCAGGCCCATTTGCGGATACTCCCAAGGTAAGACTTCCCAGGGAATTTCCTGAAGATAACCCGGGCAACACACCCTACTGATGCTGGCTTCCAAGAAAGTCACTCAGATCCCTCAGATATTTATAAGCAAACCAATCCCACAACTGGTCAGTTAGCCTACCCCATTTTCTTTCAAAAATGGGGCGGTGCTTTCTAGAACAAATCCAAACTTAACATTTTACCGTTGTGCGGGAATGTCTAAAATGGGGTACAGTCGTTGACCAGGGGGTCCCCGGGCTGAGATCTCTTATCTTTTGAGCGTCTTTCACCTTCTTTCTTGTTGCTGCCACTGCCGCTGTGCTGAATCCCAAGAAAATACATCAGGAGCCCATTTCATGGCCCAAGGATAAGTATAAGGGTTTCTTTTTACCTGTGACATTTGTAATTGTCCAAAACGATTAAAAAACAGTCATGCTATGCTGCTGTCTCCCAGTCATTTCTGACTCGTGGCAGTCCTGGATGCCCAGAGGAGAGCTTTGTAGGGATTTCGAGGCTGTCGCCTTTCAAATTGTCCAGTCTGGTTACAAACTCTCACCTTTCAGCTAGCTGTTGAGCATGCCCCCACCCATGGGTGGCACCTTTTCACACATCTGTGCTCCCACTCCCCAACATCTACAGTTACAAAGCAATCAGTTACAAAGCAATCGTACAAATGACTATCTGTTTGGTGAAGTAACAACTGACACGTGAGTGACACTGGCTGTGACAGTTAAAATTGTGTGTCTGCTTGGTGGGGCCGGGATTCTCACGGGGTGGCAGTTATAGAATGCTATAATGTGGCAATGATGTAACGATGTACAGTGAACCCTCGTTTATCGCGGTTAATCGGTTCTAGACCCTACTGTGATAAATGAAATTC
>NW_022105908.1:4832990-4843455 GCF_000313985.2 Echinops telfairi | reverse complement strand
TACAAATCTTTCTTCAACTTCGAGAAAGTTTCTCTAATCTATCTTTGGTTATTGTTTTTAGTCAAGTTGTTTTAATTGTTTATTCCCTTAGACTGGCCTTTAGACAAACCGGTTTTCATGGAGTCAGGGGATCCCATGTATGTTAGAGTTGCACTGTGTTCCATAGGTCTTTTAATTAAAAGCAAACAAACAACATCGCTGCCATCAATTTGATGCCTGCTAATATTGACCCTATAGAACCGGACAGCACTGCCCCTTTTGGTTTTTGAACTTTTACTTTTTTTTGGGCCAAAACCCCCTTTTTTTTCTTGGGTTGTTTTGGACCGGTTGGGTTTGCAGTTTGAAGCCTACTGTGTAACTACCATGCCACCACAGTTCCTGTGGTCTTAATTTGTGTTCTCTGTTTTACCTTTCTGGGTTCTAATATCCATTGCAAAGGCTACACAGAACCCACAGACCAATATCATTATTAAAGTGTTAATAAGTAATAAAGCCTGTGAGAAATGCTCAGGGTTAAATTGTTTATCAAGATATGTTAAAAAAAAATCCTGTCAAGTCTGCTAATAAATGCTCAAAGGGCATGCCACTCTCCCACAAGCCTCACAAGGCACCCAGCTTAAGCTCCATGGGCAGCAAGTCCAAACCCCCAATGAAATGTCCAGTGGCACATCACTCCTCAAGCCAGTCTCCTGTATAAAAAAGCACTCGCTTTATTTGCTCTGTGGGTCAGGAGTCCGTCACTATGAGGATATACTGTACTCCTACCTCTGGCTGGTCACAAGCCCTCTCAGAGGGCCCGTTTTATATACAGCAGGATGGCATTTTATGCACACCAGGGAATCCTATTCATAATCATTTCATAGAAGATGCCTATCAGTATCTTCTCACACCTTCTTACCAGACCTATACAGGGAAAGGTCCTTTGGTGGGAGTGAGAGACTTCGGCGTCAGAAATTAGAAATGGAATATCGTGATCCTCGTGTCTGCAGGAATAACGATTCAGAGTCATTTCCCACCTGATGGATAACTCGTTTCTTTTATCAATGCAGTTTTCTGCATTCTATAATGGTCTGAAGTTGAGGTGGCTCCACACATATGAGAGGCCGAGGAAGGGCTGCCGACCATCTTCATAATGCTTGCTGGATGTCCATCTTTAGGAAGCTGGGGAGGAAAATTCGGAGCCATAGAGAAGCAGAAGCTTCCATCTGGAGTCGCCTTTAGGGAAAGACTTACTCTCTCCTTCCCCTCTAAGTGCTTGCGTGCCTGCTAGAATGTGCTCTTAGGCTTTCACGCTTTGATGCTAAGACAGTCTCTCCTCCAGCCTCCTCCCCTTTGTGCATGGTCAATTGGCCAAGTGACCCAGCCATGGAGAGGCCCAGCGTCTCTCATTGTAAACCCGCCTCCCCACCCCCCACCTCCACTGTAGAAAGCCAAATACAAATATAAAGCCTGCCACAAAGTAGAAGCTCAATAAGCTTTTGACAGTTGTGTCAGAGTAAACCTGTGCACCATCAGTTGCCAGTGACTGGTTTTTCAGAAGTGGATGGATTGGGCCCTTCTTCAAGGAGCTTCCAGGGTACTTGAACAGCTCATCATGTGCACCAGCATTTGCCTCATCCTTTGCCCACTTGTCTCCTAAACTTGTCCTTAGCTAAATGCTCTGCTGTGAATTTTCCAAGTCTCAGTTACATCACCTGCGATATAAAAGAGTAAGTCCCCGAGTGTCTAACCACATTTGTCTGCTGGGGTTTCTTCTCATTTGAACATTTTAGGATTCCATCATGTCACCTTAATGGAGGTACCATGCAGCGGTGGGGTTGCTGAAGCAGGGATTGCTGTGACTTGGGTCTGTAGGGGTGAGTTCCAAGAGGCTGCCCAGCAAGGATCTAGACCTATGCAAATACAAGAAAAATAAATGATTAAGGAAAGGGCCAACATTGCAGTGTGCATGCCTGCAAACAATTCCCACACAGCTGGAGGCGCTCTGCTGGAAACCAGCGTTTCATTTGCAGCTTCATTTGCAGCCCAAAAGTTGCCATTTGCAAGAATGTCAGTAACTCTGACAGTTGGGATTCTGTGGCTCCTGGTGTGTGAGCATGTTCCAAACAACCAATTTTCACTTTGCAAGCCAGAGTGACCCCTCCAGTGCTCTGTTGGGGAAGTGGCCCGAGCTTGGGTCTCTGGTGGGACAAGTTTGGGCAGGGAGTCCACCGGCCTTTCAGATGGCTGCTTCTGGCCTGTAGTTCTTGCCACTTGCAAGGTCTTCGCACCACAAACACATGGCTTTGCTTGTTTGGGGGGACTCTCAGGAGCCTACCCATCTTTCCTTGAGTCAGAAAGAGCCAGGAGGAAGGCAAGACAAGCAGGGGGTGTCGGGGGACCACAACCCCACCTTTTTTCTTTTTAAACAAAAGAAGATACCGCTGTTTGAAGCAAGGAATGGAATTTCCCATTGCCCCAGATGTTGGGCTCAGACCAGTCTCGGATGTGATGAAGGCAGCTCCTTTCTTCTCTGGTGTGAAGGTTGAGGTGAGCCAAGGTGGCCTTGAGTCTGAGTTCATGCCCAACTTCTCTCAATGGGTCTAATATTCTAAGCAGGAAAGGCGGAGGGACCAGAAGAGAAAGAAGGTGGAAGGCAGGTGGGAGAGCTCTCGCTGGAGAAGCAGGGGGAGGCAGAGCTGCAACAATAAAAAGGAAAACAACATAGATTTGCAGGAAGTATTCCTCACAGAGCTATCAGTAATCTCCAAAGTAATCATCATTACAATCATTAGCATAAACAACTGAAGTCCTAATTAACTTCTGAAAGGGCAGCATCCTGCAGGATGGATGATTCAGGATTGCTCTCCCCCTCAACACCCCATTCTCCAGTGCATCCCATGGGATCCCTCCTTTGTGCCTTCACCCTCTCTGCTTTTGGCCATTTCTCTCGGAAGTCAAGCGTGAGGGACAGGAAACTCCTTGGATGCAGGGTGAGCTATGAGTCTGGCCCACTGGGACTGAGGGACTCAGGGTAGCCAGGTCAAGAGCGGATTTCAAGGACCAAGACCCTAAGCATCAACTCGTACTCTGCCATGAATGTCAAGGCTGTAGATACCACTCACATCCACATCCAATCACAGCGTCACCACACTGGGCACTCAGCTCCTCCTTTAAATTGGTAGGACCACCGGTTTAAAACAGACTCACATTCATAGAAAGAGCCTCTTTGAGCCCCATGACTACCTGTTTTTTCATTCTTTTTCACCCTGGTGATTCTCAGGTGACTTAGTAGTAGAATTAGCCTCTCCTATGCAGGCGATCCAGGTTGGATTCCCAGCCAATACCCCTCAAGCACAGCCTCCTTTCGGTGGGTCTTGTCTGCTGCGACAGTGCAGAACATGTTTCGGAGGAGCTCCAGACTGAGATACACCATCAAGAAAGGCCTAGTGATCTACTTCTTGGAAGTGACCAATGAAAACCCTCGGGTTCACAAAGGTTCCATGTGCAAAGGCTGATGCAGATGGCAGCATTTTATCTCACTGTCCATGGGATCCACATCTGAGTCAGATGACTAAGCAGAAGGCAGCTAACAATAACAAAAGGCTGAGTTCCTAACATTCCTGATGCCCTGGGCAGTGCTGGTCTCGGATCTTCTATTTCGGATCTTCTATTTCCTCTTTCCATCGCAGCATGGAGCTCTTTTTCTTCCCTAGCTCTGATCTGCAAGACTCTTTGGGTCTCACTCTGAATCCCTTAACATCCCGGTTTCATTAGTTGCTTTTAAACAGGTGAGAAGCTTCTAGCTCTAGCAAACTGGGAGGAAATCACACCAAGCCTTAATTTCCAAACTCCTGTGCTACATTCAGAAGATGTGTAGAAGATTGAGAATGGGGTGCGGGGAAGGGGAGGGGGGGTGGAGCCATGGAATCAATTCAAGGGAAAGCTCTGAAAAGAATTCAGGTTAACATCATCTGGGGGGACTTGACAGGTTTTAAAAATAAGTGATGTAAACCATTATCATTTCTCACAGAGTCCTGCAAATATTTGGGATTGGTTTATAGGATATTGCAAGAAAAACACAATTCAGAAAAGCATTATCCTAGAAATTGCAACAGGAGCTCTGCTGGTGCTGTCCCGTGGGCGATGGACTGTTAACCACTCAAAGTCAGTGGTTCGAACCCAAAGGCTACTCCATGGGAGAAAGATGAAACTATTGTTAGGTTTCTGGAGTAGGTTGTACCTCGGTTCTTTGCTTCAGACGCTGAAAGAGTTCACAAAAGCACATTGTGTGATCCAAGTGAGCTTTTATGAAGGACAAGACAAGTTTCAGGTGTTCCACTCTCAAAAGGGCACACGTTATTTCTGGAAAGCATGCCAAGCCCTGTGGAAGCCACGCTGGGGTTCACAACTGGACACGGAACAACCACGAGGAAAAGAGCACCCACACATGCGGAACTTGGGAGGGATGCCAGGAGGCCAGAAGCCCAAGAAGCCTACAGGCTAAGAGGCTATGGGTGCATGTGTGCCCGTGCAGGTGATAGAGACCCTCACCCTCCACCTGCCACCGATGAGGAACAGGGTAAGAGAGGGAGCCCATCCCACAGCCAAGATATTTCAAACCTCTTGCTGGGGAGATGAGGTTGATGGTATTCGTTGACCCCATTGGCTGAGATAGGCCCACCTGTGTAATGTACCTAAAGTGAGTATATCCAAGATACTGGTTTTACCAGGGCCAAGAGGCTTGTGTGTGTGCATGCTCAGTTTGGGGTCTTCCCATAGGTGTCTAATGGCCTAATGTCTCTTCAAACTCCTCCATGGGGGCCCTTGCAGGCAGTGGAGGGCCAATTCCCCTCTTCCCTAAATCTCGTTACCCAACACTATCTGTTCTTATAATGATTTACCACCTGGGAAACTGTTATGATTTGAAATGGCAGTGGGTTTGGGCTTTAGGATGAGGTTAGCAATGTGGTATGCTGGCTACTGTCTCAAAGACTATGGGTCATCGTGGAAGCCCAACATTCATTTGCAGAGTCCCCAGGGAGATTAAGCCTCCACTGACTTGCCTGAGACCTTTGACCAGGGATGTGAATAGCCTTGTCCACAGACAGTGCATTGGAAAGTGGATCACTGCAGACGTAGTATCTTCTCTTTTCTCTATGTTTTATTTATTATTGTTACTCTTTTGGGTTTTTTTTTCCTTTTTTAGAGTTTTCTTCATATGAAATCTAGGCTATTGAGACATCAACTAAATGAATAATTTTTTGAAATTATGAAACTTGAGGTTGCAGAAGACAGGAGGCGCTAATGATGAGGGAGGCAAAAATAAAGAAATTGTTCCAAAATCCATTGTAATAACGATCCCACAACTCTTTTTGATGTATTTGAACCATTGATTTTCAGGTTAGATGAATGGCATAAAGAAATAAATGAATAAACAAACAAGGAGTGGATATGAATCAGAGAACAATGAGCAAGAAAAGGCAACCTTAGTCCTAAAGCTAAAGTGGGAGATGGAGTAGCTAGCTAGCTCTAAGAAAAAGCCAACTGGAGCGGGTTTTTGGTGCCTCTTCAGTGACAATAGGTAGCACAAGTAGATCCTAAGACAGTCGCTGACGCTGGGAAGGGCTTTTCAGTAAACGCATCATTTATGACTAGCACAATTCTAGCAATTTCTTTAGTGAGCAAATCAGAGTGGTTGCATTAGTAAAGGCTTAATCTTATTGGCAAGGATTTGCACTTGTAGGGAATGTTAAAGGGAACCTTCCCCTCGCACCAGCCTTCACTGTAAACAGAGCTCAATCATTGAAGAATGCAGTCTGTTCCTGGATTGCAGTTAGCCCTGGGACGGAACTTGAAACACCTCCTTTCTCAACAGTATCTTAAAATGCTATGCTGTTGGATAAATTATTGATGTTATTAATGGAGTCATCTTATGTCCCAGAGGGATAAGTGACACTGTTTGTTTGCTGGTTTGTTTTACCGTAAAATGATGACTGCTAAAGTAAACCAGAGTCGTATATAACACCAGGACAAGCAGATGGATTCTTGCCTCCCACTTAATTCTTGCCCCAGTCCAAGAACAATTAGTTCTTATTACAGGGCCCTGCTCAATACTCGCCTTCATTGAGTGATCACTGAAGATAAGGGTGCTGCAGCAAAGTGTGGTGACGAAAGCAGGTGGCGTCCAGCTATCATTTGGAATAGTGTCTGGGATCTGAAAGGCTTATATTCAAACAAGCAGACATCTAAGCAAGGAGTCAACTAAGTCCACATGGAAGAAGCACACCAGCTTGTGTGAGCCAAATATGAGGAAGGGAAACGTATCAGAGCTTAAAATGTGAACACCCATTTGTAGAATGCTATAGAGGACAATGGGAGCCCCAAAACTATCTGCAGGATACCGATCGGGCTCAAGCCTCTGGCAGATGCCCTCTGGTCATAGCCCAAGGACAAGAACAGCTGTAATATCAGACAGAGATTGTTTTAAACTTGACTATGGTGGACAGAACTACGGTATAATATGATGCCTAGTCAGTTGACCTCCCTCTTCACCCATTCTGAATTTGCTCTAGGTTAAATATTTCTCGCTTGTGTCAAGATAAAAATGTTCGTTATGTTTCCCTGTTTATGAAGCACAGAAAGAGTGGATGCTTAGAGACAATGACTGATGTAATAGTTTATTGAAGAGATGGGGGAAGTTGAGGGGAATTAGGAGCAGATAATGAATATGGGAGAGGGGAGAACTGATTGTGATGATGTATATACAACTCTTTTTAAAAGAAACTTAACCATGGAAGTGTATGATATATGCTTTTTAAATCAATAAATCTATTGGGAAGAAAAGAGAAATACTTTGCTTCATAACCAGAACTTGATGGGTTCTGAACATCAGGTTGGTTTTCCTCAGCAATGCTTTAAACCATGCCCTCTGAATCTTCTTCACCAAACTGCTTTCAACAACTTGGGCAAGGAACAACATCCAATGCTCTCTGGTCAGTTTTGGTCTTTACCTCCAGTCTGTTTAAATCAACTAAGCTACTTAAATCCTCTCCTAGGATCAGCTTTGGGCTGTGTAGTGGTGGACAGAGTCATCTGGACTTCCGCTCTTCCTTTGCAGTGATTGGGGGGAGCGGTGTCCCTCTGGCCTCTCTTCTCCTTTCACCATTTCAAGTTTCATTTTTCATGAAAACAGGAGAGTAGGAGGGCAGCGAGATGCCCTCACCTGTCTCCCCTGTTGGCTGTGGGAAACATCCTGGTCTCATTGGGCCCATCTAATTCCATCTGCTTTTTGATGGAGACCAGAGATGTGGTGCCATCTGTGTAGACATGGACATGGTTTTCCTGGTCTGCTATACAACGTTACTTTAACAACCTTTTATCACCACATTCTCCTTGTCTCCCTTTGGACCTTCCGGTGGTTGATAAACTCACTTCTCTGGGGGACTCTGCGTGGGCCCTTACCAGTTCTACCATTTGCTGTCAATTCCAACTCAGTTTTTTTCTCTTGTGATATTTCTGAAGCCGACCATCAAACGTTTCTCCTACGGTGCCTCTGGATGGGCTCGAACTTGCAAACTTTTGTTTAGCAATCAGTTACATTAACCATTTGGACCACCTCAGGGCTCTGGGCAGGCCTTCCGGTGAACCTTCACATGGCGTTTTTCTAAAGTTCCTCTTCTCTCTATTGGAGGGTAGGAGACCTAGGGTGCTGGTTCGCCATCCTTTCCAAACACACTGCCCCTCCCCTGCTGAGGGCTTCTGCAACTTTCCAAGGGGGGCGGTGTCTGTTACTACATTCATGTCACTCCCAGGGAATGGGCTCATTCTCCCAAGACTTCTCTTGTGGTGCTCTGCACAGAGGGCAGCCCTGGGTCTCCTGTGGGATCCCAGACATGCAGCTTGGTCGCGGTCCACACATCCCTCTTCCTACAGGAATGCACAATCTCTCCCCATAATTCTTTTGGGACTCCTGACCCATCTTCACTTGGTTTTTGTCTGAGAGGAGAAAGAAGCCCACTGCCCCCACAAGGAAGTTCCCAGAAATGCTGTCCCTCCCACCTCTCTTTTCCTTCCCAGTTTTCCTTACCGCTCAGCACTGTCGTGCCCTTCACTGGAGAAGAGATTTTCCAGCGCCCACCTTTGTCGGAGGATGCTCCAAACCTCGAGTCTAGTTCAGCTTCCAGGTTGTGGTCCACCCTCCCCGGCTTCCCCCCCCAGCCTTCTTCCTGCCCTGCTTTGGGAGAGAACAGCCACACCTACGTCTGAAGGGCCAGAAGGATTTCTTGAGGATGGCCATTCACTCACAGAAAATGCTTCCTTCAGATTTTTCTCTTTACATTTGAAAAGACAAGAGCATTCATTAACACATGACTTGATGTTTTACAAAAACCACACAACTCCAAATCGCAACAAAAGTAATCTTTAAAGGATTCAAATTTAAAATCTCAGAGACAGCAAGTGATTATTTTATTGATACTGTTTCTCTACCAACTCTCAAAACCTGCAGGTGTTCAATTAGCTGCCCACGAATTTCTCTGTGCTTGCTAATGAGAAGTAGAGGAAATTAATGGGCGAGGGGCTGTGAGGCCAGGAGAGAGGCTCCGCACGGCTTCCTGGAGGGTAAACTTTAAGGGATTCTGGTCTCATTGGCCACAACCCAGGAGCTTATGAGCAGAAAGAAAGGAGGAAATAACAGGAGGAAAAGTGTGCTGGGTTACACATCAACATTCTCTTCTTCTGGCACCAAGGCTGAAAATGCTAAAGGTAGCATCCACGCCCAAAGGCCTAAGGCCAAGAAGCAAAGGCAAAAGCAATAGTAACGGTGAAGTTGTCATCTTTTCCTCTGACTGTGCACACACCCCCCACCACACCCCACACCCAACACAGCAACAGGGATAAAGATGTCAACGCTGATGATGATGATGATGATGATGATGATGATGATGATGATGCAATCATTATATAAGCCTTGACTTCAGCATGAGGGAAGATGAGTCAAATGGGGGGTTTTAAAATGTGAAAGGCTTATTGTTTATCTGGTCCAACTAACTTATTTTGTCAAATCAAGAAAGTTAGGTCCAAAGAGACAAAGATGATCCTAAGACAACCCCTAAAGTTAGTGACAGAGCTAGGACTTGAATCCATGCCTCCATGCCGGATCTGGTAAGTGTACTGGTGGTGACCATTACCTTGAAAGGAATGTTTATATTCATGCAGATCCTAGGCCCTAACTGTGAATTGCCGACACCCCAAGTATACGAGTGATATAATGTCAGTTACCGAGAAGCCAAGGCTAGGTTGCCCATTGAGACCTGCTGATCTCAACGCATGGTCACCCCGAGTCCATTCTGACTCAGGCAACCCCGTGTGCCCCAGAGAACTGTACCTGCGGTTTTAATGTCTGTGACCTTTCAGAGGAGACCACTACGCCTTTCTTCCAAGACATCTCTGGGTAGATTTTGTGGTAGGGAAAAACATGAGAGACCTTGGATTTAAACTATAGTTATAAAGACCCTATAAGTAGCCTTTAAGCAGGACTGAGATTCGATAGACATAATCAAACTGCCTTCCCTGTACTTGCCTGCGGCTTGTCCAAGCACGAGCACAGTAAGTGCTGGGGAAGTCACATAAGAACTCAATTGGAGTCAAAATGTATGTCAAGATTCAAAAAGGAAGTAGGGCTCACCCTGCGGACCAGAACCTTCCACACACCAAGTCCTTTACATTTAAACGCAAATGCAATTTGAACAGCGCATCTTTCAGGGTAGTGGCCAAACATTTAATTGTCTATGTCACTTAGGAAGTCACGTAAGACTGATAGAAGGTGCGCACTCATGTCATGACCGCTGCTCTCGGCAGGTGTCTCGGCGCTCTTTCTGACTCACAGCAACCCTGCGATGACAGAGGGAGCCTGGCTCACTCCTGTGCGGTCCCACCTTTGTAGGTTCGAGCCCATTGTTGCAGATGGCCTCCATGCATCTCCTTGAGAGTCCTCTTTTCTTCTCATTACTTGATCAAGCATGATGCTATTTTGTTTTGTTTTTGCAACTAATCGCTCTGCTTTAATTATATTCAATCTGTACCAATGAAAATACATCCTGCATATCAGATATTTACACTGCGACTCATAACGGTAACAAAATTACACTTATGAAGTAGCAGCAAAAGTAATTTTATGGTTGGCGGTCACTACAAGGGGAGGAACTGTATTAAAGGGAAGCACCATTAGGAAGGTTGAGAACCACTGTCTTAGAGTAACGTGCGCTAAGTCAAAAAGTATTGCTCCTGTGGTTCCAGTTCATACTTGTATGGTTTTATTGTAAACAAATATGTTTAAAGAAATGTCTGTGATCTATGAGTGGCTGCAGACATGTTCATGATTACACTAGATCAGTCCAGTGAGGGTACTTTCAAAAGGAAAGGTCGAGTTCAAATAGTGGCTTCCAGGGGATCAACTGAATGAGTGGAATGAGTGCTCCTGTGT
>NW_022105908.1:4828926-4831267 GCF_000313985.2 Echinops telfairi | reverse complement strand
GGGCTTGTGCTACCTCTACAGTTCCTATTTCAGAGGAAAGTACAACAGAGTGCGTGTCTGTAAACTACCTGCCCAGGAGCTGCCCGAAGCACAATTCTCAGATAGTGAAGTGGGATTATGGCTCCTAATCAGAAACACCTGAACTGCTTCTTAAACATCTCTAGTCCCCATAGCAGGACTTCTCAGTCAGAACTTCTTGGTGTGAGAACCAGGAATCAAATTTTGAAAAAGAATCTGTCATAAACTCTCTTGTCCAAAAAACAACTGTAATAAGACATTTCCTATAACACATGCTCTTCTGTAATGTGGTCTTGACACCATTCCACCCAGAGTTGGGGTCTGTGTCCCACCCCTTTGAATGTGGATGGACTTATCACAGAATTGACACTCTGTGACTTCCAAGTCTCAACCACAATACAGCATCCGTCTTATTTTCTAATATACATTTCTTGAGAGGTCATAGAAGAAGTCTGTCTGTACCAAAGCTGCCCTGTAGGTAGATGTTCTGGTTTCTGGTAGACAGTACTAGTCTTAAAGCCATCTCAGCTCAGGTGCCAGACATGAAAGTTGTAGAAGTCACCTCGTGAATCTGCCTAAATTGGGGAGAAGCCTACCAAATCCATCCCTATCCAACAAGGATGGACGATAATATTTGAGTTGTAGTTGGCATGAGAGTTCGTTTTCAAGTCCACTCTGATTTTCATTCATTTAACAAAAACATTGAAGTCTATTATATGCCAGAGAGTTTTCTAAAATCTAGGGGTATAACAGAGACAAAAGAAAGCAACTTGAAGGGGAGGCATCAGCAGGTGGTTAGGTGCTATTGAATTGGTTCTGACTCATAATGGCCCCGGCTATTACAGAATGAAATGCTGCCCGAACCTGCGCAGACCTCACCATTGTGGCTAGGTTTGAACTCATGGCTGCAGTGACTGCGTCAGTCCATCTCTTTGAGGGTCTTCTTTTTCACTGTCCTTTCCTCTACGAAGCGTGTGCCTGCTTCCCAGGACTTGCCTTTCTGGATAACATGTCTGTCCTAAGTGAGTGAGATTAACTTTCACCATCCACCATTCTAAGGAGCATTCTGACTGCATTTCTTCCAAGACAGTTTTGTTTGTTCTTTTGGAAGTCCACTGCACATTCAATATACTTCACCGGAACCATAATTCAAAGGCATTGATTCTTCAGTCTTCCCTGTTCAACGCCCAACTTTCACATACATATGAGGTCATTGATAATACCCTGTGAGTAATTCAAATATTACTCACCGTAATATTCTTGCTATTCAGCATTTAAAAGAGATCTTGTGCAGAAGATTTACCCAATGAAATGTGTCGGGTACACAGGGAAAACAAATCCCTACATACACGGACAAGGTCACATAACTTCATTGTGGTAGTTACATAATCTCATGTCACCTTGAAGACATTAAGAGTGAAGGGGTGGGGTTTAGCTTGTCAATCAGGTGACAGCCTGATGATGCCTCCTTCTGGGGGTGACCTCATGAGGAAGATTCTGGAAACTTCCTCTCTCTTGCTGCTTCACCTTCCTGTTGACAAGACACATTGAGCCATGCAGAGACCTGTGCCAGTTCGGTCAGTGTGGTTTCTACATTGATTCCTTCTGGTGGGGAGTAGAGTAATTTTTAAGTGCTCATGAGACTATGCCACAGGGATGTGAGAAGTAAATGTGAGAATTTAAAAAAAACACCACCAGCAATAATCACATAGCTTTTCATTTCCCAACGTTTTACACTTGTAGAAGCAGCTGCCTCCCTCCTGCTCCCTCCACGGAGCCCCTCGCCGCCATGACTGTCTGGGAGAAGCTAACGCTGAGCACTGCAGGCACCCTGGGGGTCGTGGGCAATGCAACCCTTCTGCTGAGGCTGCATTCTAGGGAGGAGCAGCCCTGTGGGAAATCCGAGAAACAGTACACTTTGCCTCATTTCATTTATTTGTATATTTTAAGATTTGCCCATTATTCTGTTTCTTTTCTAGTTTTCAAATTGTGGTACGATAATTCTTTTAATAGTAATATTATTATTAAAAAATAGTAATATTATATGTAATATATATGCAGATATCTGTTCTGGTTTGTTATTTATATTTCCACCTTATTTGTGTTATTGTGTTTTAAAATTGTTGGTGATCATGTGCATTACTTTTTTTAAATCATTTTATTGAGGGCTCATACAACTCTTATCACAATCCATACATACAGTAATTCTATAAAGCACATTTGTACATCCGTTACCCTCATCATTCTCAAAACATTTGCTCTCCATGTAAGCCCCTGGCATCAGCTCTTCATTTTCTCCCTCCTTCCCCCCTCCCCCCTCCCT
>NW_022105908.1:4824627-4826911 GCF_000313985.2 Echinops telfairi | reverse complement strand
TAGCTCCATCAGGCTCGTTGTCAGTAATGTCTAGCTGGGAGTGAGTGTGTCCCCCCTCCAGTAAGCTATTTATCTCTGTCACATCTCCAAATGAGGTCATCAAGCTGCAACCTGATTGACATCCCTTTCACTTTTAAGTCTCAAGTTGACAACAGCTTATGGAACTACCACAGCGGGGTATAGAATGTTAGATTTAAATATCTTTCCCCTTAGGATGTGAATATCTTGCTGTTTGATAAAAATCTGTGTTGCTGACCAGAAGTGGATATCGTATACCTATTTTTTCCTCTAGAGGATCCTCTTTATCTCTCCAGGACTTTACATATCCTTTGAGGAAAGTAATTCCAATAGGCTGTTTACATGTAGGCTATTTTTCCATGTATTCTTTTCCATACTCATAATGCTCTCAATCTTAAAAATCATATCGGCCATGAGCTCAGGGAATTTTAATCTTTAATATTTATTTATTTACTTCGGTATTCCTCTCTCCTGGCCAGTGAAGTCTGAAGATTGATGACAGGCCTACTTTCGTCAATTCTGTCTTTTCACTATTTTCTTTTCCATTTCATTCCTCTTTTTGCTGTATATTCTGAAAGATTTCCTTGACCTTATTTTCCAGATCAACAGCTCTCTCTGCCCAATGCGGTTTTTCAACAAATCGTTCCTTCTGCAGTATTACATTACTTTAAAAAAATATTTCCAAAAAAACTTTACAAAATGCTCTTCTCTTAATGTGTGGTGGTAACAGCTTCCCAAACCTGTAGGCAGGAATCAGGATCTTTTGAATAGTTCTCCTCTCTTTTCTAAATCATCTCTGATTTTCCCTCTGGCATTAATTACAAGTGTTTTGTGGTACAAATGTCCTTTCTCTTTCATGCTGCTCGTCTTTTAACAAGGCTTTGCGATCTGTGTTGGCCTAATTTGATATGTGCAGGTCACTGGTGCGCATTTCGCCAGCAGTTGTGTATTTCTTGTTCACAACAGTCTCTCTGTTTTGCTTTGTTTTAAGCAGAAATGAAAGGTAGGAAGAGTAGGGATAAAGGGGCGTTGTCGCCACCGAATGGCTATGCTAAAGAAAAAGTAGCTGTCCATGCCGCAACACAGGGGTTGGAAAGAAATCAGGCACCTGTTAGACACCTATAGGGACGATCCAAAGCTGGGCATGCTCAGACCAAAGTCACAAGTCCCCTAGGTCCAGGGCAAGGGCAACCTGGGCTTGCACCCTAGGTACCAGAGACATCACGTCACAGGTAGGCCTGAACTCAGCCACTACGATTGGCCAATACCCTCAACCACGCCCCCCCACCCCACCCCCAGTGGAGCTAGGAGGGGATACATAGCGCAGACGGAGGACAAGCCGCCACTTTTATGCTCTCAGCTGCTCTCTTTTGGTTCGAAGGGTAGAATCTCTCCTGTGTGCGCTCTCTCAGAACTTGCACTTTATTGTTTTTCGGTTCCAGGACTCCTCGTTTGGTTCTGTGGACTCTTCTTAACAGCCGTTTTCCATGGGTTTTTCATGGAAAAACCCTGAGGCGGCCATTTTTGGTTGTGAATTCTCCCACTGCTGCCACCGCCATGCAGTCTTGCACGCTTTCCAGAGAGATCATGGACTATCTGAGACTAGTAATGCCCGAAATTTCCTGTTGTCTCATAAAAGTTACTTGGTTTTACAGTAGTGCTTCTGCTGCGTGGATTCTTTTAGCGTTGAGATGTAAGAACGGTGGTAAACCATCCCAGAAACCTAACAGGCTGGTATGACAGGCAGGTGTTTGAGGACCAGGAGCAATGAGAAGGCAAAGGACTTCTACAATCGTGTAGGCAAAGCACGCAAGGAAAGGAACCCTGAAGAAAGTGCTCTTCTTCTCTTACTTTTCTCAACACCCTCACCTGGAGCACTTCAATAGTAGATTAAATATGGCCACCACGGAGTGTTTACTTCTCCCGTCAAAACCAAAATACCAAACTCATCACCATTGAGTCCTTGCTGTGGGCTTCTGAAACTTAAACTGTCTATGGACGTTGAAGGCCCAGTCTTCCACCCACAGAGCTGCTGGTGGCTCCAAACCTCCCACCACGTGGATTGCAGTCCAGTTCATACCCACTACCCCCCCTCCCCCACTGAGGTCCTTTTTAAAAGATGGTGTTTAATCTCCTTCTCCTTGAGTCTGTCTCTTGAGTCTATCTCTTGAGTCTATCTCTTGAGTCTGTCTCTTGAGTTTGTCTCTTGAGTCTATCTCTTGAGTCTATCTCTTGAGTCTGTCTCTTGAGTCTATCTCTTGAGTCT
>NW_022105908.1:4820191-4824155 GCF_000313985.2 Echinops telfairi | reverse complement strand
ATTGGTTGCTCATTCTTACAGCAACATGTTAGTTATTTTTTCCCTATTAACTAATTCCAAAGCTTCAACCTAAAGATAAAAGCTCCCAGCAATTCTGATTTGGGGATCTTGCTGGGGCTCCTTTGAGAGGGTGTGTGCTTAACTCTGTTGTTTTGAATTCCGATTTCTTCTACCTTTTCTGCTGTCATCAGAAATCTTGGTAGTCCTTAAAATTTACAATTTGCGATTGATTTCTATTTCTTTTCCCTACCGATGTGCTGCGGTCTCCGTGTGCATTTTCTAAGTAAACTAGGAGAAAATGGAGGTACCCTCGTGTGCTCAGGACGCCGTCTTTAACCAGAAATCTATTAAATACATAAATGGAACTCAGTAGTAAAGAGGCTCATATTTTTTATTGTATATAGTTTAGGAGCACTGAGCAAGCGAGGAGTGTCATCTGTAATATCCCATTAAAACAATTATCTGGGGGAAATCATACAAAAATTCACTTGAATATATCCAGGGAGGGTGGTAAGTACACCTGTATGATCCAAGGCTCGCTTAGCCTCACTCATGAGCATAGGCTGAAATGGGCTGAGGAATAAGATACACATACAAGCGGAGAGGATTTAGCAGATATCCACGGTGGGCCACACATAGGGTTCAAAGATGCTGATGAGGGAGAGAGAGAGAGAGAGAGAGAGAGAGAGAGAAAAAAGGTAAGAAGCCTGAGGTGGCTTTTCTGTGTGTAGCAAGCAGACTTGCATGAGCTCTGGTTGCTTGTCATGCTTGTCAAGAAGTTTCTTCAGAGATGCAGAGAACACTTATTTGAGATTTTAGGGGCTTCATTGGCTTCTGGTTCTATTTTTGATGCATGAATTCTGTGGTCTTTGAGGTCTTCAGAGTCAGTTTTTGAGAGTTTTTTCCCCCCAAGGTTTGTACAAGTTTAATGGAGCCAATGTGAAGGCATATAAATTGGGTTCCGGCAGACAGGAAGACCTGCTTTCTCTACCAAAGAAAATGGCACACAGTTTAGCAAAATTTTGACAATTGAGAGTAAAGGGAACGATTCAGAGGGGGAAGAAAAAAAGAAAGAAAGGGAATGGGGACCTGGGAGAAAATCTCTCAAGAATGAAAATACAGGAATTGGACAACTTGGACAGACCTGACTGAACTATACAGGCTTTTTGAAATATACTGAAGTCTAAACAGTTGGTGTCTTGTTAAATGGATTTTTCTGAGAGTATTCATTGATCCATTTATTTGTAAGCGCAGCTAGTCATATAAGTGGTCAAAGCAGAAATGGAGGACCACAGACTTTGGGCCCCAAACTTTTCTCTTATCTTGAACATTCCTCTCCAACCCAGATCCTATACAACTTACAAGACCCATTCTCCTTTATCTTTCAGTTTACAAAACCCAATCTCCTTTGAAGACAAACAAACAAACAACTGACTACCAGTGGACTCCATTCCTCCTCATAAGTACCTTTTAGGACAAAGAAGAACTGCCCCATGGGATTTCCCAAGCTGTTCATCTTTCTGTATGCCGACAGCCACGTTTCTCTCCTGTGGATCAATGGTTCTGTTCAAGCCATCGACCTTTTCATTTGCTTTGGCCACGATGTCACCAGGGGCCCTTCCAGTGGCCTTAAAAGGCCAGAAAACCCATTGCTGTCAAGGCCATTCTGACTCGTGGAGATCCCTTGGGTTACAGAGTGGAAGGTGTCCGTGGGGTTTGAGGGCTTTCTTCTTCACAGAAGTAGGTCCCCTGGCCTTTGCTTCTTTCATGGAGCCACCGGGAAGACCCAAACTACCCATCTTTTGATGAATCGGGCACCAACCAGTTACACCACCTAGGGCTTTAGAGAGCCAGCCACAGCTCTTTGCCTTTACTAGTATTCTCACCATTGTTCTTCACTTGACAAGTTCCTGAGCATCTTGTCGTATTCTTTCCAGCCACGCGTACGTCTCTTTCTGGTAAATAGGCTATTCTCCGGCGTGTTTCCGTTTCATTGACCTCTTAGTCGCCCTGTTGGGCTGGAGCCCCACACTGATGGTCCTTCAGCTGCTTCTTAATCTGCACTGTTTTGGTCTGACTTTCAGGAGAGAGAAATCAGAGGCCATGAGTCGGTGATGGCTTAAGAAGGCTCAGGCACAGTGCCACCTAAAAATCAATCGAGCTCAGGAGATCCCACTGTGAGAATTTTTAAAATTTGATTCTGTCTGGTGCGGATCACAACAGACGCCCAGCCCCTCTGCCTGTTTCCCTGTAGCAGTTACTTTCAAAGTGGTGTGTGCACAAGAATTACCTCAGATGATTGGCTAAAGTATCAGACTGTCAGAAATTTTGATTTGTAGGCTTCGAAGGCAGACCCAGAAATAAGCATTTTTGTAATCAGACCTATTTGTAAACACTGGTACAATTGAAACACTGACCTTGTGTTTAAAGCGTCGTAGGCACAAGTTATACAAATAAATCTGGAAAGCCGGATATATTTATTTAGGATGTTGCTGTTGTTAGTTGCGGTTGAGTTGGTTCCAATCCAAGAAGACCTTCACATGTAACCAAATCCAGCCTCCGCAAGTCCTGCACTCTCTTCCTGATGGCGGGGGTCTTTGTGCCCATTGATGCAGCTCGGTGTCATCGCATCACATTGAGTTTCCCTCAGTTTTCAGTGACCATCAACTTCAAGAGTAATGGCGTTCTTTTCTGGAGATTGCTTTTATCTGAAGACGTAAAATTAAGTAAGCTAAAGCCTGGCCATCCTCACATCTAAGGCATGTATTTCTTCTAAGATTAATTTGTTTGTTCCTTTTTTTCAGTCCGGAGTATGTTTAATATGCTTCTCCAACAGCACAATTTGAATGCACCGATTCTCCTGCAGTCTTTCTTTTTTACTATCCAACTTCCCCATGCATATGAGGAACAGAAAAGATTACGGCTTGGGTCAAGTGAGCTATCAGGAGGAAGGAGAAGAAAAGAGACAATGGGAAGCTGTGTCCTATTCCGTGACAGCGGTAGAGGCAGAAGCCTGGAGAGAGGTTTGTCGGTTGTTACCAAAGAGCAAGGCAGGTTAATCAACCTGTAAGTCAAAACAATGATATCAAAAATAAAGGGTGAAGTGGGACACTGGGTAAACTTAAAAAGAATTATTGGAGAAAATGTTCCAAGGAGAGGCACGTAAAGATCACGAGGAGTGAAGAATAAATTCAGGGAGAAGAGGATTCGTGGAGCTAGTAAATGAAGTGTCCACTCCATGAATTGTGTCCTGAGGAGAAGAATCACCGGAAAGGAAAATGGGAAAGGATCAGGCTAAACTGTGATGGCAAGAAGATTTTAATCTTTATCCTCAAGTCTGATCAATTGCTAGTGGCCCCAGGAACATTGTCAAGAGATTGTGAAGTCGCTCCTGGGCTTAGCAGGAAACAGAGTGAGTGATTAGCTATGTCTGCCGTGGGCAAGGAGGAGAATCAGATGTGCCCTGGCCATTTCTGTTCAGGTCCTGATTGCCAAGTGAGTCAAGGTCCGCTCTAGCCAGAAGACTTAGTCATATCTTTCCTGCTAGTTCTAGCCAAGGAAAGGTTTGCTGTGTGAACAATATAAGTAAATCCTGGAGATGATGGCATAATGCTAAAGATAGTTGTTTATGCTAGAAAAAACTCGGAAATCTTCCCTGGTGGAAATCCAGGGCTGATTCTCTGCCCGTCATAAATCATGGACCCCCTTAGCCAGGTTTTCCACACCCCTGATTGGCTCAGATCTCTAAGTGAGTTGGAAAGGCAGTGAGCAATGGCGTTCCTTTGCTGTTTGGGTCAAGACCTTCATGGTCAAGTGTGCTCCTGTCCCTCCTCAGTGATCCAAAGACTTCAATCACACAAAGATGATCTGCACTTCACACAAAAATGGTTGGATAATGCCTGCCTTCTCAGGGAAAATTCTTTGTAAGGTGTATGTTTGAAAGTAAGAAAGAAAGAAAGAAAGA
>NW_022105908.1:4804560-4819830 GCF_000313985.2 Echinops telfairi | reverse complement strand
AGATTTAGTTTCCTTCCCTCCCGTTTTCTGCAACGTTGGCGGTACCCCTCCTTCTTTGGACTCAGGAGAATTCATCCCATCAGCAGTGCATTTGGTTCCTATGCCTCAACTTCCCCTTTTCTCCTTCTCTTGTATGAATTAGGCTTTGGAAACTGGGTAATAAACAGCTGATATTGATTGGCATAAAAATTTTCAGGCCTTTTTCAGGGAATACATGACGAACGAAAATGCATCTTCTGAATAAACACCATTTACAGAATGGTAACAGCAAGGGGACAAGAAATAGACTGGTTTCATCATAGACGAAAATGCCTGTGTACTATGGGGAAGAATTAATTATGCAAAATCGTGAAATCTATGCCGACACATGCTAATTTGCCAACCTGAGAATCGAGCTGCCCAAATCTTAACTTGCAGTAAATTGAGTCATTTTCAAATATATTAGGCAAATGAGCTGAAACTCCAGTAGGGGATGTGTATTTCATCCTGATGCCCAGGCACGCACCATCTTCTTTGGGATGTGAACCCTTTGACATCATCTGTGGCTACATCTGTGAATCGTGCCGCTTTCCGTGCCTGGCGCAGTAATGGCAGAGCTGCTCAGAGACTAACATGGATCACGGAATGAGGAGCCTGTGTGAGGAGAGTCTTCCTGACAACAGCAGACGGGCAAGAGTGGCCTTTGAGCTGACGCATCTTCAAGCTCTTCATTAGTCCAGCAGAATGGATCGTGTGGCAGGTGCTCTGAGACAGTTCTGGAAGCAGTAACTGGAGGCAAACTTCTCCTTAGCAAGTAGGTTCAGAGCCTGGTGGGGAAAAAAGAAGGCTGCTAAGGGAGAAATGATAGAAGAAGTGGCATTAACACTGTTCATTTGGAATTGGCCTTGCCCATCTTAATGCTGGCAGCATGTCACCGTCCTGACACGGGGCAGTGGTTTGCCTCTGGGTGCAACTGAACTTGAGCGAGGCTTGCAGGAAGGACAAAGCAGCCATGGGAGTTTAGAAGTGCTTCCTCTGGAGCCACCCCTGGTCACTCAGACACTTCATTGGTCCAGGAGATGATGCCAAGGAGGAAGGACTCCATCTGCCATCATCCCCTTTCTTGTTTCCTGGCTCCCAGGGCGCTGGGGGCAGGTTTGGGAGGTGAAGCTGTGACATTGGACCCCAGGTCACTGAAAGACCATTTGCTCTTTCAGGCAACTCAGCTCCCTGAAATGCTCACGTGCGCCTCCTTGCGGTGAAGAGAGCGCAGCTGCAGCACCAGTCACGGAGGAGAGCCCCTCTCACAGGAACACAGGAGCAGGGGTCCTGGACCACACGGTAGGTACTTACACGTAGGCAGGAGTATTTAAACTGCCTCTCTTCCAGTGTTTTAGCTACTTGTTTTCTGAAGGTTGTTTAATGTTGTGGGGGTGATGATGGTGGTCAAAAACCCCCAAACCAAACCTATTGCAGTGGAATCATTTCTGACCCATAGAGCACACAGTCCCACAGGGTTTCCAAGACTGTCAATCTTTGGAAGCAGTCTTTTTCCCAGGAGTGGCCTGGTGGTGTAGTGCGTCCATGTTGGGCTGTAATCCACAAGGTCAGCAGTTCAAAACACCAGCAGCTCCTCAGGAGAAAGAGTGGGCTTCCTATTTCTGTCAACAGGAACAGTCTCAGAAACCCACAGCAAGCCTAAAGAGCCAACATTAACTGGATGGCAGCAACTTTGGCTTTGGGTTTTCTCCTCGGAGTGGCTGGTGGGTTTGAACCACCACCTTTCAGTTAGCAACCAAGCATGCAACCATTGCATTATCAGGGCGTGTGTGTGTGTGTGTGTGTGTGTGTGTGTGTGTGTGTGTGTGTGTGTGTGTGTGTGTGTGTGTGTGTGTGTGTGTGTGTGTATATATATATATATATATATATATTCATTATATTACATATAAATATGTATAAAATCATTGCATTATATATATATAATGTACAAATATCGATATTAACCAATGTGAATGTACTATTCAATAGTATTAATTATAGTCATAATATTGGGCAGATGTTACCACTCTATGTTTCTAAAAGTTTTCATTGCCCCGAACAGAAACTCATACCCTTCCTCAAAACCCCTCCCATCCCCCCTCCCCTCAACCCCTCACAACTCACAGTCATGGAATCAATTCCAACTCATAGTGGCCTGCAACTTTTGGTCACCCTGAGATCAATGCATTTGACTGGGCTACGTACTTCCTATAAGTGAGATCAGATAATATGTATCCTTTCATGCTTGGCTAATTTCACTTGGCTCATGGTTTTCAAGGTTTGTCTACATAGTTAGCATCTCTCTGGACTTCATGTCTTCTTGTGGCTGGATATCATTCGTTCGTATGTATGTGCCTCATTTCATTTATGCATTCAACTGCTGGTGTACATCTTATTATCATTCTTTGGTATTTCCAGTGGGCACATAAATAAAAAGAAAAAAAAACAAGGCAAAACATAGCAAAAAATCATGACACACCGTAGTCCCTAAGTCCCGGAAACCAAGAATCTAAATTATCTCCATCTCTACAGTTTTATCATTTCAAGAATTTTACACAAATGGAATCTTATCATGTGTAGCCTTTGGGGATTTTGTTTTTTAACTCAGCCTACATACTCTGTGAGTCCTCCCTGTGAGTGATCTAGCTTATTGTAGACCAGTGGTTTGTTTCTTTGCTTTGCTGCATAGTGTTTCATGCTGTCCATACACTGAAGTCTGCTTAACCATTCATCCCTGAAGGCCATAAGGATATTTGGGTTGTACTGTGTTGTGTTCTGTTGTGTTTGTTTGGGGTGATCACAAGTAAGGCTTTAATAGTCTGGGGTGGTTCTCCGTCAAGGTATTTGGGGGAATGTAAGTTTTCATTTCCCTGTGTCCAGGCTTGCTGTCTGGAATCCCAGTCTGAGGTCTAAGCCTGCCGGCTGTTATCCTGGGAAATAGGATTAGCCCGAGTGCACATGATTGGTGGTGGTTTTGCATCTAGACTAGGTGAGGCTTGTCGTGGGAAGAAGCTGAACCTTGGTGGCCCTTCTCCATGCTTGCAGGAAGACATTGGAGGAGGCCTCCTCTCCAAGTGGAGTCCTTTCCTCGGGCCTGTGATTATCGGTTGGGAGGGGATGGGGACCATGGCAAACCAGTCCATGTTCTTAGCTTCAAGTGGTCTCACAGAGACAATTGCTGAATATGACTGCCTCGTCCTCCTGTCTCTTAAAGCGGGTGATGAGTCGGACTGATAATTGCATGGTCAGCAATTGGAAACCACCGTTCACTCCATGGATAAAAGATGAGGCTGTTTGCTCCCATAAAGATTTACAGCCCCGGAAACCCCAGCGGGCAGTTCTACTCTGTCCTGCGGAGTCACTATGAGTCACAATTGACTCAGTGGCAGTGAATTTGGTTTTGAGGTTTTGTATTCATTTACACACACACACAAACTTACACATATTCTCGAAGAGATACAGGCTTGCATGGCTAATAGTCCCCAGTCTACCTCCTCATCCTCTGTTACCTCTCTTCTTTCTGCTTTTGACTCCACACAATCTTTCAGGCCAGAAAAGGTGGGCACTTGATTCCTGTATAACTCAGAACATTTTTACTGAAAATGAACTTGTTGGTTAGGCTAACCACTGATGGTTAAATGGAAGCTGGGGAATTCAAAACATCATTGCTTTCCCAAAGGCTCCCAGCTTTCAGTCCAGTTGTTTAGTTAACCCAGAACACTGTGTGAAGGCCAGGCGCCTTCTCTGTGCCTCCTCCTGCAGCAGTCATTATAGATTTCCCCTAGAGCGAGCCGAGGCCCCATTCCTTCCCAGGTGGATCATTGCCTTGAGGCTGTTCGGGGGAAGGTCATATACAGGGAAGGACAAAAGAGAAAAGCACGTTATTATTTTTAAAATCGTGTCCCAGTTGCACAAGAAAAGCAGAGCTCCCTTCCGTCAACCCACCACAAAACAGACCCTTTCTCCATCCGGCTGACCCTGAACTCCCTGGGGCTGTCAGAGCCCAGGACAGAAAACTTTGAATAGAGCTGCTGGGGAAACGTGGTCTTTTAGGTGTACCATGTACAGGGGGCACTTCTGTGCGGCACTTGGATATTGTCGATGCAAGGACACCCATGGTGGGAAGGCTTCTAGGATTTTGTAGCAAGATGAGAGTAAGACCCCAAGTCATGCTACAAAACCATAGGAACCTTTGTTACAACGTGGCGCCTTTGCTTCTCCACCTGCCCTCCATCTAGGTGTGCGCCCTTCTGAAGGCAGCGTCTCCATCGCTTGCCCTGGCCTCCAGAGAGCTTTCAGTTACGTGAAGGTGACGGCTTTGACATCCTCCTGTTCCTTTTAGATGGTCTTTGAGTTGGGGTGCAAATTCAGAGAAGACTGAAGGGGCAGGGCCAAGGGTTGTAGGTTAGATAGGGTAATGGTTCCTGACAAAATTCTCCTAGGACAGTCCTTGCCACCCTAAGATAATGCACAAGTCTGATGTCACAATAGAAACGAATCCCTTGGTATAATGTTCGTGGTCTTTTTCCTCTACACTACAGTTTTCAATTTCTTAAAACATTTTCCCAATAAGCTCCTATAATCATCCTGTGTCTTTCAAGAAAAACTATCAAGATGACCCCTTTGAGCCCCTACCCCACCCCACCCCCGGAAAAAAACCAATTACCATCAACTTCTGAAATGGTCTCTCTGCCATAATAGGAACTGGCCCAGGAGACCCCTCGAAGCCATTGTATTGATTGGACATTTTTTTAGAAGTCATTCTAATAGATGAAGGCAGGTATGTTACACTGACAACTTGTCTGCAGCCATCCACGGATCACAAAGGCATGTTTAAACATAGTTTATTAGGAATAACAGTGTATCAACTGGAACCCTAGAGGCAGTATATTTTGATTTACTCTTGTACTTTTTGACTTTTCTTTATATGTGATATATATATTTGTATATATATGTATATATACACACACATACACATATATATACATATATCTCACACACAGCTGTGTTAGTCCGGGTTGACTAGAGAACAAGCCCAGAGACACTCGTGTGTGTAAGAGAGAGCTTTATATCAAAGTGCAATTGAACATTGAGACACATCCCAGCCAGTCCAGATCAAGTCCTTAAGTCCGATATTATCCCACATGCCTGAGACTAGTTCACAAAGTCCTCTTTGGACTCATGTAGCACAGGCAATGATGCCTAATGCAGGAAGATCACAGGCCAGTGGGTAAAAATTCTTGTGGGTCCAGTCGTGGTGGAAGCATCTCCAGGGCTCTGGCTGCCATCAGTGTGGCTCCATGTGGCTTGTTGAAGGGGGGGTGAAGCAGAGAGGGTGTATCCCTCCCCCAGGAGAAAGAGAGAAAGTTCCCAGAATCCTCATGAGAAGGTCACACCCACAAGGAGGCACCATCAGGCTGCCACCCAATTGACAGGCTAGACTCCACTCCTACACTCTGAATCTCCTCAAGTTGACCCGAGATTATGCAGCTACCGCAATAGCCCAACCCAAAGTCATGGCCACTGAGTAGATATTGACTCCTACCAACACCACAATGCAGATTAGAACTGCCCCATAGGGTTTCCAACTCTGTGATTTTTACAGATAGCTGCTGCCACATCTCTCTCAATATATTCCAGTACCTGAGCTGATGATGAACAGCGTCCTGAGATACATACCTTTACCAAACTCATTGGCATTTAGTCTATTCCGACTCATAAGATTTCAGAGTCTGTATATCTTTACAAGAGCAGATGGCCTCATCCTTCTCCAGAAAGCAGACGGTGGATTTGAACCACCAACCTTGTGATTTATAGTCCAACACTTACCTGACAGTGTCACCACAGTATATGTATATAAATATATTATATAATATATATTCTTTATTATGTATATGCTGTACATATACACACATACACACACCATGGTGGCATTGTCAGGTAAGTGTTAGATTTTAAATATATATATACATACACACACACACACACACACACATATATATAGTGCATATATAGTATACTTTGTACAATACATTATATGCAATATTCATTGTCTATAAATGTATTATACACAATAGAGATACATAGAATATAAAAGATAATAGAAAGCAATTATATATAATATATCAATAAATAATACACAACATATATATTTCTAAAAGCCCATGGAAAATAAATAATACACAACATATATATTTCTAAAAGCCCATGGAAAATAGAATTAAAAGATAGGGTGTGTATCTGTGCAAGGATAAAACATGTGTGCAGTTAACAGACTAAGCAGAAGTATACCTTTTACTTCTCTAGGTACAAAAGAAAAGAAAACCGTTGCTATAAGCCAGAATCCAGTGTGCATCTCATAGCAGGTAGATTTGGGAGCGTATATACTAGCTGATCCTTAGCCGATTGTCTGACTGTGTGCCTACCTCTTCACTGGACTAAACACCCTAGCTTGTCCCTCTTGGAGCCTCTGGCAGGCACTGGACCTCAAGAACGTTCAGTGGAGCCAAAGGAGACCATCTGGCTGCATTAGGGGCATCAGAGGAGTCATGGTGCAGAGACTGGGGAGGGAGGGAGGCAGGACTGATCTGAAGGGAAGGGGGACTAGATTCTGTCCTTGGGTGTCTGCTTTGTCGAGAAGCAAACATCGAGCCAATAGCAAGGCACGGAGAGTCCTGCTCGTCTCTTGCCCCCGTGCATCCCTTGAGCCGGTGCCCCATGGGATTGCAGCGCATTCCTTGGAAGTGATTCTTCCTCAAAATCGAGCCGCATGACGGTAGGTATGACTTGCTGCCAGTCACAGAGGAAATATGTTCCTGGAGCGATTGAGTTCCAATTCCTAGACTTGACACGTTCTGACAATCTGCATGCAAATTGCGAATCACCAGCGTGTACCCAGATTGGGGGTGGGGGCCAGCCGCCCCTCCTTTGAAACTGCTGTTCCTCTCCATTTGCTGCTGCAGATGCCAACACAGTCCGCGTTGCATTAATTTGGCTGGGAAAGTGAGAAAATGGCAGCAGCATTAATTAAAAATAATATGTCGCCCAAGAGAGCGCTCAGGCTCACGCCTTCCTTTCACATCCTCTCTGTTCCCCTCTTCACAACTTACTGCTGACGCGCTATAGGCACAGGGAGGGAACACCGTCTTCTCCAGGAACACGGAAGGGGGGGGGGTGTGATAGAGACGCCGAGACCAGAGAAGGGGTGATGAAAAGCCCCAGTCTGAAAGATGCTTTGAGATAGATTTTGAAGGCAAAGAGTATAGACTACCATCCATCTGCCATTCTGTGGTGCAACTATTCATGAAACCATGATGCTGGAAGCTATGCTTGTTACTGATGTTTCAAATACCAGCAGGGTCCCTCACGCTGGACACGTTTCAGCAGAGCTTTCAGACCAAGACACAGTAGGAGAAAAGGCCCAGTGAGCTACTTCCAAAACGTAGCCAGCAAAAACCTTGGAGGTTACAACAGAACATGGACGTGCTTGCTTTTGACATGCCAACGGGAGCAATCAATCCCTAAAGAAGGACATCGTGATTGGATAAGTAGAGGGTGGCCGGTGTGGGAGACTCTCCGTGAGGTGGATTGGCACAATTACCACCAAGATGGACTCACACATGCTGAGTTGGTGATCATGAGGACGAGGCAATGTTTCACACTCTTGTAAGTAAAGTTGTCATGAGTTGGAATCTCAACAGCTGCGAACAATAATGAACGTAGCAAAAAGAATCAGCGGGAGATCACATGTTCCTAAGGGTAGAGGCGGCAGTATACATAGGTAAGCAGTTGGTACCTAGTCAATAGGTTGGTGGTTCCAAACCACCCAGAGGTGTTATGAAAGATAGGCCTGGTGATCTACTTCTGAAAGGTCACAGCTTTGAAAATCCTATGTGGCAGGTCCCCTCTGATAGGCATGGGGTCACCATGGCTTGGAATGCAGTCAATGGCAACTGAAAATAACAAAGATTAGGAAGATAACAAAGATCAATTAGACAATAACAAAGATCAGCTAAATCCCACCACTGGTTTTCACCTGCTCGGGAGCTCTGTGGAAGAAAAGACTTGGTGATCTGCTGTTGTGAAGATCGCGGCCTAGGACACATGAGGGGGCGATTCTGCTCTGTCCTCAGAGGGCTGCTGTGAGTCTCACTCAAGTCAATGGCAACAACAACGTACAAGTGTCACTGACGTACAGAGCCAAGGCCAAGGTCGTCCAGAAGGAAACCACTCACACTGGCCCTGGCTGCTTTACTCACCCAGGGAGGAGACAGAAAATGGGCAGTTCCATGTGCCACGGCAGCCAGCTCTCACGCTGCAGCCAGTGCAGGCCTGGGGCTCTGTGTGCATGCCGGGGAAGGACTTCATCCAGCTCCCTCTCCAACAGGGACTGACATGATGCGGGACTGCCCAGGTGCACATGCTTAAGCGGTACAATGAAGGTTTGTTGCATAGCTAGAACAGGGGAGGTGTTGGCTTTTCCCTGATCAGGAAGAAGAAGAACCTGTAACAAAGGGAGGCCCCGCCTCCAGGGGATGCTCCACGTCCACGGCTTGGATTCCACAGGCCAGGTAAGGGGCAGAGGCATGTGACGACTGCTCTCCCAACCGAAAGGAAAAAAAGACAAGGTACGTAAGTGCCTAGATCGCCAAAGTTCATCATGTGGTAAGGGTACTCCTTATGCATAGTCAATGACCTCGGAATAGTGTTTTAACTTCAGTAACCAAGAATGAAGACATTGATGACCGGTGTCCCATCTGATGATGTGCTTAGCTCTAAAAAGGCACAAAGGTCCGTACATCATTGTGATGGATCTGCCGCTGTCCACAAAGCACCTCGCTCCTGGGCTCTGTTCTCCATGTATTGTCTCCTGGGATTAATATGGAAGCCCCTATATGAGGGACCACCATCTGTCAGTTTGCCGTACAATGGGGGCTTGAATGTTGCTGGAGGCTATGGCACTGGTATTTCAAACACCAGCCAGGTCACCCCTGGTAGCCAGGCTCCAGTAGAGCTTCTGGACTAAGATAGACTCGGACGAAAGGTGATCTATTTGCCTAGAACAATCCTTGTATCACTGCACCATATTGTCTAATCTAAGGCTATGAGATGAAGACCCTAGGTTGGAGGTACTCGGAATTCACAGAGAATGTGACGATGGGCTTGGTCAGAACAACACCTGTGAAGAATGCGCAGGACCAGAGAACCAGCCATTCTGTTGTACAAGGGGCTTCCATGAGTATGGCCAGTGAGCCCCACCATTAAGCATTTTGGATCTGGGCTCAAGAATAGTGAGGAGCCTTCTCTCTGTGGTTGTGAAACCAGGCAAAATGCAAATTTCATAGCCTTCGCCGGCTACATTTCCCGGGTTGTAAAGAATACCATCAATCTTGGGAGAAGCACTTCTACAAGCCAGTTGACTACATTGCCATTTGAGAATGGCCTGTCATACTTATGCATGAAGCCCCATTGGATCCCCTTTCTTCAGCGACTTGAGCATTCACTGATTCTTTGGGACCCTTTGCCAATAAAGTCTATTGTTTTCGTTTTGTTAGCTGATGTCCAGTTGGACCCCATTCATGAAGTTATGCACTGCAGAACACACTGCTGCCTGGTCCAGTGCCATTCCCAGGATCTTTTACCGATTCTATGGCTGTGATCCATCCAGTTTTCTTAGATGGTGGTTGTACATGAGGAGCATTGGCCAGGAATCAAACACATGTCTCTCAGTTCCACCACTTAACCACTCCTGCCCTCATTCTAAACCTTACTTTTCTGTTTCCACTAGCCGGCCCAGGGCTCTGAGTCTCCTAACCAGAAGTGTCCACCTCAATTTGGACTTGGGCCTAGTCTGAAAAGGAAGCCCTTCCAGTTGTGTTGTCATCAGTGTCAGGTAGCTGCTCAACCACCTTGTGAGCTTACTGCCATTGAGTTGATTCCAACTCATAGTGACCCCATAGGACAGAGCAGAATTGTTCCTTTGAGTCTCCAGGACTGTAAACCTTGATGTAAGAAAGCAGCCTCATCTTTTTCCTGTCTTGTGGCTGGTGAGGTTGAGCCACTACTGTGTGGTTAGCTCAATGCTTATCCCATAGCACCATGGGGGCTCCTCTACCACCTCAGGTATATATAATGCCTCTATTTCAGGTAACCCCCTTTAGAAGAGGAAACTGTATTTGTAGCTACCCAAGGTCTTTGTTCTAGCCTTATTGACAGAGGAGAAGGATTGAGTGCTAAAGGGAAAGAGGGGAATTTTGGGAAAGACCCATGGAGTTGGCATATGTATTATTCAGAATTACACAGTATTCCTCCACCTGGGTCTTCAAGGGCCTATCCTACAGCTTATAATTTTCCTCTTTCTGACAGTTGCAAGATGAACGTTTCCCTCTCGATCTTGAATTGATAGCAGTATTCCACTTAATGGGCCATGCTTGTAGGGGACTCTCACATCAATGGAGCTCTTAGCACTTAGCCCTCTCTTTCTGTTACATATCTTGCCTCTGACTTTTCTCCTCTGTGGCCATTGCTTCCCCACTAAAAATCTCAGCTTCCAAATGAGCCAAGGAGAGATTTTTGTTTCCTCAAGCCTCTTTAAAGTGTGAGCAAATCAGACGTGAGCTCAAAAGGCTGCCTCCTCTTTGTGTGTTGTGTTAACTAATTGAAAGGTGCTACTCTCTTGGTCACAAAGTGTGACCCTATTCCACTGGTGCTTCATTTGACCTCTTTAAATCTGGCGCATTGTTTAATTTGCTCATTGGAATCAGACAGCTTCCGGCTTCCAGAATCACCCATGTCTCGGTCAGACCCTTCCGGGTTTCAGGGGAAATGTTGAGCCAGTCTTCCTTCCCTTGAAGCTGGCTGTCAGTAGAGCTGCTAACAAAGTCAGTGACATGCAGAGTTAATTTCAGAAACCTCTGAGAACAGTTGTTCTTCACAGGGCAGCTCCCAGACGAGAACTGTACTCTCAGTGATGGTTACTCACCCAAGGGGAAGAGTAGGGTCCAGATAAAGAGTGAAGAGAGAGCATTTAATTCCATTTGTCCAAATATCCAGATGATTGATTTAATAAACCGGATAGCAGCCGCCAGGCCTCTGTTCACTGTGCGTTTGCACACAAAGCTAATGAGGAATTTGGGAAGATTTTAATGTCACAGAGAACATGTACTGTGCTTCTAAAACAACACGTCCCTCGCTGCCAGAACTGGTTTGATTTGACTTTTGATCTAGCCCTTATGTTTTTATGTAACTGAAAGATTTAGCAGAATAAGAAAAACTCACACTTTCGTTGAACTTTTGAGTTTCCCAAATATTTCAACATTTCTGATCTCATGATCTTCAAAACCCTGTGTCAGAAAAGGCCAATATTACCATCTCAACTTCTCAGCTGAGCACACTCATCAAGGAGCTAGTAAAAAAATAGCCTGTGGACTGGAATTGAGGTCTTCTGATTTAATTCTCAGTGCTTCATCATATATGTATGTAAACAGTTGCCTGACGTAGACAATAAAGACAATGTTCTACATGCTACTTTGGTGTGGAGGAACTAGGGTCTTAAAAGTTCATGAGTGGCCATCGAAGGAACAACTATCAGTCTCTAGCCACAGGAAAGAAGAGCGAAGAAAATTGAAGACCTATGGAAACATTTAGTTCAATGGACTAATGGACTGAACATCAGGCTCAGAGATCCCGAGACCAGAAGAGCTAGATGGTGCCCACCTACCACTACCAACTGCTCTGAATGGAGCCGCATTCATAGGTATTGGATAGAGTGGGAGGAAAATGTTGAACGAAACTCAGAATCTTTGAAAAGGTCATGTTTACTCGTTGAATAGGGACTTGTAGAAGCTCTGAGACTATGGCTCTTGGTTACCCTTCACGTCTGGAAATGAACTCATCCCCACAGCTCAATTTTCAGCCAAACAGTAGGCAGGTCTATAAGGGAAATGATAACACTAGGAAGGTATGTGCTCACTAGAATAATCCCCCATTTGAGATAAAGGGGCAGCATTTTCCCAAGGACAAGTTCAGAAGGACCATCGAAGAAAGGGGGGATGGAAATGATAAACACAAGGAGGAAATGGGATACGTGATATTCATGTAGAGATGGCAAGCAAGGGGATAAAACAAAATGTGTATGGATTGTTGAGTAGAAAACAGATCTGCTCTATAAGCCTTTACTCATTTCACAATAAAAAATACAGAGGAAGAAAAACCCCAAACTGTTGATGTCAAGTTAACTCCAGCTCATTGGGTGCTTCCTGAGTGTCACAGGGTTTCTCTGATATATATGTTTTTCAGCGACTGATTTCTTGGAAATAGATTGCCAGGCCTTTCTTCCGCAGTGCTCCTGGGTGGCTTACATATCCAACTAGTTGGTTAGCAGCTGAGTGCAGTAATGACTTGCACCATCCCCAAACGCCCTTCATCCTGCATTAATGCTTTTTTTTTTCCCTTTTGTGGTCTGAATTCATTTGATTATTCCATGAGATTTTGCCTAAAATAACATGTGCACGTGAGCATACAGACACACACACAATCCTGCTTACGTATGTATTTTCAAAGGACTCACTGCTAGCCCCAGGTTATAGGAATCACTGTTTACATAATTTCTGTAGAGGTGATAGAGGAAGACATAAGGTAATCAGAGATGGGACATTAAACACTTAGAAGATGAGCATTAAGACAAGATCTCTGTGTTCCTTTGCCAAATTTTCCCTTTTCTCCTGGAAGATATTATCTCCCAGAGGGAATGACATATCTTGAAATTTAATGTGTTTAAAAAATACCCTGGGGGATCTAGGGAAAACTGCGAGCAGGCAGACGAACAAAGCGGAGAGCATATAGACCCGAAGAAATGGGAGGAAGGGTAAAATAAAAGGAAATGAAAAAGACGGTCAATTCAATGTTTTCAGTCTTTAAAATTGTACAGCCTGCTTATCATGGGGGGGGGGGGGGGGGCGGCGGAAGAAAGCAAAAGAAGCAAAAACCAATGCCATGGACTTAGAGTCGAACTGTGCTCCATAAGGTTCTGGGGTGGATATTTCTGACGCATTTGTGAAAATCCATTCTGGGGTGGGTATAGCACCTACAGAGGGATTTGCAATCGCCATGATGTGCTGGGGATTCGATGTGGATAACCAAGTGCACTGTTGCAGGTGAAGTGGGGTCCAACTTTCTCTTTGCCCCTGGCTTGGGTTGTTCCACACATGCTTTGCATCTCTGATGATTTCTACCTGTAAGCCCTGGAGAGTGTAGGCTTTGGACTACAGGTCTTCTCCCTTTGAGAGCTTGTTAGCCATTTCTTACTCATAGCCCTTTTCCTGTGGCCGCACCCAGTGATGATGCCCTGCCCTGCCTGTCAGTTCTTGTGGACATCTTTAGACGTAACTGCTATGTGGACATTGAACCATCACCTTTTCCTGCTCCGAGATCCTCTGGGTCTGTTTGGGTTGACTCATCACTCTGCCTTGCCCTCTTTCTCCAGTGTCACTTTTCTTGGCGGACTGCCTGGTTCTAAACAAACTTTCTGCACAGAATGGGTTTGCTCTCATTTTACCGTAGATGGTGTAAACTGTATGACTCTTAAACAAAAGGCTGCCGGTTTGGATTCACTCGGTGGTGGGCTGTGGAAGAAACAGCTGGTACCTGCTGCTATAAAGACAGGAAAACCCCATGGAGATCAGTTCTACTTCAGGGTTGCCTGCAGTAGAAATCATCTCCATAACAATGGAGTTTTTGTGTGTCTTTGGCCTTGGTTTTGGAGCACCCATTCTATGAGGGATTGTTTGTTTGTTTTGTGCAGTGAAATGGTTTGCATTTTGTTACCAAGCAGGATATGCTATTCCACTGGTATTTCAAATACCAGTAGGGTCATCCATGGTGGCCAAGTTTCAGGAGAGCTTCCGGACTAAGACAGACTAGGGAAAAAGACCTAGCAATCTACTTCTGAAAGTAGCCAATGAAAACTTTAGGGACCACACGGAATGCTGGTCAGTACCAGGCTGGAAGATGAAAAGAGGGCACAGGATTGGACGACATTTCATTCTGTTGTCTATGGCGTTGTCATGCATCGGAATCAACTCAATACCAATTAGCAGCAGCAGTGCCTATTCTTTTTTTTAAAATCATTTTATCTGGCGTTCTTACAGCTCTTATTCCATACACCAGTTGTATCAAGCATATTTGTACATATGTTGCCATCATCATTTGCAAAACATTTTATACTTGAGCCCTTGGTATAAAATCCCCCACCCCCACCCCCGCCAACACACACACTGTCTCACCCTCCTACCCTCATGAATCCTTGATTATATAGTGTTATTAGTATTTCGTATCCTACAATGTGGGTGAGAGCAGTGCCTGTTCTTAACAGCTCCTGCCCAATGCCAATGTTCTGAGTCTCAAGGTCATCCTGCCCTCATTTCTCTATCGTGTGAGTGTCCACAACTGCATACCTGCCTCAGTCACCACACCAAAACCACCACAACACTTTGCCCTGCACCTCTGGTGTGGATGTGCCAATAGGCATCCACTGCTAAGGGGGAGTTTAGAGGAGTTCTTCCCTTCGACACAAGCATGGACTCCTACGAGATGGCGTTGGACTATGCGCTAGAGGAGGAACAGAAGGATGAAAGCTGTCACCACCGGGTGTCAAGGCAAAACAATGTAGAAGACCAGAACCCCAGGCAAAATTGATAAATAGTTCTCAGCTCTCTGGATCACTACCCCAGACTCCCCTGTGCCAAGGATTGGCCGCGTCTCCCTCCAATAATTTGTTCCTCACTCCAGAGGGCATGACCTGCATCCTGGCTATGCCTGCAGATGAGATTACTCAGTGTCTTGATCAAGGCACAGGATGTCAGAGTGGACATCTGTCCGCTGAAGTAAGCTAATCATTTTTAATTCTGATGGTAGTTAAGAACAACACAACTGGTCTTTCTCAGTCCAGTTATCCTACTTTAAAAAAAAAAAAACATTTTATTAGGGGCTCATACAACTGTTATCGCAATCTGTACACACATCCATTGTGTAAAGCACATTTGTACATCATTCTCAAAACATTTTCTCTCCACTTAAACCCCCAACATTAGGTCCTCCGTCCCCGCTGTCCCCTCCCTCATGAGCCCTTGATAGTTTATAAATTGGTATTTTGTCATATCTTGCCCTGTCCGAAGTCTCCCTTCACCCACTTTTCGGTTGTCTGTCCCCCAGGGAGGAGGTCACATATAGTTCCTTGTAATCGGTTCCCTCTTT
>NW_022105908.1:4785019-4803371 GCF_000313985.2 Echinops telfairi | reverse complement strand
CCCATGTCCCCCCGGAACTGTCAGTCCCGTTGTTTTCTCCTCCAGATTGTTCATCCAGCCTGTCCTATCCAGACAGGCCTTATTTTAATCCCACTTATTTTAATGTTGGCATTTGTCTCTTCATTGATTCACCCTTGACTTGGCACTCAACCAACAGATGGCCCATCCAGATAATGCCTATCTGTTGACACAGAATCAAGAATGGCTGCTGATTCATCTGGCTGTATTAATGACCAATTTGTGCCTAGTCAATTGGATCAGATTAGTGGGTTAGGTCCAATTAGTCAACTCAGTTTTATTTTGTTTTTCTCTTAACAGGAAAAGGAAATGCCACACCAGTGGTATTTTGGTGGGTTACTTTTTAATTATTTTTAAAAAAATAGTGGGCTTAAATTGGGCAGCCCTTCTCAGTAGTGCCACATAGAATGGATGATAAATTCAGGATGCGTTATAGTACTGATGAACTACATAACTTATGGTTTCTATTTGTTTTACCTCATTAATCATATTAAATTTGTATATGTTCTTTTGTATATTTAAAATCGTTTGGTACATGAAAGTCATGTTCGATGACCCTTGAGAAATAGTTACAGGAGTAATGGTTCCCTGAGGGTACAGGAAGGGAGGTGGAAGGGTGGGGATGGATAGCTGATAGCATTGCCGGTTTGCAGAAGGCTATGGATGACTGTGGGAGCCCAAGATTCATTGGTGGAAATGTCTCCAGTGAACTCCCTCTATCCACAATTGAGGGATGAAAGGTAAATGTTACTAAACAGAATACATTGGAGAGATGAGTATAGAAGATCAAAGGCATACATCTGCCTTGAACAGTTAAAACTTTGTCAATTGATTCTCCCTCTGATGCATGCTAGATCTGATCTGGTTTGCAACATTTTTTGTATTTTTGTTTGGTTTGTTTCTGTTCATTCATAGTAGGGTGTATCTCAGAGGTGTTATGTCATTGGAGGTCACACTCTTGAAGTTGTGTTCTATGCTGTTCTGTTTTTCAGTCTATGTAACCCAGGACTGATGAAGCAATAGAGACAGCCAGTACAATAAGGGTTTCGGGAGGTAGTGAGTACATTGACGAGGGGGGGTGGGGGAGATAAAGGGAAACAATGTCAAGGAGTCCAGAAAGAAAAAGAATGTTTGGAAATGGATTGTGGTAGCAATTGTATAATACTGCTTAATGTGATTGAACTATGGAATGGTATGATATATATATTAACTCCAAAGTAATAATAAATTTTTAAAATTCATTTATTATTTTAACGATTTCTACTGACAGGCAATGCACATATCATGCATTTCAATAGTTTAATTACATTCATAAGATTTGTGCAATCACCAGCCTGTGTGACCACGAGGTGTCGAAGGGATCAGGTATCAGGCATCAAAGAACAAAAAACCATATTATTGTGAATGAAGGGTAGTGCAGAGTGGGGACCCAAAGCCCATCTGTAGGCAACTGGACATCCCCTTACAGAAGGGTCGTGGGGAGGAGACGAGCCAGTCAGGGTGCAGTATAGCAATGATGAAACATACAACTTTCCTCTAGTTCCTAAATGCTTCCTCCCCCACCCACTATCACGATCCCAATTCTACCTTACAAATCTGGCTAGACCAGAGGATGTACACTGGTACACATAGGAACTGGAAATACAGGGAATCCAGGACAGATGATCCCTTCAGGACCAGTGGTGAGAGTAGTGATCCTGGGAGGGTGGAGGGAAGGTGGGGTGGAGAGGGAGAACCAATTACGAGGATCTACATATAACCCCCTTCTTGGGGAACGAATAACAGAAAGTGGATGAAGGGAGATGTCGGGCAGTATAAGACATGACAAAATAATAACATAAATTATCAAGGGTTCATGAGGGAGGGGGCAGGGTGGGAGAGGGAAAAATGAGGAGCTGATACCAAGGGCTCAAGTAGAAAGCAAATGTTTTGAGAATGAGGGCAACAAATGTACAAATGTACTTGGTACAATGGATGGATGTATGGATTGTGATCAGACTTCTACACGCCCCCAATAAAATGATTTAAAAAAAAGAGTTGTGCAATCATAACTGCAATCAGTTCAGGACATTTTTCTCCCTTGTACTTGTTGTTAGCTCCTCATTTCCAGCTAGTCTCTCCTGTCTTGTCCCTTAGAATCAACTTATCCAGTTGCTGTCTCTTTAAGGCAGCAGTTCTCAACCTGTGGGTCGCGACCCCTTTGGGGGTCGAAAGACCTTTTCACAGGGGTTGCCCAACTCATAACAGTAGCAAAATTACAGTTATGAAGTACAATGAAAATAATTTTATGGTTGAGGGTCACCACAACATGAGGAATTGTATTAAAGGGTTGTGTCATTAGGAAGGTTGAGAATCACTGCTATAAAGTGTCATATAAAAAAAATCATACAAGATAAGACAGAATACAAACAAGCAGCCCAACATCCGTGAAACAGTGAAACACAGGAAAACCTCACTTGATTGCAAAGCAGAACATATTAAAAACTGGAGCAATTATACACTGGGTCAAGAGGGAGATCATTGACAAGGTGTCACATTTTGACCTATAACAATGGCAGGGACCCACCTTGCACTGTCTTCTGGTCTAAAAACCCAAACTCACTGCCATCCAGTCCGTGCAGGTTCATAGCAACCCTTTAGGGCAGGATAGAACTGCCCTGTGGGCTTCCGAGAATGTAACTGTTTATGGGAATAGAAAGCCCCATCTGGTGATTTCAAACTGATGACTTCACAGACTAGACCCAAACTCATAACCACTATGTCTGGTCCATAGTCCGAGGGGACTCGACAGAGACTTAATCCACATGAGGGACCTTGTGAATGGGTGGTGGGCTTTCACTGTCATCCATGGCCTTCTGCAAACTGGGTGGTCAGAGTTTAAGCTCAGACACCATTCCCTCCTCTGGGTTTGGATTTTATCATGTTCAATTCTTGGATCACACATGCTGGTGTGCTTCTTCCACACGGGCTTAGCTGACACCGCATTTAGATGGCTGCTTATGTTAAGACAAACCTTTAAGACCCCAGGCACTATTCTTTCTGATAGCTGAGCACCATCTGCTTGCTTCACCACATTTCGCTACAGCATCCATGTCTTCAGTTATTATTTTATGGGGGTAGGGCTGTGTCATAAGAACTAATTGTTCATAGATGGGGGCTATGCTTAAAAGTGAGCTCAACATCCATTCATATATCTATGAATATATATAATAGCTCTACTGATACTATCATTAATTTAGCCACTGGTATAGAATTCAAAATACTGTCAAATAAGAAACCACACATGCAAAGGACAGTTTTTTTAGACCAAAATAAGTGGATTGTTGATTTGTCCAGATTAACAAATTAGGTTAACAAGTAAGGCTAGATAACAAATTATCCTTACAGTGGGGAGTGGATTGTTTTAATCAGATGCATCTATTCTGCTGTTCCACGTGATGGAAGTCAGACCCAGAATTTAAGGTGGCCCAAACAACAATAGACACAAAAAAGTAGAAAGAAGGAGTCTTGGCAGCACAGGGGGTAAAGCACTGAGCTGCCAACCACAACATTCTCAGTTCAAATCCCCCAGCTGCTCCTCGGGAGAAAGGTGAGGATGGCCGCTCTTGTGAAGATGTAAAGTCTCGGACACCGAGAAGAGCAGTCCTACTCTGTCTGGAGGGCTGTGGTGAGTCAGTCGACCCAGAGGAGTGGTGTGAAGGTCAAAGTGGTGATGCAGTGGTAGCGTTCTTACCTTGCACGCAGGACATCCATATCCAATTTCAAGCAGTGCACCTCCGGCACAATCAGAATGGTATCTTCCGCCTGTGGAGCTTGGTATGCTGCTATGATGTAGAACAGGTTTAAGCAGAGTTTCCAGAGTAAGGAAGACTAGAAACAAAGACCGGGCAGCCAACTTGTGAAAAGCAGACAAGGAAAGCCCAATGGATCACGACGGTCTGATCCACAGCAAACCATGGGGATGGTGCAGGGCTGGGCAGCATTACATTTCAACATGCACGGAGTTGTCACAAGTCTGGGACTGACTCTGAAGCCGTCAGCAACCACAGAGCACCAAGAAATGTGGGGCACAAGAAGAAGAGGACTCTTCATACTGATACAAAGGATGAGGTGATAGGAGCCACCCTCCAAGACCAGTATCATATTATGGGTTATGTGCTCCCAACCCCCCAACACCACCACAAGAACCCAGAGCCAGTCTCCCCTGTGGGCTCACCTGGGTGTTTCCTGGATGGAGATCGATCCCAGTCCTGGAGTTGCATGATCGTGATTAGGCTGACGGCCTTAAGGAAGCCTCTGGACCAATGCTGCTAGCTCCTCCGCCTTGCATAATGCACATGTCCCGATCATGGCTCTGATCCCGTTCTGGGAGTCCCACCAGTATCTCTGTTGGATGGGTCTGCCACCAAGCATGTTTATATGACCGTGTCCTTCCATGTCCTTTTTGACATTACACATCCAAGCCAGCCCTTGGACATCTGCATGATCTCCTCCTAGCAGTCTCCCTCATCTGACGTTGTCCTGTCCTTGACTCGTTTAACACTTAATACGAGGTCCCCTTGAAAAAGAAGAAGAGCTCAGTGGGACCAAAGGTCATGGTCCTTCACCACCCATCAGTATCAGTTCTGGTGCTGAACTCCCTGCCCTGTTAGAATCGTCAGCCATTAAAGATCAAGAGGGCAACAGTGACCCAGGGATAAAGTTCAGCGGGTTAGGAAAGGAGGGAAATGGAAACAGGAAGCACGGGAGGAAGTGGGAAAAGTACTGGCACATTGAGGGGACTTCAGTGTCTAACTGAGATGAACTATGAATGAATCATTAAATGTACAATTGATACCCTTCTCTGTAAACCTTCACCTAATCCACAGTAAAAGGTTAAAACACAGCAACAACAACAAAAAAAAACCTTATTGCCATCAAGTGGATAGTGACCGATTTATAGTGCCCCTATAGAGAGTTTCCAAGGCAATAAATCTTTACAGAAGTACACAGCCTCATCAGTCTCCTATGGAGCAGCAGGTGGGTTTGAACCACGGACCTTGTGGTTAGCAGCCCAATGACACCACCAGGATTCCTTAATGTGCTCTGAGCAAACCTCTGATTTTGATAGGAAAAAAAAATTCCAGACGTTAGTTTGCTGTGGTTTTGAATAAGATATCAGTAAACACCAGCCAGAGATACCACAGACTAGTGATGACGTGGAGGTGGAACAATGGTTTACCTTTGGATTATACATTTGGCACCCTCTTCATTATGACTTTTCTGCGTACGAGCTAACCCCACCTGCATTTTCTCTCACTGTGACTCGGTGACGTCTTTTAGTATATTAAAAAAGAAAGAAAGAAAAAGGCACACAATAACAAACAACGGTGTGGCTGTCCTTTGCCATCTCACCACTCGCATTGTATAAATGTTTCAGTTTGGGGCAATAAAGTTGCATAATTGGAACTGAATTCTTAAGCAGAGTCTACATAAAGTAATAGAACCATGCCCGAACCATTACATCACCTCTCACTGAGCTGAAAGGCAAATAGGATTTATTTCTTGCAGTTGGTCCAACTATTGTTAATGCCTGCTGGCTGTTTGGAGCTATTGGTGTGGAAGCAGTTGCTGTGGCTCTGACTGGTCTCTGCAGGAAAGGATTCCATAAATGATTAGTGATGTCTGCCATCAGCACAGGAGGCAGAGTTATAGTATGCAACATTCATTGTTAACTCTGTTCTAGAGTTATAAGGAGTGAGTTTCTGGAAGCAATTCTTTTTTTTTTTTAATCGTTTTATTAGGGGCTCAGATGACTCTTATCACAATCCATACATACATCAATTGTGTAAAGCACATTTGTACATTCATTGCCCTCATCATTCTCAAAGCATTTGCTCTCCACTTAAGCCCCCGGCATCAGGTCCTCATTTTTCCCCTCCATCCCTGCTCCCTCCTCCCTCATGAGCCCTTGATAATTTATAAATTGTTTATTTTGTCATATCCTGCCCTGTCCGACGTCTCCCTTCACCCACTTTTCTGTTGTCCGTCCCCCAGGGAGGAGGTCACATGTAGTTCCTTGTAATCGGTTCCCTCTTTCCACCCCACTCTCCCTCTACCCTCCCAGTATCGCCACTCACACCACTGGTCCTGAAGGGATCATCCTCCCTGGATTCCCTGTGTTTCCAGTTCCTATCTATACCAGTGTATATCTGGATGCAATTCTATATAGAGAAATAACATTCTGTAGACCCAGCTAAATGCTGTGTTTTTTTAAAAAATGGTTGAATCAAAGTTCACCCAAAAAACACATACCTCAGATTAGCTATTTTGTGACTTGATATATGTTTGAAGATACAGGGATGCTTTATGGATGTTGGGGGCAAGGACGTATACTTTCAATCATTTGGTGTAGAATTTGATCTTACTCTTGCTGTTGTGCACTTCCACTGCGTTTCCATTAAGTCGGTCCCCTCCCTATGGTGACGTCATGTACAATGGTACAAAATGTACCTCATGTTCAGTTGCTGATCATCTCTCACTGGATGCCAGTGTGCTGTTATGACGCTGAGCCTGCTTCTTTGGAGCAACTTTGAAACCACGATGGACAAGGAAGAAAGGCCTGGCCATCCACTTCCCCCAAAGCAACCCATGGGCTGAAACAAACAAACAGAACCATGGGTCACAACAGTCCAATCTGCGACTGATCATGAGACGCGACAGGACCAGTCACAGTCTGTTCTGTGGTGCACGGGTCATCGGCAGTAAGAGTCAGCCTCCATAGCAGCTAACAGCAACCACAAAGCGGGAGTGCAGATTGCAGGTCAGGAAGCATACTTTATCAATGTTTGCATTTGGGGGGTTATACATAGTAGGACACAGTAGGGTCCCGTTAAATATTTATTAAGTGGCTAATGGATAGAATGAATAGTAAAGCATGGAAACATGAATGGGTTCTAGGTCAGCCTCGTCTTAGCCATTTGAGGTCAGTCTTTCCTTCTTTTGTCATTCCATCTAGATAGAAGAGCCTCAGAAAAAGAAGTGTTCAGGAGATGCAGAATTTTGTTCCAATTCTGTAATGCCACAATCCAGATTTGTTCTTTTTTCCCCCAACAGTTTTATTGGTACTTCATTCACATATCATACAATGCAATAGTTCAACTATATCAAGAGTTGCACAATCTTAACCACAATCAATGTTACGATATTTTCCTCCGTACTCATTGTTATTCATGTATTTTTTTTCAATTTTGGGGAAAATATATACGAAAAATATTACCAATTCAACAACGTCTACATGTATAATTCAGTTGCCATGGGGTATAATCTTCGTGTTGTGCAACCATTATTGACATCCCTCTCCAAACAGTTTCACTTCCATTCAAATGAACTCAATGCCCCCTAAGCAAAACCTCTTCCTCCTTCAGAACTGTTCTCGGGCTTGCTTCCAACTGCCTGTAGCTCCAGTTCTCGACAGGGATGGTTGGAGGAGACACAGCCTTTCCTGGTGTTTCCTCTTGAGAATTCCTTGTTTTACCAGAAGGTAGGCACCTGCTGGTGCTGTGGGTTAGACAATGTGCTACAAACCACAGGTCAGTAGTTCAGACTCATGGGGGCAAGATGAGTCTGTCTGCCCTGTAAAAACCTACCATCTTGGAAACACTATATATGGCCCTTGGGAGTCAGAATTGACCCCATGGCAGTACGTTTTGTGGTGATTGTCTTACTGGACCAATTGGGTTAAGTCTTGAAAAGGTATGCAATGGAACAGTCTTGCCCGATAGAGTCTGGACTTGGGTTTCCTAACGTTTTTCTCTAGCCCAGTAAATGGAACCTTTCCTCTGTGCTTCTTCACGTCTCATGTGCACGATCTCACCTTTCCATTGAACAGGTAACCACAAAGAGCTCAAGGCAAAATGGTGGCCCAACGTCATTACTAGTATCTTTTTGTTGAGTCTGTGCTACCCGAGGAAAATTGATTTCATTGTCTCTTATGTTGTCACAAAACCACACACTACTTAATGGCCGAAGATGCTTAAAAACCAGGGTGTTCTTAGTTCACAGGAATCTGTGGGCTGTCTGGGGCTTAGCTGGATCTTTTTCTCTCCTTTCACTTGGCCCTGCTCCTGGGTAATGTTCACTTGGGCACTCCGTTAGAGGATCAGATTCCCAAGATGGCCTCCTGTCTTCTAGGAGCTTCCTGCTGCTCATTCCTCCGCAGCGTGGACAGCTCCTGACATGGTGATGAGATCCTGAGCATCCCAAAGATAAAGCTGCCAGCCTCTGAAGACCTAGGTGTGGAGCTGGCTCAGCAGGACTTTGCCCCATTTGACAAGGTCAGCCTAGACTCAAAGGAAGGAGTGGTCCAAAATGTGTTGCCACCCTTCGTGGCTTACAAGGATGCAATTTCTCCTGTTCCTGCCTGAGCCTCTACCAGCTTTAAAGCTGCTTTCCTGCAGGCCTTTCCACTGATCCCACGAAGGGATCTGTCTGAGCTAGCAAGTGATGCTGTGGCATGGGCCATCCCACCCTCCATCTGGAGGATTTTCATGGAAACCCAGTGATGGCTTTTGGGCCCACGTTGTACCTCCAGTCTCCTTTGTTATTTTCCACATGGGGGAACGAACCCAGAAGCAGAAGTTCTCTACGGCCCTCTCCCTGCATTGGCCCCGTTGGCTAAATCTTTGGATCAGCCTTGCTAGCCTGGTCTAGAATTTCAGCTCCCCATCCTCACGCTGCCAATATCCCACGCCAGACTCTGCATCATGCCAGATGATGGCACAGCTGCTTTCCTCTAACCAAACCACGTGGTGGATTCTGTGGAGTTGTGGAGATTCTCTACTTTATCTGTCTACCAAGTTCTATCTGCATGAAAACTGTGTTTCTAACAAGTTCTCCAACTGCAGCGACTGGTGTTTCCCATGAACAGTGTGTCTGGAAAGCTTAGCTCTGCCTGTAGAATGACCTTCAAGAGCTGGTCATCTTCCTTATGGCCTTAGCCCATTCTGGTGTAGCTCTTCATCCCAGCAACAACCCTGCCTACATGAGTGCCTTCGTTCAATGCTCCTGGTGAACTGGAGGGTCCTGAACCTAAATCCCATGTGCACGGTGCCATCTTGATGACGTCAGTTGTGCACGGGCGACTTGCCGTATTTCTGACCTGCCAGCACCCTCAGCTCCTTTCACCCTGGCTCCCAGCCTTCACTTTGCCAAAAACAAAGCCAGGGACAGACTGGGTCCTTCAGAGGGAGGTGAAGCTACTTCCAACAACATATACACCCCAGTCCTATTGACTGTGTCCATCAGGATCCTTTTGGTTGCAGACAGACAGTACAGAATAAGGGCGTTGTATATAAGTAAGGATAAATTGGCTCAGAGCAGAAAGAAATGTATAGTAGATAGGCTTTAAATGAACTAAGAGTGAAGTTCAAATGGTGCCAACTGGATTGTGTGCTTCGCCATTTCCATCTCCATGCCGGCTTCTTCCCCCAACTTCCTGTGGGGACCCTGGCCACCGGGTTCTTCCTGCATAGGACAAGATAGATGTCCAGGTGTCATCTGATGATTGTGTGTGGGGGGTGGGGGTGGGGTCACGGACAAAGGGTGAGCTTCTTTCTCTGTCCTGAGAAGTTTCGTGGTTCGTCTGATGGACTTTACTCACCTACTAACTCAGAGTGAAAGTCCAGGCAAAAGGGAGGCAATGTGTCATTTGTTTTCAATCTGGGTCATAAGGAATCCCACGCAGACCACATGGACCATGCACGGCACAGACTGCGTCCCTGTGTAAAGATCAGGGGCTGTGGTGGACAGAATGTTGAGAGGCAAGCAGCATGGTCACCACACGGGGAGAAATAACATCTTGGATCGCAAGTTCCTGAAACACTTAAAAAGCTAGAATATGCTCCCAACCTTGTAAAGTTAAGTCTGTTTGAAATATTTCATATGGATTCCCCAAAGATATCTTAACTAGCAGAGGTGTGAAAAAGACTCTAGTCAACCTTAAGCTCTGTCTAAGCCAATTAATTGAGCTACGCATCACTTCCATAAGGACACAATCTATTCTGATCTAACTTTCCAAATATTAGAACTCATAGTAGCATCTATGGCTTTTAGAGGCACCTTTTTATTTGTCATTAGATATGTTAAATGAAACAGAGGCTATGGAACCGCTTACAGGATGCCGGTGAGAACATCTGGGAGTCACAGATGCATTCATTCATTCATCAAATATTCATTGAACATCTCTGGTATGCACTGAGATTTCTGGAAGCAAACACGATGACAGAGATTGGCGTCTAGTCTATTAGAAGTCAACATCTGAACTGGTAGGGAAGATTCATAGAAGCAGAAGGAATACTGTGTTGCATGCCCAGCAAAACTGCAGCCCCAGGAGCGCTGGACCTTTGGAGAAAATAGGGCCCATTAGAGTTCCTGCATTGGGTTAAATTTGCTGAACCTCCATGCCCCTACCATGTTCGCTCATTGATAACCTCTGTGGCGAAGCAGCTATGGGTCTTCTCATTCTACCCATTGCTCCAGGAACAAACCATTGCTCTCCCCACACCAAACTGAATCCTTTGTACAAATGTCAATAGGGTTAAAATGAGACATTTCTGGATGAAGTGCAGAGGTGTAGAGCATCTCTTCCTGGGGTTTCTCTGTGGGAACAATCTTTGTGTAACAGGTGACATGATCAGGAGTATGCAATAGCTGGGGAGAGATTTTTCTCTGCTTCCTCAGCTATGGTTCTAGTGGTTGATGCATAGCATGAAGCTTACAGGCTATCAAAACGGACTTACCTGGCATGGGAGAGACTGGCAATAGGTAGGCTCCAATTGTGTTCTTCCATCATGATACTACATGGAGGCCAAGTGTAGAAAAATATATACTTCTCAGGACAGAAGCTGGAGGTGGGGAGGCATAGGTGTGCCTTCTACTTACCCCCATTGCAGTGTCTCACCCATGTCACAAAGTATAGCCTGTGCATGGGGAAATCGTCATCTCTTCCCAGAAAGACATACCATCTACTGCTAGCAAAAGCTACTTTCTATGTGCTAACATGTGCTCAGTCTCTGATCAGAAAGCTATTGAAACAGTGATGTTTTCTGTCAACTTAGATAGGTCAAGATTCTCAATGGTTTGGCATGTAAGGCCTAGTGATCCCCGACGATGTGCCCTACTACAATGCAACCAACTCCACAACAGGTTCTTTGGTGATGTTACATAATCTCCTGTCAACTTGAGCAAAGGGGTGGAATCTAGGTTGTCAATCAGGTCACAGCTTGATGACCTCATTGTAGATGCAACAGATAAATAGCTCACTGGAGGCCAGACCCGGTCTCTCTCTGCCTTCCCTTTCCTGCTGTTGAGATAGTCCTGTTGACAAACCACATGTTGCTACGCTGATGGAACCAGAGCCCTGGAGCTGGAGGAGCCATGTGGAGACCCACACCTGCACTGAGATGCCTCCACCACCACTGGATCCACAAGACTTTCCACCCACTGGCCTGTGATCTTCCTGCATTTGGTATCATTGCATGTGTTGCATGAGTCTGAAGAGGACTTTATAGACTGGTAGCAGACATATGGGCCAATATCATACTTAAAGACTTGATCTGGACTGGGCTGGGATGTTTTCTTAATACACAATTACTCTTTATATAAAGCTCTTTCTTATAAACATATGAGTGTCTATGAATTTGTTTCTCTAGTCAACCCGGACTAACACAGGTGAGCGACAAAATTAATGTGCTAGGTGGGGTTCTCTAGAAAAGCAAAACCTCTTGTAGATGTTGTATAGAGAAGAAAGATTTTAATCAAGAAAGCCTTACAAAGTTGTAGAATGGCTACGGCATTATAACCAGGTAAGTCCAGTCTGGTTCAAGCCAGGCTTCCCCTGATTTGTAGAAACTGATGAATAGAAAGCAGATGACAAAGCAGAGACAGGAGGGGACACAGGCTGGTGGATGCAGAGGTCTGAAATCAGCTGAATGAATCCACTGTCTGTAGTCTGCTGACTGCTCCTGGGATTGGAGATCAAGGAACTAGGGGCAAGATCCAGCTTCAGCAGAAGACAAAGGGCCAAACACGTGTCCTAAGACTTTGGCACTGTGACACAGACGGACACATTGACAGGTTGAGCTCTGTACTTACCCTGACCCAGGAGTGTCTACGTGACAGAATTCCTAACCATCACAATCAGGGTAGACTATCACCTGCTTCCTCAGGTCACACTCCTGATACAATTGACATGAAGTTTCCTTGGGGCTGTGGTCCACTTCCTATATAGTGAACACCATGGAAAAACTTGCTTGCTCTTTGCTGGGTCTGGATCCTGCATCTGGCTCATTGACCTCTGGCTCTTGGGGCTTGAACCAACAGTCTACCATATTGTCTGCAGATCCCAGGAGTCATCAGCAGCCTACCATCTGACCTGCTGACCTTGGGTTCTTTCACCTCTCCAGGCAAACCCGAACTGCTGACCTTGAATTCATCTGCCTCTGAAACTGCCACATTGTGGTCTTTGTACTGATCTTGCATTCCTCAGCCCTTAAAGCTGTGGGGGTCAGAAGCCTCAACTTAACATTTGACCCATAGATTTATAATCTGCCTGGGGCCATACTGGACTTGCTTGATTTTACAACCGTGTGAGCCATTTTATTGATTTAAATTTCTCTGTGTGTGTACATCTACAAGTGTCACTAGTTTTGCTTCTTTAGAGAACCCAGCCTAAGACAGTTGTGGTGTTTATGGTGCAATCCATGCTAGTTGTTGGTGTCCTTTTTCGAACAGCCTTCTGAAAACTGGGAACAATTTGGATGTACTAGCAGCTAAAGATGACAAGTCTTTCCATGTGCACCACAACCCATTGTATAAGCCAAACGCCGTTCTAAGCACTTAAAATATAGCACTCAACAAAACAGATAACAAAGTTCAACCAAGGACACCCTCATTCTAGTGGAAGTTTAGAATGTATTTCAAATATGGAAATGAATGTATATCAGTTGGTGGAACGTGCATCATGATGGAGGAAGGCTGTGTGATGTTCGCTTCATATTCATTAGAGTGGCCATGGAAGCCTCTGTAAGAAGGTGTTGTTTATGTAGAAACCTTAGCACGTATCAAAAAGAGCCTGCACGCCTCTGGCGAGAGTGGTTCTAGGCAAAGGGAACAGCAACATCACCAATGTGCCTAGAGGGAGTGAGAAGGGTAGAGAGGTTGGAGGTGAGCTTAGAAAGAAAGCAGAAACCCAGATCCTGCAGGACCTTGTGGTCCCTGGTGAAACTCATAGTGGAAAGAGATGAAAGAGATGAATGATTTACTGGAAACTCTACTTACAGCTACCCCTCCACCCACTGTTATAAAAACTACAAAACCAAGTTCACTGCCCTTGAGTGAATTCTGACTCATACTGACCCTATAGGACAGGGTCGAAGTAACCACTATATCACCAGAGCTTTTAGCTCTCCCTGTTACAGAGAAGAGAAATGATTGTTGGCATAAAGTTGGATAGTGAAATCAGAACCCTAGAGAATGATAGAATGGAGTTAAAAAAAAAACCAACCCATAGTTTATCCACTAGGATGTCTCTGGCCACATGTAAAGAGAAACTCTGGATCTAAGGTCACATCAACAAAGGAAACTTTATTACCTCTGTTGTGGGGAAAGACAAATTTTGCGAGGCCCTGGGTCAATAATGAAATTAAAGACTCAGGTCTGTACTATTGTTCCATCTGCCAGCTCTGTAAAAAGCCAACTTATAGTCAAAAGTTTTGCCCCATTGCATGAGGGCAGTTGGACTTTCTTCATTATAGTCACTTAAGGACCCCAGTCAACAAAGCCACAACCACTTATAACAGTGCTGATTACTAGGCTAGAAGTGACTCTGGTCAGAAACAACAAACATTTTGTTCTGCTCAAGACTCATCATCTAGTGCTACACACTTCCCTTAACCACTCACAGATGGGCTCTGGAATTACAGTCCTACTATAGGCCTGTGACGCAAAGATAGTATTGAGTTCAGTATTTCATAACTCTGTAATGAAATATCAACTTCAACTAATGACTACTCCCTGCTCCCCAAGGTGATAACATGGTTCCAACAGTTCTTTTTTTTTTTTTTTCAAGGTTTAAAGATTTCCTCTGGGGAGTAATTTTATTTTTTATTTTATTTATTTTTTTTACTTTTTAATTTTTTTTTAACATTTTATTAGGGGCTCATACAACTGTTATCCCAATCCATACACACATCAATTGTGTAAAGCGCATTTGTACATCGTTTCTCAAAACATTTTCTCTCCATTTAAACCCCCAACATTAGGTCCTCATTTTTCCGCTCCCCCCTCCCGCATGAGCCCTTGATAGTTTATAAATGGGTATTTTGTCATATCTTGCCCTGTCCGATGTCTCCCTTCATCCACTTTTTGGTTGTCTGTCCCCCAGGGAGGAGGTCACACACAGTTCCATGTAATCGGTTCCCTCTTTCCTACCCATTCTCCCTTTACCCTCCCTGTTTTGCCACTCTCACCACTGGTCCTATAGGGCTCATCCGTCCTGGATTCCCTGTATTTTCAGTTCCTATCTGTACCAGTGTACATCTCTGGTCTAGCCAGATGGTTCCAACAGTTCTAGGCAGCACAGTCAAAGAAACAGCATTCAGAAAAAGGAAAAAGGAGGCATCATGAGTCTTCTTAAGGACAAGGAAATGTTACCCCCAACCTCTTAGCAGCCTTCCCTTATTTAATAATGTCTAGAGCTGGATCCCATACTCATTCTTTTTGTGTGTGTGATGATTTTATTGTGGGCTCTTACAGATATTATAAATATTATATTACAGTATGATAAAAATTCATAAATCAATTTTCCCTTCCTCCCCCACCCTCCCACCATTGTGAACCCTTGATAAATTATATATTATTATTAGTTTTTCAAATCTTACACCATCTGCTGTATCCCTTCACCCATGCTTCTATTATTTTCCCCCTCAGGGGTTACATATCCATCATTGTTATCGGTTTCCCCTTTCTCTCCCTTCCCCTCCCCTCACTTCCTCTACCCTCCTGGTATCACTATTCCCATTACTGTTTCTGAGGGGTTTATCTGTCCTGACTTCCTTGTGTCCAAAGTTCTTATCTGGCACCAATATGCATATTCTGGTCTAGCAGGATTTGTGAGGTAAAACTGGGGTCATGATAGTGGGGAGAAGAAGCATTAAAGAACCAGAGGAGCGTTGTGTATTTCGTCGGTGCTACACTGCACCCTGGCTGAATCTTCCCTTCCATGTGACCCTTCTGTGAGGAGATGTCCAATGGTCTACAGATGGGCTTTGGGTCTCCACTCTAAACCCTCTCCACATTCATATAATTGTTTTTAATCTTCTGATACAAGGTCACATCAATATCTCATGATCATACAGGCAGGTGGGCTTCTTCCATATGGGCTTTGTTGCTTCCCTGCTAGATGGTTGCCTGTTTAACTTCAAGCTTTTAAAACCCCAGGTGTTATATCTTTTTTTAAAAAATCATTTTATTGCGGGTTCATACAACTCTTATCACAATACATCCATCCATCCATTGTGTCAAGCACATTTGTACATTTGTTGCCATCATCCAAGGGCTCAAGTAGAAAGCTATATCTTTTAATAGCCAGGCACCATCAGCTTTCCTCATCACATTTACTTATGCATTCACTCTGTCTTCGGCAACTGTGTTGGGAAGGTATCACACAGTCCCAGGTTATTAGAACAACGTGGTCTTGTGTTAAAAGACTTAAGTTGAGGCCCAAAGTCTGTGTCCTATGCTCGCTCTTAACCGGTTGCCTTGATTTCCTGATTCCTGGTGTTCTGAAGAAAGGGTGTCTTATTGTGGTTGCCTCTGCCCAACCAGGATGTAGCTTTTGGAACCAGGGGTTGGATTAGTATGAGTGTTGTAAAAGATGACACTTCCTTGACACTTTTTAGTAAGAGTCAAATCCACATGCACACAAACACACCTCTGATGCTGTCAACAGTACAGATATTGAAAGCAAAAGGAGAAAGTGGGGGAAAGGATGCTAGCAGGCAACTAACCTGGGTGGTTCTAAGAGTTAGTGTACTGCCATAAGGATTGAACTAAAAAACCTCTATGGGCTAACCTAATGCTAAGATATTTCATTGGACGAGATTACTGATGCCACAATTTATTATTACTGGGGCTCAGAACCCATTTTGCGGGGGGTGGGTGGTTTCAAGACCAAAACTCAGCCCTTGTACTCTGAACCCTACAATATAATTTTGTTACAGAGTCCCATAGGAGGAAGATACTTCTCCCATTCCTAGGAAGCTTCCAGATATAGAAAGCTCATTCTGGAATAATGAAGGGGAGCAAAAGTTCAGGGAGAACTTAGTAGGGCATGGCTTAGAAACTGCAGATAATATGGAGTTTCTAATCACAAGGTCGGGGCTTCAAGACCACCCTGGAGAAAGATGAGGCTTTCTGTTCCAGTAAAGAGTTACAATCTCAGAAACCCACAGAGGCAGTTCTACTCAGCCCTATAGGGCTGCTATGCTTTGGAACTGACTCAATGGCAGTGATTTTTTTTTTTTTTATGATCTCCACCTTAATGTGCCAATCTTACCTTTCTCCTGACCTTGAAACTCTTAGGCTAGACAGCGCCACTTAGAACTCTCCAAGGTAGCTGCAATATGACCAGGGCTACCTGTCCTGAAATCATACTCGGCTATGGTAGCCCTCTCAATTATGAGCACCCACCACCATGATCTTTTACCTGGATTATCAGATCAGTATTTGAATTATTCTTCTATCCCTTGCTTCCCTACTCTATTTGATTTAGAGATCCAGTGAATGTGTATCTGACAGCGTCTCCTCTGGATTAAAACTACCCAGTAGTTCTCCGTGACTTGCAGAAAGATTCCTTCAGAGTTTATGTTAAACTCCTGCATCCCTGGTAACCCCTTTATGTCTTCCTGCTTTTCCTAATGAACCTCCCTCTGCTCAGTGCCCTTCCTGCCCTGCTTATTTTATGAGTTCATAGTCATTCATGGAGATTCTTCATCCAGGCAGTACCTCATCCAGAAAGCTGCCCTTGACCTTCACCTGTCACCTCTAAGCTTAGGTTGTATGCCCATCACCTTGTTCTCTGAGCATGCGTGCTCACCTTTCTCATCACACTGTACGGACATCATTTCTGTCTGTTTCCTTGGTGGTCTGCAAACTCCTCCTAGAGGAAAGGATTGTCTTATTCATTCACTTATCTTAGTACTTACCCAGTGCCAGGCATGGGGGTAAAAACCACACCAAAAAACGAAGACGAAGAAGACAAGAAACTCCCTGCCTTTGAGCTGATTTTGGCTTTATAACAACCCTGTAGGACAGAGTTGTCCTGCTCCTGTGGGTTTCAGGAACTCTTTGCGGGAGTAGAAAGTTTTGCCTTGCTCCCTGCCAGGTACAGAGTAGGCACGAAATAAATGTCCATTGAACAGACAGTGGCTAAGAAGAGGGTGGTAGCTGAGATGAAGCTGAGGGGCTTGGGTGGAAGGGCAGAGGGAGGGGGAGGGGATGGGAAGCTAGCTAGAAGTAGGAGTTTTTTGAGTGAGCTTGTGTCCTCCTCATGCCAGGATAGGGGGCCCTGGTAGTGCAGTGGGTTAAGCAATGGACTGTAAATGGAAAGGTCAATTTTTCTAATTTACCAGCCAGTGGGAGAGAGATGAGGTCGGTTGTGTCTGTTAAAGAGTTACGGCATCAGAAACGATGGACAGTTCAACTGCATCCTACAGGGGCACCTTGAATAGGCAGCAAGCCAATGACAGTGGGTTTGGGTTGGCTTTGGTTTTTGGCATCCCAGGATTAGATTTTCCTTCATCTTCCTGGAATCTGGGTTGGAGCCCCAAGTTATTCTCTCCAGGACGAGGATCCCCAGTAGCCTGGAGTCGAGTCTGGGGACAATCATATATTGCCCTCACTCTGATAATCTGCCCTGTGCCCAGCCCCCCAACCCACACTGAGACACTGAGGCAGGGTTGTGTGGGGGCTGCTGGATATGTATTGCTGCTACCACCGCCTCAGAATAGACCATCAGAAAAGAATAGTATTCCTTGTTGGGCTGGGGGGTGGGCGGCTCAGGGCTTTGGAGGTTAAGTGGGTGGGGTGGGGTGCGGGTGCTCCTTTCTAAGTGTAACATACGCACAACTACACAAGAATGCCAACTTCAACGACCTTCTTCCCATCAACTAGAGCAGAGTCAGAGTTTCCACGATGGTGCAGAAAGCGCTCAAAAGTGAGTCCATTGCTCTGGGGGTAAAAGAGAGAGAGAGAGAGAGAGAGAGAGAGAGAGAGAGAGAGAGAGAGAGAGAGAGAG
>NW_022105908.1:4777703-4783345 GCF_000313985.2 Echinops telfairi | reverse complement strand
CGGCCGTCACCTACGAGACGTGCTGGGGCTACTACGACGTGAGCGGCCAGTACGACAAGGAGTTCGAGTGTAACAACAGCGAGAGCGGCTACCTGTACTGCTGCGGCACCTGCTACTACCGCTTCTGCTGCAAGAAGCGCCACGAGAAGCTGGACCAGCGCCAGTGCACCAACTACCACAGCCCCGTGTGGGTGCAGACGCCCAGCACCCAGGTGGTGTCCCCGGGGCCCGAGAACAAGTACGACCCTGAGAAGGACAAGACCAACTTCACCGTCTACATCACCTGCGGCGTGATTGCCTTCGTCATTGTGGCTGGCGTCTTCGCCAAGGTCTCCTACGACAAGGCCCACCGTCCGCCCAGGGAGATGAACATCCACAGGTGAGAGTCAGCGCCCAGGCGCGCCCCCAGTCTCCCCTTGGTATCTCTTCCCTGAACGTGCTCGCCGTGACCCCCTTCCTCGTCTCATGCCTGCTCCCTGACCCTCTTCTGGACACAGATTCCCCTTCACTTCTTCACATACTGATCCATCCGAGGCAGCTGGTACCTTCTTCTCCAAAGGCATGTGTTGATGCGAAGGGGAATTGAAAAGTAAGAACTCAAGTCCCTGAAGTTGGGTTTTTTCCCCCAGGAATGTGACACAGTCTGTCTGCCCCGCCCGTGGCCACTTTGGGGTAAGCGCTGCTTGTGGCATCTGGTTTTCTGAGTCAAACAAGAACATCGGTTCCTTAGGAAAGGAACCCGTGTTGGGGGTTCCTTACTGGAAAGAGTAAGGAGCGTTTTAGGGAAGGCAGCCGGCGGTTTTGCCTGTGTGCTCAGCCTGGGAGGAGGCGATGCCGAAAAGCTGCTTCTAGGGGGAAGAAAAGGGACTGGCAGTTTCTCCATTCTGTAGTGACCAAATGCAGATGACAGTCTCTTTATTGCATCCTGCCGAGACCAGGAGACTGGTCCTTCCAAGCCCAGTAGGCAGACCAGGAGTTAACACTTCTTGCCTTACTAAACCTGTTGGGGCATCTTTCACTGCTTGTAACTCGGAGGGAGGGCGTGGAGGCTGCCTCCTTGCCAGCAGCATCTGCCTGCCAGCAACTCGAAATGGGGTTATCTCTAGTCCACCTTCTTAGTTGTTAGGCTGCTACCACAAGGTCTGTGCTTGACGCCCACCAGCTGCTCTGCTGGAGAAAGATGAGGCTGTTTGTTCTCAGAAGGGTTTACAATCTTGGAAACTCAATGCCATCGAGTCAATTCCGACTCATAGCGACATTATATGGCAGAGTAGAACTGCCCTGGTGGGTATCCGAGACTGGAACCCTTGACTGGAGTACCAAGTGTGGCCTTGCTCCTGAGGCGTGGAGCCCACCTGGCAATTAGCAACCCAACGAGGCTCCTGCTGAAAAGCAAAGGGTAACTAGATACAACATTGACCTGATGGTAGTGGGTTTGGTTTGAGGTTTTTAGTCTCAGGGAAGTGAGTCCATCCTTGGGGAAGACAACAGGGCCTAGAGTCATTTGCTCACAACCCCAGTAAGGGTAGACCTGGGGAATGGAAAGTAGCTTCCCCCACCCCACCCTTCGCTCCTGACTGATAGCCAGATGTGGTTCAGTGGAGTCCTTTCAGGGAACAAATCCTGCCCCAGGAGATGGTTCTCTTTCTGGCACATGGTGTGGGCACTGGCCTAGTAACCATGACCACACCCCAGCCCTGCCCTGCATCTGGGTTTGCCCAGCAGGAACCCACTTGGAGCTGAACACACTGAAATCCTCTCAGCCCCCTGCATGCTATCCTTTGGACCTAAAGCCCTCCGCGCTGCTCCTCTGGATAGTAATCGCTCATGCCTTGAGGGAGAGAGAGAGAAGCATAAAGACACTAAGACACTTCTGGGCATCCTGAAAGAACTGATTAATTCCTCCCCACCCCCCACCCATCATTCCAGTGTTGAGAAAAGATGGTATTCCTTAGCAAATTTTGTCGTCAATCCATCAAGTGTGGGTAGTCTAGGATCGACAATACGTGGGTCTATGGATTGGGCTGTTTTCAAAAGGAGATTCTTCTGTGGCCCTCGGTCATCCTCACCCTGAGGTGCCACCCCACCCTGTCACTCCGGCAGTAAAGTTTTACTCAGCATCCCTTCTGCTCTTGGGCTGGCTATGTGCATTGACAGGAACTGTGGGAGATGGACTGTGGTCAGGCCAGGCTCTCAAATACAGTGGGCAGGTGGGACAGTGAGTTGTGTGAAGGTGAGTTTTTGAGAGTGAAAATTCTTCCCCTCACGCTGTTGCTTTTGGAAGCGGAGAGGGAATTGTTCGTGGGAAGGCTACCTCCTGAAGCAGCCATATGGATATTTGTTCTTATGTTCCCCGTCCCCTTTAGCTCAAGCCTTCGTCCCCCCCCCTCCCCGCCTCCCGAGCCCCGCTTCTTGTGCTCCTGGCTTCTCTGCAGACCTCCAACTGGCTGATTCCCTCCTATCTTTCTTTGGGTTTCTTTCTTGCTGGGGTCAGAGTTCTTTGCAGGTTAAAAAAACTGCCTGCTGCTCTGCCTGTGTCACCTCATATAGGGTTGATTCCTCTGGTTACTACCCTCAGAGACTGGCAGCCAGACCTTTGGATCCTGGCTGTGGTATGAGTGACACCGGCTGTAACCTGTGGTGATGCCTCTGTCCCCTGCCTGCCCACAGGTCTACCCACCACCCTCTTTAGCTGGGCTGGCTTCGGAAATGTTTGGGGGCCAGTTTCCCTCTGGGGTGGAGGGAAAGAGAGAGATGGTTATGGGTTAGGGGGAGAGATGGACGCCAGTCCTCAGACCATAATGTAAATGCGGGATGCTGCTCTTGCAAATTCACCTCCTAACTTTATTCAGCCCACAGCACCTCTTCCAGCAGCTGCAGTCCAGCCTGCTCAGTGCTGTGGAAGCCATCCGATTGGCGCCTTTTGGGTGGGGGGCCATGCCCATCCCTGTAACTGGAGGAGAAAAGGGGGACAGAGATGAGAGGGCCATCTGAGACACTTCATGAGTGACCTTGGGCAGGTCGGGGAAACCTATTTTTCGCTTCTGGGTAATTGGAGCCCAGCAGTATCCTGCCTGGGCCTCTTCCTTTGGGGGCTTGTTGTGGGGGGTTTGTAAATGAGCACCTTGTGGACTCTTGGATGCCAGATACTGTGACCTGACTCTTCTTTCCAAGTCACTGCCTGCCGTGCCAAGGAAATGTTTTTGCTGGTTTGTGTTGCAACTTTGTTGAGAGCTAATTTGCATACGGTGTGGTCCAATTTACCCATGGAAGGTGTGTGGTGCACCGGTGTTTGGACACTCAAAAGGCTGCACACTCCTCACCACAATGCATTTTGTAAAATTGGTGTCACCCGAGCGCTCCCTCCCCCATCCCGTTTTCCCATGCCCCAGGCAAGCGTCTGTCCATTTGGTCCTGAGAGGTTTGGGGACACAATGCTGTGTGGTTGGGGCACTGGGGATCAAGAAAGGAGGGAGCAGGGGAAAAAGACAATACACTATGGTGGAGTGTCCCCTCGGAGACTGGAGGAGAAAGAATGTACTGCCTTCCCAGGGCCGGGAGGGCAGTTTCACATGCCTTGAAATAATTCCGTAAAGACGCTTGCTTTCTGCAAAGGGGAGGTTGAGTTCCTTTCGGTGTGCAGCCCTCCCTTGAGATGGTTTTTGGGCAACAGCGGCTGATCCTGAGGGCAGAGAAGTGCCTCTTTCAAGAGGACCCTTTGTGGGAGCAGTTAGAAGGGGTGAGGTCAGCATGCCCACCAGCAGCAGCCATCTGCCTGGCCTTGCTGTTCCCCGCTGCCAACCCTCCTGAGGCCTGGACATCCACATTCCTTAGGGCAGGCCTGCCTTTCTCCTCTCCTCTGCTGCAGGGAAGAACCAGTGTGATCTTTTCCAGAGGCGGTTAGACCTTCCCATCTTATTTCTGCAGGAGATACCTGTGTTTGGTGATTCTAAAAGATGAGACTTGGGTCCCCTGGACAGCCCTGGGCAAAATAGACCCCACTTCCCTGCATTATCTCTAACCAACGATTCCCTCCTAGGCTCCTAGAACTCAGGCTCTAGCTGACTGACCCTCGAGCCTCATCTGATTTTAATGTTTCATGAGTGGTTCCTGCAGTGCCTCTTGGAGGCTGTTTGTCCAGCAAGGGGCTGCCGACCTCCTCCAAGGGCATGGGCTCTGTCCAGGAAAAGACCTAGGAGGTCAGCTCCCTTTGACATGTCATTCTGAGCTCGATGTGTCACATCCAAACCTGTTCCTCCCTGCTCGAGAGACGATGGTGGGACTTGAGGTAGGATCTGTGTGACTCCTCCCCATCCACACCTATTTTTAATGGCTAATTAACAGAGGACCAGGCACCTATTAGCATGTGCTGGGACACTGAGTACTGTCAGAGCCAACCTGGGGACCCGGGTCTCCCCACTGCCTGCACAGGATGGAGGGATGGAGGATGGGGTGGGCAATGGGGTACCTCAGCTGTGGAGAGATGAACCTGATTAGCTGTCATTGTGTCAGGAAAAAGAAATGTTAAGAGCCCCCCACCCCAACAGCTACCAAAAGGGTGTTTCATCGGTGGGTCCATTGCACATTTCAAGGGGACACTTAGTGCCACCCTTTCCCCACTTCAGAAATGAACCAGGAGCACAAAGGGCGTTGTTTCTCCCCGAAGTCAAAGTCGCTGGACCACTTTGCTGGTTGATATAGCGAGCTCTCACCTTACGTTCCTGAGCGATGAATGAATGGTCACACCTTTATTTAGTTAGTTGTTTTTGAAGCACAGCAGGCTCCCTTTAATGGCTGGATTGAAAGAGAGTCAACTTTTGTGGTTGTTGTTGTTGTTTGCTTATTTGTTTTGTTTTCCTTCAAATATAGCACTTGGAAAGCAGGGGGGGACGGGGGAGGGGGAGCCTCCTGCTTTGGTTTGGAAGTGATTGATCAGCAAGTTTCCCTTTTCCTTTGAGGTTTAAAAAAAAATACATGTAGGGAAAGCAGGGAACTTGAGGAAGGGTTTTGAGAAGGTTTACGGGGATGGGGTTCCCTGGCTGGGACAAACTGGGCACTCAGGGACAAATGTACCAGTGGGCTGTTCAAGTTCCCTCAGTGGCACAAAGGCCTGGCAACCTGCTTCTGCCCAGACCATGATCAGGAAAACCCCATGGGCCCATGCAAGCTTGTGAACCCGTGGGTTTGTCCTAGGTCAGAATCGATAGTAATGGGTTTTATTTTTCATGCTAGGCGCAGGTTAGCGAAAGGATTCTGGGGAAGACAGAAAGAAGGAAACTCACTGCTGTCCAGTCCATTCTGACGCATAGCAACCCTGTAGGACAGGGTGGAACTGCCCCTGTGGGTTTCTGAGGCTGTAGATCAGGGGTCCTCAAACTACGGCCCGTGGGCCACATGTGCCCCGCCGAGGACATTTATCCAGTCCCCGGGTGCTTTTGCCCCGTTTTGTTTTTTTACTTCAAACTAAGATATGTGCAGTGTGCATAGGAATTTGTCCAATTTTTTTTTAAACTCTAGTCCGGCCCTCCAATGGTCTGAGGGACAGTGAACTGGCCCCCTGTTTAAAAAGTTTGAGGACCCCTGCTATAAATCTTTGCAGGAGTAGAAACCTCATCTTGGAGTGGTTGAGGTTAGCAGCCCAA
>NW_022105908.1:4767776-4776603 GCF_000313985.2 Echinops telfairi | reverse complement strand
AAACCCAGGGACAAGGGAACAACAAGTGATCTAAAATGGATGGCAAGGAGGATGTGGGATGCCTGGTGGGGCTTGCTCAAGGGCTATGTTGCCAAGAGGAATTACTGAAACCAGAATGAAGGCCGAACATGATAGTAGGACAAGAGGAAAGTAAAAGAGATGCAGAAATAGAGGAAAGAACTAGGAACAACAACAAAAAATGTGAACAGATTGAAGGAGGTACATTTGCTAGCTCCAGACGGACATGCCCACGGATCCAGAATCAAAGGGAATTACACCCAAAGAAGCAGTGTCTGTCCTACTGCCTGATTCCCCCAGGGCCTGCCTGCAGGTTGGAATTTAGGGTGCAACTGTGTGCCTCCGTGTTTACAGTCAATGAGAATCCTGACACGGGGAACCAGCACCTTGGCTACGGGACATCAGTGCCTGCTTGTCTTTCTCCCCTGCCCCTGCCCCTGCCCCTGCCCACGCACCCCACCCCTCACTCCAAGTCCTGCACAACCATGTTCTGCTTCTCATTGTGAACTGGGTGGGGGTGTACAGAGCAGATTGGTTTTCCATTCAACAATCCATACACATTTTGTTTCACATCGTTGATTTCAATCCCCACAAGATAACATCACTCATCCCCCTTTCTTCCCCAGTTGGATAGAGATTGGAAGGATCTTGGGATTCTGATTCTTGGTCACCATTCAGGATTGAAATGGAACTCACCCTTGTGGCTCCTTTTTTCAGTCAGATGACAGGTCTATCAACGGAATGGCCAGAGACCTGGTGGCATGGTAGATTAAGCATTGGGCTGCTAACCACAAGGGCAGCAGTTCAAAACTACTAGGCACTCTGAGGGAGCCAGATGAGGCTTTGTATTCCCATCCACACAGTCTTAGTAGCCCACAGAAGTAGTTCTCTGTCCGTTGACTCGGGAATCGACTCAATGGTGTGAGGTTTTGTTGTTGTTGTTTTTAAGGGAGATATACTAGGGAAGTACACACATGTCAGAATAACCAACCATTTGATATCAAAAGGGTAGCATTGACCTGAGGAGAATCTTTCTATTTTTGATATTACAGCTGACTCAAGTGCGTTTCGTTTGACAATATCTACCTGGTGGGACCAGAAAAATGTGGTTTGCATGGACTGCTATAAGATGTCTCAGATGGGGGTCATGGTGGTGGGACTATACTAGAGTATATGTAGGGCTAGGATAAGTTCAGGAGTTGTGGTGATGTAGTGGCTGTCCATATGGTCGGCAGTTCAAAACCACCAGCAGCTCTTCGGGAGAAAGGCTGGGCTTTCTCTTCCTGTAAAACAGTTACCGTCTCGGAAGCCATAGGGCATCCCCATGAGTCCGCATTGACTCGATGGCAGGGAGCGAGGATACCTTTTTCCCTCTTATCTACTTTAGAAAACTTCAGTTCCTTCTCTTCCATGGAGTCCTGTTTAGGACCTCACGCACTCTTTGGCATGGTCTTCGACAGACATTGCGGGTGGGGCAGGGCTAGGGGAAGGGTGACTGGGAGTTGCATCGGGGGCCTCCCCAAAGGTGTCAGCCCCATGGACTTGCTCAGATTCTCCCCACAGCCTTAGGGACAGATGAGTAACTCTTTATGTTCAGTCTTTAGAAGTAAAAGCAAACTGTTCTGACGAGGTCAGAGTAGTTGTTTGGACTGTGTGGTCATCCCTTATGGGCCCATGGGCTTGTTCTTGCCCTTTTATTAAGCTCTTCCATCTTATGAAGGAGAACATGACACCCAGAAAAGTCTGACCCCAAAGCTGGGGGATGAGCACTTGTCTGAGTCCTGCTACCTACCGTGGCTGCCCCTCAGCCACCAGTCAATTCTCACCCTTATGACCGAATCCTTCTGCCCCTTTGGGTTTCCCAGGCCGCCTCATCTTTCTCGGGTGCTTGGGTTTGAACGGCTGACCTTGTGGACAGAAATCCAGCGTGTGACCCAGGACTGTGCCCTAGGCCAGTGCTTTTTACACCATTCAGCCTGTTGTTCTCATTAAAAAAAATTATTTGTGTAAAGCTGTACGACACAATGTTTGCCAGGTTCAGCTACCTCTGTCACATTGCTAGTGTTTTACAGCTATGCCTTGTTGAGCATTCCCCACGTTTTCCTCCGTTACATCCCGGATGTGGTGCTGTCAGGGTCCCCTCTCCTTTCTCCTCTTTCTCTGAGCTCCCTAGCCCATCCCCGGGCAATGTCCCCATGCCCCTGCCCTCCGTGGTTTCTCCTTTTGAAGGGCGGTCACCTGCTATCAGCGCCCTCCTTTAATCAGAGCACTCACTCTCACTGCCCTCCAGCCACTCCATCTGCTTAGAGGCAAATGCTGTGGGATTTCTGAGTGGTCATTCCTTCCTGGGAGCAGCCGGCCTCCTCTTTTCTCCTGAGGAGCAGGCTGCTGGGTTCCAGCGGCTGACTGTGTGCAATCTGCAAGGCCACCAGAGCTCCTCCACAGACTCTGGACAAGGCAGTGCCTCGGGAGCCAGAGGTGCACTGAGACAATGGGTCCCTGAGTAGGACTGGGGTCAGAAACCTGCACACCTGGGAATGCTCTCCCTCCCTTCCTGAGGTGGGTGTGCAATCAGAGGCCTGCTAGAAGAATGAGGTTGCCAAGGACCAGGGGCCTTCTGCCCTCCTGGGGCCCTGTGTGTGGGTGGCTTCCGGATCATCTTCCAGGATAACCGGGTGCCGGCGAGTTGACTCCTCCTCAGGGCTGCCCCAGCCGAACTGTGCTGGATAGAATTTTCTGTGACTTTCTGTGTCTTTCTTCTGAGGCAATCTGGGAGGATTTAGACCTCACACCTTTTGGAGCGGGTTAACCATTGGGCCACCCAGGGACTCCCCATGCTTTCCTGAAACCGGTTGGTGTGGGTTCCATTCTGAATGGTGGTGATGAGGTGTGTGTCCGAGTAGCACTCTCTTTGGGCAGACCAGAACCTTCAACCTTGCAGTTAGTAGTTGAGGGCATTCACCATTTGCACCACCCAGGGAGTCAGTCTTCTGGGATGGCTCCCAGCACAGACCAGTCAGTCCTCTGGAAGGCATGATTGCGCTCCCAGGCCAGCCCAGGCCAAGGAGACAGGATGAAGTGTTCAGAGAAACTCCAGGAAGGACACCTAAGGAACCTGGACCGTTGAGCCCAACCTTGCTGTGACCATGATCTCTGTGGCAGGCAGGCCGGGCTCTGCCTGCAAGGTGCCTGCTTCTCCTTCTGCAATAAGGAGAACCTCACACCGTGTCCTCTCCAGCAGTCACCTTGGAAGGCTGCAGCCTGCTTCTCCCCGGCAGCTCCCCTCGGCACCACTTTCTGAGCCCCGTGGCGTGTCATTTGGACTCTCCGGAATGGTAGCATATTTTTATCCTCTTAGGATGCAATTGATTCTTGTAAGCAGCGGTACAAGAATGATGAATGGAAGGTTGATGAATGGAACCAGCACTTGGGCCGAGCTGTTCATCAGAGAGGAGGGAGTGCCTTTGCTAATGAGCCCTGCTCTTCCACCAGCCGCAGGCAGGTACCCAAGGAGCGGTTGCAGTCATGAAAGGCATCCCCCTGCAGCACAGGGCCCCGAGCTCCCCCATGACCACTCGGAAGGGGATGCTCCTTGGATGCAAGAGAATGCCTGGCCTTGAGAAAAGTGTATCAGGGTGGGCAGTGGGGCAACTGGAAGAGGAGACAGGAAGAGGGATATTGGGAAAGTACCACCAATCACTGTCCAGAAGGGGGGAAAGCAACAGAGGGCTTGCATTTGTGCATAAGGCAGTACATGGAGAGCCCCATTTAGCTTGCTGGTTTAATGCCAAGAGGGTGAAAGACCCAGTGTCTTTGGGAGGTATGCAGTGAGGCCTGAGCTCAGATGGCAGGTGTTCACTGTGTGTCGCCCCCCCCCCAGCCCCCCGCTTCCCTTCCATCCCTGGGCTGTTGCTCCTGCAGTTCCACATTTGGAAGGAGTCACTGCTCTGGCCAGATAGCCCTCAATGCAGTTGAGATGTTTATCAACACAGACAACAAGCCTTGCCGAGAGATTCCCAATGTGCACGCACTGCCTTCTTCCCCCAAATGTGCATTCATTGTCCTAGAGGGAGGGCTGGGCCGAGTGTCAGGACAGGTGACAGGGCTGCCAGGGGTGGAGCCAGCTTCTCTGTGGGCAGGTGAGAAGCGTGCTCTGTGAGCAGCATGGCCCGTTCCCATCAGGAGGCAGAGGCTGGCTACCTGAACCTTGTTTCCAAGAGGTGGGGCTCTGCTCGGGCAGGGCCACTGGCCCCAATGGCCCTCTGCAGGCCCCTGTTGGACACTTTGGGATGTGCCCTGTTCTGAGACTTGAAACCACAGTGGTCTCTTTTTAAGTAACATAAAGTTGGGAGCGCAGTCTTCCAGGTGCTTAAAAACAGAACCAAAAAATCCCAGAAAAGTTACTGTTGGGTTCATTCCGCCTCATAATGGGTCAGAGTAGAACTGGCTCCATGGGCTTTTCAATGGCTGTTTTTCCAGAATCACATCACCAGGTCTTTTTGCTGAGGTGTGCTTAGGTGGACTGAGCTTTACCTCTCTGCACTGCCAGGAACACCTCAGAGAGTTTACTCAGGGGAGGGCTTGGACCTTAGGCTGAGGACCCAAGGCCACAGGAATGGACGATGGATGGATGGCCTTAGACTCACAAGAGGTTGTTCTCGGGAGCCCCTTATCCCCTAAACCAAACCAATTGCCAATGAGCTGATTCCCAGCCCTGGTACTGATAGGTGGGTTACAGTAGAACTATACTCTGTAGAGTTTTAAATGGCGTATTCTTTATGGAAGTGGATTACCAGGACTTTCTTGTGAGGTTCCTCCAGGTGGATTTGAACCTCCAATCTTTCCTCAACATTAACCGTTGGCACCAATAGGGATGCCATACTTATAGCACAACCACAAAATCAAGCCTACTCTGACCGACAGTGACCCTGTATAGAGTTTCCAAGGCAGCTTCCTATTTCTCCCCAGGAGTGACGGGACAGTTTGAGTCTCTTATGGCTTGCAGCCCAGTGCTTATACTACAGCGCTATGAGGCGTCTTTCCCTTATAACAAGTATTTGCTAAATGCCTGGCAGACGTTGTCTCTTGGAGTCAACCTCATTCACCCTCTGAGGACCAAACTCAAACCTCAATGCCATCGAGTCAATGTTGACTCTTAATGACACTATAGGTCCAGGTAGAACCTTGGGGGCTTCTGAGACTAACTCTTTACAGGTGTAGAAAGCCTTCTCTTTCTCCCTCTGAGCAGGAGGATGTTTCGAACTGCTGACCTTGTGGTTAGCTGCCCGACTCGCAACCTCTGAGGACAGGTGCCCATATAATAGATGAGGAAATTGACACCGAGTGTAGTCACTTGGCCACGGCCCCACAGCTAGATATTGACCAGTTTTTATCACCCTTGGGAGTTCAGTGGGAGCAGCTAACTCTTGCTTTTCTAGATGTAAAAGGATCAGGAATACCCAGCAAAGCAAGGACCTACATGCCAGAGCCCTGGGCGAGGGTGGTAGTTGCAGGACAGGAGGACAGGTGAGCTACCTCTCGGGGTACCCAGGAACCACTCAGGCTAGTGGCTTAGAGCACACGCAGGATGGAGGGGAGCTCTTTCCAAGACTCATTTTATTGGCCAAGGACAGTGAAAACAATACAAGGAAAATGGAAAGACGTCAGCCAACAATGCCTGCTGATTCCAATGGAGGAAAGAGCCCTTGGTGGGTCCTGCCTCTGGGGGGTGGGGGAGGGGAGGGGGAACAAGCTGACTTGAGTGAGCAAAGATTGGGTGTGTGAGAGGATGGACCTTGGGCTAGTCCCAATTTTAGTTACTGAAATGTAGGGCTTGCAAACAGCTCCATTTATCAGCACTCCCCTCCCGGCCCCATTTGTCATGTCTATCAGTGTGCATACCACACACAGTACTCCGGCCGGCTCCCTCCCGTCTCTGAGCTTGGCTTTGATTCTGTTTCTATTCTCCTAGCCTTGCTTCCTAAGGGCTTGCTCTATTACAGTGCAGCTCTATTGCCTGAGCGTGTGTGCCTTCGGCCCTGCCTCCCAAGGAGCCACGTGGGTTAGGTATTGGACTGTTGATCTCAACCTTGGGCTGTTCAAGTTCGAACTGTGTACAGGCTCAGAAACCCCAGGGAACAGGCTTGATGACAGTGGGCTGTGTTTGGTGGTTGAGGGTTCTGCCACCCTGGTGGTGTAATGGTTATGTGTTGGGCTGCTAACCGAAAACTCAGTAGTTTGAAATCACCAGCCACTCGGCAGGAGCATGATGAGGTTCTCGATTCCCCTCAAAAGATACAGGCTCAGAAAGGGCTCAGCCCTCACAAGAGGCTGTTCTGCCCTGTCCTATAGGGTTGTCACGAGTCAGCATTGACTCAATGGCAGTGAGTTTTGAGCGCCCCTTGCTGGTGCAAATGGTTGTGGGGTTCAAGTCCACCAAGAGGTTCCTTGGAGACATTTATAGAGGTCTAAGTACAGGCGTGTACTTATGTAAATATATTTATATATAACAATAGAGAAATAGATCTATGTACATATATTTATATGTTAAGTATTAAGGTAGCAGAGGACATTGGGCCTCTACTCAAGGACTTTTTCCATGCAAGAACACTTTGTTCTAGTAACATGGCATTCTGTGATGCTCACCTTTCCTGATATGATCGCTGAAGAAAAAATGGGTGCATAAGCCAATGTGGTGAAGAAAGCTGACGGTGACCGGCTTTCAAAAAATAGAGCATCTGGGGTCTTAAAGGCTTGAAGATGAACAAGCAGCCATCTAGCTGAGGAGCAACAAAGCCCACATGGAAGAAGCACACCAGCCTGTATGACCACGCGATGTCGATGGGATCAGGTATCAGGCTTCAAAGATCCAGAACAAAAGATCATATTAATGGGAAGACCCAAAGCCCATCTGTAGACAATTGGACATCCCCTTACAGAAGGGTCACAAGGAAGAGACGAGCCAGTCAGGGTGCAGTGTAGCACCGATGGAACATACAATTTACCTCTAGTTCTTTAATGCTTCCTCCGCCCCACTATCACGACCTCAATTCTGCCTTACAAATCCGGCTAGACCAGAGGATGCGCACTGGTACAGATAGGAACTGGAAACACAGGGAACCCAGGACAGATAAACCCCTCGGGACCAATAATGAGAGAAGCTAAACCAGGAGGGTAAGAGGAAGGTGGGGGTAGAAAGGGGAACTGATTATAATGATTGATATATAAACCCCCACCCCCAGGGGGACAGACAACACAAAAGTGGGTTAAGGGAGAGAGCGATCAGTGTAAGACATGAAAAAAATAATAATTTATAAATTATCAAGGGTTCATAAGGGAGGGATGGTGGGAGGGCGCTGATACCAAGGGCTCAAGAGAAAGCAAATGTTTTGAAAATGATGATGGCAACATATGTACAAATGTGCTTGACACCATGGATGGATGGATGGATCGTGATAAGAGCTATAAGAGCCCCCCCAATGAAATGATTAAAGGAAAAACAAAGAGGTGCCTTGGAACAAAGGCCTGGCGACCTACTTCTGAAAAGCAGGCCTTGAAAACGCGATGGCGCACAGCCTCACTCGGGCTCACATGGGCTTGACTCGTGCCGTGGTCAACTCAACTGCAGCCGCTCTTGCCTGCCTGGTCCTGAGCTCCTTGTCCCAGCTGTGCGACCACACCTGGGGGACCAGGCCAGGGACACTCAGCTTGGACTTGAGTGGCAGGCATTTTCTAGCCTCCGCTGGAGTTCCTGAACTCAGGTTAGACCCATTGCCCCCACCCTGGCTCCTGTCCATGCCTGGTGAGAGGGGCAGGACAACTCCTGGGCCCCCCCTTCCCCAGAGCACAGCCCTCCTCTGGAGACCCGCGGAAGCTGGCACTCCAGCCAGGCTCTGGGTGCCCAGAGCCCTGGCCCTGCTCCTGGTTTTAGAGGAACCGCTGCTTTCCGCCGCCTCACAAACACTCATTATTCCTCGTTTTTTTGGCATTTGGTCTCGTGTACTGTTCCCATTAGCCTCGGCATTAAAGTCTCATTACTTAGGACATCTGTCCTCTGGACATACGCCTTGTTCTCTTAGCCAAATGTCCCCTTCTGGGGAGTGTGCTTGCCACCCAAACAGCCACTTCTTCTTTCCTCCTTCGCTCTGGCTGTTCCAAAGGGGAGGGGGTTGACCCCCGGGAGGAGATGCCGTGGAGACAGAGGGGTGGCTGTGACTGGTAAATGGTATCCGGAAGGGCTTTCCAGAGCCCATTCAAGGTCCTGTCAGCCCTAGGGTCAGCAGGGGAAGGGGCAAAGTCCCATAGCAGCAAAGAAGGCCATGGGCAGGGGAGACTTTTGATCATCTTCAGCCTACCATGAATTCTGGCTTTAGTGACTGCAGTTTGAGAAGGCTTATCTGAGGATGAGGGTCACGTGAGCCCTCCTCTCTGTAATGGCATGTTCCAAGCTCATACATGCACATGCTCTCTCATAACTCAAGGAAGAGTCTGAATTTCAGCCTCCCTGTTGGGCTAGGTAGGCTGCTGCTGCTGTCCACAGGTTGGCAGTTCAAACCTGACTCCCCATCCTTGGGAAAGCAATGAGGCAGTCTGCTCCCCATAAAGATTGACAACCTCATTCCAAAGGGTTACTATGAGTCAGAATCGGCTCAATGGCCAGTAGTGATGGGGGCTAGTCCCTTAAACCTTCTGAATCTGTGTAGAGAATCAATTTTTCTTTTCTTTTTTTCCCCAATCATTTTATCAGGGGCTCATAGAACTCATATCACAATCCATACATACATCCATTGTGTCAAGCACATTTGTACAT
>NW_022105908.1:4757967-4767049 GCF_000313985.2 Echinops telfairi | reverse complement strand
TCATCACATCAACTCTGGCCCCTGGCGACCTCAGGTGTGTCAGAGTAAAGATTGCCAGCCCTGGAGCAACTCTACAGGTACACCTTTGGTTGGACTAGCAGAGCCTCTAGGAGTCCTGTGGTGAGGTAGACTGCATTGGACTGTTCCCTGCAAGGTTCCCAGTTCTAAACCACCAGTTGCTTCCTGCTCATTTAAAGAGTGTCAGTCTCGGAAACCCACAGGGGCAGTTCTACCCTGTCCTGTAGAGTTTTATGATTTGACCTTGACTCAATGGCGGCGAGCTTGGGGTTTTGAGAGTAGATCTCAAATGGTTAACACACTTGTCCGCACCCCGAAAGCCCAGAGGGGCCTTGGAAGAAAGGCTTGGTGCTCTGCTCCCAACGAAAGAGACCTTGACAAACCCTCTGGAGCCCAGCTCTCCTCAACATGCCTGGGCTCACCATCAGCCAGCCGGGCTTGTGGTTAGCAGGACCCCAAGTGGAACAGGAACAAAGTGTATCTTTCTTGTGCTTCTTGGAGATACTTGGCCCACCATGCTGAATTCTGAGACGGCGCCTCAATGTTCCCAGGTGTGCCGTCCCATGGCCGTGGAAGGCCTGCTCCTGCACAGGAAATAACACAGCGTGGTTGTCCTCAGATCCCCAGCAGCCAGCTTGTCCCCATCTCCGTGCCTGGTCTTCTGCCCCATCCCTTGGAGCGTCTGTGCAGAGCCGGGCCTGTCGGCAGAGTGTCAGTGGGGTCTGTCTCTCTTTAAGTCACATCATGAAAATGGCGCTTCTGCTTCCTTTTCAGTCTCCTTGTCCATTGTGTCTGCTTTCTCCATCTGTCCTTTTGATGCCTGTTTACTTTTGTGGGACTGGAGATCGTTTCCTCTCTCTTCTTTCCCTCTCTCTTTCTCGGCTTCTCCGTCGTGAACTTGTCCAGCTGTGATTTCATTAAACCCCGTCGATTCAGACTCCACGAATTCAACATGCATCCACAATTGCACCCGGGCAAAGTTGTTTTTCTGTTCTCTGCCTGATAAGAAGCTGCGATGAGCAGATCAATAGCTCAGACAAGGCAGCAACGATTGCACTCAGGACACGACACCCTGCAGAAAGGACGGGCTGCTTTCCCGCTGACGCTGAGGTAGACAGTGGGCATGCTCACTGTTAGTCAGTCTTACCTTTTCCAGCAAAGTGGCTCTCTGAGCATCTGGGCGGGGGTGGTGCTTGGTTTTGGTTTTACTTTTTCTTGTTCTTTTTAACCCACTTTGAAATTCTGCAGTGGCCTGGGAAGCAGTAACAATGTGCTTCCTCCAAAGTCTGTCATCATTTCCAGGTCTGCTTCATTGATTGTGATTACCCGGCCCCCAGTTCTGCTGAATTGGTGGTGCTTGACCCTGGACCACTCCACATCTATTTTTTCCTAGCTCTGGGGGCTCCTGCTAATTTCCCATATCCTTGTTTCCCTTCCTAATTGTTCCTCCCACTGAGATTTTCAAATCCAGATTCCCTGTGTCTCCATTGGGGATTGTGTGTGGCATTGCAGCACAGCCCAGGTCTCCCTTCATCCGCCTCTTGCCACTTGGCTGACCGGCGGGAGGAAGAGAAACGAACCTTCTGGGGAACACGACCAGGTTTATTGGGGGTCCCCTGCCCCCTCACTGGAAAGGATTCTGATTTCCCTCACTTGGTCTGCTTTTGTGGACCTAGATCAGGGTCTACTGAAGCCCTCCTTATCTTACTCTTGGGGGTTATCATTCACTTGACATCTCCTTAGAGCATTTCTTGGGAGCTGAGATGGAGGAAGGCAAATCCTGCCCTCTGTCATTTCTGCTGCCCTCAACCCCACGGCTCTGTTTTGTGGCCTGTGAGAGAGGCGCTGTGGAGTTGTGGGCGGCATGCTGATCTGAGCGTGCTGTGCTGCAAGGTCCCAGTAAACAGAATCCAAAACGGTATTCAAAAGTACAACAGCCCTGGCCTTGGAGGGAGAAGACCAGGTATCCTCCTGGTACATCCTGCCTGGGAACGGTACCTTCACATGCCTCATGAGGATGCTTGAATTGGAACCTCCAATGTGTGGGCTCTTGAGGTGGAAGGGAAATTAGGAGGACTTTGAGCAACTCTTCCTCTGGAAGCCATATCCCCCTTTTGTTCAATGCACAACCAACCCCCACTCATGCATCCAAGGCCAGGGTTCCCCTCTACCCTGAGGCAGGCCATGATATCATTAGAATCTAATCCTGGCTAATTTTTCACAAGGAGCTAAAATCGGTGTCCCTAATGTGAGGCAAACGGTCAAGTGCTTGGTTGTTCAATGAACACTGATAGATGTTCCAACCCTCCTAGAGTTGCCTCCAGAGAAAGGCCTGGTGACCCACTTCTGAAAGACACAGCCGGGAAACCCTTCTGTGGAGTCACCATGTGCTGGAAGCCTCTGAATGGTGACCCATCCTGGTTTGGGCATGAAGCTTGTCTAGCCTTCTTTTGACAAGGCCGCCAGCCATCCTGTCTTGGAAGATGGCTATCAACGATCCATCCATTTCCCCTAATCTAAATGAATCTCCCTGGTTCCTCGTGGGGCATGTTCGCCAGTGTTCATGCTTATGCCGGCGCTACCCCTATAGGGATGAGGTTGTGACTCAGCAGAAGGCCCAAAGGGATGCTGCTGAGCAGATCATGTGGTGTGAGTAATCCAGACCCAGACGATACAGATCTCTTCTGGGAGATTGGTTGGAACCCAACCCTGGTCAGGAGCTTTGCTTTGCAACAAGCATCCATCTCCTCCTTTGCCGTGTTGTCAAAAGGCAGGAACCTTGCCTGTCTCGCTCACTCCTGTATCCTCGGTGCCTAGAGCAGTGCCTGGCACCAAGTAGGTGCTCAGTAAGTCTGGTTGAAGTAATGAATGAAAGTAGACAGGATTCGGGGTGGTCTCTTTTGCATGCCCTATCCCTCCATTGGTTGTATTGGTCTGTAGGAACTTGAGTTCGGAAATGCCAGTGATGTTAAAAGAGACCTGCTAGTGCGGTCAGGTAAACCTTGGACTACTAACCACAAGGTCAGCGGTTCAAACCCAACAGCGACTCTGCTGTTAATTCCATAAAGATTTACATGCACAAAAGTCCTGGGAGACAGAATCTTCTCAATGACATTTTTATTTGTTTGTTTGTTTTTAAGAAGGAAGGGGGAGGGGGGGGAACCGAGCGAAGGGAAAGAAAGAAGAAAAGGAAAGTAACTGGAGGCAGTGTAGAACACATTGCCCTGAGCAGCTTGGTCCATTTGCCCTTCTAAGCTTAGGTAGGACCGTGACTGCCGTAGCTTCCTCAGGTGTGAGACCCTCTCCTGGCAGCGGCTTCATCCCCACGCTGCTGACCTGCCAGTGGAGGGACAGCCTCTGCAGCGGCCTGGCAGGAGAGAAGAAACGCATACTTCTTTGCACTGGAGTCTCAGAGTCCCCCGTGGAAAGCAATATATGTGAGTCATGTCATTAGACCTGGTAGGAAAATACGGGGTGTACGTGTACCCTTCCAGGATGACCAGTGGCCAAAGCCTTGCCATGTCCCTCAACCCCTCTCACCAACCCCCCCTTGCCCGTGCACGCATCCATGCGTGCGTGTGCACACCATGGGCCCTGCCTCTCTGTCATGACTGAGTTGTGCAGTCTCTTGCACAACTGCCCTTTTACAGAATGAGCCCGGGTGCCTCTGGGAGGTTGCATTTGGATTTATTTATTAATCAAATATTTATACAGTGCTTACTAGGTGTCAGACCCCACCCTAAGTGCTTCAGAAGTATTAACTCATTTAATCTTCCTAATCACCCTAAGAGGTGGGCATTATTTTTGGCCTTATTGTTTTGCCCTTATTTTTTTTTTTTTGAAATGGGGAAGCAGAACCCCACAGGGCACTTAAAGAGCTTGCTGAGGCTCACCATGGTAATAAGCCAGCGTGCCAACCTAGGCCTTCTGGCTGTAGGACCCCTGTGTGGAGCCTTTAGGCGATGCTGCCTTCATTTGGCCTCAACTGCAGGACTAGGTCTCGGCTCGTGACCAATCAATAATGCAACCATTGTTACGGGCAGCAGCAGAAGCAGGTTTGCAACTTGTATTGCAGGTACATTAATGAGCCCATCCTTCACCAGGCTAACCATGTCGCTAGGTTACTCAGGAACATTTTTTAGCCGCCCCGCCCCATCCCAAGTTCCAAGTGGTCGTAGCTGCACTTGCCACATCCAGATTGCTGGTGCGTTTTCAGAGGGACCACCCAACTTTCTGAATAAGTCTAGGTTGGGGATGGATACTCTTGGGTTTCCAAGGCCTACATCCATTTCTCCACGCTAAAAGAGCTCCGTGATACCGTGTGTGGAGATGGTGCATTTAGGAAGGATTACAATGTGTAGGGGTTATACCTTGGGCTGAATCCACATGTCCAGCAGTTTGAAACCAACAGCAGCTTCTCCAGAGAGAGGCTGGGCTTTCTAGTCCCAGAAACAGGAGCAGTCTTGGAAACTCACATGGGGTCACTAGGCGTCAGCATCGACTAGAAGGCAGCGAGTTTGGGACCCCCTGGGGTTGCTTCCCCACCGGCAGCAAGCATCGACTCACCGTCTTGTTGGTAGTTGGCTGTCTGGTGGACCGGACAGGCAGCCGTTTGGAGGGAGCGGCCAGGCTGGAAAACAAAGCCGGCAGGCTGGGCGTTGCTGAGCTGCGTCCTGCCATGTGGGTTGCCTGTGATGAATTCTAATAGTGCTTGGGACAGCTCAGACCAGCTGCCCAGCTCCATGCGGATACACAGACATGGTTGTCCGAACATATGAGATCGCCACTTCCATTCTGAGCCCCTGGATGAGCAGAGCAGGCTTGTACCCACACAAAACCAGCAGCTGTGTTTTCCAAGTGGACCAAGAGCAAGCCAGGAAGAGGGGAAGCGATGATGGCGACATGTGTACAAATAAGGATGTAAGAGTCCCCAATAAAATCTATATATTTTTAAATTAAGCAACTCTCCTGGGTCCATGGTCATTAAAATATATATGTAGATCTTCATGTCAGGTGTCCTGAGTGCATGTTCTAGAGAATAAAGGTTCCTTTGGCTGCCCGGCAGAGAAGCATTAATGGAGGTTAAAGAGGGTTCAGAGTGCCTGCAACATTTTCCATGTCAAACTCAGGCTCAGTCCGCCCAAAGTCAGCCAGCCGGGGTCCTTGACTGAACTGGAATTAGATACACACGCTCTTCTTTAAGGAGACTGACAGACGCCGCAGCCGTCGCGGATTTGCCTAAAGACAAACAACAGCCCCAAACTACCCCGGTGTGACTGTAGTGTTTCAGATGAATGGCCCAGTTTCTTAATCCGTCTTCATTTTACTTGGTTTTCTCTGTGAAGAGCACACTAAAGATTAGACTGATGGGCCTCTCGCAGAAAAGCCTTAACTTCTTAAAATAAAATAAGCATAAATTATCTCCAGTCTACGCTCCTTAATTAGGCAGGAATGCTTTTAGAAAATTCTTCAAAAACAAGAGCTTTCTCATGATTCTCAGGAATCAGAGCATCCTCCCCAAAGCTCGTTCATGGACTCGTGCGCCTGCTTGGCCTTTTCTCATCCTTGGCCACCACCATCGTTTCCCTTCTACCTGCTAGAAGAGAAAGGAGCCACGTCGGGGTCTGAAGCTCTCCAGCTCACCTTTCCCTTGGCACAAATTGGGTCCCTCCGTCACCTCAATGCAGTTTACATGTTGTAGAAATCTGGGGTATGGCATTGATGAAGGAAGTAGAATGTTGGTTTCCAACAGCCCCACTTGAGTGCGAAGTGGTATCCGTGGACCCACGTGGACAGCATAGAAACTAAAATGAAAAATGACTTCCCAAATGAACTAAGCAACCAAGTTTCCCTGCATATGAGTGAAATCTGTCCTGGAGGCAGTAGAGCCAGAATGTTCCTTACAAAGGAGGAGGAGGAGACTTTGTCTCGCATGGTCTGGACATGTTGTCAAGAGGGATTCTTGCTAAAGGACATCGTGCTCAGAAAAAGAGGAAGGCTCTCAATGAGATGGATTGCCACAGCGGCTGCAACAGGGAGCGCAGAGAAAGCAATGCTGTCAGGATGACTCGGGACCGGGCAGTGTTTCACAAGGTTGTACTCAAGGGTGCTGTGAGTCCCAACAGCTTGACAGCGCCTCAGCTTGACAGAAATTTCACTGTGATCTGTTTCTGCAAAACCCATCATTGAAATCATGGAGCATAGGTCTCAGATACACACGGGGTGCCATGAGTCGGAACTGAATGGATGGTAACTTCTCAACAGTCCTACCGTCTGCTCAACGATCAACTCTTGGAACAAACACACACCAAGCCTGTTTCTGAGGCATTCTTTTGATATGTTTGTTTTCAAGCTTGGACTCCTGAGTGGAGGGAGAGCTTGGTAGACTAGGGCTCTGGTTTCTCATCCAGCCTCATGTAAGGCAGTGCCCTGGTGAGGTATGTGGATGCTCCTCTGAGGCCATTGTTGACAAACAGGTTTGGCTCCTAAAACAATTTTAAATGTTTCCAAGCTGTCGATATGGAATGATTCATTCCCTAACATGACTCAGCCTGGGTATTTGAGTGGTAGCTGCCTTTCTGGGTCCGGGTGGGTAGATTTTACCACTAAAATTTTGTGTTCAGAGACCACTGCGGGGGTCAGAACCCCAAAGCCACTGCCATTGGGTTGATTCTCATTCAAAGTAAACCTCCATAGCAGTGTTTTCAAGAATGGAGATCCTGTCTCTTCAAGAGGGCTGGAACAGTCCAAAATCTCACTGCCATCGGATCAATCCCGACTCCCAGTGATCTTGTAGGACAGGGTAGCACTGCCTTGGTGGGTTTCTGAGACTGTACCTCTTTATGGCTGTAGAAAGCCTCATTTTTCTCCTGCAGATCGGCTAGTGGTTTTGAGCAGCTGACCTCATGGCACTAGTATGAACGTTTTTAATTGCTGGGGGTCAGGTGATGACTCTTTTTTTTCCCCTGAAAGGGGCAGTGGGCGAAAAAAGCTTGGAAACCTATGCTCTCTAGGATTCCTAAGACTATAAATCCTTAACGCAACAGACAGCCATATCTTTCATCGAAGATGTGACTGATGGGTTTGAACTTCTGAAGACAGAAGTGAAGCAGCCCAAAACCTAACCCACAGCATCACCAGGGATCCTTTGCCAGGGACATACTCCCTCATTGCCATCAAGTCCGTTCTGGCTCCTAGGACCCCTAGGACAGGACAGAAATGTGCAGGTGGGTGAGAAAGCCTCGCCTTTCTCCTCCAAAGTGGTTGGAGGTTTTGAACTGCTAAGCTTTTGGTTATCAGCTGAAAAAAAATAAATGCTGTGTGGATACATGGATGGAGGGTTAGATGAATGGATGGATAAGTTAGTGGTAGAAACGTCTGTGGTTTGACTCAGCGGTATGTACAATCTGAATTGATCCCGTGCTAGCTGCGTGACTGAAAAGTTATCTAACCTCTCAAAGATGGAATTTCTGTTCATTTAAGCAGGGGTACTGATAAACAAACTCTCGTTCATCAAGCCAATTCTGACTCAGAGTGAACCCTATAGGAAAGGGTAGAAATGCCCCAGGGGGCTTCCAAGACTGTTAACTCTTTATGGGAGTGGAAAGCCTCCTTTTTCCCCAGCAGAGGGGCTGGCGGTGCAGTCCACCTTGGAACCACTACACCCTTGAGGGGCATTAAGAACACCTAGCATATGAGATTGTTCTAGGGAGCCCTGGTGGGATAGTGGTTATGTGTTGGGCTGCGATGCGTGTGGTCAGCAGTTAGAACCCACCGGCTCCTCCGGGGGAGAAGGACTGGGCTTTCGACCCATCCACAGTCTCAGAAACCTACAAGGGCTGCTGTGAGTTAGCACAGACTCAGTGGCAGCGAGTCTGTTGATTTGGAAGGATTCGATGACAGCGTGCATGGCGCACCTGGAATGCGGTAATAACGCAATAAAGAGTAGCCCTTAATTTCCTACGCAGTTGAGAATAGGAAGGAAAGTTATGAATGGGGCTTGGGGCCATTTTTCTGTGACTCAGGGAAAAGATGTGCCATCGTAAGAAAGAGTTCATGCCTTGAACGCAGGTGGCAGCACATCAAAAGGCTTCCCGGGCTCGGTCCCCACAAACTCCCAGATAACAAAGCAAACCTGCTTTCACTGACAACAGGAATGCAGGGTTTCAGCAAGTCAGTAATTGTTCTTGACCCGAGTCCCTCATTTGCTAGTTATTTCTCCATGGCCAACTATGAGCTGGCATTTACTCAATTAGCAGACTCAACTGGCAGAAACAAACACACAGGAGGGCTCAAACACTGAGGGTTCGGAAGAAGGGGTGAGACAGCAGGCCCAGGCTTAAGGGGAACTCACACGTACCCTTTCATGCTCTGTCGATTTGCCTTCCTTTTGAAATGAGGTAGGAGCCCTGGCGACGCTGTTTGCAAAGTGTTAGACCGCTAACTTCAAGGTAGGAGGTTCAAAAGCAGCAGCCTCTCCATGAGGGAAAGATGAGGCTACCCGTTCCCATCAAGAGTTACAGCCTCGGAAGTTCCATCTCAGGTAAGGTGACCAGATGTTAACATTGGCAAAGCGGGACACCATTGATAAAACTCATATCCTTGCGAAATAGCCACATGGCAGCTGAAACCCGTATATCCTAGCTTGTCATGCATTCCTTCCAAAAATCGGGACTTCTTTAAAATGCCGCGGGACACGGGAAAAATTATTAAAAATCGGGACTGTCCCGCCCAAAGTGGGACGTCTGCTCACCTTAATCTAGGGCTGCTGTGATTTGGAATCGACTGGATGGCAGAGGGTCAGGTATAAAAAAGCATCAGTCCCTTTTTGACAACAAATTCTTCATCGCCTTCCCGTGCTGTGTGGGCAGCTTTTGAATGATTGCAAAGGCTTTCAATCTTTTCTTGCACTAAAACAAAAACGAAACCCACAACCCAGCCCTGTAGCTCTCAAGTCAGTCCCAACTCACAGAGACCCAATGAGGAGGACAGAGAACTCCCCCGGCAGGTTTCCCATGGTGTGACTCCGCACAGGAGCAGTCTGCCAAATGTCTCTCCCCCAGAG
>NW_022105908.1:4754355-4756627 GCF_000313985.2 Echinops telfairi | reverse complement strand
CCGAGTCAGTGAACGTGTAAGCATCTCAGCTCTGTCAGGGGTCCCCACACGCTGCTCCAGCACCCAGGGCTGCATCGGGGTAGGTCCATGTGGCTTCTCCTCAGGGATGTCTTGCAGGAAGTGCATCTTGCCAGCTAAAGCAGGGGACTGGGTAGGGCAGCTGCACCCTGGTCTGACCATCACAAAGCAAGAGACCCGAGAACTAGAAAGGTGAGGTTCACTGAGCCATTTATCTCTCCACCCTTCAATTAACCTCACATGTGTTTATTGGCCAGGTTGGCACAGTAAACTTTAACTAACTCAATAGTATTAGGATTTACTCACCTCCCTGTCCATCCTTCATACAAACTCACAGCCACTGGAATAATTCTGACTCAGCTATCCTGTAGATCAGGGTATAACTGCTCCCTTTAGTTTCAGAGGTCATCAGTCTGTATGAAAATAGAAAGCCTCATCTTTCTCCCAAGAGCCTGCCAGTAGATTTGAACTGCCGGTCCTTTCCGTTAGCAGCCCAACTCATAACCTGCTATGCCACCGGGCTCCTTTTTACTTACCTACACAATTAGCATTCACAGGTCAAGTGGGAGGCAAAACAAAAGTCTCTTGGCACGGCTGATCTGAATAACTTTTCCCTGATGAAATTTGCCACCCAGTTCATTGATTCTCCCTCATTTGACTCACACCCTGAAAGCTGAAGGCTCCACATGCAGAATTCTGGGGGCAGGTGAGTGCCCAGGGGCATCAGGCAAAAGGAAGTCCTTTATTGGCTGTCTCCGGGTATGACATCCCAAGTGGCTCTGGGGCACAGGAAGGAGCAGGGCATGTAGTGTGATTCTTCATGCTAAATCACTACTAAATCGGACCCATGTGCCAGAGCCCTGGTAACACAGTGGTGAGAGGGATTGACTGCTAATGAAAAGGTCAGCGGTTCAAACCCACCAGCTGCTTCCCTAGAGACAGGACCTGGCCTGTCCTTGTTGGACCGACTGTAGGGTAGCTCTCCTCTGAGCGGGAATGGACTCGACTCGATGCCACAGAACAACCACCTCCTCGTGGAGGTGGTGGTGATTGTTCAGCGGGAGAACTCAGTGACCTGGGTTCGATCCCCGGTTAGGGCATTTGGTGTATAGCCACTAACCATCTGCCTGCCGTCAGAGGCCTGCAATGCTGCTGGCTTCATGGGGGGGCTTCCCGATGATGACAGACTAGAAATACAGTCCTGGTGATCTACTCCAGACCAGGAAGCCTCTCGTGACCACCATGATCAGATCAGCAACCACTCATGGGGACGGCACAAGACTGGGCAGGATTGGGGGCAGTGCCGGGGGTGCTGGGCGCTGCGGAGCAAGTGGAGAGCAGCTAGCAACCAACCGTCGTAGTGGAGGGCCTCGTCTCTGCCTGCGTCCCTCTCCCTCGTTTGCCAGGCCACCCCCTTCACCATCGCCTTCCCCCTGCACCCTCTGCCCTCCAATCCTTGCTCCTCTCGCCCCTCTCTGGCTCGCTGAGCTGCCTCTTCTCTGGACTCTGCAGTGCATTCTCTCTCTCAGCTCAGTCTCCACCTCGGTCCGCTTCTCTCCTGCTCATTCCTCAGTGCTGGGGCTCTTTCTCTGAGTCTTCTGTCTCTTTCCTGCTCTCTGCTGACTTCTCTCTCCCTCTGCTAGAGGCTCTCCTAGGCTCTGTCTCCGCCCACCGGTTTCCTTCCCCTCCCTGTCTTTCTCTGCACCTGTTGCACTGCCCCCCTCAGACCCTGCAGCTGCTGCCCACTCTCATGAGACATCCCCCCTCCCCCACTGTTCTTTAATGACCATTTCTTTCTTTCTTTTTTCTATTTCTTCTATGGTGAGAAAGTAGCCCAGGCCTTAACCCATTTCCTCCGGCGAATTCAAATTAATTAGGTGAGACTGGGATCGCACACTTCAGAATTAGAATAATATTTATCAAGCACCCTGGAGAGAGGAGAATGGAAGACTGAGAAGGGAGGAACAGGGACACAGAGGGAGGTCACAGAGCTGGGGGAGGGAAGGGGGAAGTTGGCAGAAGGGATTTCTCTTGATGCCGCCTGAGCTGGGTATTAGGGCTGCCTTTCTGGCTGCCAAAGGGCACTGGGATTGGATTCGCATCGGAAATGATGTTCAGGAGTCAGGGGCATGCACGGCTGGCCAGGACTACCATTGGGACCAGACATGGCAGAGTCCCCTCTCCTGGCTAGCCTTCGATACAGCCCCCTCCTAAGAAACATCTCCTAGTCTAGCACCTTCCACCGTGTTGCCCA
>NW_022105908.1:4752062-4753863 GCF_000313985.2 Echinops telfairi | reverse complement strand
TCCAGCTGGTGCTGGAACTTTTACCTTTCACCCCTGCACCCACAGAGCCTGTGGGGGGCCCAGGAGGTGGGCTCCAGGAAGGCGAGGCCTGGAGGGATCTGCTCAGACTTGAGATTCTCCTTTCTTCTTGAGCCTCCTTGGCACACGAGTCCCTGGGCTACTCTAATTCTGGAATTGCCATTTGATCGGTGCCTGTGGACAGAGGAGATGGACCGTTTTATGGCATTCCCAGCGGTGCTGCCCTGCTGCCCGTAGGTTTCCAGTGGCTCATTGCTCTGAAGCAGACAGCTGATTCCTTCTCCCTAGTCTGCGCTCAGTCTGGCATCCCTGCTGCACCTGTTCAACTTGGCGGACCCTCCTGGTATTGGACATGCCACCGACAGAGCTTCCAGTCTCACAGAAACACACCATCCAGCACACGATGACCAACGGACAGAGCAGGGATGGGCTCAAACATAACGACTCTTGTGAGGAGGATCCAGGATGGGGCAGGGGTTCGTCCTGTGGCACGTGGGACCTCTGGGAGTGGGAATAGATGGCATGGAGCCGCATGACAACAGCCCACGGGGCAGAAGGGTTCTAGTTTGTCCACATGCTCACCAACCCTTGGTGCTGTATCGTTTAATCGTATCATGGCCATCTTGGCGGGTATGAACGTGCAGTGGTAGCGCCGTGGTTAAGCACTGGGCTGCAAGAGGAAAGAGCTCCAGTTTGAACCCAGCAGCTGCTCCCCAGGAGAATGACGTGGCGGTCAGCCTCCAGAGCGGTCGACGGCACTGGACGCCCAGTGGGACAGGTTTGCTCAGCACGTTCTGTTGTCGTTGGTGTGAAGCGATACTTCATTGCGGCTAATGTTAATTTCCCTGACGGCTCACGATGGTGAACTCCTGGATGGCTGTTTGTACAACTCCTTCCAAGCCAACAATCTCTTCAAATCCTTTGCCCTCTGGAAATTGGACGATTTTTCTTTCTTTTTTAAATTTCTAATTGAGTCGTTAGTATTCTCTCTCCTCATCAGACAGCATGGTTGTTTCCCACTCTGTGAGTCATCCTTGCACTTGGTGGTGGCCTTCAGCCTCATGTTGGTTGAGATCCAGTTTCTTTCTTTTCCTTGTATTGAGGGGGATTTCGGTGGCCGATCTAAGAACCCATGGTTATGGCTTCTTAGCTAAATCCACGTATGTCTGCTTCCACGAAGAGCTCTACGTCTAGGGCTTTTCAAAAATCTCGTTGGGCTGATTGAGGGCCCACTTCCCGCCTTTTGCACGAGGCTGCCCAGCTGCCTGGGGAGGCAGGTGAGACTTCCTGCTCCTGTGAAGCGCAAGAGCCTCGGAAACCCTCTGGCTCAGGTACCCCCTGCCCTGCAGGGTTGCTGTGAGCTGGAATCAAGTCGGCAGTAGTGAGTTATGCTACTTAGTTATTCAGTTGCCTCAGCACCTGGTGTGGAAGAGACTATGGATGGCACCCCTGAATTCTCTTGGCACCCGGGTCAGAAATCCCATTGACCATACACATGAGGATTGATTTCTGGATCCTTCGTTCTGTTCCTCGTTGCTGTGGTTATGCGCCACCAAATCTTTTCTGACTCCTGTACCACCCTGTGTACAACAGAATGAAACCCCGCCCGGCCCTATGCAAGCCCGTCATGTTTGATCCCCGTGTCGCAGCCACTTTGTCAGTCCATGGAGGGGATCGGGTGGATTACACGTCGGGCTGCTAATTGCAAGGTCAGCAGCTCAAAACTACCAGCTGCGCTGCAGGAGAGAGAGTCAGTGTTGGAAACCCCAGGAAAGTTCCACGC
>NW_022105908.1:4742379-4750923 GCF_000313985.2 Echinops telfairi | reverse complement strand
CATCAGAAAGCAAGAGACCCGAGAACTAGAAAAGCGAGGCTCACGGAACCATTTATCCCTCCGCCCTTCAATTAACCTCACGTGTTTATCGGCCAGGTTGGCCCAATAAATTAACTCCTTCAGTCCTCCCTTTCCGAGGAGACAGAGCACGGAGGCTGACTGGGCGCTCCTCAGGGCTGTGCGGCCACAGCGCAGGCTCCTGGAGACAAGATGTGAGGAGCCTGGCGTCACATGGGTGTCTCAGGGACATGCTTTGAATAAGAAGAGGCCTGGTTTGGCTCCTTGCCTAAGAAACAGCCCGGACCCAGATTAACATGTGTGATCCAGAGGTAAGGTGACCAGACATCCCGCTTTTGGCGGGACAGTCCTGATTTTTAACAATTTTTTTTCCTGTGTCCTGTGGCATTTTTTAAAAGTCCCGATTTTTGGAAAGAATGCATGACAAGCTAGGATATACGGTTTTCGGCTGCCATGTGGCTCTTTCGCCAGGACATGAGTTTTATCAATGGTGCCCCTCTTTTGTCCCACTTTGCCAATGTTAAAATCTGGGCACCTTATTAAAAAGGGGACCTGGGACTGAAATTGCAAGTACCAAAGGAGGACACTTTGCGGCTTGTCCCCCAACTCTCTGCCATTTAGCCACGTGTGGAGTAAGACGGGGTTTTTCGTCCCCAGCCCCAGCCAGTCCTGGGGCTTTGGGGCTTGGCTCAAGGGGAGTCCCTCTGGGACATGGGGGTACAGTGAATGGTGTGACCCTTTGCTGGGCCCGCCTACACAGTAGGGTATGCTGGGCCCCTCTAGGGTTTCCCGTATGGGCTCCAATACATTTCTTCCCTTTTGCTTTTAAAAAAAAAAGGTTGGTTTTTTTTTTTCTCCCGTAAACAACCAGTTCCAGTCTGAGAAACTCACGGGGGCAGTTGTACCCTGTCTTACAGGGTTGCTGTGAGTGGCATGGCCTTGATGGCAGCGTTTGGTTTTTGAGTTTTACGAGCCCTGGATAGCAGAAATGGCGCCGTGCTGGCTCACTGGTAGAACGGTCGCCTGCCTTGAGAGAGATTGAAACTTGATTCCTGGCCGGTGCATTTCATCCATAGGCAGCACCTGTCTGCTCTGATGAAGAACTGGTTTCAGCAGAGAGGAAAAGGCCTGGGGTCACCGTGGTCGTTCCCTACGTGGATCCCCAGGCGTGGCTCAGGCGTGGACACTGTGGAGTTCTGTTGGGCGCGCGTCACTGTGAAATGGCTGTCATTGAGTCAGCAGCCCACAATGGCAGATGGCAAGAGGGGTGTCCTGTTTGCCTCTGTGCCTGCAGGGGTCGAGGGACACTGAGTTCTCAATCAGCGTAGTTGCATTATGGGAACCAGCTGTTGAGTGAGTAGACGGCTTTCCTCTGAGTACCGGGATTTCTTATCAAGAGGGTGGGTCTTCCCAGCTACAGGTGCACCTCTCTATACCTGTCTGAGTGGTTTCCATCCTGTTTGTAATCATTCCCTTCATTAGCTTCAGCTTGCATGGGCTCTCTGAAATACCTGTGGGCTTGGGTGTAAATCTTGCCATGCACATGCCCTGCCTGTGCAGCAAAGGGGTGCCTTTCTTTCATGGCAAGAGCTGGGTCTTATATCCATTTGTAACACTGGCAACTTATACAAGCTACTCGGTGTATTTTTTTAAAACGGGGATGCAGTGGGGCGGCGGGTGGGGTATTGTGTCTGGGGGGGGAGGGGCTGATACTACTAACTGCCTACTCAGCTTGAGCCCACCTATTCCAGGCATTTCCTGAATGGATAGCCAGGTACTGAAGTAACCCTCTGGCAGGGAGTGAGTTTAGATGTCAGTATTTTGAAAGCCCTTGGAGCTGAGGTGTGAGCTGAGGAAAAGGGAGCAAAAAACTGCACTCAGTCTTTGAGGGCCTGTGCCCCCGGCATGACACCCTCTCGCCTCTCCCTGGGACCGCATCGGATGAAGCTGTGGGTGTCAACTGTCTTCTCTGATGCTCAGGGGTCCAAGGGCCCCTGGACGTGCGCCATCGCTGTGTGCTTCCTTTGTGGCCGTGGACGCTCACTTGCCGGCTCACTGAACCTCACGGTGTGATCTCCTCCTTGTTTAGGGCTCTGGCTGACATCTTGCGGCAACAAGGACCGATCCCCATAGCACACTGTGAACGAGAGACGATCCCGGCCATCGATACCTCTCCCAAAGAGAACACGCCAGTCAGATCGTCCTCCAAAAACCACTACACCCCTGTGCGTACGGCCAAGCAGACCCCAGGTAAGCCGCCGACAAGCCTTACCATACATTTAGCCTCAGGCAGGTGACAGAGTTTGTGGGGGTTCCCCTGCCTTTCGAATGCTGGGCCCTGAGCAGCCTGTACTGAGGGGCCTTCTCATCAAAGACCGGTATGTGGCAGGGTCTGGGGGCTGGGTCCCCTGGGAAGGGTTGCCAATGGGGGGAGACTGTAGCCAGAGTCTGGACTGGTGGTTCAGGAGTCTGCAGCAGCCATGGAGATGGCAGAGGAAGGTGCTACTGCCCGCTCCGGTCACACACTGGACATGAGTTACTGGTGCCACCAAGTCCACTCGGATGCATGGTGACCTCCTGCACTTAGATTGATAAATATGGAGGGTGTGTGCAAATTGCCGCTCGGGTATTGCTATCTCAAGACACAGGTTCCAAAATGTATTTGGCCTACCTCCCCTTTTAAGAAAACAAAATTACTCATTGTCTGCCTGGCAATTAAAAACTTTTCTATAGCCCATGAATCCAGGATCAAGCCCTGATCATTCCAGTGCTGCCCCCACCCCACCCCCACCCCGGGAAGGTATCAATCGCTTTGTGAAACCTTGCCTCCAGGAGCACTTCCTGGGGGTAAGAATGAGGTCTGCATTTTAGGGAGGCCCTTTCTGTGTTCTGTCAGTTCTCTGGATATGGGGTGAGTTGCCTTAAAATCACGGTCTGGCTTCTATTTGACTGAGATCATCCTGTAATCTTATGAAGCAATCTGGGCAGAGCTTCTTAGAGAGCTGAGAGATCAACAACAGATTCTTGAGGAGATGGAGGGACTTGAACCCAGGTCACTACGATGGGAGTAAGAGTAAAAATGTTAGTAACAACAGTAATCAAAACCAGCACCCTGCTCTGTGCTAAGCAGCGCTGTGACATGTCATCTGCGTCGTGTTATTTATTCTTCACAGAAATCTTTGAGTTTCTTATATTGTCCCCAGGTTATACAAGTGCAAAGTAACATTCTGATCCCATATAGCTCATAACAGAGAGGGCCGGTGTTTAAATCAAAGCAAACAGTAACAGGATTAGAAAGCCCTAAAATCCTAATCCGGTTGAGAAATTGAATCTAAAGTATCTGCGGGTATTTGTTATGAGTGCAGTTTGGAAAATCATTTTCTCACGGTGAGTGTGGCTAGATCCTACCTCTTGATACAGATTCTTCTCTGATGTTCATATCAGCAATCATCTGAGCTGAACTAATCCTGCAATTAGGGTAGACAACCACTAGATGTCAGGAGATGCATTTAAAAATCTAAGACCAGAGGAAGGGGGAGTGGGGGGAGAGGAGGAAAAATGAGTTGCTGATATCAAGGGCTCAAGTAGGAAGCAAATGTTTTGAGCGTGATGATGGCAACAAATGTACAAATGTGCTTGACACAGTGGATGTGTGTATGGATTGTGATAAGAATTGTACGAATCCCCAAGAAAATGATTTTTTTAAAAAATCCAAGACCAAAGCAAGGGATTGCTTAGATCAATGTATTTTTTAAATCCCTTCACTGTCTTAAGTCAGAAACCTTCTATTTGCCTTTAAGGGGATAATGTTAAATCTTTTGAGGGAGGATTCATTCTTCAAACATTCTGTTTGCTTTTGTGTTCTGTTCAGTGGATTCCAACTCACAGCGACCCTGTAGGACAGCTGAGAACGGCCTCCTGAGGTTCCTGGGGCTGTAACTTTCGGGGGAGCAGTTCACCAAACCTTGTCTCTTGAGGAGCCAATGGTGGATTTGAACCGCTGTCTGTTTTAGTTATGACCTGAGTGTTTAACCATTGTGCAATCAGGACTCCTTTCCTGAAAACAAAGAAACACGCATAGATAGATATGTGCAGACATATGCAGCCAATGTTTTGCATATGATTCAAGGGGATACCCCTGATTTAAGAGTAAATCTGAGGTACCTGCATGTTAAAGAATCTAGGTGTGTTTTCATCCATCCCAAATCACAGACCCTTGAAAGGTAAGCTAAAGCATCTAGACCTCTGGCTTTATCTACCTAGCTGAACATTAGAAGCACTTAGCAAGTTCTTATGCTGATTCCTGGGCCATAGAAGCCCCTCCCCAGTGTGATTCTAGCCTGGCAGCCAGGATGAAAAAGGGCTGGTCCACACGGACCCTCACAGCTGACGACTGAGCCCATCCGAAGGTCACACCAGAGGTCCTCACACGTGGCTGCACCTTGGAGTCACCAGAGGCGGCCTGGTGGTGCGGTGGTTGTGTGTTGGGCTGCTAACTACAAGGTCAGCAGTTTGAAACCACCCCTGGAGACCGATGAGACGTTCTACTCCCACGAAGAGGTACTATCTCGGAGAGAGATACCACAGGGGCATTCCTGCCCTGTCCTCTGTGGCGGCTTTGAGTTGGAATCGACCGAATGACTGTGAGCGAATGAAGTTACCTGGAACACGGGCAGGGGTGGGGCGGGGCGGGGTGGGGGTGGGGTTTAAAGAGTAAAGAGGCCTGGGTCTCACACCCAGAGAGTATGCTTTACAGGGAAATCTCCCAGTTATCAGTGAACTTAGAAATCCAGTCCCGAGTGAGTCTTTAAGTCTTCCAGTGGAATTGGCAGATGAGTTTGAAGAGGTGCCTACGGCTCTCCTCTAGCCTGACTTTAGTTCCGGGCCTGTGCAATGGGTTCGGAGCTGTAGCCGGGAAAAGTTGGAGTGACGAGCGACACAAGTGGGGCTGGCTCAATGGTCCCAGCTGGAGGGCAGCTGTCGGCAACGTCAGAGAGCAGGTGGGCAACGTCCCTATGGGAGTGAGAGGTGGAGGTGTGCCACTGGGGATGATCTGTCACTGGTGCTGGCGAGGGAGTGTGTTGAAAGTTCTCTGGTGATGCTGCCCCCATAGAGCGGGGTTGAGGCTCTCCAGGCTCTGGAAGAGAGCGTGCCCGGCACGGTGGGTTTAGCATTGGGCTGCTAACTGCCAGCTCAGAAGTTCTGCCCGGCCCACCACTCCCAGAAAGTTTCACGGAGTCTTGAAGGGACCGGTTCTCCTCTGCCCCGGAGGGCCCATATGAACCAAAATGGACTTGGTGGTGGTGGGAAGAGGGGATGTGCACCATAGGGGGGGCGGGGCCACGGCGGAAGGGGGGGTTGGGCGTATGGAAAGCTCTTACAGGGGCACAAGCATCGTTCTGAATGATCCCTTGCTATCTCAGGCTTTGGTTTGCTGGGACACGGTGTTACCACTCATTTTGTGTATTTCCATTTTCCCGGATGTGGATCCCGGCATGTGCAGAGGTTCATCTGCCACTCTGGAACGTGAAGCCATGGTGGCATCAGAGGTACCACTGGGCCTTTATCGCCGGCCACTGGTTGGCTGCAGGGCCATTCTCCGCCTCATTCACCAGTGAGCTGGTTTGCAGCCTCTGAACCCAGACTAAGTGGACAGTTTTGTTTTGACCTTCAGTGCCCTTCCCTGGGCTGCAAGACCTGCCCTTTCTCCTGGATTCCATATCTGCCGTCTCCTCTCATGATCTGTGAAGGGAAGCTTATAATTCTAGGATTCGTGTCTGTGTTTTGAGAAATCCCTCCCTCTGTTTCTCAAATGGGAACTCTCATTGCTTATTTTTCCCTTCTATACGAGTCAGGAATTGCTTCCTTGACCCAGAAAGCATTCTCAATGGAGACACTTAAATTTGAAAGCAATTTGGTAACAAGCTGCAACTCCTACAGTTTATAACTGACAAGCACTTCTTCCAATATCTGGTGCCCTTTTACCACAAGGCACTGCAATCTGAACAAACATTTAAACAAAACTTTGGATGAACGATCAAAGAGAGGGTTTCACTGTAAACCTTTCTACCCATAAAATAAGCAAAGCACTGGTCACAGACATAAGGTGACCAGAATATTCTAGAAGGATATTAATGAACTCACTGTCCTGGAGTGGATGCAGACCCCTAGTGGTGTTACAGAATGGAGTAGAACTGCCCCTGGGGTTTTCGAACATGTACATGTTTACGGGAGTAGAAAGCCTGGTCTTTCTCCCTCAGAGTGGCTGGCGGTTTGGGAGTGCAGACTCTGTGGCTGGCGCCCACCATGGCATTAAGGAAGGATATTAGAAATGTAAGGGAGCATCGCAGCCTCAACACAGAACACGTTGCTGCTCAGAATGTGGCCCAAGGTCCAGCAGCAGCAGCAGCAGCAGCAGCCGCCACTGGGAGCTTATTAGAAATGCAGACCCTCAGGTTGTACCTCCTCAGCTAAATGAGAATCTGCTCGCTGAGGGGCCCCTTAGCGGTTCAAATCAGAGACACTGGGAAAGTGCGGACTGTGAGAGATGAGGTGGCTTCCAAGGGGTCATGGGAAAACTCCACCGTCTTTTAATTCCATTTCCCCACAACGTTTTTGAAACCTCCTCCTCTTACCTCCCCTCCATTCTTTTACCTGTCCCTAACTATGGATACGAACTTGGACCAGTGACTTCGCCTTTGTGAATGTCTTCATGTGCCATTGATGCTGTTAGTACCAGTCGCCTCTTTTGTTCGAAGGACATACCGAGTTAAATCAAACAGGTGCTTTAAACAGGTCCTGGGGTTGAGCACACGCCCAGTAGTTCCCACGGCTGTACTGTCCTCAAGGTGTAGGGAAAGATCAAAGGAGTGGGAGCAAGCCTGGCATCGGTCAGGCCTGAAGCCAGGCGTCCTGGGGGTGGTATTTGGGACAAAAGTCCTCTGACCCAAGTCTTCCTATGGTTTGGTCTTGCCCTTGTGTGTCCTGTAGAGGTCAGGTGTGGTTCCTGGGGGCTGAGTGAGTGTTTCGGAGCTGGAAAGCACATACCTGTGCTTTGGTTTGGGAAGGGGCAGGGAGTTCTGGCCTAATAATCCTAGAGACGTTGGCATCACGTGTTGCACAGCTGGCATTGACTGAGCACTTCCTGGGTGCAGAGTGCGCCCCGAGGCCCTCTGTTTGTGATGGCAAGTGGATCCTGTCCCGTGTCTTAGATGCCGAAGCTCCTAATCCCACATTAGCAGGAAAGTCTGCTTCAGCGGTGAAGTCGGGCCGAGTCAAACAAAGGCAGCTGATCACAAGCCAAGGGCATCAAGAGCTCAAAGAAGCCAAACCCATGGTCACTGAGTCCATTCCAATGGACAATGACCCTGGATAGCAGTGCTTCCCACAGTAGGAGTTACCACCCCCTTGGGGGACGGGAATGATCTGGGAGGGGGGGCTGCAAAAGCAGATACCTACACTTTGGCCTGGATTAGGGGCTACAGTACCAAAAATGTTTAATTGTGTGTGTGGTGGGCACTAAGTTTTTGTTTGATTGTTTGTTTGTTTGTTCCTGAAAAGGAGGCAGTAGGCCAAATAAGATTGGGACCCTATAGTGTCTAGGGTTTTCAGAGGCGCTCTCAATTATTAGGGGAGCAAATGGTCTCATCTTTCTTTCACAGCGTGATTGGTGGGTTTGAACCATCGACCTCCAAGTGAAGCTTCAAAGAGACTGGAATAAGGGCCCTCTAGTCGTGAGGGCTGTGCCCTAGCCCTCCGTGGCCTGAGATCTCCATGTCTTCTGGTCGCACTTGTTGCAACCCTTTGGTTCTTGCCTTCATATCCCCTGGCCTTCTCAGTGTTCCTCCGGTTCACCCCGTGTGCTCGTCTTGGGGTGTTCTCCCTCCTGGTCTCTGTGGCTGGAGACTTTGCTGCAGCAAATACCTGGGTTGGGAAATGTGGCTGCTCAAACTTCAGAGAGGCGGTCACAGCCTCTCCATCTATCCCTGTCCCTGCTTCATCTTCTGCCTAGCACTGAGCAGCACCATCGAGCATCGTCTCTGTGCTGGTTCACTTGTTTGTTGTCTCTGTTCCCTTCCGAAGACGTGGCCTTGTAAGTTCCATGATGACCGCAGAGGCTGCGTTGTTTGAAACGCTGCCGTTGCCCATGAACCAAGAGCAATGCTTGAAATAAATCACAGCTGCTCAGTAGCTTTTTTGGCCATGGAGTGAATGATGTCCCTCGCCCTTTACCTGGACGGATAATGGAGTTAAAGTATCAGCATTGCTTACATAGTGGCATGTTGGGCAGCTTCTACCAAGACCGTGGGCTGGTCACTGGGAGTTGCCGCCTCTGGGGGGACCTGGTTTCTCAGTGCCCAGGCTTCTCCCCGAGATCCATGGCCTGGCCACTCCTCCTGTCCGGCACAGACCCAGGACTCCACAGCTCAGTGGGGACAGCAGCTGGGAGCCTGACTTCCCGGCCTGGCCGCCGAGAGCCCGTCACCCAGACTAGCCCAGTCTAAAGGAGTGCTCTAACCAGGGTCA
>NW_022105908.1:4739928-4741764 GCF_000313985.2 Echinops telfairi | reverse complement strand
GTGGGCTTGGGCAGCACTGGGTTGGGATGTTTTCTTGATGTGCACTAGTCTTTATGTAAAACTCTCTCTAATACATGAGTTTCTGTGGATTTGTTTCTCTAAAGTACCCAGCCTAACACACAGGGGTTTTAGTAGCTACATTTTTGGAAATAGATCACCAGACATTTTACCCCCTCTGGTGGATGCGAACCTATAACATTTCTGTTAACAGCCAAGCTTGTTAGCCTACGGTAACACTTCCCACCTCACCCCAGGAACTCTGTGGCTTTTTTTTTTAAACTTGTTTCCAAGACTGAATCCTGATGGGAGAAGACAGACCCGTATTTCTCTTGAGAATCAGCTGGTGGGTTTGAACCACTGACCTTCGGCTAGTGGCCCAGCTCCTTGCCCACAGCATCCCCAGAGCTCCTTCTGTGGGAGGCTCGGCTCGCTCTCGGTTGTATTTGTTACACTGCCTCCTCTCCTGCATTGAGGTTGTCAGCTGACTGCTTTCCCTGCATCATCGTCTCTGCTCAGCTTTCTCATTCACAGCATTTCATCTAGACCAAATCAGCAGATATGTGAGCTTGGTAAAGCTTGTGTGGTAGGAGTCCGTGAGCCCCTGACACTTCCTCGTTCGAAGTGCCTGAATCCCAGCCCTCTCGTTACCCATCAGTGTTGGTGAGGCAGTGTTTTCTTGTCTCGCTTTCTCCTGGGTCTGGGGAGCATTTGGGTTGAGTGGTCTCTTTGAAGCGATCACGTCACTTGGTCACTGTCAGAGCCTGTCTACATTTGTTCTCTCATGTTCGCCCAGACCCCTGTGGTCCTGGGTACTTTCTATGAGATTCCAGCATTTGCTTCAACCGGGACTTAGGAGCGAAGCAGTTCAGGGGGCAGGTCAAAGCACAGGCCATGGAGCCATACTACCTGGTTTGCATGCCTTGGTCTCCCCATATGGAAAGTGGGTTCCTAAGAGCACTTCCCTCCTGGAGCTCTCCTGAGAGTGAATCAGTTTTTGTGTAGCACTTTCTGAGCAGCGGTAGGGAAAACCCACACCACCCACCATGTTGATCCCTAATCACGTACAGCTACTGGGCTCTTGATAGATGCTCTTGAGCTTCACCTGAATAAAAAACGGATAAACTATTTCTGTAATTTTTCATATGGATTGCTTGTTGAGATGATAATATTGTGGCCAAAAACCAAAACCGAACCCACTGCCATCGAGTTGATTCTCTATAGGACAGACAGCCTCATCTTTCATCCTTGGAGCTGCTGGTGGTTTTGAACAGCTGACCTTCAGGTTAGTAGCCCATGGGTAACCCATAGCACCACCAGGGCTCCTCGTATTTTGGATTTGTTGGGTGAAATAGAATGTGCAACTAAAACTCATTTTACCTGTTGCCCTTTTACTTTTTTAATGTGGCTACTAAAAACTGGGTTTCCCTTTGTGGCTTGTGCTAGGTGGCTCTTAGGCAGCGTCGATTGAAATGTTCGAGGTCGTTTACTTGAGTTCAAGTTTCAGTAGAGAACACATAGTCCTTCCTTTCACAGCCCTTACACTATTGCCCTGTTGAGTCAGTGCTAACTCACAGTGACCTTATAGAAGGTTTCCAAGACACTAATTCTTTACCGGTGCAGACAGCCTCATTTTTCTCCCTTGGAGCAGCTGCTGGGTTTGAACCATCGATCTCCTGATTAGCTGCCCACTGCCAAGCCCACAGTGTCACCAGGGCTTCCTCTTACTGTATAGGGGATTGTATTAGGTTGGGTTCTCTATAGACGCAAGAATGGGAAGTCGATGCGGATGTCAAGTGGGTGGGGCCCAGAGAGAACAGAGAAGCAGGCAGGAGCAGG
>NW_022105908.1:4737350-4739247 GCF_000313985.2 Echinops telfairi | reverse complement strand
TTAACCTGGAGCCGGCAGCACTCTTCTGGACAGGGACCTGATGGTAAATGCCCCAGGCTTTGCAGGTCTTTCGGTTGCAGCTGCAACGTTTCAGTTTGGCCAGTGAGGCACAAGAGGAGCCATGGGTGAAGCCATGCCACTAAATTAAACTTCATTTAACAATAGCAGGCAGTGGGCAGGATCTGCCAGGCCCCGCTCTGAACTTCTGTCTAAATGCACACCCTCCTTCCTCTTGGCATTTCCCTCCCAGGGACTGTTGACTAGTGATAGGTCCCCCCAGGGATGCTGTAGGGGTGGAGTCAACGGTGAATGCCCCGCCTGAGCCCAGGAGGCACTCGGTCAGGGTCAAGTCCCTTTCCTGAAGCAGGTGCAGCTCGGTCCTGATTTTAGAGCAGGAGGATGAATTGTGTCACAGCAGAAACCAGCCTTCTGGGTATGCCAGGCCTCAGTGCTGCTTAACCCTGGCCGTAGGCACTTCTTGGATAACGAGGTCGCATGTGTGTGTATCAGATTGATGTGTCTCGGCATCCAGAGGGTTAACCAGGGTGAAGGCACACTTGGGATCCAGGACCCACCAGGTGACATTCCACAGGTGTCCTTGCTGCTGTACAAGAGGTGGTCCCCTCCCACCTGCACGTCAAGCAAAACCAAAGCCCCCACATAAACCTGCTGCTGTAATCTTCAGCAGAACCGAAAGCCTCCTCTTTCTTCCAAGGACAGCCTGGGGATTTGAATCACAGACCTTGTGGTTAGTAGTCCCAACGATCACCCAACAGGGCCACCAGGACGCCCCACCAGCATTTATTCCTGGCTCCTCAGAGATGTGGCTCCCTTGGTTTCCATTCGCTTCCAGCCCCACGGGAGTCCTCTGGTGGCGCAGATAGTTAAGCGCTCCATGAAGAGCTGACCAGGGTTCAAACCCTCCCGGAAGTGCCTTAGAAGGCGGGCCTGGGAGATCTGCTTCCTACAGGCCAGAACTCTGAACCCAATGCCATGGAGTTGGTTCCGACCCACAGCCAGTCTACAGGACAGGGTGGGACTGGGCTGTGGGTTCTGAGGCTGTAAATCTCTGGGGGAGTAGAAAGCCTCCTCTTTCTCCCGCAGAGTGCCTGGTTAGCAAAGCCCATCCTAGGCAACAGTTGTACTCTGCACACAGGGCATCGCCACCAGTCGAAGTCAACGGCAGGGCTACACCAGCAGCATCTTCTCATGGTCTCTCCCTCGTGGCTCTGTCCCTTCAGCATTTAAAAGTGCCCCCCCCCACACACTAAAATGCAAGCCTGTGCCTCACTTAGGTTCACAACCTCCCACCTCTTGTCTCCCTGACAGCCAGACTTTGAACATGGATGTCTACAATTGCTGCCTCTACATCCTCTCATCCAACTCACTCCGTCCCTTCATCTGCAGCTTGACAGATGCCTAAACACTGCTCCGTTGGGTCTGTTGGCAGCCATAGCCTTCCATCGAACCCTAAACTCTAGCCACTTTACCCTTTTGCTTTCCTCGGGGGACATGCTCTCTCTGGCTGCTGGAGCTTCACAACCATGCTCCCTCCTTGCTCTGTCTGAAATGTCCTCTCTCTGTGCACTTCACCCTCAGCCTGACTATTTCTAGTTCTCTCTCAGGGCTTTCCCGCCCCCCATGATGCATTGCCAGACTCCTTGGCAATGCGACTACCTACCCTATCATCTGAGAGACGGCACAGCAGGCTGAAGAAGTGGGCTATCTCTGGAGCCTGAGCCCCAGTTCAGAACCTAGCTTCTCCGCTCAACTAGCTAGAGACATCTTGGCCAATTTTCCTAACGGCTCCATTCCTCAATTCCCTCATCTTTAAAGTGGGGGTAATGGGATCTCCCACGTGTTGTTGTGAAGATTAAATGACTATACTCTCTGTGCT
>NW_022105908.1:4735661-4737250 GCF_000313985.2 Echinops telfairi | reverse complement strand
TTCCGACCCACAGCCAGTCTACAGGACAGGGTGGGACTGGGCTGTGGGTTCTGAGGCTGTAAATCTCTGGGGGAGTAGAAAGCCTCCTCTTTCTCCCGCAGAGTGCCTGGTTAGCAAAGCCCATCCTAGGCAACAGTTGTACTCTGCACACAGGGCATCGCCACCAGTCGAAGTCAACGGCAGGGCTACACCAGCAGCATCTTCTCATGGTCTCTCCCTCGTGGCTCTGTCCCTTCAGCATTTAAAAGTGCCCCCCCCCACACACTAAAATGCAAGCCTGTGCCTCACTTAGGTTCACAACCTCCCACCTCTTGTCTCCCTGACAGCCAGACTTTGAACATGGATGTCTACAATTGCTGCCTCTACATCCTCTCATCCAACTCACTCCGTCCCTTCATCTGCAGCTTGACAGATGCCTAAACACTGCTCCGTTGGGTCTGTTGGCAGCCATAGCCTTCCATCGAACCCTAAACTCTAGCCACTTTACCCTTTTGCTTTCCTCGGGGGACATGCTCTCTCTGGCTGCTGGAGCTTCACAACCATGCTCCCTCCTTGCTCTGTCTGAAATGTCCTCTCTCTGTGCACTTCACCCTCAGCCTGACTATTTCTAGTTCTCTCTCAGGGCTTTCCCGCCCCCCATGATGCATTGCCAGACTCCTTGGCAATGCGACTACCTACCCTATCATCTGAGAGACGGCACAGCAGGCTGAAGAAGTGGGCTATCTCTGGAGCCTGAGCCCCAGTTCAGAACCTAGCTTCTCCGCTCAACTAGCTAGAGACATCTTGGCCAATTTTCCTAACGGCTCCATTCCTCAATTCCCTCATCTTTAAAGTGGGGGTAATGGGATCTCCCACGTGTTGTTGTGAAGATTAAATGACTATACTCTCTGTGCTGTGCAAGCTTGCTAAAGGATGGCCAAAGTCAGGCCAGCACGCCCCTAGCTGCCCAGTAAATCTTGTCAGAACAAAATAAACAAGCAACAAGCAAAACCTCATGACTACCGAGTCTCTTCTGAGTCATGAGGACCTCATGCGTGTTGGGGTAGAGCTGAGCTCAGGAGACCTTTCAACGGCGCTCGCCTCACAGGAGCTGGTCACCAGCCCTTTTTTCTGTAGGACCGCTGGGTGGGTTTGAACGGCCAGGCTTTGGGTTAAAGATAAGGGTCAACTGTTTGCGCCACCCAAGGTCCTAAACTTTGTGCTGTGAATGGTAAATGGAAATGCCCACCCTTTGAGGAGGGAGTGACTCAGATAAAGACCTCCCGGATGGAGTCTCATTGCCCGCAGGTCTCGTGAAAGAGTCTCGGGCATTTTGCTGACTCTCTACGCTCGGTGTGAGTAATTGACAAGCAGAGTAGGCAGCAGATATACGTGGGTTCTTCGACTGCATGACCAACTCCCAACTCACTGCCATTGAGTCAAAGCTGACTCTCAGCGACCCAGTGGGACAGAGCAGCACTCTCCTTGTGGCCTTCTGAGACGGTCACTCTTCATGGGAGTAGAAAACCTGGTCTTTCTCCTGTGTGGCGGCTGGTGAGTTTGAACTTTCGATCTTGTGGCTATCAGTCCAAAGAGTGCCAACGATGCCA
>NW_022105908.1:4722200-4734572 GCF_000313985.2 Echinops telfairi | reverse complement strand
GCTCAGAGTGGCAGGTGGGTGTAGCCGGGCATCATCTAGTCCTCCCAGCCTCAGACTAGAGGAGGCTGAGCTTCATCAGGGCCGTGGGTCCTTTGGACTCGTGGCCTCCTGGAGTTTGGCTTTTTCTTCTCCCCCCTTACTCCAGGCAAGGAGAGACTGGTAGCTGCTTCCAGACAGTTGCTCATAATGTTGTAAGACTCCAGACACTGTTCTTCAGAGTAGGATGTAGACTGTTATGTGTATGACCTGTGTTTTGCCCATTGACCTGAGTGTCCCCCAGGCGTATGGCTTTCAGCCTTCGGGCCCCATGGTTCAGCCCAGATGTCTAAGTAGTTTTGGTAAGTGTGCCCCTTTGTGCTCTAATGTATATGAGTAGGCCTGCAGCATTTACATATATGTCTGTAGAAAAATCCACCCCCAGCGCTCTCTATGTATGCGGTTATGTTGATGTGCAGCCTCTCTCACCAATAAACACCCGTGAAGCACATGCCTCTGTCTGCACTCACAGAGCACTACCAGTGGTCCCTGCTGCTGCAGGACTGTGTGTGTTCCAGCATCAGCCCTCCTCGCCATTGGCCTTTGTCCTCGCATACCCCTCAGCTCCGGTCATGTCATGTTGACTTTCCCTCCATTGGGTGCCCTCCCCTTTGCCTTCTCCAGAACTGACTCCTGTCTTTGCCACCACCGCCACCCCCAGAAACCCTCAAAACACATGTCGTTCTATGTGCCAGCCTGCTCTTGGCTTCTCTGCAATGCGGGTCCCATGTAATGTTTGTTCTTTCACTCCACGTACTCTACTCCAGAGCCACCGTGCTACGTTCCGCGGCTTCATCAGCATTCTTTGCCATGGCTGGGTGCGTGCACCACGGTGGCTCCTCCGTCGATGGACATCTAGCCTGGCCCCATCCTTTGGCTCCTGTAAATGGGGCTGCGGTGGACATGGGTGTTCGTGTCCCTGTGGTTCTTTAATGACAGTGCTTTTCACACAAACTGACTTCTGAAAACTGGAGGCACTCCATCAGGAAGTTGTTATTATTGCACCTGCTGGTGAGATGAGGAAACCGTGACCCTGGAAAGCTTCCGAGTCTGCTCCCTAGAGGGGCTGTTGTGTGGTCGGACGTCCAGCTCACATCCGGGGGCTGGGGCGTTTCTCACTCTGTAAGCTGATGCTTGGATCATGGAGTCTACACCCTTTCTCCTGCTCCAGCACCGGGGACACCGGAGAGGGTGGACGTTTGCTCTCCCATGGGCGGGACAGACGACTTGCCACTCCGTGAGCTACCCCCCTGAGGAGCTGGTTACGCAGGATGGGGGTGGGGGTTGCAGACATCGCTGCACTAACTTATGGGTCAGGGACTCGGAGCCACCGAGGAAGAGCCTGGCAGTCGGCTTCCAGAAAGAACACAGCCAGGAGACCTGAGTGAGGCAGCTCTGTGCTGTGACATGGAGCGACTTGGTGGCGGCTGTGGGTTGGTGTGGCGTTTGGGCAGGCCACCCGGGCCTCCTTAGTTTGGGAGGGAGAATAGCCGAACAACTTCTACGGTCATTCCACGCTCCGTGACCGCTGTCGGTTGAGCCCTGTGCCCAGAGCCTGCGGAGAGGTTTGCTGGTTGCAGCTCAGGCCGGGCCCCTGCCGGGCTTGACTGGAGCGTGTTCATGCTCCCAGGAGACAGGCAGGCTGTCGGCCCGGCGCGGTGGCAGCCTGGGCCCTGTGCACAGCTGGGAGGAAGTGGAGGACTGCTCCTTCCAAACCAGGGAGCCGCTCTTAATGGCTGCACTATGCTGCCTTTCTCGCGGGATGCTGTGACCCAGCAGTCAGAGCCCAGGCCAGCCCGAGGGCCAAACCGCCGCTCTGTGCTCAATGCCCGGCTTGTTGTGAGAGAAGCGGTAACACTCACTCCGTTTGTTGTCGTCAGCTGCCCAGAGGCAGCCGCCAACACACAGCACCGCCAAACACGGCCCATTCCTGGGCCAGCCCCATAAAGCAGAGGCAGGTTGGGCTGCTGTGATCCACAGGGCTTTCGGTGGCTTATTTTTGGATACCAGTTGCCAGGCCTGGCTTCCTCATCTCTCTTTGTCCAGAAGCTCCACTGAAGTCTGCTCAGTGTGTCCTAGCAACACTCAACCCTAGTGTCCCTCTCTGATGGTTCTGCCTGAAGTGCCTTGACCGGGTATCTCACACAGGAGGGATTCTATCACCAGTGCCCTTTCCCACCTGATAGACCTGTGGGACTTGAAATGTGAGGTTGAGTCCTTGGGTCCTGACCCTGAGGGGTAGGTGCTTCAAGAAACTGTGTGCCTGGAAACTGGGCCTCCCAGTACCTGGGGGAGTCACCCTTGCCGTGGCCAAGCCAGCAGTGACTGACACTTGTTCCCACCCCAGGGGGCACGGCAGCTTGGTCCTGCCTAGGAGCCCACAGACTCAGCTGCTTGGCCAGAGCCGAGCCTCTCCTGCCCCTGCCCCGCTGGGAAGCAGCCTGGGAAGGGGCAGACGGTGGCTGACCTCGCCATATGGCCGGGGGAGGAGGGAGCGTCTGTGAGCTGGTCCACTAATTACCCACCGTGCCCAAGAAGCGAAGATTTAGAATACGTTCTGGCTGGGACCGGAATGAGGTGCAGGGGAGAGGGAAAGCCAAGCGCTGAGAACAGGGTTGGAATTCACAATTACCTCGGTGAGTTGGCAAAACTGTGAGAAATCAACAGAGCCCTGTGCAGTGAGGACAGGGGCCAGAGAAACAACGCAAAGGGGGTGGCGGGGCGGGAGGAGGCATGGCGGGCACTGGCCTGGGACTTCCCTCAGGCTTTCAGAGTGTCTGAGAGGCATGGAGGAGCAGGCTCCTAACTCCCAGGGTGCAGGAGGGTCCACTGTCTCAAGAGGCTCTTAGAGGCTGTCTCCTCCAGGGACCGACGTCCATCTCTCACCAGTGGTGGCCCCTGCTGCATCGTGGCTCCATGCTCCTGTCCCCATGATCCACGTGGACGGGGCAGTTGAGGCTTTCTGGTAGCCCATTTTCACACGCAGGTCGTCAGCCCTGTCTTCCTAGCCTGTCTCAGTTGGGAAGCTCTGCTAAACATTTCCCTCAGCAGAGCAGCCCCCAAGCCTCCACAGACAGATGGGGTGTGGGCCTGGCTGAGGTCATTTGGCCATGAATCAAACCAGAATCTCCTGAATGGAAGGTGAGAATCCTACCAAAGATGCACGGTGTATAGGGGAGAGGATATTTAGGACCAAGGAGGCATCGAACCATCTGCTGCTAGATAGGAAACTGCGCCCAGAGCTCTCGATTCAGTACTATGGGTGCTAGATGATGGGGCTTAACGCAAAGAGCAAGCAGACTAGACTTTGCAATAGGGGACAGTTACACCAGGGCTATAAGAATATGTCTTCAGAAGGGTCTGAGGGAGACTGCCATGCTGGCAGGGAGGCCATCACAGCTTATCTGCGAGAATGGGGGTGGCTCCCTAGTGAAGGAGAATGCTGGAGGGTGAACTGGGTGAAGGTGTCTTCTGTGTGCCTGGAGGTCAGGGATGCTCAAGAGGCCAACGTTTTCCAAATAGAAGCAGGGATACATTGATCTGGAAAGGCTGGCAGTGGCTTCTCTGTGAGCAGAGAGCAGTGATGAAAGAATTGGGAAAAGGTCCAGGAAGGAGCTGGGACTCTGTGTCCTGCTGAAGAGGCTGCTCTGAGCAGGAGGTGGGGGGTGGGGGGTGGGGTCTTTTCCCTTCCTTAAACATATGGGCCCTGTCCCTGGGAGGTGGGAGGCATGTACCAGGCTGCAGGAGGGATGTGGGAAGGGATGGGGGTGCCTAGTGTGGAGGTCCCGTATGGCTTGTTGGGTGAATGATGTGGGGATAGGGCAAGGTAGGACCCTATGTGGGGGGGCTTGGAGATCAACTGTGAGATAGAGAAGGCTTTCTTGGACCTAGGGTGAGAGACCCAAAAGTGGGGGCGGCACCAGGGCCAGCCCATTCTCAAGACCTTGTGAGCAAGGGCAGGGAGAAGTCAGTGTGCGGAGACGCAAGATGCATTACTCCTTTGCTTTCAGAAAGGACCGTGATCTTTTACTGTATCCTTCCCCTCCTGGTACTCACCTTGAGTTAGAGCAGAGACTACGGTCCTGTGGAGAGGTGCCGTGGAGTGCGTTCCACCACCACCCCCAATGAACCTAGGCACAAGAGAAGGAAACACTGCCAGTCCTGTGCCCCCCGCACAACTGTTGGTATGCTGGAGCCCATTTGCTGCAGGCATGGTGCCCATCCATTTCCTGGGAGGCCTTCCTTTTTGCTTGTTGTCGGCTGTCTCTCCACCAAGCATGGTGTCCTTCTTCAGGGACTGGTCTCTCCTGACCACCTGCCTAAAGTATGTAAGACGAAGTCTCGCTGTCCTGGCCTCTCAGGCAGTGGTTCTCAACCTGTGGGTCGAGACCCCTTTGGGGGTTGAATGACCCTTTCACAGGAGTCGCCCAATTCATAACAGTAGCAAAATGACTGTGATGGAGTAGCAATGAAATTAGTTTTTTTTTTGGTTTGGGGGGGCTTGGTCACCACAAGGTGAGGAACTGTATTAAAGGGTCGCGGTGTGAGGAAGGTTGAGAACCACTGCTCTAAGGAGTGCTCTGGCTGTATTTCCTCCAGGACAGGTCAGTTGGTCCTTTCAGTGGTCCACGGTATTTTCAATACAGTCCTAAAGACTTTGTAATATAAACTGAGGTGATGTTAGTGCTTCGAGGAGGAGCAAGGCAGAACCTAGAAGCAGGACGTGGTTCAGAGTGACAGGGAGGAGCCTGATCTGAGGAAAGACATTGAGTCCAAGACTGGGACCATGCTGGTGGTGGTTTGGGGGAGCAAGAAGAACTGAGTGGCCCGGTGGTGGGAGCTGTGGATCTAGTGGACGAGAGAGTCAAGGAGGGTCTGGGGGATGCGGTGGGAGCCATTGACGTTTTGCACCAGAGGAGTCACACAAGCTGACTTGCATGTTCACAAATCTCTCCGGCCACGATGTTGCAAACAGACCCTGGGAGGCTGAAAGTGGCAGAAAGCAGTGCACCATCCTGGTGATGGGAGATGGAGGCTCAGACTAGGGTATTCGTCCTGGTGGATGTGAGAAGACCCGTCTCTGGGACGGAGTGATTGATTCTTGCAGTTATTTCAAGCCAATGAAAGAATCTGCAAGATCGACACAGTGAGCACGCCAACGCTCTTCACTCATGGGAACCACTTTTCCTTCTCCCTCTTGTCCTCCTCCTTACCCTCCTCCTCCTCCTCACCATCACTATCATTATTGCTGAGCCGCAGGAGAGCAGGTGGCAGGTACCAGGACTCTTCTCTTTACCTGCTTCAGCACATCTCCCCCTAAGATCGAGGATGGTCTCCTACATGACCATGACCCAATTGCCGGGTTTATAAAATGTATCCTTGTCACAAGGCTATTATCTAATAAAGAGCTCATAACTGCTCTGAAGGTAGAAATGACAGCATGCGCTGATGAATTGCATGAAGGAGGAGAAGAGCCAAGGATGACTCCAAGGATTTTGGCTAGAGTCAGCGGTGTATGAGAATCTCCGAGTGAGTGCAAGGACCTGAAATGAGTCGCTGAGAGTTCTTCCCCAAAGCAAGGCCAGGAAAGGACCGTGCTGTTGCCAGATGAGCTGATGTGGGCACTGGTTCTCCAGTGGTGTTGCCAGAGCAATGATGAGAGATCAAAGAAGCTGAGTTTTGTTTCTCCTTTTTCTTTCTGCCTTCCTCTCGCCTCTCATACACACAACATCTACACATATGATTGGCCATACACTACACACACACACACACACACACACACTATTCCTGGGGGCGTAGAGCTGAGCATGGCCCTACCCTTATCTCCAGAACTAAGAAGGAGGAGTCAGACCCATTAGAGTTCAAGCGGACGCATTTCCTCGCACTTTGCTTTCTTGATCTTTGCAGACACGGAGTTTTTCCACAAATTGAAGTTTTGTGGCAGCCCTCCATTGAGCAAATCTCTTGGCACCATTTTCCCCAAAGCATGCACTCATTTCATATATCTGGGTCATATTTTGGTAATTCTCACAATCGGTTTCCCAACTTTTCCATAATACAGTGAGACAGTCAACTACAGGATAGCGTAAACCTAACCCTCACATATGTTGGGAAACAAACAAACAAAACCTTTGACGCACTTTATTACAATGTTTCTTGGTTGCCCTGGTTTGGAACTGAACCTACATTATCTCTGAGGCCTGCCTTTTAAGTAGCTCACTTAAGTATAGGCAGATACCGACTTGGCTTACCGTGAGCCCACTGCAGACCACACACATCTCAGTAGTTAGGAGACATTCAGCCACTGTTTCTTGAGTTTAGTGAGTGACGGAATAAATTGCTCTCACTTAACCCATTAAACGGGACTGAAGTGATGATGATAGATCTGCCTACAAGGGCCAACATACTTAAAAGAAGACTAGCTCTTGCGCTTCTGAGAAGGAAGTTGGTTCAGGCATGGTATGGCTTGATAGTATGAGGAACCCAGTCCCCCTTCCATCGTGTTGTCCTTGCATTCTGAGCGTGTGGCATCCGTACCATGGTCCAAGATGAGCGTGTGCTGTCGTGCCTGCATTCAGCCCAGCCAAAGGAGAAAGTACCAGGGGGATCATACCCCATCTCTTTAAGGACAGTTGTTCGAAGCTGCCATTACCCTTTCACGGATATCACACTAGTGGTGTATCCATGCCCACTTACCAGGGGTGCTTGGAAATGCAGTCTTGAATTTGGGTGGTGATGTGCACAAACTATGGGGCTTCTTTTAATACATGAATAGATCAGAGCAACACTACAGACCAGAGGGAACTTTGCAACGCTTTCTCCCACAAACCCTCTGTCTAAAATGCAGCCAACCCAAACCAAACTCACCCCGGTGCTGCCCAGTCCATTCTGACCCATAGTGACCCTACAGGGCAGAGTAGCGCTGTCTGTCTCTCCTTCTAAGACTGTAAATCTTTACAAGGACAGGCAACCTCGTTGTCCGCCACAGAGCAGCTAGTGATCGGCCCAACTTGTCACCCACCACTCCTTGAGGCTTTCTTAAGGAGCCGTCCGTTGGGGTGAATCACTGCTGTCTGTTTCCCACTGTCCTCGCAGCTCTTCACGTCCCTAAGTAGCCCGTGAGTGCCCAGGGTGAGTGAAGGGCACAGGATTGCTCTGGTAAAGGGTCTGAAAGTTCTAGAAGAAGCATCCGAAGAAATGGTCTTCCCACTTCCGTTTCTCAGACAGGAGTGGCAGAGCATTACCTAGTTAGAGAAGCCCACAGTGTGGGGAAACTGGGCCCAGCCTACCTCCCTCTGGGCCCCTGGATGTGAGCTCTCCCTGGAGTCCAGAGTCTAAGCTGTGTCCTGTTCTTCTTTGTGTCCTGCACCTCCTTCGCCAGCAGCTCCGGCGTCTCTTGCACCTTGTTCCTCGCCCGTAGGTATGCGATGAAGAGCAGGCAATCAATTTGGATGATTCAGACGTTTTACAGGATGCAACGCCAGTTTTTCCTAAATAGAACATTGGTGGGGTTTTTGCCAGAACTGTCTAGAAAATGTGTTGATGTGGACACTGTGTCAGTCACCCTCCTGCAGAGAGGCCCCCGGGTGGGTGGGGGGACATCAGTAGCTGGGCAAAGGCCAGCGCCTCCCCTCTCCTGCTGCGTTGATCTGTATTCAAGCATCATCTTTTCCTTTGTGTGTGTTTAGCTTAGGGATTTATCACTGCAGCTTAGATTGGCGATGAAATAGATAAGCCTGCACTTTAATAAATGTGGCATTTCTTTCCTCAGGAGAATTAGATGAAAGGAAATGGGCCCTTGGAGGAGGGCAGGCAGGGCAGGAAGGTGAAGCTAGGTGGCTGGGGCCATCAGACGTGGCACGGACAGCTGGCCAGCCAGTTTGGGGACGAGGGACGCCGAGGCACCATTTCAGGCCATTTTGCAAGGAGGTAGCTGAGAAATGACCTTGTATTTCCCAGGAAAAGAAGCTACAGTGAGGTCTTCTGCTTGTTGTTGACTCGTATCCTAAGTGAGCACGCAGGTTGGGGTTCCCCGCCTGACTCTCTCTGTACATCGACAAGAACGCTTCCTACAGTCCTTCAGAAAGGTCGTGTGCAAACCCTTAGGCCCTTCCAGACTCTGCCCAGTGTCGGGACCAGCTGCAGAGCAATCAACAAGCACCCTGTGCTGGGTGACTTCTGCAGCCCTGACCCGAGGCACAGCTTCTGCTCTCTGAGCCTCTATTTGCTTTCCCTCACAAGAGAATACTGCTATCGATCCATGTGTGAGATTCTTAGCAGCCCTGGGGATGCAGTGGTTCACACAGTGGGCTGCTTCCTGCAAGGTCAGCAGTTTGAACCCACCCGCGGCTCGGCAGGAGAAAGGAGAGGCCTTCTGCTCCCAGAAAGCATGAGCGCCTTGGCGGTCCCCGGCAGCAGCTGGCCTCTGCCCCGTCGGGTCACTGTGTCAGACTGAACTCGATGGCAGTGGGTTGTGAGATTCTTGGGGAAATAAGTGACAGTTCATACAGAGCAAGGAGCACGTTCCTGGATGCATGATCCCTGTTCGATAAATGGTGACCATTAGTTTCCTCAGCGACGCATGAATGCAAGAACAACCGGCAAGATGGTGCAGCACCAGGCAGTGTTTCAGTCTCTGTTGAACATCGGGTCGCTCTGAGTCGGTACCGGCTCAAGAGCACCTAACAACGTTATCTTATGGGAGCCCTGGGGGTGCCGGGGGCTGCATGGTGAGCTGTTTGAAGCCGCCAGTCAGCTGCACAGGAGAAAGACGAGGCTCAATGGCAATCAGTTTGGTTTTCTGGCTTATTATTTTATAGGGTTTGGATCAATGCTGTGGCACCTTCTTAGTCTTATTGTTTTGCTTCTTTGGGGGCCAGGGGCTCTACAGTTTCCTTCTGGTTGGGATTATTTCCCTTGGAGTTGGCACTGACCCACGGTGGTCCCGTGTCCAACAGCACGCCGTGCTGCAGCCTAGCCCGCGCCATCTTGACGCCCATTGGTATGGTGGCAGCCGTCATGGTGGTTACTGCATTTTGACTGCCTTCGAACCTAGAGTGCTAATTTCCCAGCACTGCATCAAACAGTAGTCTACTGTGAGCCAGAGGGTTTTCATAGGTGAGGTTTCAGGAGATCGCCGCTCTTCCTAGTCTACCTTCGTCTGCTGATGCCATGGACCCAGTCTACCCAGGGCGACCCTGCTGACATGTTTAATGTCAGTGACCTAGCTTCCCGTCTTACAACAACACACAAGACACATCAACAGAGAGATTGTGTGAAACAGAATGACACACTGGCTGGTCCTGCACCATCCTCAGGATCGCTGGCAAGGTCAAGTCCATTTCTGTGGCAGCTGTGCCGATCCATTATGGGTCGTTCACACCACCACAGTCCCACCGCTGCACCAAACATAATATCCTCCTCCATCAATGTATCCAGAGCAAACTAGATGGGCAATGTTCTACTGTGATCCCGGAAGATTTTGTTGGCTAAATTTCCAAAGCAGATCGTCAAGTCTGTCTTTGTAGTCTGTCTTCTGTGTAGCTCCGCTGAAGCCTGTCTGCCCTGGGCGGCCCCGTGTCCTCCCAGTGGCAAAGCTTCCAACATCACAACAACACACAGCCCACCACAATGTGACAATCTCATAGACAAGTGCTGGGCAGGGTGCTTAAGCAGCAGCATAAACAGCCATGCTACCAAAGCTGGCATTTTCAGAGGCTCAGTTTAGCCTTGTTGATACTGGAAAGCCTCCTCCTCCTTCCTCGAGACCAGCAATGTGCAGAACACCCACTGGCCCCTCTGACTCACCGGAGCCCACGGGCCTGAGGCTGTTGGCCAGCCTCATCCCTCTGAAAGTCACCGTGAGCTCATTTTGCAGGAAAATCTAAGAAGCCAGGTGTTTGGCCCGAGCAGGTCTGTGAGGACGAGTCTGCTAATGAACGCTGAAAAATGCAGGTCAGTGCCCTGGCCTCCTCTTCCTCTCTGCTGTTTTCTGTCTCAATGGCCTATGGCTGTATGTGAAAAACAGTAGCAAAGTTGGAGATAATACACTGCCTGGAAACGTCTGGGAGAGCCTGTCTTACCAGCTCCTGTCACCACTGCTAGTGCGACCACATACAAGGTCAAACACTGCAGTGACCCTGAGCTAGATGGCCCCTTCTCTAAATGCCTATCTTGGCCCCTATAAGACAGAGACAATATTACTGACTTCCTAGGATTCCCACCCAATGGTCTCTAGGAAGTGGATTCCCGTGGGACTGAGGAAGTTACCCTCAATCTGTCTGTTGATGTGTCTTGTGCGTGGTTATAAGACTGGAAGCTAGGGCACTGACATGTTTGTTGGTCATCCGTAGGCAGTATGAGACACGTATGAGATGCTCGGACCACGAATACACCTGTGAGGGCTAGAGGTGGGTGTTGTGGAAGGTGATCTGTACAAAAGAGCATGCTTCCAGGGCATTGTTCTGTTGGACTTCTCTTGAGTACCTGCTATGTTCCAGGCACTGTATTAGAGGCTGAAGTGCTGCCAGGAGATGACGTGAGAGATTGATTATGATAGTGACGGAGACCTCGATAGGTGGGTAAGGCTTGTGTGGTTGGAAAGCTGAGGAGGGATGGGCCAAGACTGAAATGAGGTGGTGTTCAGAAAGCATCAGGGTGGGAACGGTGAGTCTCATGAAGAAGAACTGGATCGCTGCAGTCGACTCACAGACACCCCGGGCAAAACAAAGCAAACTGTCGAGCGGTCCTGTCTGTGCTAGCTCCATGATCAGCTGTGCAGAGCGCCACTGCTGTTCAAAGGGTTTCCACTGACTGACTGACACAAGCCAAGTACTACCCCTTTTTGTCCTTGCCCGTCTTCATCTGGAAGTTCTACTGAAACCTGTTCAGCATGATAATAATGTGCAAGCGACCACTGACAGGTACTGTACCTGAGTTACATTGGCTGGGAAATGACACTGGGTCTCCTCCATAAGAGATGCAAAGGTTTCCCACTGAACCCACCCCACACCCCACACACACACCTCTGGTGCGCACGCAGGGAATTGACCGTTCTTTGGAAGCAGCATACCCGAGAAGGAACAGGAGAGGAAGAGGTTGGAGAAGAGGATGACCAGCAGAATGTGAAGCCCTTGAGTGCCAGATATTGATCAAGGGGGATATCTCATGGATATCAGAACCAGAACCACAGGGTCTTTACAGTCACATCTGTATGCAAACTCTAAAACAGGTGACTCTCCATTTTCCATCATTCATCGCTATACTATTGAGTTTTCTATTTTACGATTATGTTGTCTCCTAAAACTTACAAATCTCCTTTGAAACCTACAGCCAGTCCTTGAGCGAAAGAAGAGACTTTCCCTTCCTGTAGAGTGTTGGAAACCGACAGGGGCATTTCTACCCTGACCTAAATTCACCGAATGGCAGTGAGTGAGCATTTCATTAACTTTTGTGTAGTCTTTAGGATTTTCTATATATGCGATCTATACGAGGGGTTATCCCAAAAAACCCCGATGTTCATTTGGGTTTTTTTGTTTTTTTTTGAGGTGAGGGGGATAGTGCATTTGATGTTCATTCTGCCAGGTCAGACTATTAATCAAACTTTCTGTTTTGAGGTTCTGAAAAGACTGAGCAGCAGTGTGCGACAACAAAAGGCCTGATTGGTGGCAGACTGGGGACCGGTTTTGTCACCATGACAATGCACCTGCTCACACAGCCATCTCAGTGTACCGGTTTTTGGCAAAAAACAGCAAGCCTCTCTTGCCCCACGCTCCTTACTCACCTGACCTCTCTCAGTGCAACTTCTTTTTGTTTTTGAGAATGAAGGTATGAAAGGACAGCACTTTGAGACACAGAGGCAGTGAAGAAAAAAATGAGGGAGGTGCTGTCAGCCATCCAAACCGATGAGTTTGAAAAATGTTTCCAAGAATGGAACCACAGGTCTGACAAATGTATTAAGTACAATGGAGAGTACTTTGAAGGTGATAGGGTTTTCTGTAAAAAAAAATTTTTTTAATTTAAAAACATAGCTTTTAAAAAATTACCCTGTTTTTCTTGGGGGGGACCCCTTGAATGTCAAGTACATGCTATCTACAATTTAAGTGCCTTGTGCTTCTGCTGGTCTTTTATCCCCTTGCATGATTGCATGGGCTAGGACATCTTGTATCAGTTGAACAAGAACTCTGTTCTTCATCTTAGTCTTGTATCAGTTTGACTAGAAAAGATGAGAACGCTGTTCTTGATCTTAGTTGGACAACATTCACTCTTTCATGTTGTGATGTTAGACCTATGACTTTTTGTTTTTTTGATTTATCAAGTTGAAAATGTTTCCTTTTT
>NW_022105908.1:4705195-4721318 GCF_000313985.2 Echinops telfairi | reverse complement strand
ACCACATTCACTTATGCACCCATTTGTCTTCAGCGATAGTGCCAGGAAGGTGAGCATCTCAGACTGCCGAATTGTTAGAACAAAGTGTTCTTGTGAAAACGTTTCCTTTTGTTTCTAGCTTGTGGGGAATTTTTATTGGACTAGATATTTTTCTTTCTGCATCTGCTGAGAAGGTCAAATTGTTTTCCCTTTAGTTTGCTGCTATGATGAATTGCATGGGTTGATTTCAAATGTTGAACTAACTTTGTATTCTCGGGGCAAATCCTACTTGCTCAATGGTGCCTTATCTTTTTGGATGTACGATTCGATCCAATTGTTTGTCTTGATTGTTCATGTTTGTGTTCATGGCAAATATCTGCCTGTGGTTTTCTGTTCCTGTGATGCTTTTGCGTGTTTTTGATATCGGAGCGAGGCTGGCCTCTTCAGTCTCTGCAGGACCGTTCTCTCCTCTTCAACGCGTGGAGGGGTGCTGAGTAATTCGCTCAGGAGGCCATTGTGCTCGCAGGACTTGCTTAATGCTGCTGCTTGTGGGTCTGTTTTGCTTTTTCATGGAGGATTTTACTTCTAAATCCAAGGGCTCTAATCGTTCCAGGCTTATTTAGGTTATCTGTTGCATCTGGAAACAACTAAGTATGGTTAATAAAGCATTTTAAATGTAACTCACACAAAGCCAAGGTGGCTTCACCTCTCTGTTTACAAAGGATGAGGATGCGTCAAAAAACCCAAATGTAATTTTTTCCAACTTCAGAGTTTTACTTCATGTCTTGAAAGGGAAACCAAAGAGGTGAAGGGGTGTGTGACCCTTTTATAGTACATAAAAAGACGATTTTATAAGACCTGCTCTCGTGTTTTCCACTCTTTGAAAACCAGTTGCCCTAAGAGTGGATTTGTCTCAATTGACCTCCTGTGTGTCAGAGTGAGAAGAACAGCACTCTGCAAGGTTTCGCACACCCATGGCTTTTGGGGGAAGTAACCAGACCACCAGGACTTTCTTCCAAGGCATTCTGGGGTGGACTGGGACCTTTTTTGGCTAACAACTGAGATTGGTCACTGTTTGTACCATTGAGGGACTTGTTTAGCAGCAGGGTCTCTGAGTGGTGCAAACGCTTGGCTGCTAACTAAAAGGTTGGTGTTTCAAGTCTACCCAGAGGTGCCTCAGAAGAAAGGTCTGGTGATATGCTTCTGAAAAAGCAGCCATTGAGGACAGCTTGCTTATGAACAATGTGTGTGTGTGTGTGTGTGTGTGTGTTAAACTTGGCAATCTCTTGAGGAAGAAATAAGTGAGTCCATATAATGGGTAGTTCTCTGTAGAGATTCAACAGGTTTGAGGGGCTAGTGCTTGATTACACAAGCCAACCAGCCCCCGGCTGTGGAGTCAATTCCAGCTTTACATTGGGTTTCTAAGATGCAGCACTTTATGGGAATAGACAGGCTCAACTTTCTCCTGTGGAGTGGCTTGCTGGTGGTTGTGGCCTGCCTACTTAACCCAAATGCCAACCAGGGACCCTCTCACACAAGCCGTCGATATTAAACCAAGATCGAACGTGGGTCTTCTGTTTCAACACTTGTTATTCTTCCACCTTCTTTCCCTTGCTGCGGTTACAGCTCATTCATCTACCACAGAATTCAAATCAAGTAGGCTGAAAGCCTCGTGCTGAATGCACACATGTCTAAGTTTCTTTTCCGGTTCTTTTGAGTATGAGTCATGGGAAATAAGCCAGTTATGTCAAAATGGTGTCAAAGATCCTGCACATCACCCCGTGCTACGCACTGTAAATGTCACAGCCATTTGTTGAGGGTGTGGATGCTGCATTATGTGCCTGTGCTGAATCCCTGTATCTTCTGTGGTCAGTGAGTGCTCGAACCTATCATGGACGTGAGCTGCAGTTTTGTACTTCAAGAATACAGCACATTAATGGCTAATAAAGGGGATTCCAATTTTGGTCTGTACTGTTAGTAAGACTCACCTCTTATAGTTCTGCTGCTGCTTAGGAGATCGATTGGGATAGAGTCTATGGCATTCCCTTGCTTTGAGCTTTAAATGCACATTGCACTGAGAATTGGCTTGACCGTTTGACTTTTTGTCTCGGTCCTTTTGGGGTTGTTCTTGGTTTCTTTTGGTACCCCTAAGCTTTTCTCAAGGAGCCCTGGTGGTGTGGCCAGATAGGCATTGGATTGCTAACCATGAGGTTGGCAGTTCAAACCCATCATGTAACTGCTTGGTACCTACTCCCCAAAAGATCTGCAGCCTTAGAAATCTTATACAACATTGTTATGAGTGGATTTGGTTTTGGCTTTAAGTTTTTCTCACCCAAATGCTTGGCTTCTTCCCAGATAAACCTCCTCTGGAAAACTCTTGAGTCCTGTATCATTAACACACACACACACGCACACGCACGCGCGCGCACACACACACCCCCCAAATCCACTGCCATCAAGTCAGTTTGACTCATAGCAACCCTCCATCACTGAGCAGAATTGCTGCTTGGGCTTTCTGAGACTGTAAATCTTTAGGGGAACAGACACCCTAATGTTTCTCCCATGGGAAGGCTAGGCTGGGGAGTTTGGACCGCATACATTTAGGTTTGCAATCCAGCACTTCCCTGACTGGGCAACCAGGACATCTCTGTTTAGGCAAAGGGTCTGGGAATTGACCTATATCATTTAGGATTAAGCTGTATGTCAGGTAGCACAGGACTGGCCAAGGGTGGCACAAGCAAATGGAGCTTGAAGGTCTTGTTGAACCAGTGTTCCTAGGTAGGCCTTTTCTGGAATTGGATCTGCAGCTCAGGGAAGCACACTTTCCCTATCAGCCCCTCCACCCTCCTCAGAAGGTTACCTCTCATCCTTCTGATCACAAAATAGCTGCCCAGTCCAAGCCTCATCTCCACAGCCAAGGCACCACAGAGGAGAGGAGGGCAGGGCAAGTTAACTTTCTGTAGTTGGACCCACGCTGCCTTCAATAAGTGAGGTTAACAAAGTAACTTGGGTGAGATAAAGGTGAGCAATGGATGGACTCTGAGTACATAGCTCGTGCTGGCTGTGTTTTCTCTCATCGTCTTCCCCCTTGGGGAGCAGCTTCTGCTTGTAAGCTCACTTGAACAAGCCTCCCTAGAATCATATAAGGTCTGTGTCCCTCAGAATCCATTCTGTTTCTTAGAACACTATTATTGCTCCATTATACTCATAGGGTTCCTTCCATCTTCCTTGACTTGATCCCTTTGAAACTCAACAACGACCATGAGATGGAAATATGAGGGGGTTTTACAAAGTGCATGGAAACACGGAATGAAAAGATAAATGAAAAATGTCCACAAACTTTTTGAAGCTTCTCATATGATCACTTCCACTATGTAAGTGTGGAAACTGAGATTCAAGAGGAGGAGTTGGCCCCGGGGCAGACCATTTACAAAGTCAGGGTTGATCCAGGCCCTGCTGCCTCAGGGCTCCCTCCTCCTGCTGTTTCTCCGCTTCTGAGCATAAGTGATAGAGCCCTGGGGAGATGCCACCCAAACCAAACAAATCCCCCCCCCCCCATAACAGCTGTCATTGAGTCCATTCCACTCGGTGACCACATGAGTGACAAGTAGCAGTGTGGTCCATCGAGGGTTTCCAATGGCTGGTTTGTCCCTGGTAGATTGTCAGGGCTCCGACGCCCCTGGGAGCAGACTTAGAACTCCAACCAGCCAAGCACCTTAACAGATTGCCCCACCCAGGGCTCCAGGCATCCTTGTATCTTGGCTTCTTCGCTGAGCCCCCACCTGCTCAACTGATAGCCTTGCCCCCATCCTCGCACGCTGAAGCTGCCCCCATTTTTGCTGATGGGGGTGACATTTCGTTGAGGTGAAACCATCAAGGAACCACATCCCAGAGCGGAGTCACAGGATTTTGAGTTAAATTGATGCAGGAACTTACACGCCCACCTGCCCGTTCACCTTGGAAGGAAATCTTCACAGGCAAGGCTCGGCAGTCAGGGAGTCGGTTTGCACGTCCCAGTTGGTGTGTCAGACAGACGCAGACAGGCTCCCCCTCCCGAGACTCGGCGGGAGTTGCTGCTGTTTGCCTTCCCTTCCTTTAGTCTGTAGCAGCCAACACTTCTGGGAGAGTGAGGGCTGGGGGTGAGATTTTATGTCTCACCCCCTCCCCTGTAAATTCCCTGAGTGTTCTCGGGGAGTTGGAAAAGCTGGTCTCAGAAAAAGGAGAGACAGGGAACATCCTTTGGAATAATGATGTTGACTCCTTTTAAAAGATGAATCCCACTCAACGCTCCGGGGCCTCTCGGACACATTTGATGAGAGATTAATTCGTCAAGTCACTGGTGGGACAGGGACCTCTCTTTCCTTGGCAGAGAGGATGCTGCACCTGCGCCCACATTCTCAGGGTTTGGTGCTGATGGGGTATGAAAAATCAGAACCCCAAACTGGGTGAGACTAATAGCTGGAAATTGGCCATTTGGGATCTTGTAGAAGCTGGTGTTTGTAGGAACAAGAGGTATAGCGAGAAGAGGGTGGTCTTAGTGGCCCTGAGTCTCTGTGGCTCACTTTGGTGAGATGGAGGCTGAGGACCCACAGAGAAAAGCACACTTGGAGCTTTGAACTAGAGCTCTGTGGCTCATGGCCTTAGCAAAAGCAGGCCTGTCTCAGGTACGGCAGGTCTGCTTTCTGGACTCCCTTTCCTCACTACCCGCCCCAGGAAGTCACCTGCTGCCATCAAGTTGATCAAGGTTTACGGCCACCCATGTGCATTGGACTACAATTGCCCCATAGTTTCGCAAGGCTGATTGTTTTACAAATCGATGGCCAGGACTTCCTTTCAAGGACTTGAACTTCCAGCCTTTTGGTTAGCAACCAACTGCTACCTGTTCTCATCACCCTGGGACCCCCACCACCCCAGGGTCCAGGCCAGGTCACTGACACAGGTACGCCCATACCCCATTCTCGCTGCAGACTCAGGAGCGGGTTTCAAGGGCTCACCTCTCTTGTGTTCTCAGCATGTCCCAGGCCGGACCTTACTTAGCTGTGGCTCCTCTCTCTGCTAGGAATCCCCGGACACCCTTTGGCCAACTATTGGCTCCTCTTCACCTCAGGGTGATTTGTGATCCCACTCTTCTGGGTAGTCCCCTGTGTTACTGTTGCCTTCACCTCCCCCAAGCCCTCCTCCCTACAGCTTGTTGCTTGCACCTCAATCTAGCACATGTCATACCATCCTGCACGTTATCAAAATTATACGGCTAGATGTGGCTGTCACATGTCCAAAACACATCACACCCGTCACCAGCAAAGAAATGCCGCTGGTGAAGCAAAGAGCCATTTCTTACCCAAACACCAAGTCTCACTTCCGTTTCTCTTTCAGGAGTCAGATCCCAGGACAGGACACACGTCTTTCACTGGGGAAGGGGACTATCTACACAAACGTAGCATACACCCCCTCCCTGCCCCACCCCCATCCCCCGCAGGGCATTCTGTCCAGATTTTCAAATTCTGTATTCACTAATTTAAATGAGGCAGAGCGCTGCACCTAGGCCTGAGAAGTGAGAGATTAACACTGAGACCCTGAATGGAGCTAGGATTGAGACACAGAACGTGAGGGTAAGAGCAGCTTTATGAGGGTAGGGAAAGAGCTCCCGGGAGGGAAGGGAGAGCAGAGTGAGGGGCAGGAGCATCTCGAGCTCCTGGGCGGTTCCGAAACCCAGCGAGTTGGGTCAGGGAAATCGCAGCTTGTCGGTGAGGCGGTGGGAGACATATAGGGCTCGAGCTAGGGAGGTACAGTATACGTTGACAACAGGAAGGGAGATTTTTTGCTGGCAGCTGCAGGACCTTGAGTCAGGATGCGATCCGTGCGAAGTGCCTTTGTTGGTTGCCAGTCTACTCCCTGGAGTGCTGGGACAGGGCCTGCACAGCCTTGGTCTGGAGAGAGAAGCTCCTTGGAATGCTGGGGCAGAAGATGCAGACTTCAATAGGTCATTCATCTTCCCGAGAGGCTGGAAATGGGGCCTTGAAGTTCTATCCTCCTGAGGAGCCGGAGAGAAGATGGGGCCTGCCTAGTCCGGCCCCGGTCCAAACAAGAAGGACTTTGCAAGCCGTAGTAATGATGCTTGGAGTTGATAACCTCAGGGTTAGCAGTTCAAAACCACTAGCTGCGTCTTGGGGGAAAGATGAGGCTTTCTTCTTCTGTAAAACCATATAGTATCAGAACCCACAGGAGCCATTCAACCCTGGCCTGTGGGCAGCCGTGAGTCAGAATGGACTCATGGCCGTTGAGTAAGTTAGACTGGAATGAAGGAGAAGAGCTGATACCCTTTATGCTGGACACATGTTTGGTTTATGTTTATTCATCTGCGGAAGGCAACACCTTGAGACACAGACCTACCGACTCTGTGCTCAGTGGGTATGTAGCATGCCCTTGGCCTGCTAATTGCAAGGTCATTTGTTGGTTCAAAGCCAGCACCCCTCTTCAGGAGGAAGATGAGTTTGTCTGCTCTATAAATATTTGCAGCTTTGGAAACTATTGGTAGCTGTGAGTTGGACTGGAGCAGATGACAGTGGGGTTTGCGGGGAGAGTGTTCACTACATTTTTACTCTTAATGTTTTTATTACGTGTGAAAGACAGTCATTATAAAAAACAATAAAAACACAGTGAATAAAAAAAAATTCACAAGTTTTTGTAATATGACAACCACCGGTTTTCACTTTGGTCTATGTTTGCATACATATGTGTTTTAAAATGAGATTCTGCTGGACACGTTGTTTTAAACTTGCCCTTTTCACTTAATGTCAATCTCTTGAACATATCTTTGCACATCAAGTTACAAAAAGGAATAGACTGTCTAATTCTGAGCAATTCGACCCTGAATCCTCCTGGACAAAATGGAAACATAGTCAACTACCAACAATGTCATAAAAAGAAGCAGACATTGTTGAAGATACTGTGGTGCCAGAAGATGAAGCCCTTGGCTCAGGTGGCACTGAAAATATGGCTGATGGCTGCCTTCTCAAAGGGAGTTGGCCACAATGACAGACAGGGAGTAAAGTCTTCAGGGCCTTCATTTGCTGATGGGAGCACAATGCAAGATGCTAAGCAACAGCGGCAAACATCAGTTCATAATTGGAATCTGAAATGTATGAAGTATGAAGGGTGGGATATCAAAAGATGTGAAAAATGAAATGTATAAAAATTGGCATTGTAGGCATTAGTGAGCTGAAGTGGACTGATCGTGGCCATCTTGAATCAGAAAATCACATGGCTTATGTGTCCTGGGAATGAGACAGTCCAGGGGATGGCATTGCATTCATCTTTAAAAAGGACAATTCCAGATGCATCTTGAACACCGCGCTGTTGTGAGTGTACTGGTGACCCCTTTCCGAGGAACGTCTTGGTGCCACCGGCATCTCCAAAGGACAGGTGGTGTGGTGACAAAGCAGAGATGGAACAAATAGGTTGGTGGAGGCAACACGGCAGTTTGTGGAGCAGTAAAGTTAGGGTACACCGGGCACAGGCCCCCAGTGGGTGTACACCACTACTGAAAGGACTTAACTAGTTTGACTCTGCCCAGAGCTAACAGGCCCTTCTCATGTGTCTGGGAGGGTCATTGACCTCAGGGCTGTTTGTTTGTTTGTTTTTAAGTGTGTGTTCCTGAATTGCTGGGACCCAATTGTGTCCTTACTTGGCAAGGTTCTGGGTGGTCAGGCCCCCTGCTTCCTTGTTTCTGGTATGTGGTGATGCATCAGTTAGACCAATAAGGTGGCTTTCCCTGTCCTTGTCACCGTGATATTCCCATTAAAAAAAACCCAATCAATACCACTCTTATTTAAATGTATGCACCACCCACCACAGCTAGTGATGCAGAAGTGGAAGAACTCTACCAATGTCTTCAGTCTGAAATTGATCAAGTAATGCAATCAAGATGCACTGATAATTATTGGCAACTGGGATGCAAATGACACAAACCCAGAGGAAGAAACGGTAGTTGGAAAGCATGCCCTGATGATCGCAATAAAGCTGGGGGTCGCATGTTAGGACTTTGCAAGACCAACACGTTTTTCATAGCAAATACCTTGTTTTCAACAACACAGGAGGCAACTATACACGTGGATTTCTCAAGATTAAATACACAGAAATTAAATTGGCTACATTTGTAGGAGGAGACTCTGGGGAAACACAGATCAGCAGCTAAAGCAGGCCAGGGGCCAACTGCACCAGACCGTCAACTGCTCGCATGTAAGTTCAGGCTGAAGTTGAAGAAAATGAAAAGTCCATGGGCGCCAAAATACAACCTGCAGTCTGTTCCACCTGAAGTTTGAGAACATCTCAAGAACAGATTTGATACATTGGACAGCAATGACGAAGACCCAATGAGTTGTGGGATGACCCCAAGAACATCACACAAGACGAAAGCCAAAGTCATTAAAAAGACAGGAAAGCAAAGACAGATCAAAGTGGATGTCTGAAGCGTCTCTGAAACGTTCTCTTACTGGAAGAGTAGCTACGGCAAATGGAAGCTGATGAAGCCAAAAACCTGAACAGAAAACTTCAAAGGGCAGCTCAAGATGACAATGGAAATCGCTAGGATGAACTGTTCATAGCCCTAACGTTTGAACCAGAAAGAAAGCACCCTCAGTATATCTTAAACTGAAATAACTGGAAAAAAAATCAAGCCTCGAATTGCAATATTGAAATTTTCTATGGGCAGAATATTGAATGATACAGGCAGCATCAAAAGAAGTTAGAAGGAATACACAGTCACTGTACCAAATAGGACTAATCGGCATTCAACCATTTCAAGAGGCAGCAGATGAGCAGACCAATGGCGCTGAAGAAAGAAGTTCAAACTACACCGAAAGCATTGGCCAAAAGCACGGCTCCAGGAACTGATTGATGGAACACTAGGTGGAAATGTTTCAACAAGCTGATGAAGCACTGGAAACCCTTACTCATCTATGCTAGGCAATTTGGAAGACAGCAATTTGGGAAGCTAATTGGAAGAGATCCATATTTGTACCCATTTCAAAGAAAGGAGACCCCACAATGCTCAAGCTATAGAATGATATCGGTGGTGTCACATGCAAATATATTTTTGCTGAAGATCATCACGTAATCGTTGCAGCAGTACACTGACAGGAAGCTGCCAGAGGTTCAGAAGATACGGAATCAAGGATATCGCTGGCCTCAGATGGTCTTGGCTGACAGAATACCTGAAAAAACATTTACTTGTGTTTTCTTGCCTAGGTTAAAACATTCAGCTGTGTGACCCATAACAAACTATGGATAGCTTTGAGAAGAATGGGAATCCCAGACCACTACACTGAGCTCCTGGGGCACCTGTATGTGGGTCAAGAGGCAGTTGTGCCAACAGAGTAAGGGCGTACCACATGGTTTAAAATCAGGGTTGTATCTTCTCACCCTGCTTACTCAGTCTGTATGCTGAGCATAGAATCAGAAATGCTGGATTATGTGTAGAGGAATGCAGCATCAGATTTGCAGGAAGGCTTATTAACCACCTGGCATAGGCTGATGGCACAACCTTGCTGCTGAAAGTGAGGAGGACTTGAAGCACGTGCCGATGAAGATCAAGGATTGCAGCCTGCAGCGTGAATTACAACTAAATGTAAAGAAAACGAGAATACTCACAACTGATCCATAGATAACCTCGTGATAAATGGAGAGACGATTTAAGTTGTCAAGGATTTCATCTTGCTTGGGTCCTCAGTCAATGCTCATGGAAGCAGCAGTCAAGAATCCAATGCAGCATTGGGTACATCTGCTGCATAAGACTTCTTTAACATGTTGAAATGTCAGGAAACGACTTTAAGGACTAAGGTGTCCCTGACCCAAGCCGTGGCATTTTCAAGGCTATGCTATCTATGCATGTGATAGTTGGATATTTGATAAAGAAGACCAAAGAATAATTGATGCGTTTGATTTAAGGTTCTAGTAAAGAATATCATAGACTGCCAAAAGAACAAACAAATATGTCTTGGAAGAAGTACAACCAGAATGCTCCTTATAGGCAAGCATGGTGGCACTCCATCTAAGGTATCCTGACATGTTGCCAGGATAGACCAATCCCGGATAAGAAATCATGTTTCGTAAAATATTGGGGCAGTGAACAAGAGGAATACGTTCCACAAGATGGACTGACCCAGTGACTGTATCAATGACCTTAAACATAAGAACAATTGTGGAGATGACCCGGTCTTGGGCAATGTTTCCTTCTGTCAAACGTAGGTAGGGTCACTGTGCATTAGAATTGACTGGAAGGTACCTAACAACAACAACAAAGTACACATGTCAAACTTTATTTTGATAGCATTTTTTTTTGCCACAAAAATGTCAATCATATGTAAAATCTGAGAGAATACTTATAATGGACTCCCATGTTCTCTAAAAAGGTATCAAGTCACAAGCAGTCTGATTCATTTGGGGGCCCACCTCCCCTCTTTCTTGCCCAACCACTTCCTGGATTATTTTGAACCACATTCCATACATTATTTGTATATATTTTCGTTTGACTCTCTAGAATAAAAGGAGATTTAAAATACACTTATGCAATATCATTTCCTCACCTAAATAAAGTCGCAACCTTTCTTCCAATGCCGCTTAACAGACAGCCTATTATCAGGTTGCCTTTTGCTACTGCACAGGACCTTTCCACGGGACTGGAGACCCTGAGTGGTACCCTTGGCTGCTAATCAAAATACTGGTGGTCTGAGTGCACACAGAGTTTCCTGGGGAAAATGTCTGCAGAGCTAGATGACTTCAGAAAAAGGAGCCCTTGGAGAACCTGTGACACACAGCCAGCCTTTGACACACATGAGCTTACCATGCACTAGAAACCACTGCGCAGCAACGGTCTTCCTGTCGCTTGGAACCCAGTGGTTGGCCAGAGTCGACAGATCCTTCCCCCCATTCCCAGTTCCGAAACAGTGAGTACTTTTGACAAAAATGTTTTCATACTGGCCTACATTTTAAAACACTCTTATTCTCAATTGCCAAATTGTTTACACATCTCTGTCTATTCATGAACAGTATGTGAGAAGATCTCATTATAATATTGAGACTTCCTGTCTTGGAAGAAGCATTTTATGTCCTTCAGTCATACAGTAAGTTTTCTTCCCAAAAATGTCCTCACACTTCTTGTAAAGAATTCGGCATTTAACATAATTTCTCATAATTCTGAGGAGAATGAGTTTTTTCTTCCCGTTCCTTTTCCCCTCTGGCTGGTTCATTCTCTCTTACTAATTGCTGCTGACATTTGTGCATAAACTCTGATTGTCAACCTTACTGAACGCTCTTATTAGTTTCAATGTTTTGTTTTTCTAGTTGACTTTTTGGTGCATTTTTCCCATGTATATTCATAATATTTGGTAATAATGATGGCAGTGTGTATGTGTGTGTGTGGTCTTCAATTCCATTTCATTTTCCTGATTTATTGCATTGGCTAGCTCTCCAGAATAAAGCCAAGTGATGGCAAGGATAGTGAGCATCAGTGTGTAGCTTCTTATTTTAATGGAAATACAATTTATCCATCCATGCTAAAGAATTATTCATCAATTTCTTTTCATTAATTTTTATCCAGGAGATGATTGTTAAATATTACCTATTGCCTTTTTTAAGAACAATTGTTTAATAAACACATCTATTTCACTCTAAAGGAGCCCTGGTAGCTTAGTGGTTACGAGTTAGGCTGCTAACTGCAAGGTTAATAGTTCAAAACCCCCAGCTGTTCTTCAGGCACAAGGTAGGGCTTTCTACTCTCATGAGGGGTTACAGTCCCAGAACATTGACTCTGTGGCAGTGAATTTGTTTTGCCCTCTCTGGGGAATTCCTAGGTGGTACCTGGGAATTATTTGACTAGTTAAATCATTTGACCACTCTAAAAAGGGTAGGCAGTTCAAATTCACCAAGAGATGCCTTTAAAGACAGATCCTAAGCGATCTGTTTAAAAAACGATCACACCTTGAAAACCCCAGGAAGTGGTTCTACCCTTCCCATGTAACAGTGCCTTGCGTCAGATTGATTGGACAGGAATTAACAACAAAAATAACAAATGTTCCCTGAGCTGTTTAAGTGATAATGTGTCAGCATTGATATATATTCATTCTTGGAGTATAAAATCAATGTTGTCAAAAGTGTGCTATCTTTTGGAAACAATACTGCAATCTATTTTCTAATGAGTGTGTGTGTGTGTGTGCGTGCGTGCGTGTAGGGGGGCTTTCAAAGAGTTGGTAGGAAAAATAGAATGAAAAGATAATGAAAGTTTTCAAACAAACTTTTGAGACACCCTCCCATATGCATCTGTTTTCAGAGTTTGTCCTCCATTGTTGCTTTTCAGAGCTGTTTTTGTAAAGATCTGAAATCTTTAGCTTCGTAGAAAGAATTGGAGGTTTTTTGAATCGACCTGACAGCACTGGGTTTGGTTTGGTTTGGGGTGTCCATATTTCGTGGTCTCCCCCACGCTAGAGTCCTGTGAAATTTCGAAGGAACTGCCTTGTGTTAATGACCTAGAACAGAACACTTAAAACAGAAAAACAACCACCACCACAAATATTTTCCCCAACAGTTTCGTTGGCATATCATTCACGTATCTTACAGTGCGATAGTTCACAGACATCAAGAAGAGTTGTACGAATCCAGCCAGACTGGAGGATGTACGCTGGTGCAGACAGGAACTGGAAACAGGGAGTCTGGGACAGATGACCCCTTCAGAACCAGTGCTGAGAGGGGCGATACCGGGAGGGTGGAGGGAAGGTGAGGGAGAAAGGGGGAACCGATTACAAGGATCTACATATAACCTCCTCCCTGGGGGATGGGCAACAGAGAAGTGGGTGAAGGGAGACGTCAGACGGTGTAAGATATGACACAATAATAATTTATCATTTATCAAGGGTTCATGGGGGAGGGGACACGAGAGGGAGGGGGAAATGAGCTGATATTAAGGGCTGAAGTAGAAAGCAAATGTTCTGAGAATGATGATGGCAACAAATGTACAGGAGTGCTTGGCACAATGGATGGATGTATGGATTGTGATAAGAGTTGTAGGAGCCCCCAATAAAATGATTAAAGAAGAAGGAGAGTTGTAAGATCCTCACCATGGTCAATTTTAGAACATGTTCTTCATTCTTGTACTCACCGTGGTTAGCCCCCAGTTCCGCCCAACCTCCCCTGCCCTATCCCCAAGGAACCATTAATCCAGCGACTGTCTCAGTAGATTTACCTGTCCTGGATTCCATATACAGGAAAACATTAACAAACAAACAAAACAGATACAAACCTCAATCAAAAAGCAGAAAATATTAAAAATTAGAACACATGTAAATGGAACATATTTTTAAGCATTGTTTTCTATGTCCTCCATGAGTATTGCAGCGTTTAGGGTTTCTAGAATTCACTTTGGCGATTTACACTTGCAAAGAAAATCAGTCTGCTTTCCTTGGGTTTAGTGACATAGCATGAACCTGCAAGTGGCTTTTTCTTTAAAAGCGCTTTTGTGCATCAGCATTACATGCCCTTTCTCTTTTAGATCACTTGGTAGGGCTGTACTCTCTCCCTTCTGACTAGAGTTGTCTGAGGTTTGATTAGTTGTTTCATAGAACCAATTAGTGCACATAGTAGCGTCCTAGTTCTTTAAATTTTATTATTTTTTAAATATAAAACTTGAATCTATATTTTTTTCTCTAAGGGTATTTAATTGAACCCTACAAGTTTCCATACGTAATATAATTTTTATTGGTGTATTCTAATTGTCTGTGTTAGCTGTTTCCAATTACTCTGTTACCCAGAGATTACTCAGGAAAGATTTCACATTTAAATTTCAATTAGTTCATTTTATTCATATTTTTTAAAGTAACATGTAATTTTATTGCATTTGAGGTAATTTTTAGTATTTTTTGTGGCTTATGATATAGCAATTTTTGAAACAATTATATGGGCATGTAAAATAGCTATTTACAATATATAATTTCACAAAATGATTAAAGTCTCTTAATTGTATAATTCAACACATATTATACTGGAATCGCTTACTTATCTATGCCCCCCAGATTGGAAAATGACTACCTGGCTAACTAAGGAATCTATATTTTTATCCACTCGAAGGAAGTATGGTGCCACCAAATGTAGACGATATCAAACAGAATCATTAATATTATACATGTTACTGCATAGTAAGATTTTTCTGAAGATCATCCAGAAATCAGCTGTGGCCATACACTGACAGGGAACTGCCAGAAATTCAAGCCAGATTCATAAGAGAACATGGATTGAGGATAACATTACTGACATCACACACTCTTGGCTGGAAGCAGGGAATACCAGAAAGATGTCTGTCTGTCTGCCTGTGTTTTATTGACTATACAAATGTATTTGACTATGTGGATCGTAACAAACTATGAAGTATATTGTGAAGGATGGAGTTGCAGAATATGCCATTGTGCACATATGGAACCTAAAGATAGACAAAGAGAGAGTCGTTCAAACAAACAAGGGGATCCGGTGTGGTTTAAAGTTGGGAAAGGTGTGCATCCTTCACCATACTGATTCAAGGTGTACACTGACCACGTCATCAGAGAAGCCAGACTGCGTGAAGAAGAATGAGACAGGAGGACCGGAGAAAGACTCATGAGCAACCCGTGACATGCCACATCTGTGCTTGCTGAAAGTCAAGAGGATTTGAAGTACTTATTGATGAACATCTAAGACACAGCCTTCAGTACTGATTACACCTCAACGTAAAGAAAACAAACGTTCTCACAACTGGACCGAGAAGCAGCATCATGCTAGAGACAAGTTTGACGTTGTCAAGGATTTCATTTACTTACATTCACGTTCATCACCCGTGGAAACAGAAATGATGGAATTTGTGACTTATTACTGCAAAAGACATCCTTAAAATGTTCAGAAGCAAGGTTGTCACTTTGAGGATGCCTGACCAAAGCCATGGTGTTTTCAAAAGCTTCACATGCAGGCACAAGTCGTACAGTGAACAAGGCAGACCAAAGACAAGCCGCTGCCGCTGAATGATCGTGTTGGCAAAGAATATTGGTTACATTGTGCACTGCCAAGTAAATGGACAAGCTTGTCTCTGCAGAAGTACAGCTAGAATACGTTTCACAAGTGAGGATGGTGAGATGGCATCTCTCTCACCTTGGATGTCCTGTCAGGAGGCACTAATCCTGGAGAGAGGCATACATCATGCTTGGTAACGAGAAAAAACTCACTGCCGACTCATAGCCATCCTATAGGTCAGGACAGAACTGCCCCCTTTGAGATTCTGAGTCTCTAACAGTTTATGGGAGTAGTAAAAAGAGGATCAGAGACACCCTCCCCCTGTGTGGGTTAGTGCCCTGTTCCCCCGGCTACCCATGTCTTCCCCCCCCCTTTTTAGTGGGCTACCATATGTTCCCCGAGTTTAGTCTGGCTCCTGCCATATTACCTGGACCTCACCCCAGGGACGTATGTATACAGTAGCTTCTTCTCTATGCCCCTTTCGAATTTTTTGAGCTTACCTCAGCGGACTCGTGTAGTACTTGTCCTTTTGTGCATGGCTTACTTCACTTAGCATAATTTCCTCTAATTCTTCCCATGCGGCGATGTGCTTCATGCGGTCATCATGGCTTTTTAGGGATGCGTAATACTCCATTATATGTGTGTACCACGTTTTTTAATTCATTTGTCTATTGATGTAAATTTGAGCTGTTTCCAACTCCTTGCAATTGTGAACTATGCTGCGATGAACCTTAGGGCACAGATGTCTGACCATGGTTTGTTTCTTGTCTCTTCTGGGTATATGCCCAGGATGGGGATAGGTGGATCATATGGTAACTCAATTTCTAACTGTTTTAGATGTCACCAAATTGATTTACATAATGGCTGTACATACCTACAGGTTCTCTGCATCCCCTCCAACACTTGTTACTTTCTGATTTCTTGCATTGGGCTATCTTTGAGGGTGTTAAGTGGTATGTTATAGTTGTTTTAATTTGCATTTCTCTTATGGCTAGAGATATGGAATATTTTCTCATATATTTATGGGCCATTTGGATTTCTGCCCTTGAGAAACTCCTGTTCAGGTCCTTTGCCCACCTCCTGAGTGGACAATTGGTTTATTTCTTGTTGTAGGTTAGCA
>NW_022105908.1:4702838-4704455 GCF_000313985.2 Echinops telfairi | reverse complement strand
CCAATAAAATTATTTTTTTAAAAAAAAGAGGATCAGAAAAAAATAAATTCCTCAATGAAATGGATGGACATTGTAACTACAATAATGGAGTTGAACTTAGCAGTGGTTGTGAGGCTGGTGCCGGACTGACCATTGTTCCATTCTGCTGTACCCGGGGCTCTACTAGCCAGCGCTGACCCAATAGTGCCTGCCAACAAAGAACGAACGAAACATATATTCAAATCGCTGTCCTTATTTGTTTTTTTATCATAGTAGACAGAAATGTAGTACATCTTTCCGGGATTGTGTTTCGTTTCTCCTAATGCAACACAAGAAATTCCTGTGTTTGCCACGAAGGACCGTTTGACATGGAGGAACCTGGGGAACATGATGCTGAGCACATTATGATAGTCAGTCACAAGAGGACAAATGTTGTATGAGACTACAACTCTAAGGAGAGAAAGGCCAAAAACAATCCCAAGCCAACAGGAGCAGACGTTAGAGGTGTCCCAGAAAGGGCAGGCGAGGATGGGAAAATGCAGCCACGGGCTGGAAGGCTGACAGGTATCAACTGGGGGGAAAGGCAGGATGGAGAGCATAAGATTAAGAGGGAGAAGAGAAATCGGGAGGAATGAGATAAAACATGGCCGGGGATTTGTTCGTGGTCTGAGATGGAAACCCTCAAACCTAATTTACAATAAAAATTACAGTTATTAAAAATTGTTGGTTTTACAGATGAAGGCAACTGGATCCTGGCACTTTCATAGGGATCGACCTGTGTAACATTAAAATATATGTATCTGTTTGCTCTCACATCTGCACATAAAGCAGCGCTTATTGGACTCGTGTATACACGTCTACTGTGGATGAGATTGTGTCTCCTCTCTGACGCTCTTTGCTTGGAGTTGTACACACTGTGGCATGAATATTCCCAGTCTTGACTTTTGTTGGTTTTTTATTTTCCATGGATATCTTTGCTCATCATAAATCATTTTATTTAGCACTTTCTTATCATTTTATTTCAGGTATATCTCTTTCACACAGCTTATGGTAAGCTTTTGTGTTGGGTCCCCATGTGAGAAGCTTTCATTATAACAGAGGTGTGAAGCCTATGCATATTTATTGGGTAACTGATATATTTTGTTCGTGTATTTTTCTTTTCGCTAAAAATATACTTCATTGGTCTCGCCCTTCCATTTGTTTATTTTTACAATTCGTTGCCTCTTTTATTCTCCAGTGATCTGGAAGATATCCAGCCTACTTTTATTCTAGGGGCCTCCTCTTCATTCCCTCCACCTTCTTCTTTCTTCAGTTCCATTTAGAACAAACTGGAGTGAAATGCCATTTATTCATTCATCCAGCAAATAGTTACTAAGGGTCTACCACGTGCCATGTGCTGTAGTAGGCAATAAGCAAACACATGCACACATACACACAGGAAATGATCACACTAACACGTCCTATGCAGGTAATTAAAATAGAGTGATGTAATAGCAAGTTACCCAGGGAAGACTTCTATGGACGGGGTGGTAATTGTGTTAGTTTGGGTACTTTAGAGAAACAAATCCACAGAAACTCATGTATAAGAGAGAGTTTTATATAAAGGTTAAGTGCGCATCAAGAAAACATCCCAACCCA
>NW_022105908.1:4700069-4702126 GCF_000313985.2 Echinops telfairi | reverse complement strand
GGTTGCCAGTGTCTTGAACCACCAGGGTCAGGCAATAGTACTGAAATAGAAATGAGCATGGTGAGTTTGAGAATCCCCCCAATCTAGTGTGACTGGCAAGATGGGGTCAGGGCTGGGAGAGATGGACCTGCAGAGTTCTGGTAGGAGTTATACACTAGATGGACTTCATTTTTAACAGCAACGAGGAACCTGACATGGTCTGGTTTTTATTTTTAAACGATTTCTCCAGCTGCTCTTTGGAGAATATATTCTAAAGGGCCAAAGGCTGGAACGAGAGCAGCCAAACATTGCAGCAGGCCAGGTGAGAGTGATGGTGATGAAGAATTGAACCCAAGTAGGTGGGTTTGGGAGACATTTGGGCAAAAGGCGAGTCAGGACTTGATGGTGGGTGCTCAGGGAGGAAATAGGTGCTTAGGGGTCGCTTCTACATGCTTGGGTTGAGATGGGATCATTTCCTGTATTTGGGTGCTGCCCTTTGCTGGCATGGAAAAGAATGCAAAGACGTTAGGTGGAGGGCCAATGAAGATGAAAGAACCCCTCCAGGAGATGGATTGACCAGCCTCCACAAAGGAATCAAACATCTCAAAGATCACGGAGAGGGGCAGGACCAGAGCACGTTTTCTGCTACACTTGAAGATGACCGAGAGCAGATTTGACGGCAGCAACTAACAATACACAGCGGTCACAACAACATAGGAAGTCTCTGCTCTAAAAGCTTTGCATTCATTAATTTAAGAAACATCTTGAACAACAAAGGAGGGAGTTGAAGCTGATCGAGCTTCGGTTAATGGATTGTGATTCCAGAGCGGAAGTGTTAGAACTGGGACGTGAACTTCCAAGGCTTGATGCCAGTACTTCTATTCTCAACAGCATTCTGCTGCCAGGCTGTACCAAGAGGTGTGACCCAGCAGTCTAATCTGAGATGGGAAACAAATTAATAGGATTTGCTCTATAAGGTTGAATGCCCAGTGGTTTGAGATCATAAATTTAAAGTGAAACCAATAAACCACTTGGTACAATTATCTCTGGAAAAGTTCAACTGGTAAGTGCCAGTATGGAGCGAGCAATAGATAATGAGAGTCAGGGTGACAAAGCAAAATACTTGAGAGTGTTTGAAATGCAGATAAGATCAAGATAAGTGATGGATTCCAGGCTGGATCTGACTGAGGTGGAAGACAGTGGGGTTCAGTACCTTGTATCTCAATGAGGTGGAAATGCTGAGGTTGCGAGAAAACCAGCACCAGTGAACTTTCAAAGAAGTGAAGTGTTTGTTTGAAATTGTAACTTTCAAGGTAATACAAATTTGGGTAGTTTAAGACAGTGATGGATCGTGAGAAGGAGCCCTGGCGGCAAAGCGGGTAGGTGCTTAACGCTAACCAAGCGGTTGATAGTTTGAAACATAGTTGCTTCTGTAAAGATTCCAGCCTTGGGCACAGTTGAGGCAGTTCCATTCTGTCTGGTAGGGTTACCATGCGTCAGACTTAGGAACCTGCAAATTGACTTAGGAACCTGCAAATTGATACCCAGGTTTTTTTTAGCACCATTTGTTAAAGAAAAGATCTCTTCCCCAGTCAGCAGACTTTGACCCATTGTCAATGAGGAACAGTTCATAGAGTTTACAACTAGAGTCTCAATTTTGTGTTATTGATCTGTGTATCTGTTGTCTAGGCTTGATTACTATGGCAGTGCATGGTAGGCTTTGAGAATGGGCATTGTGAGGCTTATTCAGGATGTCTTTCCATATAAAGTTGATTAGTTTTTCCATCTCATTAAAGAATGATGTTGAAATCTGGACTAGGATTGTATTACATCTATAGATGGCTGTGGGTAATATTGGTTTATCCAATGTGAACTCTTCTATCCATGGTTCTGTTCTGATGTCCACTTCATTCCTTTTTGGTTATTTGCATCCCCTTTTTTGGTCAGTGATTTCATAATTTTATTAATATATTCAGAGCCACTTCTAATTTCATTGATTCTTTCTATTGTTTTTTTTGGTTTCCATTTTATTTATTTCTGCTGTAAGTTCTATCATTTCCTTTCTTCTGGGTTATCTT
>NW_022105908.1:4697274-4698821 GCF_000313985.2 Echinops telfairi | reverse complement strand
GGCCAGAGTTTTAGTCCTTATTCATTATATATCCAAAACTAGCATTCTGCAACAATCAAAAAGGTGGCTTCCATGAAACTTACTTGGCTTCTGCTTTGTACTTGGCTTCTGCTTTGTACTTCACATTTGCATGCTTGATTGGCTGCTCTCAAAACCAAATCACCGCACTGCCACCTGTCAATTCTGAGTCACCGTGACCCTGTAAAGCAGGGAAGAACTGCCCCTGTGGGTTTCCAAGAGTAACTCGTTACAGGAGACAAACCCTCATGTTTCTTCCTTGAAGCTGCTGGTGGTTTTGAATTGCTTACTTTGCGGTTAGAGACCAACTCCTAAGCCACTCTTCCACTAGGGCTCTTCTCTGACTGCTTCTTCAATGTACGTTCTTGAGAGGAGATAGTTGTAGGAAAATTAGGCTTCTAAATCTGAGTATATATGGCTAATGTACTTGCTGGTAACTGAAAGATTGAAGATGCCAGTCCATCCAAAGGTACCTCGGAGCAAAGGCCTGGTGATCTCCTTCTGAAAAGTCAGCCACTGAATAGTCTATGCGATATCTGCTCTCACACGAAGAAGGGTCTCCAGTCGACCCTGCAGTCTGCTGGTGGTGGTGGTGGGATTAAAATTCCTGGCACACTGGCCAGGAAACCGAGTTCTCAGTGAAGTGGTAGTTGACAGTTGTGAAGTTGAGGGGATGAGGAGTGGGCGGAGTACACAGGGAATGCGCAGCTCCACGCTCCTGCCCCATCTGCTATGCTTCCAGAACACACTGTCATTGCTGAGCCCTGCGTTATGGTGAAGGAGGAAACCACAACATGTTCCCACGGGAGAGAAAACAAACAGCCTTAAACATCAGGCGTGGGAAAGACTTTCAAAGGGTCTTGGCAAGATCCGAAGCCAAAGGCAGTCCCCAGTGGCGCTGCCCTGGGGTCCCAGCCTGTGCTCCATCCTGGGCCTCCCCATTGCTGGGTGTCGGCCCCCTGGGCAGTGCTCAGGTCCCTTTCTTGGAACCCAGGGCAGACCCTGGGATGTGTGGCGGCTAGAAGACGCATCCGCTTCCTTGCCGAATGGCCTACAAGGTAGTGAGGTGTGCAGGGGACATAGGAGGCCGTCAAGAGAAGCTGAGCTGTTTTCTCCTGGGAGCCTGCAACCTGCAGGACCATTAACCACACTCGCAGGGCATCCGATTTCCCAGGTGGATGCAAAGTTCCCACCACAATCCGAGTGGATGGTGCATTGACCTCTGTTTGTCTTTCCAGGCCCTTCCTTCATGGGCCACCACCAGGCTCTGCCCCGGCCTCAGGAACTAGACCAAAGGATCCCAGCACTTTGGATCAATATCTTCCTTAATTTATTCCCCTGCAGGGGTGCTGGCTAGAGGACTGTGGGGCACTTTTTATCCTCCATTATACCAGACATGAATGATCTTCTCTCCCCCCACCTTGCTTTTTGGGGGAAGAATTTCAAACCTCATAAATACGCTTTATTTTATAGACCACCCCAACCCCATAAAACACAAGTATTTAAAAATTGTGTTGCTCTCCTAAGTA
>NW_022105908.1:4658507-4693761 GCF_000313985.2 Echinops telfairi | reverse complement strand
TATGGATTGTGATAAGAGTTGTATGAGCCCCCAATAAAATGATTTAAATTAAAAAATGATTTTTTTTAATATTAAATTTATTTTAGTATCTAAGTTCATTTTTAAATTAGAGCTATTGGACAATTTTTCAAACTTCAAAATATGTTTTCTAAAACAAGTTTTTCTTTGTCACTCATGAATTATGACGTAACTATCACCCTTATTCATAAACATTCCCTGATAGAAAACTTGAAATTAAATGTCTACCTTGAAACTGATCAAAGTACAGGACTTCACTACATGAGTTAAAACAGAGAATGAAATGAAGAAAAATGAAGAATAATCAACAAATTATCTGATAAAGCATTCTAATTATTTCCATTTAGCACATGCACGAAAAAATCCCCCCGTGTAGGCATGACTATATTTGGCATTTTAAATTAGGCTTTAAATCATAAATTTATTCTTAGCAAATCATCTCTAAGAAAATGGCAATGGTCATAAGTACAAATATTGTTATAGCCAGTGCTAGTCTACATAGGTAAGAGAATAAGAAAGCTCTTTTTAAAATTAGGTTTATAAAAATGCAGAACATCTGATATAATTAACTCTATCTCTAAGGCTAAAATCATAACAACACTGCAGAACACAGAAATACTTATTAATATTATTTTGAGAAAGCCAGAAATGATTTTACCCAAGAATTAAGCATGATTGAGTGAGTATACTTTATCTTTTTTAAACCAAAACATACTTTTTGCCCCAGAGAGGACATTTTTCATTTTTGCAATCATAATTTCCTTTGTCCAAAGCAGGGCCCCTGAATTCAAGCCATTATTTGAATAGAGTTCATAGTGGAAAGATTTGGGGGGATGTTTTCCCTGCAGTACATTGCCTGGAACCTCCAGCAGTAAAGAATGGGTAGCACAATAAATGTGAATTTGCAGAAACTGCCAACTGATACCAGCAAACGTCTAGACCCAAGATGAAATGTGATTCAGTATTGAGGAAGGGGCCCTTCACCATGATCAGGTCCCGTCTACTAAATACCACTGTCATAAAACCTGAAGAGGAGACCGTAGTGGGGCCTTCCAACGTGACGGCGTTTCCCACGTGATTGCTCTCTGGCTGCAGGGCCCTCTTTGCTTCCCTCCTTTTTCAGTCGTTTGGTCTTTGCAATATTTTCTTGACATTTTTGCTTTTTCTTCTGTTCCTCTTCCCTGGCTTAGGTCATCTTGGCCAGTTTCCAGGACAGCACAGCACTTGCAAGGAACAGTGGCGCGAGGGCCAGAATCCTTGTCGCTAGGAAGCCATATGGGTCCTTTGCGGCCCACTCCACCACACACACAGCCCAGGCCTCGCAGTCACGCATCCCTGTAGTGGTCTGGGAAAACTCTGCCATCAGTGAGTGGCTGCCTCGGTGCCAGGCCCTCTCAGTGATGGACTTGCCTCAGTCTCTTCAGGACGTCTTATGCTTAAATCGTGAGCTCAGACTTTGTCCAGGGATTATCCAGGAGCAAATCACAATTTCAGATGACCCTTCATTTTCCCTTCTTCTTCTTCTGGTTTACCACACACTTCTGGGAGCAGGAAGCAGGGATCTTCTCCCCTCTGAGGAGTATCTTTCCCCTGAGCTTATTGCAGGAACATTCTTCCTGTTCCGCCTTTATTCCGTCAGAGCCAGCTTCCGGAAATTGCCCACACAACGGAATTTCCCAGGGATGTTCCTGCCGTCTGTGTATGGCCCTGTGGTCTTGTAGGAAAAACACAATGAGAATGCAGGGCCTGACGTGTAACCCAAAGTTTGCCCATGAGGGGAAGGTGAACGATAGGGAATTCTCTCCATTTACATAAACCTGGCTTTGGCATCTAGAGCTCATGTGTTTCCCTCTGGTTGGAGTTTTGTGGAAGAATTCATATTTGTAGATGTCAGGCTCATTTATCTGTCAGCGAAACACAGCAGTTTTAGAGAATGAAATAATTTACAGAGTAGTATGGTATGAGGAACCTCCTTGTGTTTATCCATTGTAAACCTTGACGTTACAGATGGGGGGTTGGCCAAGGTGAACAGCCAGGAAGTTCAGACCAGTGGCCAGAATCCGGGTTTCAAGACATCGGATCTTTGTTCAGCTAACTTTTCCATAGGGTCACCTGGTGCATTGACCTCTGAACATAAGTCCTGAGCAGATAAGCACGTCCTTGCTAGACCTATGCTTCTGAAAGGCAAGAGGCAGAGAAGCAGATGTGAAGGAAATCGCCCGAGTGGGTAGCTAGCCTCTAGAACATTCAGACCAGCCCAAGCCATGTTTGCTCCCAAATTAATGGCGATGTGCAGGTCCTACAGAGAAGAGGACTTGCAATTCAGTCACTGTCTGTATATAGACAAGAAATTAGGCCCCCAAAATAATAGCTTTCACCAGTGGCAGACATACCCAGGAACTGTGAATAGTTAGAGAAATAACATTTATTCATGTGTGTGTGTGTGGGGGGGGGGGGGTGTATGAGGCATAGAGTCTCTGAGTTGTGCAAATGCTTAAGCTCCTAGCTGTTCACTATCAACCAAAAAGCAGACCCATTGCTCTCAAGTCAGTGTTGACTCACAGCGACCCCTGTTCCGTTCCGAGACGATAGCTGTTGAAGGGAGGAAAAGGCCCATGGAGACCATCATGCGCACCACAGCTCAGTGCATAACCACGACGCCACCAGGGCTTCCTTTGTAACCCGAATCCTGGGGATGTAAGTCCACACAGAGACACCCTGGAAAATAGCCCCGTAAAACACCTCCCAAAAAACTAGCTACTGAAAAACCCTGTGGAGCCAGTGACACACGTGAGGTCACCATCAGGCGGTGACTTAATGGTAGGTGGTTTATGCCAAAATTGTAAGGTGTCGGTCAACTGGAAGGAGGGGAGAGATTCGAAATTGGGTGCTTCTGATGCAACTGAAAACTCTGTGGACTCTGCTGGAGTTCAACTGGATGTTGCTGTGCCTTGCGCTCTCCAGCAGTATTGCCTTGTTGGCTCCGGGGGTCCCTTGTGAGTGGAAGGTAGTCCGACTGAAGGTAGTCTCTGGGATATGAAATGCTCACCCCAGCACAGTGCCCCTTTTGTTACGTTAGTGTGTGTGTGAGAGACAGACAGAGAGGGAGAGGCATGGGGAGGGGAGGAAGAGGGGGGAAAGGAAGAATGAAAGGAATAAAAGAAGAGGGGGGGACAGAGAGTGGATAAGAGAGAAACTTACCCTACTGGATCTCACCACAAGGCAGGTGGAGAAGTCCATCTGTCAGAGACCCACCTGGGAAATGTTCCTACCTAGAGGCTGAGCCCAGGGACACCATTCCCAGGACAGACAGGGTTGTCATGCCAGGTTCTCTGGGGAGCTCCAATCCCGGTTTGCCATCTGTTTCCCGCAACAAAGCCTCTTCCTCTCTCCCCACTCAACCATTCCCAGACCACCTCCTTCGAACACCTCACTGAGCTCCCCCTGTGAGGCTTCAAGATGGAAGTTGGGCAGGGAGACGTGTCAGGAACGGCCATCTTTCTCTCTGTCTTGTCTGCTCAACGGGGTTTAGCCAAGAGTGACGTAGATATTGGAGATGGGAGGGCAGGTTGCCCAGGAGACCACGTGTGAGGAACTTGCATCACAGACAAGCATCGGCAGTGCCTAGAAGACGCTCCTCACAAATGACCAGATGAGTGGGGTCCCTAGCTTTTGCTCTTTCCAGCGAGGGGATAGAGAATGGAAGGCAGAGTCAGAAGCCCCATGTTTGTAGGCGATCACTTTACCAGGAACCGTTAGGGTAACATGTCAATTTTGGATCTTTCCTGGGAAGTACTGGCATCCTAATAAGATAGCACAAGACTGACCACAGACTCCTATGCGCAGAGCGTTGGCTTCCTGAGGGCTGAGTCGGCTGTTTTGTAGATGTCGGTCTCCACAATATTACACATGTATTGCACATACTCCACGAATTGGTCTCTACAGACATTAACATTTCCTCCCTGATTCAGCTGCCACTTGCCACTTGTGTAATGCCAGAAAAGGTGTCTGATACCTTGTGGGCCTCAGTTTCCACCCAAGGACACTTGAGAGAATAAGCTGGAAGTCATTAGGATACCCTGTTTGCCTGGACCTGGGTGAAAGATCGAGGGAAAGGCAGGGTCAGGGAGTACAAAACAAGGAACAGATGCTATTGTGCAAAACCCCCGCGGCATCCTTGTCTTGGGTTCGAGACAGCCTCTTTCTTACAGCTTTGACCTCGGAAACACAGCCCCGTAGCTGTAGCCGAGAGAATGGTTCTCAACCCAGTGTCAACTTCTATGGCATTGAGCTGGACCTGAGAGGTTGCCGAGGACAGTGTTATTCCTAGGCGGCTATGTCTTCGTTGTAAGCCAGAAGGGAAGACAAAGGGTAAGCAGGAGAGTTCTGTGAGGAAGAGGCGGGGTGTTTTTTCAGTGGCATTTTGAACTGACTGGGGAGGAGGCTAGTAGGGGAAAGGCAAAGAGGAGGAGGTGTCAGGAGAGCGCACGAGTAAGGGCTGAAGCAGAGGCAGGAGAGATAGTCAGCTCTGCCATTGGGGGCCCTGCTTCCCTGAGGATGTGGGGAAAAGAGTGTCAGTCAGATGTGGAGGAGAGGATAGAAGAACTCAGAATTGCTCCAAGGATTTTCTGGAGGTTGGAAAATTAGCCGTGGGTCCTTAGACCAAAGGATAAGATCGCATTCCCAAGAGACTACTTCTTCTCATTTGGCTACTGGGTCCACTGGCCTCAGAAGACCTAAGACCACCAAGGATGGGTGCTATGAGAGCCCATATGCTCTCTGGACAACAGCCTTCTTGTTCAGATTTCACACGCTTCCAAGAGTCCCGGGACCAGTGGCACAAAGGCTTGCAGTGTTGGAGTGTTTGAGGCTCATCCACATATGTACATTTCCTCCATGATTAAGCCAGGATTTGCCAATAGTGCAATTTTGGGAGCAATGTTTGATATCTTTAGAGACTCATTTGCCATCTAAGATCAATAAGGATAATAAGCTACAAAAAGCAAAAAGCAACTCCTTTGGGCCCCTAAAGTAGGGACAGGAAGCACTGGGCCAGATTGAAATGTGTGGGTCTCTCATCAACCTATGCACAGCAAGCTGTAATGGGTTGATAAATCTCCCTTGGTGCGTTAGTTAGGGCAAGCCCACTTCGCTACAGACTTTGGCCTAGACATGGGGTTGTCACGTCTGTTACCGTCATACCTGCTTACCTTGTGTTGGAGAGGTCCTACATAGGGAACACTGCACAAAGAGAAGAATTGACCTCTCATGCGCCAGGCTGTGGCTTCTTTCCCACAGTGAGAGGGAAAATGGTGCACAGCTAACAGTCTACATCGCCATAGTTTGCTCTCATGGCACCAAGTGACAATTCCATAACCCTCTATGTATGAAGGATGCCCAGCTCTTCGCCGAGGAAAAGGACTCTCAGGTGTTCCATCCAAGTCAGAGTTCAGGATCTCTAGATCCTGAGCAGCTCTCTCATCCTCATACCTAGATAGTGTGTTCATCAGCCATAGGCCTACGAATAACGGCTAGTGGTCCGAGCCTCTCCCTTCCCTTCTTGTTTTCCACTTCCCTACCCGGCCCTAAATTTATAGCGGTGAAGAGGCTCTGAACAATCACAGTAACTATTGCCATTAAGAAAAAAGGAAGACACAGATGGTACACTGCTGTGGGTGGGTTCTATTGGGCAAGAACAACTTTTGTCCTGACAGTAGGGGAAGGGATTGATCCCAAACCTGGTACTTCTCTTTGGGAATAACTTCCTGGTTCATTGTCCTTGGATTCATGCTATACGCCCTCGGGGCTTTCTTGCTTCTGTGATCCCATCTGTCCTCTGTCACTCCACTTGAGTGGGGCTTTATGTCCTTCTTGAGGGCTGAGAGCTTCGACATTAGCTTCCTTCTGGTACATGAGTCGGGCAGGCTAGCTGTTTTAAATGTAGGGAAGTCACAGGCCCTTTCAGGCCAGGGGCAGTGTTGTGTGGGCACTGTACATGCAGTTCTCACTCCCAAACTTTAGAGGTTGTTGATATGTTTACTTCTAGATAGTTCCATGGTCCAGGAACTATACCTAATCTTCCTTTCTAGACTTGGTTCTGACGTGTGCGTTATGTTTTTGAGTCTTGGACCAGTGCCTTTGTATTTCATTTCTGCGATGATGATCTCAAATGTATTGGAAACTAGAATTGTGGTGGGTGGGAAGACAGCTTTTTAAGTTGATCTTTGTCAAGGGATGGATACCTTTGTTGGAGGATTTTTCTTAGGCCTTTGGAAAAGACTTTGAAGAAAGCAGTCTCTACCCTGAATTCAGGATACAGAAGCAGATGGCTTTTCCAATCCCATGAGCCCTCACATTTCTTGAAACTTTTTATATCATTCTCATTTGTTTGCAAAATAATCTTTCAGAGTGCCACATATTTAGCATGTTGCTTTCTGTATCCCTTAACTCTAAAGCCTAAGCGACTTAATTAAAAGAACACCAAATGCTGTGGTCCCAACAAGATAATTATTCCTCCAACAGCCATCTAAGTTTCACATTAATAAGCATCTCCATTCCGTGTGGTGGTTTGGGGGCTCAGGTTCCTTCCATCTTATCTCTCAGCCATTGTGAAGGTCATGTCTTCATTGGTGTCATTACAGCTGGGATTCTTACCAATGTTCTAGCTCATAGGAAGGGGAAATTAAGTGGAAGCGGCAGGTCCACCATCTTTCAAGCTTCAGAATATTACCGTAACTCTTGCTTGCTTTCTATGCATTCTTAGACACATGGCCATAGGGGAGGCTTGGAAATGGCATGGGTAGGTTACCCAAGGGCCAGGTTATAGCTCTCCTAGTATGGGAGGTGAGGAAAACCGGCCATGTGGGACAAAAAAGTATGTACTCTCATGAAGTTTACACTTACTTGAGATAAATAGATCTTCAAATTCATAATATGATTTGACATAATGGAGGAGAATAATGTAGATAAGAGGATTTGCAATGAAAATGCTGCTTAGTTAGGGTTAAAGAAGACGTAGACCGTCTAGTCCAATGCCTTGTTCTTACAGATAAGAGAGTTTATAGTAAAATGATGATGACATTTTCAGTATAAAAATGCATGTGAAAGGTATATCTCAGGGAAAGAGCTCCCCCCTCCCCCTAGTGCCTTCAAATAATGTAACAGTCAATTCCAGATCTGTCATCTTAATAATACAACTTGGGGTGTGTGGTGAAGAATTAACTTTGGCCAAAGAGAGACCTGACCTGTGTCTGTCTCCTGTGAGTAACAGCTGTACCCTGGGGATTTCTTGAGTGATTGAAATGTCTTTGCTGTTCTCACTGAGCCCCTAGGACCACGCATGAGAATTTATGCCAATAAGATCATTCATGATGTGCCCTAGATAGTTTATTCTAACCAGCAACTCAGGATGGGGGCTGTCCATGCCAGAAAAAATCTAATCATGCGATTGGGTTTTGAGCCATGTAATCAACCTGGCATCCACAGAGGGGACAGGACTGAAGTTGCATTAAATCACATGTCTAATGATCCTGTCAATTATGACTCTTGTCCTAGGGTTCTTTAGAGAAACATAACTAGAGATTTACATATATATGAGGGGTACCAAAGCAAACCAAACCAAACAAAAACATGGTAAAAAGCTCCACTGGGCGGAGCTTTCGTACTACGCATTTTTCCTGATAGGCAAGCATGGAGCAACTCATCCTGCGTTAGTGCACCCAGTGGTGTCACCTGGGAAGGTTCTCCCTGGTCACAGTGAATTTTTTCCTAAAAGTAGTTTTACTCAAACCTCGTGTTTTATGATGGCTGATTTAAGAGAACCATGTGCAGCTATGAAATTTTGTTTGCTACTCAGGAAAAAACGCTGCAGAAATTATTGTGATGTTGAACACAGTTTACAAGGACAACACTATGGGAAAAACTCAAGTGTTTTGTTGTTTAAAAAAGGGTGAAAGGTCAATTGATGACAAACCTCATTCTTGATGTCCATCAACTTCCCAAACAGATGAAAATGTCGACAAAATTTGTGCACTGTGCTCAAAAACCAATGACGGACCATTGAAGAGATGGGGACCTTACCTGGACTGTCTTGGAGCTTGGTAACAGAAGATTTGGGAATGAGAAGGCTTGCTGTGAAATTGGTGCCTCGGGTTCTGACTGACCTTACAAAGAGCCTTGAGTTGGAAACATGCCATGCTTTGAAAGAACAGCTCTGAAATGGCTGTTCATTTTTTGCCAGGGTCAGTATTGGTGACCAGACAGTGCTCTTCTGCCGACCCCGAGAGCAAACGTCAGTCAAGCCAGTAGGAGATGCCATCGTCACTTTGCCCCCCAAAACTTGTCAGGTGACATCAAAGATCAACATGATACGTGTTTTTTTGATGTGAGGGGGATAGTGCCTATGGAATTCGTTCCACCAGGTCAGACTGTTAGTCAAGAGTTCTATTTCGAGGTTCTGAAAAGACAGTGTGGGGCAAAAAAAAAAAAAAGCCTGGTTTGTGGCAGACGGGACGAGTGTTGCCACCACGACAATGTACCTGCTCACACAGTCATCTCAGTGCGCCGGCTTTTGGCAAAAGACAGCAGGCCTCTCTTGCCCTACGCACCTTCCTTACCTAACCCTGCCATTCCGTGGGACTTCTGTTTTTTTCCGTGAATGAAAAGGGACATGAAAGGACAGCGGTTTGACAACGTAGAAGAGGTGAAGAAAAAAAGGGAGGTGCGGTCAGTCATTCAAACAGATGAGTTTGAAAACGGTTTCCAAGAATAGAATTGCAGGTTTGACAAATGGAATGAGTGTAATGGAGAGCACTTTGAAGGTGATAAGGTTGTTTTGTAAAAAAAATTAAATACACGTCGCTTTGGGGGAAAAACCCCATTTGGGGGGGGTACCCCGTGTGTGTGTGTAAATCAGACTCTGGAGAATTGGGCTCCATAGTCTGCTTTTTAAGAAGCGAATCACCAGGTCTTCTAACATGTCTCAGTGTGGACTTGAAAATCCAGCTTTTCAGTTAGCACCCAAGTGTATTGGCCATCTGCACCCCAAGAGGATTTCTCCAACCTCCTATGTGCACACAAATGCAGAATAAAAGGCTTTTCACGGATATTAATAGGAGCAGAGTTTCTACTTTGCATTCCCATGGGGCCATGGGTCTCTCTTTCTCTCTCTACCTAAGTCCCCAAGTCTTGAAATCCCCAGGTACAGTTTCCCCAATTTTTGGTTAAATAACTCAATTAACTATGATACTGACCTTGGCACTGTTTTCTAAACAGCCTCATTTGACATATGGATCAAAAAAGCAATTGAGTTTGTCCAGGGTGATTTGTTCTTTGATAAAGAAACTTGGTGATCTCACAGCTGATCTTTGCCCAGGGCTCAAGCTGCAGCCAATGTGCCAACTCTGGTGAATCTCCAGGGGGAGTCTCTGGGTTTTATAGCAGCAGTGCAGGCAATAGTTGGAAAGAAATGCTCTTGTATGTAACAGGGGAAGGAGGGAACCTTCCCGAGTGGGACCTTAAGACAGAGGGGCAATTGAATCCAGTGCACATGTTGGATATCAGTTTCCTCTTTTCACCTAGTCCTGAAACCCCAAAGGCCATATTTACTCTCGGTGGGGAATGAAACATCACAGAAGTATTAAAGCCAGTGTCTAATCACAAAGCTTATGATGCATAACTGAACTCATCCTCTAGAGAGAACAGGATGCTCCTGGAGTCCATTTGCAAAGTTCCTTCTATAATAACACAAATGGATTAATTCGATTGTTTCTGACCTTGGACTTATTTACCTCTTTGGGGGACAAATAGAAATAATTCATACATTGTATTTTTTTTTTCAAACTAGACAACCTCCCCTAATATTATTTTCCTGTCTGTGCCATGCATATGCTATGCCTGTGTACTTTTTTGTATTAGGGTACACTATATGAGAAAATTAGAAGTGTTCTATTTGGGACACGTTGCATCAGTGGACTGTTTGCTATATTATTCTTTTGTTGAAAAGCAGAGGTTACATTGAAGACTGAAGTGTACTGGACCCAAGCCATGGTAGTTTCAATCACCTCATATGCATGTACAAGGTGGAGATTGAATAAGTCAGACTGAAGAAGAATGGGTGCCTTCGAATCACAGTGCTGGTGACGAATATTGAAAGTGCCAGGAACTGCCCAAATAACCAGCAAATCCGTGTAGGAAGAAGTCGTGCCAGAGTGCTCCTTCCAGAAGAAGGGAGACAAGATCTCATCTCTTGTAATTTGGATGTGTTTCAGGAGGGACCAGCCCCTGGAAAAGGAGTGTCCCTCTACTTTAGTCAAGGGAACAACAGGAAGGCTTGAAAGCCCGATTGACAGTGGATGCAAGAGGAGGCTCAAATATACAAACAGTTGTGAGGATGGCACAGGTCAAGTGGCATTTCTTTCTGTGGCACATAGTATCGCTGTGAGTCAAAGCCAACTCCATCGCACATAACAGCCACACCTTCTTTTGAAGGGAGAAAAAATGCCAAACTGCTTTAGTACATCGTTCTGTAATTTACCCCTTTTATAAAACAAAAACATAAAACACTATAGGACCCCTGTTAGCATAGTTGAATTGCATAGGTGCTATCCACAGGGTCAGCAGTTGGAATCTAGTAGCTGATGGGAGGGAGAAAAAGGAGGCTTTCTCTCCCAGTAAAGAGGTACAGCTCAGGAAAACCACAGGGGCAGTCCTGTCTGATACGGTTGCTGTGAGTCTGAATTTACTCTATGAATTTTGAGTTTTATGACTCCTATAGGCTCTCATGCCCCCTCCATGTTAGATGTTTTAAATTCTGGTGTTAGGTTCTTACCACTATGGGAGTTATCACTGGGTTCTCTTTAAAAGCCACGCTCTCAAGCAGCATCCATAATTTGCAGAGTGGCTTGTCAATAACTTTAGTTCTTCCCTGAATCAAGTGTACAAAGGTTCCCTACACAGGCCTGTGCTCTGGGTCTGTGCACTGACTTCCTTTACTCCCCTTACAAACAGTGCTTGCTTCTCTTCTGAGTCTCTTTCCCGGGCAGAGAGACACAGGTCCTTGTGGTTTGTCTTGGTTTTGGATTTCTCGATCCAATTCCCAAACAGGGGCCTCAATTATTTATCCACTCAGACCTCCTGAATGGCTACTGTGTGTCAGACAGCAAGAGTGAGCAAAATAAAGTCTTGCGCCCAATGATGCTGCCATTGCCTCGAGGAGATGAGCAGTAAGGAGTTATTAAAGAGTGCACTGTAACTTCACGGCACAGGAGACTGAGAGAAGAGCATTCAGGCCAGAGGCTCTACCCAGTGCTGTGCTGTCAACTCGGGTGCATGGTGATCCCTAGTGTGTCCTAGTAGAACTGTGCTCCACAGGGTTCTCTATGCTGATTTGCAGAATGTGAAGATCTGACCATTTTTTCCTAGTGTGTGTTAGTTTAGAAGCTCTGCTGGAACATGTTCAGTTTTAGGGTGACCACCGTTGACCACAGGGTACCCCAGAACACCAGGGGCAGAGGACACAGGTTCTGCGTGTGAACCGCTGTTAGGTTGTTTGAGGAATACCCAGGAGTCCTGAGAGAGAAGCTGGGACAGAATGAGCAGGGGCAGAGGAGAAGAAAAGGAGGCTCAAAAGGCCACTAGAGCCACAGCAGGGTGGGTCCAGCTGATCAGAGGAAAGCTCCTGGACTTTCTTCTAAGTGGGAAGAAAGCTTTGGGGGGTCAAGAGCAAGGGAGAGACATGCCTTAGAAGGATCCTTTCTGGTTGCTGGATGGAGTGAAAACTAGAAAGCATTTTCCTAAGAAGCTCTGAGGATATGTCTGGCGATTTGGTTTTCTGGGGGTTCTTTTAGTGTCAGGCTTGAGAATTAAAGCTATTATACTCAGAAAAGTCAAACTCCGTGCCACCCAGTCGGTTCGACCCAGTGAGCCGGTCGGACAGATTGGAACAGCTCCTGTGGGCTTCTGAGACTGCAGGTCTTTGTAAGTGTAGAAGCCCTCATTTTCTCAGGGGAGAGCCTGGTGGTTTTGAGTTACTGGCCTTGCCATTCGCTGACCACATGCTCCATCGAGGCGAGTTCTGTTAAATAGATCGGGGGATTTACCGCCTTTTCAATTGAAAAAGCATGTGATGATGTTTCCGAGCCTCATGGTTTAATTTTGTTTACAAAGTTGGGAAATTATTTTCTAGTCAACATCCTGTTAAGGTTATCTTGTTTTCCTTTCTAACTTTCAGATGATACATTTGTAAGTTAAATGCTTTTATAACTTTTAAGTTATACTACAAAAAAATAACAGCGTACTCCTCTCAGTAATATTTTCGAGTGTATTGCTACTCTCATAAATTTTAATGTCTATATTTTTAGTTATATTAGTTACATCCTCTTTCTCATTTGTGAATCTATATTTCTTATAGACATCTATATTACATATGTTGTTTTACTAGATTACAGATATTATTTAGAACATACAGTTTTTTCTTTTAGTCACTCATGAACTGGAGCACAAGTCATCCGTAGAGTGTTGCTGGCTCTTTCCACATAATTAAATCTAAGATTCAATTGTTACTTTGACGTTTCATATTTTCTAACTTCATTAATTGCTGCTTTCATTAATTAGTTCTTCCTCTTATTTATCCGAGTTCTCCTAGCATCTTGAGTTGATAGCTCATTTAATATCATGCTTTCTGTTTAATGATGAAATTATGTAAAACTGCACATTTCCTTCTTAGTAGCGTTTTTGCCACATTCCATAATTCTTGCAAACCCCCCCCCAATGTTATAGCATTTAAATAGCCTAGAACAGCAGTTTGATTACCTCTTTAATGAGGATTTATTTAAGATTATATTTTTTATAAAAGTACTGTGTTGTTATATTGAAAATGTACTCCATTTATAGATGGTTACATTGAAAAGCAAAGGCAGCCCCTGTGGGCCCCCCCCCATGTCCTTTCCCTATTCACCCCTCTCCCCTCAAGTCAATGCGGACTCATAATGACCCTACAGGACATGGCAGAACTGCTCCTGGGACGACTTGAGACTGTGACCTTTCTGGGAGCGGAGAGCCCGTCTTCCTCCCTCCGAGGAGCTGATGGTCTGGAACTGCTAAGCTTGTCGTTAGTGGCACAACTCAGAACCACGGCATGTCTTCTCGTTGGTTCCAACTCTCAGCCACCCTACAGGCACAGTAGGGTTTGTCAGTCTGTCAACCTGTGCGTGGATCTATATCACCAGGGATCGCTAAGACTTGTATGAACAATTGAGCCTGCTTCCAAGTAGACCTTATCTCAACACATGAAATATGAAATATTAGAACCACAGGAGACAGCATTATATATGCCCTCCAGATAACCTTCATTTACTCAACAATAAACAATTTTTAGTGTCTCTAGGTCTATTTGGTTCTTCAGAAATGGCTAATTGGTATTTTATTATATGGAATATATTTATTTAACCAACTCCCCTACTCGTAATGGACATAAAGACTTTTTATTTTTGCTTTGTATGCTTGTGCAATGCTTTCTGGGAGAATACTAGATCAAAATCATGCCCACTTCCTCAACTTATCTGAGTAAATAAAGGGAGTGGTATCCTCATACATCAGCTATTGGAAACAAGAAAACAAACAAAAATAACTCCACAATCAGTAGTAGTTTCCAATTCCTGTGGTGTAATTCCTATCACCCTGGCTGATTTCCAACTGTTAACTGATTCCAGTGTGTTTTGGAATGTTTAACCATGGTTTCCCAAGACCCAGTACAAACCAGTATGTGTTAGTCCGTGTTGACTAGAGAAACAAATCCAGAGACATTCATATGTGTATAAAGAAAGATCTTTATACAAAAGAGCAATTGTATATTAAGAAAACATCCCAGCCCACTCCAAATCAAATCCATAAGTCCAATATTAGTCCATATGTCTGATACCAGTCAATAAATTCTTCTTCAGACCACGCAACACATGGAAGGACACTAAATGCAGGAAGATCACAGGCCAGTGGGTGGAAAGTCTTAGTGGTGGTGGAAGCATCTCAGCCCTGCCATGGGTCTCCACATGGCTTGTCAACAGGAAAGTCTCACAGAGAGTGTGTGTCCCACCTCCAGGGAGGAAGGCAGGAGTTCCCAGAATCCTCAGAGGAAGGCCATGCCCACACACTGATTGACAGGCTAGACTCCACCCCTTTTCAAGTTGACAGGAGATTACTGCCACACAGTACAAACTGGGTCCCACACAGTCTATTCTTCCAATCTATTCTGTTAAAAAAATTTATTTAACTGTGACCGAGTTTCTTTTAATGCATTTAATACCACTTATATATATCCTCTTTCTAGTGCCTAATTATATGCCCATCTTTCATTTAGCAATATTTTAATTGAGCACATAGCATCTGCCTACAAAGGTTAGTCCAGATGTATTGTGGTAAAATCATACAAGACTGTATTAAGGAAAAATATCAAAATGTGCTGCTATTGTTTCTTGACATAGCCTCCATTTAGGTCTATACACTTCTAAAGGCAGTAATTCTATCTCTCTACAAATTGGGCTGCTAAATGCAAGGTTAGCAGTTCGAAACCAGCAGCCACCCGGGGCTTTCTACTCTTGTAAAGAGTACTAGTGTTTAAAACACACAGGGCCAGTTCTACCCTGTCCTACAGGGCTGGCGTGAATCAGAATCGCCTGGATGGCAGTGAGTTTTCTTTTTGTTTTAACCCTTTCCCCCCCAAAGTTTGCACTCTGAGTGACACCACATTAGAAAAGGACGTTTTCGTCCTCTTTTTCTCCTCTTCCTCACTCACCCCCCCACCCTCATGAAACCTTGATAATTTATAAATTATTGTTATTTTCATATTTCATACCATCTGCTGTCTCTTTTCACCCACGTTTCTGTTGTTCATCCCCAGGGGGCAGGTGTTGTATGTCCATCATTTCAATCTGTTCACCCTTTCGCCCCCCCCACCCACCTTCCCCTTTCCCTCATGGTATGGCTACTCTCATTATTGGTCTTGAGGGGTTTATCTGTCCTGGATTCCCTGTGTTGCAAGCTCTTATCTGTACCAGTGTACATGCTCTGGTCCAGTCCTATTTGTAAGATGGAACTGGGGTCATGATAGTGACGGGGAGAAAGCATTGAAGAACTAGAGGAATGTTGTGTGTTTTGTTGATGCTATACTGCACCCTGGCTGGCTTGTCTCTTCCTTGTGGCCCTTCTGTGAGGGGATGTCTAATTGTCTACAAGTGGACTTTGGGTCTCCACTCCAACCCCCCTCATTCCCATCCAAATGCTTGTTTGTTTTGGGTTTTCTGATCCCTGATACCTGATCCCTTCCACACCTGAAGATCACAAGGGTTGGTGGGCTTCTTCCATGTGGGCTTTGTTGCTTCCCTAATAGACGTAAGAGGACCTGATACCAAGGGTTCAAGTAGAGAGAAAATGTTTTAAAATGATGATGGCAGCATATGTACAAATGTGCTTTGATACAATTGATGTATGGATTGTTATAAGAGCTGTAAGAGCCCCCAATAACATTATTTACTAAAATATTTTTTTAAAAAGAAGACATTCAATGGAGACTTCATCTATGTGGGGACTCTGCAAATGGATTTGGGGCTCTCACTGTCATCCACAGCCTTCTGCAGACCGGGTGCTCAGAATTTAAGCTGTGATACAAGGAAAAGGAGAAAAATGCAAGACTTCTGCTGAGTTCCTTTATTTAAAAAAAGGATGCTTTGACATCCTCAAAGCACTCAAAACATATTGCTCTGATTTTTTTTGTTGTTGAATGTGGGGAACAAAAAGGAAGCCTGAAGGAGCGAAATCAGGGCTGTTGGGTGTGTAGAGTAAGATTTCCCAAGCAAATTCATATAGGACAGCCCTTGTTACCCTCAAACAATGAGCAAGTGTGTTGTCATGGTGGGGGGTGGAGTGGGGAAGGTGCAATTTTCATGGTGTTTTTCTCACCAATGCATTTTCCAGTTTTCTTAAAACTTCTTCCTCATAAGCTCCCATGACTGTCTTGTATCCTTAAGAAAATATACCAATAGGAATTCCAGAACACAGTCACCCTAACCTTTTGAGCTCACCTCTCTGCTTTGGCAGATATCCTAGGATGCCGCTACTTGGATTGGGCCTTGCTCTCAGGATCATGCTTCGCAATTTAAGACTTGCCCCACATTTGACTTGTCGCATCAAATCATCTTCATTAGCTTTGGTCTTGCTTGAAATTGTGGGGGAAAGATCAGCTCTTTGAGCTAGCAGATCTTGGCACAGCGCTGTGGACACCCACCCATGGAGCTGAAGTCATGCAGCGGTCCAGATGTTTACTTGAGATGGAAAATGCCGACTCATGAGATCACCACTTCTGTCGCTCTTGCATCAGTGATAATTCTATGGTGTTCTTCTACCAGCTGCTGGACCTCATCCACAGTTTCTTCACTCGTTGATGCTGATGGTATTCCCTCTCTTGACTAGTCTTTAAGATGTTGCCAGAGGCCCATCTGAAAGTGTGTGTGTGTGTGTGTGTGTATGCGAGCACGCGCGCATTCCTATAAACTGGGTGCAAATCTTCAATGATTTTGGAAGATGTGCGCTTGTTTTGGTTGAGGTTTTAATATTAGCACTGATCTCAAAATTGTTTTGCCCATGGCACAGAGCACCTTTCGTATTATTTGTAAAGGGACCCTAACAAGAGTGTGAAAGTATATTACAGAGAGAACTTGTCTGCAGCCATCCACCTATTTCAAAGACCTGTCCATAAACAGGTGTTTTTTTTTTTCCACTAACCCATTTATTTTTCGGTCATCAATCATGGACTGGAGCCCAAATAGCAATACTTCTTTACCTCAAAAGTATGTACAATTTGAGTGTTGTGAGTAAAATTGAAATGTTAAAAATAAAAAAAAAAAAAAAGTATGTCAAAGGTGCTTTTTTGTTCTATATAGACTTATATATGCGGTTTTAACTTTGTATCTGTATTCAGAACCATGCTGTTTTTAATTACTGGAGATTTATATTATGTTTTGATATCTGAAGTTGCAAATCCCGTCACACTATTTTTTGCAGATTTTATTAATTGGTAAAATGCATGTATTTTATATGACTTTTAGAATCAGCTTGCTATATCCTATTAAAATAAAGGAAGTGAGATTCTTAAAAGGGATTAAATGGAATGCGTGGCTTAATTGGGAACTCCCACATCATAATTTTTGAGTATTCCTGTCTAGTAATGTGGTATACCTTGTCAGCGATTCACATACTCTTTATTGCTTTTAGCAAAGTTTTCAGGGTTTTTATCAGAGTTCGGACACTTCTTTTGTGTTTCCTACAAGGCATTTTATTATTTTTGTTATTACTTCAATGAAGCTAGTTTTTATTGAATTTTGTCAGTGTGTAGGAAAGCTATTGATTTTTGTATCTCTCTATCTGGTTTTTTATTGAATTTTCTTACTAGCTTTAATAGTGGTTTGGGTTGGCTGCCTTTGATTTTACAGGTAAGCGATCACACCATCTACAGATAATGTCAGTTAGGCTTTCATTTCCATATGTGTTTACTTTTACTTTTTTAACAGCCAGTGGACTGTGAGCTCCTGAAAAATATAATAGCAATAACAGGCCTTTCCGATATAGCTATCTTTTGGCTTCATCATTATGAAGCTACATTTTTCTTTATTTTGTCCCAAGAATTGATGATGACTTAAAATTTCTTTTTTTATTGCAGTGAAAACAACCAAAGAAACAGCAGGTCAACAATCTCTATATTGTAACTGACATTGATTACAATCGTCCATCTGTGTAGCCATTCTTGCTACTTTCTCCAAATCATTTCAACACCATTCACATGAGCTCAATGCCTTCTAGGCAAAAGCCCTTTCCTCCTCCTTTGTGTCTCTGGTAACAACTAGTAAGCCTTCTCTCCCCTTACTATTTGGTCTTTCCATGTAAGTGAGGTCAGACAATGTCTCCCCTCTTTCCACTGGCTCATTCTGCTCATGATGATGCCTTCAGGCTCCATCCATAGGTGCCATTCATCAGGGTTCACTTTTCTCTATAGCCGCTCATATCCCCTTGTATGCAGATGCCACCGTTTGCTTAGCCATTTGTCTGTGGGTGGGCATTCCACGCCTACTTAGCCATTTGTCTGTCGGTGGGCATTCCACGCCTACATTTTGTCTCGTGAAAAGGGCCATGCTGATCTTTGGTGTATAAGTTGATGATGATTTGTTTTTAAAAGATGGCTTCTCTTTCCTTGGGGTTTCTTCTTTGCAGTGTTTGAATTACATAGCACTTTTTTGCTTCTCCTCTGTTGGACTTCTTCGGTGCTCTTGAAATAAATCCATCTTGGTCCTTGGGGCTTGGTTGCATTATTACACCGAGGCTTAGTTTGGTGATATTTAGTTAGGCTTGTTGCGTTGAAACTTACAAGGGAGAGTGGTTTAGGACTTTCCTTTTCATTGCTCTCTTCTTTGGTTTCGGTGGGAGAAATCAAGCAGAGCGTTCTGACACGACTTTTCTTCCTGGGCGGCTGTTACAAGACCTCTTATCACTCAGAATCAAAGAATGAATGCCTGTATTTTTTTAAAGTCTGTCTTTATGCTCCAAAGTGGTTTCGTGATAAGTGATATATTCGTCAAAGTTTGATAAAATTTGGTCTTAAAATGATCTGTGTATGGACTGTGGAGGCGAGTCTCTATTTTACTATTTATTCTAAGTCTTCTATTTGTACAGGAATTTTAATTTTGATTAGAGCATGAGTCAATTTGTCTAAAACGGTCTGTTTTATTTAAATTTTCCAATGCATGAGTCTACGTTGAAGATAGTAATTTAAAAATACAGTTGTGGCATTTCTTCATTAGCTACCATGACTTTCCCTTTGGAGAGGTGTATGTGTGTGTGTGCGTGCGTGTGTGCGTGTGCACGCACGTGTCTTTTAAAGACCACATTGTCACTGTTTTCATTAAGCGAAGTTTGGGCTTCATTCTCAGGTCTGCTCGTTCATGTTAAATGTGTTTCTCCTGGGGTCTATATATTAATCCCATCCTTTTGCGCGCTCTAAGTTTATTCCATTTGGGTCAGTCTCACTTTGCTCTCAGGTATAATGTTCCTTTGAGTAAGGCTTCAGCCATACATCAGGTTTTGAAGTCTAGTATCCTCCTGTTTTCTGAATGAGATGTCATTTCAGCCTTTATATATGTAAAACTACATAGGTATATGTATATATTTAAAAGAGTTTTATGTTTGTTTTGCCAGTGGAACGATCCCAGATGGTTCTTATTTTGGCAGTTGCTCATTTCTTAATACATAATTTTATCAATTGATTTGACAATAAGCCACTTGTATGAATACTAATGAAAAAACTCTTGTAAAAATTTTTTGCATGGGACTGTAAAATTATTGGGTACAAGATGATTAGTTATTGAGTGGAAGCCTTTTTATAATGTTTCATCTTTTCCTTTCATTACTACCTCATTCTCAAAAGTGTTTCTATACGTTTACACATACAGTACTAATATTATAGTTAAAACACCAGAAAATGTGACAAAAGCAGAGACTATAAGAACACTGGAAGCAACAAAAGCAGCCGAACTTAGAAGTATCAGTAATAATGACAGCCCTAACCTGAGCATATTAACAAAACCCAAACTCATTGCTTCAGAGCTATGATGATTTGGGAGGGAGGGAGGAGGAGGGATGGAGAACACTGAGGAGCGGATACCAAGGGCTCTAGTAGAAAGAAAATGACGTGCTGGAAACAATTGATGTATGTGTGTATTGTGATAAGAGCTGTATGAGTCCCCAATAAAATGATTTTTTTAATCTATTATGATTCATGATGACATAGAGTTTTTAGACTTGTGTTACATGTATTGTTGCACGTAAGTTAGGGTATGAAAAATGTTTTTATGGTTATAATTAACTATAGGGATATTTTATTAAAAGCACTCCATTTCAGATGAAACACGGCACGAAAATGTTATAGACAGTTATTTTGGTGTTGTCCCCTCCAGTAGTGTCACCCAAAGCTGTCTGTACCCTCAGATTTAGTGACTAACCTCCTTGATTGGTAACACAGTACATGATTGATATGGTTGATCCTTGTAAAATAGATTTTAAAATAATTTTAATATTTACTTAGGTACTGTGTACAAGTCGAGTTTTTCAGCACATTTTTTAATGAAGTTTTTATGGCAAAATTAGTAGTCTTGGCTGATATTTGGATCGGCTTATACTCAAGTATATACAGTCACCCATGGTTGCAAGTTTTGTTATGTATGATTTCTATGCCCTTTGCATGTGGTTTTTTGGGTTTTTTTTTTTTTTTGCTATCTCATGTTTCAACATCCCTATTGGACTACTTATATTTTCATTATCATTATAGCTTTGCCCAAATCTTTTTTTTATTTTGCTTTAAAGATTTCTTTGTTTTAAAAAAATTGATCCTTACTGTTGTTTCTCTTTGCTTTACCAAAATATAGTGTTCTTTTTGTCCTTTTGATGCCTTTTTGCTTTATATTATTTGTCACGAAATATGGTATTTACAGTTTGAATCCCTGATTGTTAGTAAGTTTATAACATATGTCTACACATTTATTTTTGCCATTTCTCTATAATTTCTAACTTTCAGATTTATTTTTACTGCTTTCTTTCATATTCTATCCTTATTTCTCAATCTCTGCCTTTTTAAAATGTAGATTTAAAAATCTATATTGAATACTTGGGTGGAAAATTGAATGAGTGTTTGTATTTCTGGAAAAGTATTTTGCTATTGTAGGTCTTAGTTATTTTTATTTGAATGTTTAAAATCTTACGTTATAGTAAAATTTCAGCACATAAAATATATAAAGTACAGTATAAAGAAACTTTATACTGTACATGTCTCTCAACTACAATAGCCATCATCTCATATAGCTCTTTTAAAATTTACCCTACCCCATTCATCCCGCACATACTGAATTATATTCAAACAAATCTGACATGATTAAATTTCATCAACCAATTATAAATATTCCCATTTACACGTCTGAAATAAGATATATTAAAACTGATTTTGTAAACAACCACAGAATCAATCGTCACACCTAGAACAACTGAACCCATTAAAATTAAATTCAAATAGTTTGAACTTCAGCATTGAAAGTCATTGCCCAAGTGGTTTCTGACATCTGCTTTGAAAAGTATACTATTAATCTCCCGTGGAAAATGTAATTTCTTTTTATTTCTGGAAATCAGTAGTATCTGCTTTTTAAACTTGGTGTTCACATCGCCTGTGTATCTCCTGGAGCCCCTGGATGATGCAGACCCCCTTGGCTGCCACCAAATCAATCAGATGCAACCCAGACGTATCTTTGTTAGAAATGTCAGTCACTGAGAACCCTATGGCCATGAGTCAGTGTTACTCTATGACACTTGGGAGTGATGATCTCTCAGCCTACTTTCTGAGTTCTGACCACACTAGCCTCCTGCCAGGCTACAGGGTCTTAGCACAAAAACTGTTCCTGTCCTTCTACGTAACTCCACACATTATTGGATGTGAACCTAATCACCACTCGCTTGACATTCCATTGGGCATCCAATTTCTTACATTGCCTTCATACCATTTGCTTATCCCTTTAATGCCTACCTGAACTGTAAACACCTCCCCATTCAACACCTTCTGCATGTATATTTGAGTACCATTGATTATACTCTTATGATATCCTTTTCCAAATTATTGCACCATCATTAACATAAACTCAAAGCCCTTCCTCCTCCACCCATGGTAGCCATTAGTCAACTTTGGTTTCTTCCTCTTTTTTTTAAGTGCTTTTCCTGGTATAGAATTCATCTATCGTACACGCCCATTGTTCAGTCATTTCATAAAGAATCATCACAATCAGTCCTAGTGCTCTTTCCCCACTGCTGCTTCATTGTTTGCTCCCCCATTTCTCTCACCCTCCTCACCGCGCATCCCATTGCATTGTTGTTGTTTTTTCTGCATTCATCTATTTTTTGTGTTTTGTAAACTGGAAAACCTAACATAAACAATAAAAAACAAAATGAAGCAGAAATGTGCTTGACACAATGGATGGATATATGGATTGTTATAAGACCTGTAAGAGCCCCCAATAAAATTATTTTTTAAAAGAAAGGACAAAAATAATATAAAGATAAAAATGCAGAGTTAAAAAGAAAAGACCACCAGCCATATTTTTTTAAACCCAGAGAAGAAATTTCTGTTGTGGATCAAGCAAGAAATATTTAAACCTAGAGCAAATTTAGGTTGGGTCAAGAGGGAGGCTGACTGGTCAAGTATCATGTTATACCATAGTTTGATCCACATCATCATGTTTACAATAGTCCAGGCTTGATAATAAAGCGTGAACTGTAAATCCTTATTTTTATATGTAGTTTTTTGTTACAACATGCATTATTCCTACCAGACCATAAGTTCTTCAAGAGCAGTCTGTTTTATTCCACGTTGTGTGTACAGTGCCTACCAGAGTATTTTGTACACAGTGCCTTGGTGGCTTAGTGGTTATGCATTGGGCTACTAACTGCAAGGTCGGCCGATCAAAACCGCCAGCTAATTCCAAGCGAGAAAGATGAGGCTTTCCACTTCCGTAAAGAATCAGAGTCGGGGGCAGTTCTGCTCTGCCCTGTAGGGGCGCTGTGAGTCAGAACTGACTCGACAGCAATGAGTTTGCTGGCTTCAGGCACTCAATAAGCAGTAGTTAGGATTTCGGGAAATAGATAATATTTTGCAAGGCATGCATTGCATCGTTATTTTCTAAATACTTTATTTATTTTTCCTTCTGTCTGTTCCAAGTTCTTCTCTAGAATTTTTTCTTTAATTACTTTAAACTTCTCGCTATTTTTCTGTTGCCCTTCAGCCTTGGTGTGAGCTGTCACCAAATCGGGCCCCTTTTATCTAGAGTTAACTGGTTTATGCTTCATCCTGTATATAGTTCTTTCTGGGGGTGTGGTTTTGTCCCTGGGTGTCTAACTTCTGTTTTGTTTTTAAGAACCTTTCTTTTTGTATTTCATGGGTTTAGTGTTCTCCTGATTATCTTGGAAGGAACACTTTCACTTGATTTAAGGTGTTTGTTTCCTGAGTTTGCGCCATCATTGGTAGTTCTGCAGTCTCTTCCAAGTCAGCTACTTTTCTTTCATTCTCATTCTTTCCTGAAGAGAGAGAATTTGGGGACGTGGCTCACTTTTAAAAAACTGGCAGGGCAAGCTATTTGGAGGTTTGATAAGGTGTTAAAATTTTTTGAATATGAAAATGATTATCTGGACGGTAAACCTCAACTTAATTCACAATGTAAAAAAGGGAGAAATGAAGCTAATGCTCTAGCAATCTAGATAAGTGATAGCTGATTGATTCCCCTTTGCCAACTGAAAGAAAATTAATGACATAATATACTTATAATTATTCAAATCATTGTATTTTCTCCATGTTTGAGGAAGGTAAAAATTGTTCACCATGTATAAGGGAGCGTCACAAAGTTTATGGAAAAGCGGGATTCAAGGATAATGGACTTTTGCACTAACTTTTTAGAGTTCCCTTGTACTCATCAATTTATTAAAATATTTGACACCGATTTAGCATGAAGGATATTGCTACACTCAAAACCCCAGCCCACTGCCAACAAGTCTATCCCATCTCACAGCGACCGATAGGACATGGTGCAACTCCCTCTGTGGGTTCCTGATACCGGAACTCTGCAACCTCACCTTTCTCTCATGGAACAGCTATGGGTTCTAACCACCGAACCCACTGGGCCATCCGGGCGATTGATGGGCACTGAAGCGTCTTTCCCTTCCTTTCGCAATCCACTTCCACGAAGGAAGACTAACCTTCAAGCAGATATGCTACATCCAGCAATATTAGCCCAATCGTGATAACTGTCCCCTTAAAATAACAACAGAAACCCTGGGAGGTAAGAACTTTGCATTGTCTTGAAGTGCTTGAAACAGGAAATTGTGGTCATTTCTTTTTTGTGCGTCCCTAGTGCCTGGCACATAGTAAACAGTCAATAAAATTGTTATGTGTTCATGGACATTCAGAGAATGCTGGAAACGGATGTAGATCTGTGAAATCAGCTTTCTGCTTCCTAAATAAATCTTTTCAACGATTTATCTGGACACGGAGCAAACTAAAGTTATATCTTGACTAAGGGAGAATTGTAGGTGTCTTTGATGTACAACAGTTAAGTGACAAATAAGTGGTTTTCAAGGGAAATTGAGAAGGCGTAAGTCTTAATTCCAAATTAGAAATGCTCTCTCTCTCTGTCTTCCTCCCACCTCACTTCCTTCCTTTCTTCTCCCCTGCAGTTGCAGGAGGAAAGCAAAGTCAAATGACATCTTGTAAGGCATTCATTGTATCTTTATTTTCTAAAAACTTTATTTTTGTGTATTTTTCATTATATCTTTTCTGAGTTCTCAAGAATATCCATTTGATGGGTCAATCTAGGTTAAAGAAGTGCTCATTTGCCTTTGCACCGTACCCCCCACCCTTCACCCCCTGCCACTGTGCCACGAAGCGGTCATTCCTTTCAGGACGCAGAAAACGCAAGGAAAATCAAAACCAAAATGAGAAGATGCTTTCTCGGTTCCTTCACATCGATTATTTGTTGGGCGCAGGACACCAAGGTTGGCACCGCATTTTTCGTGACCTTGTTTGTGGTCCTCATGGGGGAAATATGCATTTATTAGTGTGTGTCTATTTGATGCTCCAGAGAAACGCAATTTTGTGAAAATGTATTCCCTGTGAGTAATGCAGTTTGGGAAATATGACGCTAGACAGGTCACCTACAGGTTCAAGAACACGCTCTTGTATGAAACAATACAACTTCAGATTGTGATTTTTAAGCCCCCAAACAAACAAATGATGTATCTGATGTTACACAAAAGGAGCCCTGGTGGCACTGCGGTTAATCACTCAGCTGCTAACTGAAAGGTTGGTGGTTCGAACTCACCAGCTGTTCTGCGGGAGAAAGATGAGTCTGTCTGTTCTCATGAAGATTAGTCTTAGAAACCCACCGGAGCAGTTCTGCTCCGTCTTATAGGTTCCCAGCAAGTTCGAATTGACTCAATGGGTGGGATAGGTTCACTATAAGGGGCTTAGGTGACACAGAGCGTTAAGTACTGGGCTGCGAACCTCATAGTTGGTGGTTCAAACCCACAAACCCCTCCATGGGAGAAAGATGAGGCTGTCTCAGAAACCCTATAGGACTGTTCTACTTCTTCTTTGTGGTGAGTCCGAATCAACGAGGCAGGAAAGGGGTTTATTTTTAATACTCCATAAACCCATTGAGATATACTTTTCTCGTTAAAAAAGAGAGAGAGAGAGATGGTGCAGTAATTAACATTTTTCTTACCAGCTGTCGCAGGGAGCCTGTTCCTCTAAAGACCTAATGTTGCTGTCATATTTGCAAACTACCTGAACGAATGTTCAGCCTGGAAGACATTCGCATACATGTGATTGGTCAGCAATGTGCTAAGCAGCTCAGTGTGGACCAACTTCATCATTCTCTTGGGTGTGCTCAAATCAGTTTACAGCAATGCGCAGAGACAGAGAGAGACAGAGAGAGACAGAGAGAGAGAGAGAGAGAGAGAGAGAGAAGCCGCCGAGAGTGTTCGTGTACAATCAACACCTTCATAGGCTTTGGTTTTTGGTTTGGAGGTGGAGTGTCATCGGGGCTTTCCTGGTTAATTGGATTAATAAAACACTCCGTGCCTCAAGTCCCCCTTCTCGTTTGGTGTGTAATGTCTGGGGCATGAAATGCTTGCAAGTGACCATCTCCGTCAAAACAAGGGATTTCCATTCCCGTGGAGCCACAGAGGGCGAGTCAGGAGAGTCCAGAGGAGGCTCTGGGATGGGTGGTTGCTTCCTTCCTGGCACGTTTGTCTCCCGTGCTACGACACTAGAAGGACTGGATGGTGTCTGGCGACCATTACTGAACAATTTGATACAAGATTCCATAGAAGGACTCTGATCGAAAGGGGAAAAAACAGAACAGAAATCCAAGTTCCCGTGGATCCTAAACTTTATGGCGCCATGGAGGGTAGACGAATCCTTGAAAACGACTGCCTGGAGCAGATTTTTAAACTTTGAAATAAAGATATCGCCGGAAGCCATCTTGAAAAATCAAACAACAGTTTCCCTAGCAAAAAAAAGTCTGCCTTGAGAATTATGAATTTTTAATGACCTGTCCGTGAACTCAAATTGACAGTAGCACCTCGAAAGATTAGATAGGAACCTTAGATGGGCAGTGAATTTACACCTGAGAAAGAGTAGCTAAGAAAGATTGCCCAAGCAATGGATGTCACGAATGCTACATTTGGAAACCAGGGAATTGGGCTGTTTTGCTGTACACATTTTCAGCAACAGCTAGATAAGATCATACAGAAATATTTTCATTTACATTTTCATATCTTGGAGTTTGTTTTTCTTACAGGATCACTGTGAGTTAGCGTCGACTTGATAGCAGTGAGTCAGTGAGTGGAGTTTTTCATGACCTTTTTCTTAAAATGGACTTTTATTTTAGAGCAGTTGTAGATTTATTGGAAAATTGCAAAGATAGTACCCTGAGTGCTTATCCGCCCCATGCCTAGTTTCACCTCTAATTAACATCTTGTATTAGTTTGGCTAGGTTCCTGGGTAGCACAGACTATTTGTGCTCAACTACGTTCTTAAAGCTGAATGGATTTATCTAAGGGTTCCGTGGAAGAAAGGCCTGGCAATCTCCTTCCATTAAATCACGCCCACTGACGACCCTTTGGAGTGCAGCTCGACTCTGACACCTTCGAGGTCACTATAGATTTGATGGCAGTGAGCTGCTTTATTTTAGTAATTAATGAACCAATATTGCTATATTAACAAAAGTCTGTCTTTTATTCTTATTTCCCCCGAATGCTAGTTTTCGGTCTCAGGGTCCCATTCAGGGTAACATGGCACATTCAGCCACCGGGTGTTCCTAAGTTCTTCTTGGCAGTTGCTCACACGTTCCTTGATTGTGATGATCTCGACTGTTCTGAGGATAACTCATCAGAGTTGTGGTAGAAGGCCCCTTAAAAGGACATTTTCTGGAGTCTTCCCCATTATCAGACTGGAGCCCCAGGCCTTGAGGAGGAAGACCAGAGTCCATCTCCCCTTTCATCATACCCAGAACATATACTGTCCATGTGAGGCATCACAGGGACCCTGGTCATCTGGATTAGGCAATGCTTTTAAGAGTTATCCCACTGGAGAGTTCCACACCTGTTCCTCTTTCCAAACGGTATTCTTTGTAAACAGGTCACTCTCTACAGTTCACACTTTAGGACTGAGGAGTTGAGTCCCAGCTCCTTGAAGCTGGAGTATCATCATCGTGTTTTTGTCTATTATTGCATGACAGGTTCGTCTGACCTCTCTCACTAAGCAGCTTATGCAATCATTTATTTATATCAATAGTGAGGTTGTATATTTAATTTTTTGCTTTGAGTTATATATAACTCAATACTACTTTATTTTGTCCATAAAATTGTTTCAGAGAACATGCCTTCATTTGTGAAAATATTCTGCTTACAGAATTCATGCATGGTTTTTTTTCTTTCTCATGTGCACATGTCAAAGACATTGTTCCATTGTTTATGATCCTCATTGTTTCTCAATAGAATCAGTGATTGATCTTCTCTTTGTTCCTTTATATGTAATGTCACACCTTTGTCCCCCACTACTTAAATACTTTTGCTCAAGTTTTGGTTTTTAGCAATTTTAATCTATGTAATTTCTTTTCTTTTTTGATGTATCCTCTGGGGCACTGAATTTCTTGTTTATAAGGCGGCTTTTTAAAGTCAGATATGAAAAAAAAGATAGCCACTATCTTGTTGGCCCTCCCCTCCCCCCACCATGCACTGCTCTCTCTCTCTCTCTCTCTCTCTCCTTACTCGCCGTGGCTATGCATCAGAGCAACCCCGTGTGAGGTTTACACAATATACAACTTCATGGAGGCAGCCAGCCTCATCTTTCTCCTGTGGAGTGGTTGTTGGGTTTGAATCACCAACTTTGCAGTTAGAAGCCCATCGTCAAATCCACACTGCCACCCAGGACCCTCTCCCTTTCTTTAGAGTACCCCAGTTACATCTGCAGAGTGCGTGATTTTGTGCCACAGGTGAGAATCTTTTTCTTCTATTTTTCAGATTATAAGATTCCCAGTGATCGATATTCCAGTTCATCCGTCCATTCTTCTGCCATTCCTAATCTGAGATGAGATGCATCCATTATATACTTCCGTTTTAGATCGTTTTCTTTTTCAGTAACAGAAATTTCATTGGTCCTTTCCTTTTAGAATTTTCATTCCTCTCAGGAGAGTTTCTATTTATTTTCTTAATATCACCAGTTTCTTTTTGTTCGTTAACTTATTTTCCATATCTGTTTTAAAGTTCTCATTGTAATTCCAACCTGAGCCTTTGTGGCCAGCTTCAATTAATTTTTATTCCTCCCCCCGCCCCCCAGATAATGAATCAGTTTTTCCTACTGCGTCCCACAGTCAGTTAATTTTTTATATGAATGTGAGGAATTTGGGATTGCACATGGTTGAGAGAGTGTTACGTTTAAGTCTGGCGAGCATTTACTTTACTGGTGAGATAGCCGGGGTCTCATGAAGCTTCTTAAGGAAAATCCAGGGCTGTGGCCTCTTCTGCCCAGCCTGTTTAGCTAGATTTCCCGACTCTTCCTCATTAAAACTCCCAAGTTTCCTAGTGTTTGCAACTTCTGGAATATCTATCCAGCTCACAGCTCCTAAGCACCTCTACTCTGCGAGGTTTCCCTAAAGCCTCCTTCTGCCCTTGCACATTTGGTATTTGACCAAAGAGTTAATATTATTCTTAAGCAAGCCATCGGGCCTTCTCTATGCCGCTCCCCTTACACTGGCACCCTGCAGACGTCGGCAGCTACTTCCGTGGTCCTGGCTCCTGAAGGCTACTTCCCCAGCTCAGTGAGATCCTTGTCCTCTGGTTGGGGTCCACCTCCCCTGGATGCAACCTTGAAAGTGCTTAAAGGCAAAAAGCTAAGTAACGGTGGGTCTCGTCTCATGCATTTCTCCAAAGAGTCACATCGGATGCCTCAGTTCTTCCGTTTGGACTAGCATGGAGGCTGCTAGTCCAGTACTAATTCCTCCATCATCACAGGCCACGATTTAGTTTCAAAAGACTGAATTTGGTGTTTTAAAACTTCCATCTCATGCAAGTTCAAGCACATTTATTTCATTTTTTTTAGTTTAATCCTCCACTCCCAATGTCCCAAGGTTTAAGTGTAGATTGCTCTTATTTGTTTAAGGGTTTTGTATCTCTTCTGAAATTGCCCATCTCGTTTGCCCATTATACCGAGGCCTGGGAGCAGAGTGGATTCTGCATCGGGCAAAAGCAGAAGTCTGAAACCAGCAGCCACTGCATGGGGGCATGGGGAGGCTTTCTATTCCTGTGAACATTCACAGTCTTGGAAACCCGCAGGAGCAATTTGCAGCGAGTCAGAACGGACACAATGGCAGTGCAATTGGTTTTCTTTCTTTCGTTCGCTATTTCAAAATTCAGGTTATTTGTAGAATTGCTTCTATTGTCTTTTTTTTCATACATCTGAGTCATCTGTTTCTGTTTCTTAGCATGTATGGTAATTCTGATTGTTACTGGATATGGTAGGTGATATTTTATAGAGACTCTAGATGCTGTTATTACTTTCTCAAGTGTCCTGTGTTTTTATTATAGCAGCTAGTTCACTATGGATATATGTAGACTTGGTTGCTGGAGTGTGTGTGTGTGTGTGTGTGTGTGTGTGTGTACACTTTGTTAGGACATACCTCTGTTGAATTTACTCTTAGCCCACGGGTAAATCCTTTAGTCCTGTCATGTCATCTTTAGGCTTACAGTCTGATGTTCTTGGGTTTACATTAAGAAGTCAAAGGTGTCTACCACGTTTCTCTAATTTTATGGTATAACAGGTCCAAAGTTTGTCTCTCCGGAGGTAGACACAGGAGCCTTGGTGAGGCGTAGTGGGTTTTGTGCTGGGCTACTACCATTAAGGTGAGCCGTTCAAACCCACCTACCACTTCTTGAGAGAAAGAGGAGCATTTCTACTCCCATAAAGGGTTGTAGTCACAGGATCTGCATGGTTGGCGGTTCAAAACGACCAGCAGTTCTTTGGGAGAAAGACTGCACTTTCTATTCTGGTAAAGAGTTGAGGTCTCGGGAATGCACAGAGGTTTGGTATGAGTCCACATGAGCTTGATGGCAGCGAGTTTGGTTTTCTGCTTGAGTGGGACCACAGATGAAAGACCTAACAAGATGATTCTGGAAAGATAGCCAACAGATGCTCTCTCTGTGGCCCCTGGGCTCCCCGGGAGCCGTAATTGATTCAACCACAAGTGAGTGTAGGTTTGGATTTGAACTAGCCCTCTGTGAGTTGCAATGGACTCAATGGCAATAGTTTGGTAGGTAGAGGAGGAGCTTGATTGGCTCTGTGGGTTAGGCCTTGGGCTGCTAATCACAAGGTTGAAGGTTCAAACCCACCAGCTGTTCTATGAGAGAATGATGAGGTGTCTGTTCCCTTACTGATTTACAGCCTCTGAAATCTTATAGAGAGTTCCTATGAAAGGAAGTGGACTCCACAGTAGTGTGTGTGTGTGTGTGTGTGTGTGTGTGTGTGTTAGTTTGTAAGTAGAGAATAATGTGTTGTAAATATAGTGATAAAATTGATATTTTAAGTCAAGTATAACTGAAAAAAACCTTAGATGTCAATATCTTAGTATTGTGCCACCTATGTTTGCTAAACTGTGTTCACTTAAAGCATTGCTGTGATTCTTGAAGCTATGCCATCAGCATTTCAAATACCAGCTGGACCATCCTTGATAGACAGGCCTGACTCAGCCAGACTAGATAAGAAGTCCTGACGGTCAACTTCTGAAATGAAAACTTTATGGAATACAACACAGAACTGTCCGACTGGCTTGCTTTGGAGCCATCATCAGGAGGGAGGAATTCCTGGGAGAGGGGATCATGCCTGGTGACACAGAGGGTCAACAAAAGGTACAGGAGACTCTCAGTGAGAGGGATTGGCATGATAGCCCCCAGAGTGGGCCTACACAGTCCAGTGAGGGTGAGGAGGGTGCAGGCCCAGGTCGCGGCAACATGTTGTCTTAATGTACACAGGCCCCCCCAAATCACAGCCACCTCAATGAGCACTAACAACCACGTCTTACATGTGTGCTCCAGTTCTAATAAAGACTTACTCGGGTTAACCCCCACTAGAGTTATGAATTCTATCTCTCATTAATCTCTCCATAGCTCATAGAACAAGCAAACAAAACTAGGTGAAGGCGTTCAGGATTCACAGCAATACTTTAAGCCAACACAGATTAGCAAACATAGGGGGCAAATTTGACCATTGTAAAAAGACACCAGGTTTGTATGTCTAGACCTTTATTTTTTTTGCAGAGGTAATCCCCTCTAACCTCCCTGTCCGCATGGCAGAAGGCAGTCGGAAGTCACGGTATTATGGAAAATAAATGTATTATTGGCCCAAATCTTGGGTAGATAGGGGTGTTGAAAATCGAGGAAGGGGGAATCTTGGAAATGAGGGTCCCACAGAAGGTATAACTCTGAATCTGCATGAAAAGTACCCTCAAATTAAGGACAGATCTTTGAACTGTATGTGTGTGGCAACCCTCCATGGCTGTCCAGGAGGGAGCCACTGCTGTAAAATTAACAAGCCAGGCAGAGATTACCACTACTGTCTACCTTAAACTCAAGTGTGCTGCTGTCCGGTGGATGCCCCTGACCCTAAAGGGCAGGCCGAACTGCCCCTGTGTTCTTTAGTGGGCTAGTCCCAATGTATAAACTTCTGTGCCCCATCAAATAGTGTTCCAAAGAGTTTCAGTAAAAATTATCATCACATGCCTTGTTTATAGCACACGATTTGGGGAAGACGGCCAGAGGATGTTTGTTTTAGAAATGAATTTTGAGATTTGCTTTAGATCTCAGGGAACATTTAAAGGGTTGAAGGAGGACAGAAAAAACATTCGTCCAGGAAAAGCGAAAAGTGACGCGCTGACATGATTGTTCTGGAAGAAAAGAATTTCAGGTCAGGTTAACCAGTTTCCCCCAGCCTGTGTACCCAGAACCAAATATTTCCCAAGTCCTTCATCAAGAAAGTTCCCAGGGAAGTTGGCATTTCATTCTGTACCTGAATCTGCCACTGAGAACGCAATGAGTTCTTTAAAACTCACAGGGTTCTAATTTTATATAAACTTCATTAGCTTATCTTAAAATAACTCCCCAACTAAAGAAGGATGGAGAACTGGAGCTCGTCACATCCAACCACCTTTATTTTACTAATGAGGAACCTGAGACGCAGAAAGCAGCGCTCAAGGTCATAAGACTAGTCAGTGACCTTGAGCCGGGACCTGAACTTGCAGGCTTTGCTCTCCTGGTCCGGGCTATGATAGGCTGCAGCTCATCAACCAGTTCTTTTGTGTCGGTCCTTTCCTGCATCCTTCCTTTCCGTACACTCCAGCTGCCCCACGTGGATTTATTCCGCACATCTAGAGCCCCAGGATTACAGTGTGTGCGCTGATGGTCACCTTGGGTAAGCACTGCCCTGTTCAAGCCCACCAGCCACACAGAAGGAGAAAGTGGAGACTGTCAGAAACATTGATGACCTGGGAAACCCTTACCTAGTCAGAATTGTGTTGAAGGCAGTGAGATTGGTTTGGAGTTTTTAATGGGGGGTAATTTGCATTCCATAAAAGTCACCTCCACCCCTCATGTGATCTATGGCCTTGTTGCTGTGATGTTGGAAGTTAAACCACTGGTACTTTAAATACCAACAGGGTCCATCCATGGTGGACACGTGTCAGCAGAGATTCCAGACTAAGACACTCGGATCCCAGAGTGGAGGCTCTTTCCTGCTGCCTTCCTTTGAGGAAACCCCTGAGCCCAAGTAGGAAGACCTGGACCTGCCCTCTGGAGATCAATGAGGGTGGCTTCCCGTTTTACATAGACACGTCAAACTATTATCAAGTGGTGATGGCCGTTCTGATCCACAGGATTTCTGAGTGGCGGGTTTGCAAAGCCCTGGTGGCACGGTGGGATACGCGTTGGGCTGCAACCACAGGGTCAGCAGTATGAAACCACCAGCTGCTCCATGGAAGGAATACGGAGCTTTCTACTCCTGTAAAGACTTACAATCTTGGCAAAGGACAGAGGCAGTTCTCCTTTGTCCTATGCGGTCCCTTGGACCTACTCCATGGCAGTGTTTGTACGTTTGCTGGCTGAGATCCTCAGGCCTGCCTCTGCAGTCTGTCTGGTCCCGGAAGCCCTGCAGAAACTTGCTGTCCAGCACAGCAGCACAGGCGCCTCCACTGACACGTGAGTGGGGGCTGCACATGAGGTACGTTGACCACACGTCAAAGCGGGGTCTCTTAGCTGAAGGTGAGAACTCTCCCACCCCATCAGCATTGCCCATTGCTGTCAACCTGGAAACCAACTCACTGCCGGAGTCGGTTCCCCCTCATGGCAACCCTTTCACGCGGTGGGTTTTCTGAGACTTTTAAAATTGGGTGGAAACAGACAGCCTCATCTTTCTACTGTGGAGCTATTGATGGGTTCAAATTGCCGGGCTTGTGGTTAGTAGCCTCGTGCATCGCCCATCATACCGACAGGGTGATTATTGTTTTATTATTGTTAGGTCTCCCGAATTTGCAAATGAGGAGGTAGAAACTCAGAGAGCTCCTCAAAGGGACTGGTCTAATAAGTGACCGGGCTAAGAGAGGGATTCAGCTTGTTTGATTTGAGATGCTTGGCCACACCTCACTGGTCCCATGCAAAATCTTCCCCATGACTGAGTTTGCGAGAAAAGAAATCACATTGAGGAAGCCAGAAGCCAAGCGCTAGAGCCCAAGCTCCAGGCCCAGCAGTGTGCCCGTCGGATCTGAGTGCGCCTGAAATGATTTCTAAGGGATGTGCCATCATGCTTAGATGTCAGCCCTTGATGCTGACCCTTTATCCAATCTAGGGGTCACCCCAAAGGGAAATGAGGAACCAGAGGCGAATCAGGGCAGGCCGGAATCTAGCTCTGGGCTGGCGGGGTGTGTTTAGCAGGCTTTTGGAACGGTGGGGCTCTGTGAGCTGCAGAAACAGGACAGTGCCAATACTTTTCTAGGCCTGCATCAGATAAACTGGGACATCTGCACTATTTCCTAAGCAAACTAGGTTACCCTCCCCACCGCGGCGGCCACCCGAGGGCATTGGGCAGCTGGGTGACCCAGAAATGGCCAGCTCCTTGTCCGGCTCCATCTGGAATTCCAGCCCCTAGTTCCAGGGCCTGACGAGATGTGGTCTCTAGGTGGAAACGGGCTTCGCAACACTGAGCAGAATCAAGTCCAGTCTTGTCGCAGGAAGCTTATTCCATGCCACAAAGAGAGGGGCATGCCGACGGGCTGGAGACAGAATGGAACAAACAAACAAAAAGCAGTCCAAGGGAACAAAGTGACACTAACTCTTCCCTATCTACTTTTATATTTTGTGATCCGGAGAAGCAACACGAAAAGGGTGCCATGGGAAAGGGGAGTGGGGGAAGGATGAAGTCCAGAAATACCGACTTGAACTGCTGACCTGAGAGCAATCACTTCCTCTCCAGCCCGACTTTCCCAGTGCTACCAGGAGTGGGTTGGCTTAGATGATTTTGAAATGTCTTTCTTGTTCTGAAACTCTAACGAATAATTACTGTCTAGCTGCCGATGCCAGCAAACAATAAGGGGGAGAGCAGCACTTTAAGATCTCTTGCCCTCCCCTCCCAAGGCTTGGTGACATAGTGAGGAGATGATTCCACAGAGAGGTATTGGAAACCACAGCTGTGTGTTCTGAGAGCACGGATGAAGAAAGTGTCTCAGGCCAGCTGTTCCATCTACTTCCTCCTTGAGATGTGAGCAGGTGCACTCTACAGTTCACTCCTAATTCCAGAGTTTCTCAGTCCTATGTGCCTTTATGTGTGTGCGTGTGCGTGTGTGTATGTGTGTGTTGTATTGTACTGGGGGTGATCCTAGACCCTTAGGGATGAAAATGGTGGAGGAGTCAGCAGCCAGTGAGCCCTACAGTTGGCTATCAGTAGGGAGGTCTGGGGTTGGGCCAAGCTTATTTATTTAATCATTCACAATGAACTAGCGCAGCGATTCTCAACCTGTGGGTCCTGACCCCTTTGGGGGTCGAACAATCCTTTCACAGCAGTCACCTAATA
>NW_022105908.1:4639696-4658407 GCF_000313985.2 Echinops telfairi | reverse complement strand
CTGCGCCTCCCATAGGGCTCAGAGGGGCTGGGGGAATGAAACCTTTGTGGTTCATTCATTTGGATGGATGCTCGCCTGAAGGGTTAGAAACCTGCCTCTCATTCCCTCTGAGCACCTTCCCTCCTGCCATCCCTCTCCCCCTCCAGCCCTCCCTCTCTTCCTCTCCCCTCTCCCTCCTCCTTTTCCCCTCCCCCCTTTCTCCATCCCCACTGACTTCCCGGCAGCTGAGAGCCAGAGAAGGTGGGGGGTGGATCACCACATGAGGAACTGTATGAAAGGGTCACGGCATTAGGAAGGTTGAGAACCCCTGGACTGGAGCCTTACATGACCAGTCCCCCCACATTCCAAATCACAGACCACGTACCCCCCTCCAGAGTTCTAGAGGGATGTGCTCAGAGGCATTGCGGCAAACACACCTGCGTGTGAGGGGAAGTCGGTGGAACTGAACTTGTGGGGAAAGGTCTCTGGCTGTAACGACTTGGACTGGATTACTGTAAACTGCTCTACTGACTCTGGGCACATCTTAGGCCACACCCCTCCTCTCCTTGCCAACATCTCAGAGCATGCAGTCAGTTTCCTTGGTAATAGGACACAACCCCTAGCTCATCGGGCAACATTACCCACAAGGTAGAACTTCCGGAGAATAGTCTGAGACAATGAGATCCTGAAATAGTCAACTAAAGGGTAAAAAGAGGACACTTTCCCATAAAGGTAGCAATTTTGCATCTCTTGTTTCTCCAAACCAAACCCCCACCCATTAGCACCAGCTGTGTGACCATTTTAATCCTCGGCACCTGAGTGGGGGATAGCTGGAGTTGGAACACACGTAAGGGCATCTTCGTTCTTCGGGCACAATCAAGGTCCAAATAAATGATGTTGACGAGAGAAAGGTCTTTGAAACAAAACAGCAGTGTTCAAACAAAACAAAGCAAACAGATAAAAATTGACGTAGCAAACTTTCCTCTGCCTTGATTTATCCATGTGGAAACTTAAATGACGATGGCACTTGGTTCACAAGGTTTTTAAAAATTGATCAACTAATTAAGCTTTTTAAAGGATAAAGTGAGTTTCTTCGACTTGGGGCTCTACTCTAAACACTTTATAAGTGGTCTTCTAAACATTCAGGAGGGAAATGGAGTGAAAAGATAGTGGCATTTTCCCACAAACCTCTGAAAGTGCACCCATCAAGGTTTAACACAGAGACCACTACTCCACTGCTGAGCAAACATTCAGTAAACAGCACGTGTGCGTGTTTGTGTGTTGTGTATAGTGAAATGAGCCTGTGACAAAAGGCCAACTATTGTCCTATCCTACTGGATGAAATATCTAGAGTAGACAAATGCACAAAGACAGAAAGTAGGCTCGTGGTAGTCGGGTGCTTGAGAGGGAAGCAGGGCACTTGGCTTGGGGACACTGGATTTCGATTGAGGCTGTCAGAAATATCTGGAAGCAGATAATGGTGATGGTTGTATAATATCATGCAAGTTATCAATGACACTGAATTGCACATGTGAAAATATGTTGAAATGAACCACAATAATTTAAAAAATCACATGCAGTCAAACAGACCCCCTTTCTTTCATAGAGCATATATTCTAGAAGGGAGAACATCCATCTAGTGTGGTTGACAGTTGCTGTCTAGTAGGTTCAAACTCGTGGACACCTTAATTATATCAGAAAAAGATGGTGCCCAGTCCTGGGTCACCCTTATGACCTTTGACATATGTGAGCTCATTGGTTCAGCTGTTGTCTCAGTCCCTATGATTGCACATGTTGATGATTGCTCTCATTCTTTGGACCCATCCCTCACCAAACATGATGACCGTGTCTAGCGTTTGGTCTTTGCTGATCATGCATCCACAATAAGAAAGACAAAATCTTGTCATCCTCGCCTCTAAGGTGCATCCCCATTGTATTTCTTCTAGAACTAGTCTCGTTACTCTTCTGGAAATCCAGGGTTGGACATTCTTCAGCAACACGACAATTCAAATACACCGTTTCTTCTTCTGCCTTCCTCTTTCATTGCCCAGCTTCCTCATGTTTAGAGGAAACTGGAAGACCATGGCTTGACTTGGGCACACCTTAGTCGTCAAAGTGACATCTTTATTTTTTTTTAAATCCTTTACTTCAGTATGTTATTTTTTTCACCACTGCGTCCATGGGCATGGATTGTGGATCCAAGCAGAATGCAATCTTTGACAACCTAAATTCTTCTCCATGTGTCATGACATGTAGTATAACATTGTCATGCCTAATAAGGCAGAGGGGAAAGGTCTGATGGGAAAGACTTAGATAAAGGAAATGGACACTAAGGAGTGGGTGTAAAGACTTGGATGGAATTAGGAAGAGCAGCCTGAGGCCATCCATCTAGGGCGAATGTCTTCAGAAGACATGGGCCTTAAGGCCTTGGTGCTAAAATATGCTGCTGATAATAGTACTAATGACATGGCAGTGATGATAAACTATAAGCAATGTTTTCGTAAATGCTCACGTGCATTCTTCAACTGCATTTGTGCTTCTGAACTTTCTACGTTCCGGCTAGGGGCATGTGTTTAAAGTTGGCAGTGTTCAAAGAGGGAAGAAGGCAAAGATAGCAGACTTAAGGCTTTCAGACTTCAGGCTGCCTGGCTAACAGTTTCTAGTTCCATCTTGTCCAACTTTCCATCAGTTCACCCCTGAAGACACTCAAAAGCACAGCCACTAACGAGCTTCTGACCATGGGCACTGGGGTCAGCCCACTATCAGACTCTTGGAAGAATTTCCACTGATTACAGAGGAACTGAATTTTTAAAAATGTACACTGGCCTCCACTCTGTGTGATGAACATATGTGGGGGTAGCGCACACCCTCGCCTTTGTGACTGGCCCTGGAGTGTCCTGCTACCACCAAGTGCTAAGGTTCAGGGTAGCAGAGCTAGGTGGCATCACAGTGCACGGGCATCCTCTGAGGTACAAGTGTTTTCTGTGGGGGCAGAGTCAAGAAGAGCCTTGGGGACAAACATGCAGGCATGCCAGGCTTGTGCCTGTTTGCTCTGTTTTGTGTGACTGGTTTCCCTGTAAGGAGGTCTCAGGGAACAGTCAGTGGAACCAGAGTCTAGAAGAGCCGTTATTCTGGTCTGGACTCTCTCTGGTTGTGGGCTCATGTCAACTGGAATGGTAGAACTGCCCGGCTTCAGTCAACGTCACAAAGGGAGAGAAAGACTCACCAACAGCATCAGCCCAAGGCTGGTTCAGATACCCTGTTTCCCCGAAAATAAGACAGTGCCTTATATTAATTTTTGCTCCCAAAGATGCGCTAGGTCTTATTTTCAGAGGATGTCTTATTTTTCCATGAAGACTACGGTACACATTTATTGTTTTATTAAAAGAGATCTCACACTTCCTGTCTGCTCCGGCTGCGCTGCAGCCAACATTGAGCTGTGTGGCGGCGCCTACCACTATGGTCCAGAGTCGAGTTACAGTAGCTTCAGGGGGGCTTATTTTTGGGGAGGTCTTATTTTCGGGGAGATGCCTTATATTTCAGCGAGAGTCAAAACCGTAAGTAGGTCTTATTTTCACGGGATGTCTTACTTTCGGGGAAACAGGGTACTTCCTCTCTCCATCCTTTTTACCCAGTCTGACAGGCGTCACCCTCCTCTGCTGTCTTGGATAATTCATTGCAGTGGTCATGTAGAACGCAGACAATACTCAAACCCTTGGAACTTATCAGAGAAACAATGGGTTACCACCAAGGTCAGAAACAACTCAGGATGCATTTCTTTGAGAAGGACAGCCTCTTCCCAGCCATGCTCGGCCTCAGTCTGACTGTCAGCCCTTCATACCTTGGCTTATTCTCTGCCCTGCTGGGGCAAGTGTTACAAAGCTTTTCAACTCCACCAATAAGTCCCCAAAGACACCCCACTCCTTCAACAAGCCTCCTGCCTGAAGGTGCTTCACGCCGTGGGTTTGCATACACACTGTGCCCGGGAGCTGCCTCACAAACATCTCCTGGTCCTGCTGCCAGGTCTCTGCCACTGCTTCTCCCCGCCCTACACGATCTTCTATCTGATGACACAGTGCATACTTTCTCTCTCCCGGTGGATCTGTTTCTTGGATCCGGGAGGTTCTTAACAGAGACTCCGGGTCCAAAGGGTGCGCTTGGCTTACATCTCTTTGTCTTGGTGGCCGTGAGACTCCCTCTTTTGTTCTGAGCTTGGCCCTCTTTTAACCGTAGCAGGATGGCGTAACAGACTGACTCCCCGTTAGGGTTCCCCCCTCCCCAGTGTGACATGGACCCTGATGGAAGAGTCCAACCAGTCTTTTGGTGTGAGTTACAAGACCATGGAAAGAAAGGTCAGACAAAAGCATCCATCCTATTGCGGGAGACCAAACCAGCTCAAAATAGGGGAAGCAGAAGACAAACGCACCGGCTCATGATGTGGCTTGTGTGCAGGTACACCTGAGCCACACCTGACTGCAGCTAGTGTTCCTCTTTCTCTTTTTCTCCGTCTGTCTGTCCTTGATCTTGGGGACATGCTGTTGCTGTCAGGGGCATTATAATCCCCAGCAAATCTGAATTTACTTAATCCTTATAGCTTAGTATCCCTGAGGAAAATTAAAGCCCCCCGCCCCCCTGCCAATATTTCAGGTTTCTGGTTGGTATGTCCGGAGTGAGGGTGTTCTGGCTAAAGTACTTCATTGCTAACTAGAAAGCCAGTGGTTCTAACCCACCAGCCCCTCCATGGGAGGAAGATGTAGCAGCCTGCTTTTGCAAAGATTTACACCCTCTGAAACCCCCGTAGGACTCTTCTACTCAGTTGCCACGACTTGGAGTCAGCTCTGAAAGTGGGCTTGTTTTCGGCTTTTTGTTTGTTTGTTTAATTGGGTAGGCCCATAATTGTACCAACTTCAGGGTGATTGGGTCCTCCAATTGACCAGTCCAGTGACTTGGCCATTACTCTAGGGCTTGGAGGAGGAGGAGGAGCTAACCCCACCTGATCCACTTGGCTCAGCACAGTTGCTCGGCAGAGACGGAAGTGGCTTCCTAAAGGGAAGAGCCACAAGCTTGGGAAGTTAAGACGGTGTGTTAGACAGGGTTCTCTAGAGAGATAAAACCAAATTGTTGATAATTTAATATATTTATTTATAAAGATAATTAGATATATAACAAGGAATGAACTGTTAAATCATATACAGTTAAATATATAATACAAGACAGAAACAGTTAAATTATAAAGCACTACAAATGGCTCAATTCAACTCACTGCCATGAGAGAGATGTGAGAGACTAGCAGTCCTTCCAGTCCAATCTGCTGCCAGATCTTCCTCTATTTATAGAGAGAGCTAGGCTATGTCAGCACAGCAGCCAATCAGAAGGCAGGTCACCAACTGCCAGTCCTCAGCTCCAGAGATGTCTTAAAGGGACCTCAACTTACAGCGACACAGTCCACAGGCTAGGGGTCCCACAGGTAGTGTAGCCTTTAAATTGAAGCACAGGACAAGCAAGGCAGCCGCACACGGGTCCGATGATCAAAGAGCGAGAGACAAGAAAGGCGAGACTCACCAAGGCATTTATCTCTCTGCCCTTCAGTTAATCCCACTTGTGTTTATCGGCCAGGCTGGCACAATAAACTATCGCAGACAGACACCAAGAAACTGCAGTCACCACAGTTTTCTCCTAGAGACCTGAGGGTAAAACTCGAGCTGGAGAGCAAGAGAGTGACAACAACAACAACAACAACAACAACACAGAGAAAAGAGAAAGAAGGGGCAGGGAATGAGTGCAAACAAGGAAAACAGGGAAAGGCACAACTTAGAGATATTCCTAAGGAACATTTGCGACGGTTTTGGAGCAATAATCATCAAGGATACAAACCAACAAATTGCCCTGAGCTTACCTGGGATTCAGGTTAAAAGGGTGCCCTTTCACACAAGCCAAAAATAAAGGGAAAACGCAGGTCCAGAGACGCTCGCCTGATCATTAGGATACTGGAGTCCCCAGTTTACGAAGCACTCACATTCCAGTGACTCCAGTCTAGGTCAGTTCTGACATATAGTCGGCTTTTTGTTATTAGCCTTTTCCTTTCAGCACCTTGATACATTCAATTTTTATTTGTTTTGGGTAGTTGGGAGTATTACATATGAACATCTACCAGTGAACATCTGAGGATGAAGACCGCTGTAAACTATGCACTGCCACACTGTATTTTGCACATATTATTGAGGATATAATACAAACTCACAAAAAAACTCACTGCTATGGGGTCCATGCTGACTCATATTGACCCTATAGGACAGTGTTGAACTCCCCCTGTGAGTCTGTAACTCTGGAAAGGAATAGAAAGTCCTATCTTTCTCCCCAAAACTGTGGGTTTTGAACTGCTGACCTTGTGGTTGGCAGCCCAAGTAATCCACTATGCCACAAGGGCTTGTAAAAAAATTAAAAATAAATCAACAATAGACTCCTATAAATGCAGCTCCCTGTAACTCAAATACATGGTGAATTGGGTTGGCCCGTGTAGTTTATGAATCAGTAATACAGTTTTAGACTGTACTTTCAGTACAGTTTTAAATTATTATACAATCAAAGTAATAGCATTGAGAATAGTCTAGGTTTGATGGTCAATCTCCAGGCCCAGTAGATACAGGAGAAATGCCCCATTGTCTAGCCAAGATCTCTCCAGGGACAAGGCGTGGTTCAGTATGGAGACCATGGAAAGCCATTCTTAGATAAGTACAGTCTCAGAAAATAGTAGATTTGAAGTTTGAGCCACCCAAGAGAGAAATTGAAGTTGGGAATAGGAGTGAATGTCTTCCTTATAAGAACAAACTGCCTGGTTTGGGGGAGAGGATGATACCACCCTCTTATCTTGGAGTGCCAAGGAGCTCAGCCACCTCTCCTGCACTGAACGGGCCACACCCATCCCCGAGATAGCTAGATGGAGACCTGTTTTCTGTCCCAGTGGAGTCTCAATGAAGCTTGTCTCATTCCCATGACTGGTTGCCAACTAAACCATTGTGATCCATAGTGTTGTCATTGACAGATTTTCTAAAGTCGATTGCCAGGCTTTGATTCCTAGTCTACCTTTGTTTGGGAGCTCCAATGAAACTTATTCAGCATCGTGGCAACATGCAAGCCTCCGCTGACAGATGGGTTATGATAAGGTGACCAGATTTTAACATTGGTAAAGCAGGATACCATTGATAAAACTCATATCCTGGTGAAATAGCCACATGGCAGCTGAAAACCATATACCCTAGCTTGTCGTGCATTCTTTCCAAAAATCAGGACTTTTTTGAAACACCACGGGACGCGGGATAAATTGTTAAAAATCGGGACTATCCCGCCAAAAGTGGGACGTCTGGTCACCTTACTGCTCACCAGGTGCACTGGCCAGGAATTAACCCAGGGGATCCTCTGTGGATACAACCCCCGGGAGAATCTGTCCTCATAAAGACTTCAGCCTAAGAAACCTATGGATGGGACAGTAGCGTCTACTACATCCTTTCGGGTCACTGACTGGAATGGGCTGCATGACAGAGAACAGCAAATACATCCCATGTGGAGGTCAAGTCTTACAACTGAACCACTGATGTCCTTGGGTGAAGCTGAAGAGGAAGCCGTGTTAGCAATTCATTATTAGCCTCCGTCATTGGGCTTTCCCTGTGGTTGAACCGCAAAAAATAGTTCCCTTGGAAAATCTCCCTCCGAAAAATACAGCCCAACAACGACAAACCGAGCCACAACAGAAACCACACCACCGTGCAAGCTAGCATCTCCTGCCCGCTTGCTTCTCACTTAGAACCTTGGCTCAATGCTTAATGGAAGTTATGTAAGTTTCACCACTGACTTCAGCAGTTCAATTAAACAGGATTTAAAACTATGCTTAAAAAATGCAAAGCGGGCTTCTTCTGGTCCTGGGAGGTCGGCGTATGGGTAATTTGTTTCTGCTTTCAATTTCCTAATTATTCATAACCATGTTTTCCTTTTTAAGTAAAAATAAAGTCTGCAGCTAAAATAGAAAAGATGGTGTGCATTCAACCAAGTGCACGCATCGAAGCATACATTTGCTCTTAAACACAGGGAATCCCTGCCCCACTTTCGCCTGTAGCTGGCCCACCACTGGTGGTTCTGTTCGCTGTCTCGTGGCAATCCTGACTCATAATGGTCCCCCCTGTCTCAGGGTATGGGCTCTGGAGCTCTCAATGGCTGAATCTTTGAAAATATGTTGCCAGCCCTTATTTCCATGGGACCACTGGGTGTACTGGAACCGACAGCCTTCAGTTATCAGTTGAGTGTGTTAATCGTGTGCTTCACAATTGGACTGCTAACTGCAAGGTCTGAGTTTAAAACCATAAGACACTCCTTGGGAGAAAAATGGGCTTTCAAATCCTGTCAGGCATTGCCTCTCAGAAACCCACAGGGGCAGTTTTACCCTGTCTTCCTGGGTGGCTATCAGTCAGCATAGACCTGTTGGCAGTGAGCGAGACCACCCAGGGCTTTTTTTTTTTTTTTTTGTACCTATAGACTGGCTTTATTTCTTGTCTTGTCTCTCTTTCTGCATGGTACATGTACTTTCATTCACACGGTCCTTCCCCCCCCCCCACGGCCTCCCTCCCCCTTTCTCTCCCACGTGGACACCACATTGCCTTTTGCAACACTTCCTGGGTTCCGTCTTTCGCTCATGCACACAAGCCTCCAGTTTGGTGGCGATCCACACCGTGGCCCTCAAGGTTTGCATGCAGACAGAAGCCCACAGAAGCCTGCTGCTGCTTCCTCTCTCTTACTTTCTCATTGGCAGATACACGTACTGCCCGGAAGCACTCGCTCCCTCCCTTTCTTGTCTTAGCCCTTCGCTCTCCTTCATCTTACCTTGAGACCCCCGTCCTCACTCCCACCCCCCTTTCCAACTCTCCCTTTTCTCCCTGTCTTTCTTCTTGAATAGTCACACACACAACTGCAGAAGTTATGGATTCAATTATCCCACCACCATCATCCTCCCTCCCCTCCCCAAGGTGAAAATGAGTGACCGTCCGAATGATAACATTACCCATCACACTGGAGCGCACAGACGGAAGAACCAGGGTTGTAAAGGGGTGGGAGGGGGGGCGCTTGGGGGGAGAAGAACACTCATGTGTTTGCCTGCTTGCTGTGAGTTTACACTGGCTCTCTGCTCCTCTGAGTAAAATAGGCCAGGGACAGCTTGCTTTCTGTAGGTCCCTCTGGCTGAAATGGGGAAGGTTCTGCTGGAGCACTTAGGTATAAACATGCTCTATAAGCTGGGCCTGGCTGGCATCTGTGGACCCCTGCCCCCCACCCCCCACCCCAAATGCTTGAAATGGCTGCTTTGTTCTTTGTTTGTAATGAAACAGCCACGTCTCCAGCCTCTTCCCTCTCCCCATGGTACAGGGTTAACTTGGCCTGCATGTCCAGCTCCTTCCAACTCCGATGCACTGTCTACCGCTTTTTCATGCAGACTAAGACACATGGGAAATCAGCAAGGAGGCAGGCGCCTCTGCTGGGTTTGCTCAGCATATTACCTGCTGTCAAGTCAGTGCCCTGGCTTGTGGCAACCCCCCAACCCCCACCCCAAACCGTGGACAAAGCCAGAATACTGCTTGGCCCTCACCATCCCATGACCGGCTGCAGATCCGTGCCTGTGAGCCATCCTGGTTTTCAGAAGTGTATCGTTTCCTCTTTATTCCTAGTCCAGCTGAGTGGGGATATTCTAGTGAAACCCGTGAGCACCTTAGCAACACAGAGACCGTCATGACAGATGGGTGCTGATCGGAGCACGAGGTACACTGGCTGGGGATTGAACCTGTATCTCCTGCATGGAAGGCAAGAACTCTACAGCCGAGCCACTGCGGCCCAGCTTAAAGAGACATTAGTGGGATGGATGTTCTATGTCAAGGCAGGAGTTTTTGCCACCTTAACACTGTCGGATGCATTGTTGGCATCCTCTCGTTGCTATAGAAACATGGCAAATAAGTTTGTGGAAGGATTCAATGGAGTGCCCTGTCCTGTATACTCTGCTGAAGCTGGTCCAAGCCCCGCCTGCACATCTTGCAGGATGTCTGCTTCAATGATAAGTGAGACCTATGCTGCCATTATGTCATTGTGCCCCCCCCCCCACCGCCCCACTACCACCAGAAAGATTTCTGACCCCTGTACCTGTGCGATGACCTTGGTGATGTTTGTTCAGAGTAGAGTGGATAGAAATCCAGCCAGAGTGGTGCCCTTCTTAGGGAAAAGAAGAGGCGCAGGGACGGAGGAAAGACACCAGGGGAGAGCAGATGGAGCTGCAACTGCAAGTCGAACAACACCCAGGATGGCTTCAAACCACCGAAAACAAGGAGGGAGGCAGGGAACAGATCCTGCCTGAGAGGCCTCGAGAAATCATGATGGCCTGGCCGACATGCAGGCTTGCAGCCTCTGAAACCGTGAGAGAATATGCGTGAGCTCGCAGACGTAGGCAGGGCCCAGCGCCAGAAGGCTTCTCTGTGCTGAGAGAGTGAACAGGGCTTTGGGAGCAGCAGTTGGTCACTACTGATCACCACTTGGCCTGTCACGTCTCCATGAGTATGAAGCGATCACTGACAGTGGGTCCCCTCATGCTGCTTGAGGACCTGGGACTGGTCCTGCCGCCTCTTAAGCCACACCCAGTGTTCTTCAGGGTGACAGGCTGGTGGATTTCTCAGTCCGCACCTGTGAGATCTGAAGGGTTGGCAAGACCGCAGAGGGCATGGCTACAAGTCACGCCCTGCCTGAGACTCATGAAGTGACCATGCCTGGGAACTTGACCGCGTCTCCCTAACAGGAGACTGGTGGCTACAACCCGGCTGGTCCAGATCTATGCCCTGCCTCTGCCTCCACAGAAGAGTCCGACAGATTCTACGTTGACATTCGGTGCTGGAACCAAGCAGGAGATATAGCCAGGATGGGCTCCTCTCATGTCTGCAATGCCTGTTCTGGGGGATGAGGGGGCTGCACTGTGCCATTGTCACCGGGGCCATTAGCACAAGGAAGCGCCGCGATCACTTCATCATTAGCACGATGACCGTGCTTTTCACACCAGGAAGCCTCATGAGAAACCAAGCTCTGAGAGCAACACGACCGCTCAGTGCACTCACATTACGCAGGTGCTGACGGGATATAACCCTTGGAATGGTGATCTGTAGCGTCTTTAACCCCCCACTCTCGGTTTGTTGTACCGTGGTGGTTTGCATGTTGCTGTGATGCTGAGCGCTGTGCCGCTGATGTTTCAATACCACAGCGGGTTGATTTCAGTGGAGCTTCCAGATGAAGACAGACTAGTGAGAAAGACTTGGCTTTCTACTTCCAAAAATTAGTCAATGAAAATTCTATGGATGACGAGACTATCCTCCGATACTATGGTGGATGATAACCCCTGAGTGTGGATGGCATCAAATGCCCAGTGGTGGTGACAATGGATTTGAACACAAGGGCGGTCATGAAAGCACAGCAGGGTCAGAGAATGCTTTGTTCGGTTGCACCACAGGTGCCCACGAGACAGCGTTGACTCTGTAGCAACAATAAACAAAGGATCTTTAAACATACAGAGGGACACCAACCCGTGTGAACCAAGGATTGTCAATAATGAAATCCAAGACCAGAGGAGGGAATGGTATTAGAACTGAAATTCTTAGCACACAGTTTGCAGACTGTTACAGATGAGATGGTGAAAGCCCCAAACCATTGTAGAGATTAGGATCCATTGACTCACCTCATTCCATTGACGAGGGAATTGAATAGTATTGCCCTCAGAGTGCATTGGAAAGTGGATTACTGCAGATCTAGTTTGGTTAAAAGTTAACATACTATCATTTCTTTCCCTCTTAACCTACTTTTAATTTATTTAGTTTCTTTTATCTTCTGTTCTCACTTGGATTGGGGTTTTTCTGTGTTTTATCTTGTCGCTTTTGGAGGTTTTTGCATGATTGTCTTTACATGAAAGGTAGGATCAGTGAATCATTTTATAGAAATGGTAACTAGATTCATGAACAGTAACTTAGGGTTTTAGTGAATAAATAATAGGAGACTGAAGAATGAAAAAGTTGTAGAATTGATTGTGGGGCTGGCTGCATATATATTTTAATATATTTAAACCATTGAATTGTATGGTACATTAAGAAAAATACAGAAGCCCAATGCCCATCTGTAGAAATTGGACATCCCCTCACAGAGGGGTCACAGAGAAGAGATGAGCCAGTCAGGGTGCAATATAGCACCGATGAAACACACAACTTCTCTCTAGCTCTTTGGTGCTTCCTTCACCCCACTATCATGACCTCAATTCTACCTTACAAATCGGATTAGACCAGAGCATGCACACTGCTACAGACAAGAGCCTGCAGCACAGGGAATCCAGGATACATAAACCCCTCAGGGTTAACAAGGAGAGTAGAGATACCAGTAGGATTAGGGGAGGGTGGGGGGAGAAAGGGGGAATTGATCACAAGGATCAATGTAGAACTCCCTCCCAGGGAGACGAATAATGGAAAGGTGGGTGAGGGGCGATGGAGGATGATGTAAGATATGGAAAAAATAATCTAGAACTTATCAAGTGTTCGTGAGGGAGGGCGGTCAGGGGAGGGAGGGGGAAGAAATGGAGAGCTGATATCAGGGGCTCAAGTGGGAAGAGAATTCTGTGAAAATGATGATGGCGGCATATGTGTAAAGATGCCTGACACATTGGAGGAATGTATGGATTGTGATAAGAGATGTAAGAGCCCTCAAGTATTAAACAAACAACCAACCCCCAGAAGCATCTCCTCTAGCGATGCAGGAACAATGAGAGGGAAGGTTGGGGACTCAGTTCAAGGGCTGCCTTCTCCGCACGGACCTGTTCTCTCCCTGCCTGGCCAGTTGGCCCTTGCTCCGGGCGCTGTGATGCTGCCCATCGGTGTGGCTGTACTCTGCTGAGATGCTTGCTGCGCCCTGTGGATTCCTTTCCGTGGCCTGGCAGCATGTCAGTCCCCGAGTGACACTGATGAATGGGTGTTGAGTGAATAAGTGAGCAAGTGAATACATGAGCTAAACATTGCTTCTCCGGTGCCTGAGTATGAGGACACGTGTCACTGCAGTGAGGGGAGCCTGAGCCCCCCAGGGAATCTCGCTATGGTCCAGCACCTCTGAAGATGTAGTGCAGACTTGTTTCCCAGGCCAGCTCTGTAGACAAAGCCCTTGGGGAAGAGACCTCAAGCCTCCAGGACGATCCCTTCAAAGAAAACCAAATTTCAGAGACCAGGATTTTCAGGTGCCTGAGTCCCCCTGAAGCTGGACGGCAGGAGTGATGTCCTGGGCTTTGTTTTCTGGGGCTGTCAGGCTGAGTTGAGGAGCCCTGGTGGCCAGGTGGGTTACATGCTGGGCTGTTAACTGTAACGTCAGCAGTTCCAAACCACCCACCCCTCCACAGGAGAAAGATGGACCTTGCTACGCCTGTACAGAGTTACCGTCTCAGAAGCCCACACGGACAGTTCCACCTTGTCCTGTGGGGTTATTGTGAGTCAGAATTGACTCAGTGGCATTGGATTTGGTTTGGAGCTTTGTGGAACAAGTTAGAGGTAACATGAGCATCACAGGGTGCCAGCCCTGAATCCCTGCAGGTCAAGCGAGGTATGCAAATGGCACCTCCCCAAACCACGAAGTGTTGGGACATGCTAACAAGCTCCAGCATGTCTTTTTCTGATGCCCCAGGTCCTTGCAAACACCTGTCAGCCCAAACAACCCCAGTGGGGGTGTGGGCGAGCACCGGGCCCTTGGGACTGGCTGCTCTCTAGTCACGTCCCGCTCATGACAGGCCTGGGAGGGCCAGCATAGGACTGTGCCCCGCCCGGCTTTCAGTAACTGGTTTCTCAGAAGTAGACGGCCAGGCTTTTCTTCTGAGGCACTGAACTTCCCACAATTTGGGTAACGGCTGAGTACTTTGGCTTTTTGCACCCCCAGGGACTGAAACCCCAAACCGAACTCATTGCCCTCCAGTCAAAGCCAACTCGTAGCGACTCTAGAGAACAGGACAGAACTGTCTGGGGGGGTTTCTAAGACTATAACGATGGGAGTCGAAATCCCCGTCTTCCTCCCCAGAGTGGCTGGTGGTTGCAAACTACTGACCTTGTGAATCACAGCCAAATCCATAACCACGATGCTCCCGGGGCTCCCCAGGACTGAAGGGGACCAATACTAGGGACTTAGGAAAGAAGAAGAAAGCTATTAGAGGGCAGAGGGAGCAGGGAGTGTGGGCAGGCTGAGGGCTGGGCATGGAGGGCCCCAAACAGCAAAGACCAAGTGTACCCTTCGTGGGGACCTCAAAGTCGGGCTCACGGGGTACGTTCTGCAGCTCCGTGCATGCCACCCCAGGCTTTCCACACTCCTTTGAACCATGATGAAGTTTTTCCACCAGAGACTTGGGGATGACCAAGAGGGGACACCGATCAGAAGGCACAATACCCCTGCAATGCCCCCTCACGCCCTCCATTCAGTCAGCATCGAGCCATGCGCACAGGCCTCCCGGACCATCTCCCAGGAACATGGTGCAATTAAAGGGCCCGACAGTTGCCATCTGTCCAGCCCTTCCTCCATCGCCCAGGGCGCAGGGCTTCGGAGCTGGCACATTGCGATACTGCACGGTGTGCGTGTCCCCTCTGAGTTCTGCCAGAAAGTCATTAAGCAGAGCTGGGTGGGAGCGGCTGCAGTGTCTGGAAACTTCCTCCAGGGCAGGCGGCACACAGGTGGGCAGACGCGCGCGGGTGGGGGGGGGACCCTCAAGTTCAAGGAAGCGAGGCTGCCGAGGCGAGATGAGAGTAGTGTCAAGTCGAACGGGGATCAGCTGGAACGACCCCCAAAAGGACTTGTTTTCTCTCTCCTGTTCTCCTTCATGGTGGTGGGTCGCTGCACTGAGCCAGCCCCGACCCATGCAGCAGTCTCATGCTCGCGTGTGCGTGGTCCCCAGGGAGTCACGTCGGTTGCCTTTTGGCAGTGGGTTGCCAGGCCCTGCTTTTTGCCTTAGTGGCAAGCTCCCAGTTCAGCACCTTCTTTAGAGCCCTCACAACCCGCCCCCCTGGCCCCCCAAATCCTAGAGCATGCTAGAAATAGTCTCCCCAAAGCAGAGTCTCAGTCAGAACCGGGGCTCAGCGAGTTGAATGGAAGCAGAAGTGAGGCGGCAGGGGGGTTGGGGTGGATAAGAGGAAAAGCCAACAACAAGAAGCGGGAACGAGTGGTTCTTGCCGCCAGGCAGCTGGAGTAGAGGCCGTCTGTGGTGCCATCCCTCGAGATTGCCCCCCTGGAAGCTGGGAGGCTGCGATGTTATCTGCTGGTTCCTCTTGCTCTTCCGGGCCCCATCAGCTTAAGATTGGACAGCTTTCTGCTATTTGGGGTGAAAGCCTGGGGTACCAGATGTGGGTGGCTGTCTCTCACAGTGGGCCAAGGGGAGGTGGTGTGCTGCGTTATTAGCATCAGCTACAGGGAGCCCACGTTCTTCCTGGGAAGTACTGTGTATCCAACTCGACACACACCAGGGCAGGGGCTGCCTGTCTGCTGTCCTCTTCCGGAGAGGATCAGTTTAGGGATCATCTGCTCCAGGATGACGTTGCTTGGTCTAGCAGGATCAGACACCTCTAGAATCTTCCCTACTCCATCTGGGTTTACGCTAGAGTAGTCTGTGTCGCAATGCTATCCTGCTGGTTGCTTCCTTGTTTGGCCTCCCCATCAAACGATGAGTTCCTTCAGGGCAAGGAGCGTCTGCATCAGTTTGCCAGGAAACTAACAAGTCATCTACCCTATAACACTTGTTGGCTAAGGAGGTATTGATCCATGTGTTCGACACTGCCCACTTTTCAGAGTGCTGTAACTTATTTCCCGTGTTTGCACAGGGCAGGAGCCAGCTCTGAGCCTGAGCAAGTCTTGTTACGGGAATAGGTGTGGTGGACGCGAAAGGAAGTGGCTGTGGTGTTAGTTCCAGGCAGTGGCCCAGGAAGAAGTTACTGATGCCTGGCACCAGGATGGATGTGGGAACCAAGTTGAAAGATACGTGGTTGAGGCAGAATCTATTGAACTGGGCATCCGATTTGGGCAAGGCCTTAGGAGTGAGTGGAGTAAATAGAAAGAGCCTGGTGAGCAGCTCAGATGGTGGTTTGGCATCCGTCTGCGATGAAGATGTTGGGACCACCATTTTCCCATCTCCCACCAGCAGTAGTACAAATTGGCCCTCTGGCTCCAAAGTGATGGGTCAGAGAGCAATTTCTCACCAACCAGGAGTGGAAAATCAAACTAGAATTTGCGTTGCATGGTGCCAGTTTCATGAAGGAATGAGACTGGGTGCTTGAGTTTTGTCTCCCAGTGTGTTCTTCCTCTACTATGTAAATGTTGAGAGCACATGGACTTTGGGGAGCATCTGAGCATGGCTCTGTGAGCTTGCGCATAGATGAACGGGGTATGGCTGGTGGTGTGGGGCTTTGAGGAGTATATCAGTTATACATTGCTGTGTAGCAAACATTCCCAAACGTAGTTTCACCGTTTCCTTGGACTCCCATCATAAGATATCCCTAAGGGGTAGTCAAAGTGGATGACTTTAAGGAGTGGAAACTTATGCTCTACAGGGCTGGAGGCTGGAAGGCCAGATGTGGGGTGTCAGCAGGGCGATGCTGAATCTCTGGTAGGCCCAGAAGCAAATCCTGCTTCACCTGTAGATCTCATTGGCATTCTTGGGTTTGAAGACATATTCTCACCTGGTTTCTTCCTCCTGCACGGGTATCTATTTCCGTGTCCAATCTGCCCTGTCATAAAGCAGCACAACTTAGTGGGGATCAGAATTAGGATCCAGCCTATTCCAGTAGGGTCTTTTGACCTTCACTGAGAACACATAGCAAGAAGACAAAGTTGGATTTCGAAAAGATGGTTGCAGCCACAGTGGCAGTACTGTACTAGATCTTTTGTTACTACTCTTAGGTGTCACCGAGGTAGGTCTGATCCACACCAAGCCCAGGGGCCACGGAACAAAACTGACCCGGTCTGGTGCCATCCTTAACAGCATCCGTGGTTGCAGCCAGTGTCAGACCTGCTCATTGGAGGGCTTCTTCTCGTTCACCGACTCTCTTCTTCCCCAAGCCTGGTGCTTTTCTTCAGGCCTCGATCTCCACTGATAATATGTTCAAAGTACACGAGATGAAGTCTCACCACCACCCCTCCCTTCCAAGGAGCATTCTGGCTGAACAACTTCTATGGCAGATTTGTTCATTCTTCTGGCCAGACCTCAAACCCACTGCCATTAAATCGATTCTGACACATCGTGACCCTGTTCAGGTTTCCAAGGCTGTAAATCGTTATGAGTGTACACAGCCTCATCTCTCCCGGAGGAGCAGCTGGTGGGTATGAGCCACAAACCTTGCACTTAGCTGGCCAGTGCTTACCCAACAGCACTACCAGGGCTCTATTCCTCAGACAGTTCATGGCACACTCAGTATATTTTACTGGCATCCAAGTTCAAATGCACTGAGTTTTCTTTGGTATTTCTCATTTATTGTCCAGCTTTCATATGCATGTGAGGCAACTGAACATATTACAGCTTGGGTCAGGGGCAACTCAGTCCTCAGAGTGACATATTTGTTCTTTGATTCTTTAAAGAAGTGTCTTGTGGTAGAACATATCATTTAATCTCTTGACCGATACTTCCATCAGCATTGGCTACAGACCATGTAAAGAAAGTCCTAGGCAACTTCGATATTTTCTCTGTTCATCACGATGTTGTCTATTGGTCCAGATGTGAAGATACTTGTTTATTTATTCTGAACTAGAATATCGGGCATGGTGCAGAAACCTATGGAAGAGAAAGCTTAGTTATCATACATTTTGACCAATTCCCCAGCCGGGGGGGAATGGTGGGGGTGTTGGGAATACATCTTAAACCGGGGCAAGGGATAGTGCATACGATTTTAAAGACTTTGGTGGCCAGATTCAGGTCCAGAGGTGGCACTCATGCCAGGAAGATGGTGCTCCATGAGCCCTTTGAATTTCCTCATATGCGCAATGTTCTGAAAGAAGTTTCTGTTGGATGGGGCTTTGGATAGAATGTACTGTATGCTCTTCAGGGTTTAGGAAATTGCGAGAGGTATAGATTGCAGAGCTCACAATTAAGTTTTATCGCAGGAATATAATTCCACCAGCCTAGAGTGCTATAAAAACAAATGACAAAAACAGTTGAAATCGAGTCGATGTTGATTCATGGCATCCCCACGTGTGTCAGAGTAGAATTGTATACCATAAACCTGGTAGTGGCTGGAGTTTTGCAAGAAAATCATGAAATCTTTTTTTTAAGGCACTGGTGGGTGGACCTGAACCCACAACCTTTCAATTAGCACCTGAGAATTTGCACCTCCTAGCAAGGCTTTCAGCAACATTAATGAGGAGGAGGAGGATAGCAACAGCAAATGCTTTTAGGCCCTACCATATAAGGATATATAGAAAGGCCTTAAAACACACACACACATATAATACTATATTATATCTATTCTTCTAATCTTCAAAACACCCTATAGAGTTTGTCAGACAAAGGACCAATGACATTAGACAACAGTTTCTGATTAAGCACAAGGTAACATCACCCAAACACCCACCCATGTAAAGAATGATCATATGTAAAATAAAAGCTGTAAGGGGATCTCCAGTGGCCTACTGATGGGCTTTGGGTCTCCACTCCGCACTCCCCCCATAATTCAC
>NW_022105908.1:4635725-4637768 GCF_000313985.2 Echinops telfairi | reverse complement strand
TCACTTTTGAGGATGGTCAGAATAGCTAGAAAGACCCTCAACAGAGATCTGAAGATCTAAATAAACAGTCAGTCGACTTAGTCTCATAGCCATATACAGAATGTAACGCCAGCAGCAGCATGGTACACCTTCATTTCAAATGTACATGGATCGTCTTCAGAAATACCATCTCTTGAGTGAAAATGCAAGCCGCAATAAATTCAAACACTTCACAAAATGACAAACCTTTTTCTCAGATAGCAGTGTTCTAAAACTGGAAATCAACAACAGAAAGAACCAGGGGGAGGGAAGTGTGGGTGCTGATAACACCTTATTTTAAAACAATTGGGTAATACAAGATACTGAAAATCAAACTTTTGAAAATCTCAGAATCAAACAAGAATGACAAGTACAGCATACCCATACCTTTGGGAAGTTGCAAATGCAGTGTCCTGAGGAGAGTTTATACCAATAAACACACGTAAAAATATAATAAAGGCCGAAAGTCAATAGTTTATCCCAATAACATGAACAAAATTGAAAACGAGCAGTAGAAGATGCCTACAACCACCTTAAAGGATTAGGACCATAGTCTCCGGGGACATCTAAGACAATTGGCATAACATGGTCACAGAGATAATGCCCTGCATCCTAATTTGGTAAGCAACATATGGTGTCTTAAATGTTTGCAATTGGCCATCGAAACCAACAGTCACCGCCATCGAGTCGATCCTGGGTCATCTCCATCCTGTGGGACAGAGACGCACTGCCCCGTGGGTTCTGAGACTCTTTACAGGGGAAGAAAGCCTCATCTTTCGCCTGTGGAGCGGCTGGTGGTTTCTAACAGCTGACTTTGCGGTTCGTAGCCCAATGAGAACTCACTGTGCCACCAGGGCACCGTCTGGAGCCAAGAGGAATGACGAAAACCAAAGACTCAAATTTTACCTGAAGCACAATAAGGGCTTAGGAGAAAGAAGCAGGCGCGGTTATTAGACCCATTTTGGTAATGAGACGCCTGGCCCCAGGGAAGGTCCCTGACTTTCTCCTGGTGGGGCTGTGCCCTTCCTGGGACTGCCCGGGTCCAGAGCCCACCGCGCTCCACACGCTCTCCACGTCATTTTTCTCCCCTTCACGGGAACTTCGGGTGCTCTGACCATCAGTGCACTCAGTGATCCATTCACACAGCTGACCAAGAGCAACACTTCGTTTAGCTATTGATTGTGAGGGCGTGATGACATGGTTTCCTTCCAGAGTGACTGTGATGCATCTTCTGGGAGTGGCTCTTATTGGGTGTACGTCACGACTAAGCAGTCCTTTGCTGCTGTAAACCGTTAACAGGCTCAAATGAGAGGTTAGTGGCTTCGGCCTACCCAGAGGCATTTTCGAAGAAAGGTCTGCATATCTACTTCTGCAGAAGCAGCCGCCGACCACTGGGTGAGCAGAGTTCTCCACGCACAGTACGTAGGTGGACCCTTCTCCTCCCCGTCACCTGATGTTGGCGTCGCCTTCATGGCCATTGCTTTTGTCTTTGTGTGTCTGTATAGGCTTCGTTTTATTCTTTTCTTTAATTAATTAATTTTGTTTATGGTAACTACTAAGTGTAGAATAAGGTGCAGTGGGTTTGAGAGACAGTAGATTTCAGAAACTGGTGCAAACCTACATATCAGGGCATGGTCCCCTGTTGCAGAGAACCCCCACTTGCTGGTGCAAGTAACCAAGGGTGGCCACAGATTTCCACCCCAAGATAACTTCAGGCTCTTCATTTGTTGGCCGTTTCAACACTCTGGAGTATTAAGCCACAAGAGTGGGTTAGAGAATCCATTAAGATCTTCCACACCGCAGGTGTCCTACTGTCTGCAGTGTCCTGCAAGAACGTAGCGGGACACAAGGGTGGGCAGGGGAGCCCCAGCAGAAGGGTTAGACTGATCCTGAATGTTGGGAGGGAAGGGACATGGAGTTGTGAGCTAGTCGGACAGCTGGAGAAGAGTGGGAGGGGCCACAGAGAGAAGGTGCGGCCCGCTGCACTGCCCATCCTGCTCAGAGCTGATCAGAGGCCAGCCTGCC
>NW_022105908.1:4634211-4635540 GCF_000313985.2 Echinops telfairi | reverse complement strand
GGCATATATTTAAATGTATATATGTATGTATACAGGAAGTGCCCAGTGGAGCCACTGCCTTCAGCTACATGAACGCTGAACCCCAGAGAGCCACAGGCTTCTGAGAGGGGCGGGCTGTGACCAGGAGGACCATCCATCACCGAGAGGATGGAGGTCAGCAGCCCGAGGGCGATGCAGTGCAGCAAGGAGGGGCGGGGCGGAGGAGGGAAAGTATTTTGGGCGCAGGAGACCGAATCTGCCTGCAGACTGGTGCAGAGGCCCAGGCTCAGGTACCAGGGCCACTGAGGGCCTGGGCATCCACCCTGGGCCTCCAGGGTAACTCTGGCTAGTCTAGAGGGGGTAGGATTTGTGGAAAAGTCTCCCCATCCCCCAGGAAAAGAAAGGCCCCTCTTAGAGAATGGAGTTGCTCTCAAGGATGCAAACAGCTTTTCCCATCAGCAGAGCAGTAGCAGCCATGCCAGGAGTGGGTACAAGCTGTGGGGTCACCCCCCAAAAGAAACATTTTCCCTCTCTCCACGGTACAGTGTGAAGCAGTGGGCTGATAGGAATAGCGTGTGCGTGTGTGTGTGTGTGTTTTATGAGAAGAGACCCATTCATTCAACAAATACATTTCAATAAGACTCATTCTACATATTAAGGAGCTCAGGTGGGACGAGGCTGCTTGCTGACTGAAAGGTGTGCACTTTCTAACCCCCAGCCCCAGAAGAAAAATGAGGCTTTCTACTCCCCGAAAGATTTACAGCCTCAGAAACCTACAGGGGCAGTTCACCTCTACCCTATCGGGTTCCCTACTACTCAGAATGGACTCCCTGGGTTCTGTGTATGGATCCTAGGTGGTACAAATAATGTGCTCAGCTGTGAACTGAAAGGTGGGCGGTTCCATCCCACCTACGGAAGAGGGCCTCTGGAAAAAGGCCAGGGTTATTCACTTTCAAAATACCAGCCACTGAAAACGCTGTGGAGCACGGGCTGCCCTCCCGCACAGGGTCCCCTGAGCTGGAATACACTCACAGCAGCTGTTCATGCGCCTGATTGTGTCCGGTGCAGGCAGCAGCATCTTGGCGCTGAATACCAAGGGCAAGGTGCTCCACTCCAGAGAGCTTGCCCTCAGGGTGTCATGGGCAAAGAAAGCCCTGGGGTGCTGCTCAGGCAGAAGCGGACCTTACCCACTCCCTGCGTATGTCTTAGCTCTGCGAATGGCTTCTCTCTCCCATAGGCAGTGCCAGGGGTTGTGGCTTCTCTCTCCCATAGGCAGTGCCAGGGGTTACATGGGACTTCTCATTCAAGCATCTCATTTTACAGACCAAAGAGATGGAGTGTCTCTCTCTC
>NW_022105908.1:4623922-4634105 GCF_000313985.2 Echinops telfairi | reverse complement strand
TCTCTGCAGCAAAAAGGCAAAAACAGCACACTACCCAAACCCAACACTACCCAAAACAGAACAAGACAAAAAGCCCTGAATTGGCTTCAGTGGCTTCTGAGAAAAGAGAGTCCAAAGCCACCGGATTCTTCCTAATCAATTTTCCAATCCATTGCCTAGATCCCACCTCCGGTAGGAGAGACTAACGTGCACGGTGCACCTCCAGAGCCTCAACTAACCCGCAGTGGCTCTGAAGGTTGAGTCCGAATTCAACAAGGGCTTGCTTGTGCAAGGGAGTCGACAGCTGAAACCCTGTCATTTATTTGGGGAGGTGTGGAGGACAGAGAAAATGAAACAGGAGGCGAGAAAGGCAGCCCAGGGTTCTTGAAAAGATGCTGCAGTAAGAGACGCCGTCCTCTGGGCACAACCTGAGGGACCACGGGAAAGTGCCAGTAGATTGTCGGCCAAGGATGCTGAGCCTGAAAGTAAATCCTGGACACCCCATTAGCCAAAGCTACTGCTGCTGCTGTTACATTGATTTCTAACTTTTTGGTTCTTCTTTTATTGCTATATTTGAAATTTTTTGTTGTGAATTCAGTGCAGGTTGACAGAGCAGATCAGTTTTCCATTCAGCAGTTCATAACACCTTTTGTTTCCTGTCATTAATTGCAATCCCCAAGTTCTCCCTGTGTTTCCCATTTCTGTTCCCTGCCCTGGCCTGACCCTTCTGAACTTGGTCCTTGGGAAGTGCTGCCCACTTTATCTCAAACAGATGATGAGTCTGGGGTGTGTGCACCTCACTGGTGTTGCTGTCCCTCGTAGACCCATCTGGGGTTTGGCTGCAGATTTGTAGGTCTCCTTGCTCCGGATTTGCGACTGTTGTGGGATGGCTGACCAGGCACCTGCAGCTGTGGAGAAAGCCCCAGGCAGAAAGCAAGCCAGGCCAGGTGCTGCTGATGTGAGGGGCTTGCCAGCCCCAGCTGTGTGCAGCTGGCAGCTGTAGTAGCAACCAAGACAAAAATGTGGGAGAAGTGGATTGGCGCTGGGACACAGCATAGAAGCTGTGGCCCAGGCATTCAAAGGACAGTGCTGCCATTTGCTTCAGCTTCCTTCATCAGGGATCTGACAATCACTGGGAGAACTTTACAGCTGGATTTGCCCTGGGCCCTTGGCCCTTTAGCGTTTCTCAAATGTGAACTGCGTCAGGATCCTTCCAGTGATTGTCTGACACTGTATTGCTAGACTTTCCTCATCCCAGAGTTTCTGATTCTTGGGTAGAAACACTGCGTGGCATATATTTAAATGTATATATGTATGTATACATGTGTATGTACACATACATGTACATGTGTGTATACACTCACTATATGTGTGTAGGTATATATGTATATATACACATGTGTATTTGTATGTGTGTATGTATATACACACACACTCAATATACGTGTACATACATGTATGCATATACATACATATCGGTAGAAAGACTGGGTTTTCTACTCCCATACACAGGTACAGTCTTGGATACCCACAGGGGTTGCTGTGAGCCAGCACTGACTTGAAGACGGTGAGTTTGGTTTGGGTTATACATACATACTGTGTTAGGCCGGGTTGGCTAGAGAAACAAATCCAGAGAGCACTCACATGTGAGAGCTTTATATCAAAGTGCAACTGTATATTGAGAAAACATCCCAGGCCAGTCCAAATCAAATCCATAAGTCCAATATTAGCCCATATGTCTTATACTAATCCATAAACTCCTGTTCAGACTCATGTTGTCACTTGCAATGATGCCAAATGCAGGAAGATCATAAGCCAGTGAGTGAAAAGTCTTGTGGATCCAGTGGTGGTGGAAACATCTCAGTACTGGTGTGGGTCTCTACTGGTCTCCTCCAGCTCTCCAAGTATCTCAACAGCAGGAAAATGAAGCAGAGAGAGTGTGGCCCGCCTCCAGGGAGAAAAAGATGAAGTTCCCAGAATCCTCATGAGAAGTTCACACCCACGAGAAGGCACAACCACACTGTGACCTGATTGACAGGCCAAATTTCACCCCTTCACGCTATCAAGTTGACATGAAATTATGTAACTACACACACGCGCGCGCACACACACATATAGATGCAGTGAATTGGGGTAGAATGCATCTATCCATTCAATGAAGGATTGCATTTTTGTAGAAGTGAGCCTGTAGCCTAAGTCATGCTGTTAATGGTAACATTCATATATGTGAATGTGCCATATTGGAGATGGCAATACTGCATCTTCCAGGTGTCAATATTCACAAGGATGTTAGGGAGGTGGAGACTTAACTGAGATTCAAGACTGGGGCTAGAGATGAGCACCACCTTTCCTGAATGGAGGATGGATGGGAAGAGAGCAGAGTTAGAGGCGCACGGGCAAGTGGGAAGTCAACAGAAAGAGCAGAGGCGGTGGAATGGGGACACTCAGAGAGGCAGGGGAAGAAGCAGTGTGGAAAAGGGCGGAGTGGACAACAAAGTGAAGCAATGCCAAAGGCTAACGGCTGAAAGAAGACCTTGAGAGTCGAGTACTAGTAAGCTCTTGGGTGCGTTGTGTGTCGACCTACTAAGTGCAATGTCAGGGGTTCACACCTATCAGCCACACCTTTGGAGAAAGATGAGGCTTTCTGCACCAGTAAAGATGTACAGACAGAGCAAGAAACACAGAGGGGCATTTCTCCTCTGACCTATTGGGCAGCTTTGAGTCAGAATTGATGGCAGTGAGTTTGGCTTTTGTTTGTGTGTTTGTTTATTTTTTTGTAGAGGGGAAATCAGTGGATGGAGTCCCTGGGTATAGCAAAAACTTACTACCTCTGACTGCTGGTGGAAAAGATGATGGCTCAAGTCCTTGAAAGAAAAACCTGGGGACTGATTAAAATAGGAGAAATCACCCATTGACTCTTCCATGGCACACAGTTCTGCCCGTGACATCAGTGAGGTCAAGAGTTGGGATTGATCTGTTAACCGCTTTGTGTGTGTGTGTGTGTATTTTATTTTTCAAGGTCCTTTGTTCACTGTAGAGATAACTTTTCCAATTATGGCTTTGATAGATCATTATGTACCAGAAACTGTTGTTGTTGTTGTTCAGTGCCAACGAGTCTGTTCTAAGTCATAGCGACCATGTATCACAGCAGGACACACTGCCCACTCCATGCCATCCTCCCAGTTATTCTTCTGTTTGAGCCCATTTGGGCAGCCGCCGTGTCACTGCCACTTGTCCAGGGCCTTCCTCGTTTTTGTTGGCCCTCCACTTTACCAAGCGTGGTGTGCTTCTCTGGGGCCTGGTCTCTCATGATAACATATCCACAGTACTTGAGACAACGGCTCTGCACACTTGCCTCTAAGGAACATTCTAGCTATGCTTTTTCCAAGAGAGATGCATTTGTACTTTTGGAAGTCCATGGTGCCTTCAGTATTATTCAACAACACCGTATGCAGTTCCTTCAAGTGCATTGATTTTTCTTTCGTCTTCCTTATTCACTGTTCAACTTCACATCACAGAAGGCAATTGAGAATACCATGGCTTGGGTCAGGCACACCTTAGTCCAAAAAGCACTTTAAAGTGTTTCATAACACTTTAAAGAGGTCTTGTACAGCATATTTACCTTGTGTCTTTTGATCCTTTGAGCATTGATTGTGGATCTAAACGGGATGAAATCCTTGCCAAGTTCAATCTTTTCTCCATTAATCATTATGCTACGTATTGGTTCAATTTGAGGATTGGGGTTTTGTTTACATTGAGTTGAAATCCACACCGAAGGCTGCAATCCTTGATCTTCATCAGCAAGTGCTTCAAACCCTCCCCACTTTTAGCAAGCATGGTGTATCATCTACAAACCGCAGGTTGTTAATAAGCCTTCCTCCAATCCTCATGCCCCATTTTTCTTCATATAATCCAGTTTCTCTGATTATTTGCTCCACATACAGATTGAATAAGTATGGCGAGAGTATGCAATCCTGATGCATACCTTTCCTGGTTTTGAACCAAGCAGCACTCTCTTGTTCTGGTCCAATGACTGCCTCTTGGTGCATGTACCATTTCTGCATGAGCATAATGAAGTGTTCTGGAATTCCCATTCTTCTCAAGACTATCCATAGTATATTATGATCCACATAGTTGGATGCTTTAGAATAATCAATGAAGCACAAGTAAATATCTTTCTAGTATTATCTGCTTTCAATCAAGATCCATCTGAAATAATAATGATATCCTTTGTTTCAAGTCCTCTTCTGAATCTGGTCTGAACTACTAGCAGCTCCCTGTCAATTTGCTGCTGCAACTATTGTTGGCTGATCTTCAGCAAAATTTTACTTGAATGTGATACCAATGATTTTGTTTTATAATTTGAACATTCTGTTGGCTAACCTTTCTTTGGAATGGGTACAAATATGGATCACTTCCAGTCAGTTGGCCACGTAGTTGTCTTTCAAAATTCCTGGCATAGACAAGTGAGGGCTTCCACTGCTTCATCAGCCTGTTGAAACATCTCACTTGGTGTTCCATCAATTCCTGGAGCCTGGTTCATGGCTGATGCCTTCAGTGCAGCTTGATCTGTGTCTTTCAGTACCATTGGTTCTTGCTCATATGTTACCTCTTGAAATGATGAATATCGACTCGTTCTTTTTGGTACAGTCACTCTGTGTATTCTTTCCATCTTCTTTTGATGCTTCCTGCATCGTTCAATATTTTGCCCATAGAATCAATCTTTCAATATTGCAATATAAGGCTTGAATTTTTTCTTGAGTTGGTTCAATTTAGAATACGCTGAGTTTGTTCTTCCTTTTTGATTTTAATATTTCATTTTGTCCTCAAGCTGACCTTTGAAATGTTCTGTTCAGTCTTCTACTTCATCATTCCTTCCACTCAACTTAGCTAGAATATGTTCAAGAGCGTGTTTTGGAGTGTCTTCTGACATTTACTTTGATCTCTTTTTTTCCCCTGTCTTTTAAATGATTCTTTGCTTTCTTCGTGTATAATGTTCTTGAGGTTTTCTTGAATATAGACTCAAGGTTATATTATGGCTCTCGTGAACTTGTGTTCATTTTCTTCAACTTCAACTTGCCCTGGTTTTAGCTGCTGATGTAGCCCTTCTCCATCATCTTTTCCCACACTTTTATTTCTATGTATTCCATCTGGAGAAGCTACATGTTTTGTTGAAATAATGTATTGGCTATGAACAAGTTGTTCTTCAAACTTCTAGAATTTGAGCTCCAGTTTGGTTTCTATAACCAAGACCTTATTTTCCAAAGACTATTCTTTTCTCTTTGTTCCACCTTTTGCATTCCAAGCACCTGTAAGTACCAGTGTTTCCTGATGATCTGTTTGTTCAATTTCCCACTGAAGATGTTGGTAGCATTCGTCAATTTCTTCATCACCAGCTGTAGGGGTTGATGCACACAACTGAATAATTGTACTGATTTGATTTCCTTGTATGCGGATTATCCTGTCAGCATTGTACTTCGAGATAGGTTTTGAAATACCCTTTTTGCCAATGAAAATGATTCCATTCTTTTTGATTGTTCAATTCTCAAAAAAGTAAACCATGATGTTCTGATTCAAAAATGGTCAATACCAGTCCATTCCAGCTCACTAACTCCTAGAAGATTGATCTTTATGCATTCCATTTCATTTTTACCAACTTCCAATTTTCCTAGATTCATACTGAGCGTATTTCAAGTTCTGATTATTAATTGATGTTTGCAGCTGCTGCTTCTGATACTGAGTCATGCCAATCAGCAAATACAAGTCCCAAAGCCTTTAATCCTGCAGGCAGGTCTTCCTCAGTCATATTTTGAGTGACTTCTGACCCAAGGGGCTCATCTTCGGACAATATTCTGCTTCTGTTCCTTAGTAACTGACATGCTGTCCATAAGGTTCTCAGTGGCCCATTCCTCTGAGGTGGGCAGCCTATTCCTTCTTCGTAGTCTGTTCTTAGTCGGGAAGCTCTGCTGAAACTTGTTCACGTTGAGTGCCCCTGCTGGCATTTGAAATACCAGTGATGTAGCTTCCAGCATCACAGCAACACGCAAGCCACCACAGTACAACAAACTGACAGACAAGTGGTGGTACCAGAACCTAGGTTACGTATTCCACATGTATCATCTTATTGATCCTCCCAGTAATTCTAGGAGCTAGAATTGATGGTTTTCATTTTCCAGGTGTGGAGGACAAGGGTCAGCAATCCAAACCCAATTTATCTATAAAGGAAAAAGCAGGAAGCAGCAGGGGCTGAAAACAATCAAAGTAGCACAAGTAGACACACAGGAGGATGTGGAACAAAGTCGGGAGTGGATGTCGGAGGAGAAGTGGTTGTTTTAAGGGTGAAAGCAGACACTTTTGCCTCTGGACACCTGAAGCTGCTTCAGGCCATGGGTGCCCGTGGAGATTGTCCTTATCACCCACTCCATTCCTTTGTCATGAGCTCACTTGACCTAGATGGAAAGATCCATGGAAACATATAAATCCGAAACACAGAGTTAAGTTCTAAAAGTAAACAGGCTTACTCCAGATGAGGAGAGTGAATTCATGATCTCTGACAGGATGCAGAATTCTAATCTGTGTGTGGAATCACAGGGCTTGGCAAGGCATAATAGCACAAGAAGAAATGTGTTCTAGCTGAATAGGCTGGCCGCCTTTTCTCCATGCTCTTGAAAGTGTATAGGGACAAATAGTATTTAATTGGACCTCCTGGCTTTGAAAGTTGTGAAGGCCGAGCATGGGCTAGGTTGGAGCTGTGCTTTACTTTATTTATGAGACTAAAGAAATAATTTCTGTGTGATTGACTTTCATAAACAAGGGTGGGGGAACGGGAACAATTCTCAAGCCCTTACCAATAAGTATGCCTACACCTTGCAGATCCAGAACACGCCCTCTATCCACATGCTGTTTCCCAGTCCCCAAAGATCTTGTTCACATCTCTGGGTTGGCTAATGGTACTTGTCCCCCACCCGCCAGAGTTTGAAATGATAAGTAGTACATAAAATTATCTAAGTAAATGACTAGACAATTAAATCCTTCCTTTAAAAGCATACTCTGGGCCCAACTGTTGGCCTCTAAATTGGAGAGTAAAGTTTTATTCTTTGCGTTCTGATCAAACTTTGCTCTCTCCCCTCCATATGAGCCCCTAATAAAGTGATTAAAAAAAACAAACCCAGGTTCCTTTTGCTCCTACATATCAGTCCACCCAATCAGTATGTTTCAACACTCAAGTTGCTAAGTAATGAGATAAAATACTTATGCCTGTATCAAAATTGCTCACTTCTAAACCACATCATTATCTCGGTGAAAAAAAATGTATCTTTGCACCAATGCAAGGAGTTGGACAAACACAGAACAAGATACCGGAAGTGAAATCATGTCATGAGGCCCTCCTCTTGTTCCTCCTCCTCCTCCTCTGGCTTTGCTCTCCCCAGGAGGCGAAGCACATGCGTGCCTCTCCCCAAAGTCGAAACGTGAGCGGTCAGGAAGAAAGGGACTTTCCACCAGAGCACCAAGACAATAAACCAAACGTCATGTCCACATGTGGACTCGGACTCATGGCCACCCCACGTGTTAGAGTAGAACTGCTGCCTAGGCTTTTCTTGGTTGTCATTTTTTTTAACAATTGTTTTATTAGGGGCTAATACAACTCTTATCACAATCCATACATATATCAATTGCATAAAGCACATTGGTACATTCATTGCCCTCATTGTTCTCAAAACATTTGCTCTCCATCTAAGCCCCTGGCATCAGGTCCTCATTTTTTCCCCTCCCTTCTCGCTTCCCCCTCCCTCATGAACCCTTGATAATTTATAAATTATTATTTGTCATATCTTGCCCTATCTGACATCTCCCTTCACCCACTTTTCTGTTGTCTGTCTCCCAAGGAGGAGGTCACATGTAGATCCTTGTCATCGGTTCCCCCTTTCCAACCCACCCTCCCTCTACCCTCCCAGTATTGCCACTCTCACCACTGGTCCTGTAGGGATCATTCGCCCTGGATTCCCTGTGTTTCCAGTTTCTATCTGTACCAGTGTACATCCTGTGGTCTAGTCAGACTTGCAAGGTAGAATTTGGATCATGATAGTGGGTGGGGAGGAAGCATTTAAGAACTAGAGGAAAGTTGTATTTTTCATCGTTGCTACATCGCACCCTGACTGACTTGTCTCTTCCCCAAGACCCCTCTGTAAGGGGATCTTGGTTGTCATTCTTATGAAAGTAGATCACTAGGCTTTACTTCTGTGGTGCTCCAGGGTGGGCTAGAACCACTAGCCTTTAGTTTGTGCAACTGAGCACAAACCATTGGTGCAACATGGGGAGTACAAGACAAGCGAAAGGGGAAACATGCATGCCGGTGGATGTGTTCATTTGTGGTTTGCCAAGAAATCCGATTTCCTGGCTGGCCTGTGACGTTTTCACTAGAGGCGCCACCCCATCCATTTGCTGTTTGATTCCCCACCAGGTCTCTCCACTGTGGACCATGGACAGCGCCAAACCTGATCATCCTTGAGTATGAATATTGAGGTTCACATTGATTCAACAAGATACTATCCTGAAGATTGTGCTGTAGACCCCTGGTCTCTCCTCTTATCTGTCCACTCCCTTGACCTGTTATCTTCCAGTTGATTCCAATTCATGGCAGTTCCATGTGTGTTAGAGTAAAGCTGTGTCCCAACAGGTTTTGGGGGGCTGATTTTTTTCGGAGGTAGATCACCTTCTCTTGGGGGCTGTTGCTTCTTAGCTGGTTTGGGAGTCAACACACCATCCTGGGATTATTTGGCTTTGCAGTGCTTTCTGAGCTTGGTTTGCACAAAGTCCTTTGAGCAGGGTTTTTGTTCCCCACCCACATAGGATCGATAGAAGTTATTTCTGGTATGGGTTTTATGGGCCAGCACTTTGCCTGTGATTGTGCCTCTCTGGACTCATGGCTGTGCTGCAAGGTGGGGATGCGTAGGCCTTAGTGCTGAGCGAATGTGCTTGCTTACAAAGGTCTGGTGCTTTCCAGAGGCCTCCGGCTGGGCTCAGCAATACGCTCCCTTCCAGTCATCGTCAACTGGCTACTGTGGGAGATGACTAATGGAAGGAAGGGGTGGGGGTGGGGGGTTGAAAACGGTCAGAATTGAGTGATTACACAGATTGAATCTTTCAAATCAGTAGATTTGGAGCACGCAAAAATGAAGCATGTGGACAGGCAGTGATGTGGATGAGGGATGGCAACTGTTTTGTAGACTCACGATTACAGTCTGCTTTGTTGGGCCTTCTCTTACCAAGTGTCAGTAAAGTCTTTTCTCTAGAACTCAAGAAGGACCGAGAGGACGGTTGATTTATCTCGATGTTTTCTTTGGTATTTCCTTTGGTACTGGATGGGAGAGAGCCTTCTTTCTTTAGGACTAGGGTTTGTTGGATGCCAAATGCCCTTTGTGGTTCTGATTACCACATGCCAAGAAAGAGATGACATAACTATATAGAGATATTTTATATCATTTTCATGGGGGCCCATACAACTCTTATCACAATCCATCCATCCATCCATTGTGTCAAACACATTTGTACATTTGTTGCCATCATCATTCTCAAAATGTTTGCTTTCTACTTGAGCCCTTGGTATCGGCTCCTCATTTTTATTTTTATGTCATGTCTTACATTGTCTGGCATCTCCCTTCACCCACTTTTCTATTGTCTGTCCCCCAGGGAGGAGGTTATATGTAGATTCTTGTAATTGGTTCCCCCTTTCTACCCCACCTTCCCTCCACCCTCCCAGTACGGCCACTCTCACCACTGGTCCTGAGGGGTTCATCCTCCCTGGATTCCCTGTGGATATAACTATAGTTTTTAAAAGTAAAATCATTAGTGGGTGGTGGGTGGGGGCTGCCATGTGGAAACAGAAGAATGATGCAGCATAGAGTGGAACATGACCAGAATTAGAAAACCATGAACAGTGTGGGTCAATTGGACAATAAAGATTTGCTTCTCCAAACACCAATGTATATGGAAAAATAGGCATATACAATTGATTGTCTCCCACCAGAGTTGGTACTGATTGGAGGAGACTTGCTCAGAATTATTCTTGATAACGATCACTCAAACAAATGACCAAATCTGCTTTGGCCCAGCCTCATCAAGGTAGGCTCAGCCTCATCAAGGTAGGCTCAGCCTCATCAAGGTAGGCTCAGCCTCATCAAGGTAGGCTCAGCCTCATCAAGGT
>NW_022105908.1:4612781-4623528 GCF_000313985.2 Echinops telfairi | reverse complement strand
CAGCTTTCACAGGCATGACTGTACTTCTCTGTCACCCAGATTTTGAGCAGCAGTGGCCACCTACTTAACTCCATGACAGATGTAGCCTTTAACCTGCTGCCTCTTTTGTATGTACAGCTGTTTATATTACTGCTGTTAGAAAAAATGCTTTTCAAAAAAATCACGATCTCCATTTGACTCCTGCTGTCTTTCCAACAGATCTCTCATCTTTATGAATTCCTCTTCTGTGCCCTAATTTTTTGACCTGCCCTTTCTGCCTTTCTCCTACCTGTCATATGATCATCTCTACTCATATGGCTCCCACTTGCACCCCAAAGTAGGTCTTTGGCAGCCTATTTCTTGAGCTTTGACTTATTGAGCTAATTAATAAAATTATGTGTGTATGCATATATATGTGTGTATATGTATGTATACAATTTTTATTGTCAATTTGAGTATTTACAGAGCCAAGCATCACTTTTTCATTCAATAATGTATACAGTTTATTTCATCTCCTTCCTTGCAATCCCCTCAACATGGCATCACTTCTCCCACTTCCTCGTGTGTCTCCGGTCTCCATTCTTCCTCCTCTCTTATCCCTTCTACGCTTGCCCTTTGGGTAAATTCTGCCCCTTGGATCTTCAATGTTTGAGCAGTCTAGTGTGCATACCTGACTAATGTTCTTGTTCTCCTTATAGATCTGTCCATTGTTTGAATACAAATCGAGTCACGGGGTTGAGTTTTATTGCCAGACCTGAAAGGGGGGAAGAGTCATCGCCTTAAGGTTCTACCACTTTCGTTCTGACCAATAACCCTGGTCTTTTAAAACGTGACTGAGTTTGGGTCTACATTTTTCTCCCACTCTCTCTGGACCTTCTAATGCTATCCCTTTTAGAGCAGTGGGTAGTGATGGTTGGACACCATCTAGCTCTTCTGGTTTCAGGGTCATTGAGATGGATGTTCATGGGGTCTATTAGTCCATTTGGATGAATTTTTTTATTCCATTCCCCCACAAACTTTTTGATGCCCTCATATATTTGCAATTTCTTGAATATCTTTATACAGTGATCCATCCAATACTTCAAAATTAGTATCCACAATACTTCAAAATTTGCATTCCCTTAAACCTCTGGCCCTTTTCTGACTTTCTTCCTCTCTCTTTTTAACCTCCTCCAGCCAATGACACTACTATTTTAGGTTAGAAAACCTTTTTGTCGTCTTTGATTCCTTCCAATATGAAGATGTCCACATGGCTTTGTTTTTAATCATAGACTGTATGTCTTCAGCCCGCTCCTATACACAGTTGCTGCTTACACCTTCCTTCTTTTCTTTCTTTTTTAAAAAAAAAATCATTTTATTGGGGGCTCGTACAATTCTTATCACAATCCATACATACATCCATTGTGTCAAGCACATATGTACATTGTCGCCCTCATCATTCTCAAAACATTTGCCTTCTACTTGAGTCCTTAATATCGGCTGCTCATTTTCCCCCCCCCTCCCCCCTTCCTCATGAACGCTTCATAATTCATAAATTATTATTATTTTGTTATATGTTATGCTGTCCGATGTCACCCCCGCCCTCTGCTGTCCATCCCCCAGGGAGGAAGCTATATGTAGATTCTTATAATCAGTTCCCCCTTTCTACCCCACATTCCCTCCACCCCCAGGCATTGCCACTCTCACCACTGGTCCTGAAGGAGGCATCTGTCCTGGATTCCCTGAGTTTCCATTTGCTATCTGTACCAATGTACATCCTCTGGTCTAGCCAGATTTGTACGGTAGAGTTGGGATCATGATAGTGGTGGGGAGGAAGCATTTAAGAACTAGAGGAAAGTTATATGTTTCATTGTTGCTATCCTGCACCCTGACTGGCTCATCTCCTTCCCACAACCCTTCAGTAAGCAGGTGTCCATTTGCCTACCTATGAGCTTTGAGTCTTCACTCTGCACTCACCCACATTTACAGTAATAAGACTTTTTGTTCTTTGATACTTGATACCTAATCCCTTCAACAGCTCGTGGTCACACAGGCTGGTGTACTTCTTCCATGTGGGCTTTGTTGCTTCTGAGCTAGTTGGCTGCTTGTTTATCTTCAAGTCTTTAAGACTCCAGACGCTATATCTTTTGATAGCCGGGCACCATTAGCTTTCTTCACCACATTTACTTATGTACATGCTTACCTTCAGTGATCATGTAAGTAAGGTGGGCACCCACTGATACAATTTTTAGTTCTTTGATGCCTGATAACTGGTCCCTTCTACACCTCATGGTCAGACAGGCTGGTGTGATTCTTCCATGTGGGCTTTGATGCTTCTCAGCTAGATGGCTGCTTGTTTATCTTCAAACCTTTAAGACCCCAAAAGCTATATCTTTTGATAGCCGGGCACCATCAGCTTTCTTCACCACATCTGTTTTTGCTCACATTTATCTTCAGCAATCATGTCGGGAACACCTTCCTTTCTTTATTCAACCAGTGGAGCCCTGGGGCCCAATGGTTCAGTGTTCACTTGGCAACTGAAGGGTTGATGGTTTTGAACCCACCAGCCCTTCTGCAGGAGAAAGACAGGGTTGTCTGCTTCTATAAAGCGTACAGTTTTGGAAACTCACTGTTTGGCGATTCTATTCTGTTCTATAGTATTATAGTCTGCTTCTGTAAAACTTATGGTTTTAGAAACCCACTATTTGGTGATTCGATTCTGCCCTATAGTATTGCTAGTATTTGTAAAACTTATGGTTTTAGAAACCCACTATTTGGTGATTCGATTCTGCCCTATAGTATTGCTAGTATTATAGTCTGCTTCTGTAAAGCGTACAGTTTTGGAAACACACTATTTGGTGATTCTACTCTGTTCTATAGTATTGCTAGGAGTAGACCCGATGGGCCCAGGTTTGTTTTTATGGTAGTGGAGAGAGGAGTCCTGGTAGTACAATCATTAAGCACTTGATGATTCACTAACAGGTAGGAGGTTTGAACCTACCAGCAGCTCCATGGGAGAAAAGACATGGTGATCTGCCCTTTTAAAGAAGTGAGGCTAGAAAACCCCATGGAAGCAGTCCACTCTGCCCTGTAGGGTGGCTATGAACTGGAATCTACTTAATGACACTCAGAAACAGGACAGAAGATGGAGATACAAAGTTTTCATGTAGCTGAGGGCCTATTGAAATAAAGATGTACAAATAAAATAATGAGCATTTTGTCAGTGCTACAATAAAGACATCATTATGGAAAGACAGAAGTTGTGGGACCGTGTTTGTTAGAAGGACCAGGATGTGTTTCTATTGGGAGGCAAAGGTTGCGATCGGTAGAATTGTACTAGTAGGCACTTTTCTTGTGGAGTTCTTTGAGGTCTGATATCCAGGGGAAAAGAAAAATGCTTGTCACAATGTGTGGAGACAACCAAGATCGTTATGTTTGTAGAGAACTATACTATTATGTTACCTGAAGGCATTTAGAATTCCTCCTGTAAACAGTGAGAAACCATTGAGGAATTTTGGCAAAAACAAGACAGGACAAGATTTACATGCTGGAAAGATTGTTCCTGAGGCGATAGGATTCTGGGATACAAGCGGGCAAGACCAAAGGCAAACAAACAAACAAAAAAGTAAGCATAATTTACTTTGATGGTCCAGTAAGAGATGATTGACAGTGAACTTCGAGGAGAAGGGACAGGACTGAGCTATGCCAAACAAGAAGTAAGGAACCTTGGTGTTTGATTACCTATGTAGTAAAGATCATGGTTTGACTGTTCCAGAAGCTGACCATAACAAAAAATATCTCCCCACCTATGATAGAAAAGTAGCTTCATGGCTCAATCCATTTGACCACTAAATTAGGCAAGTGTCCACACTGCATAAACTGGGCCCGACACACCCTCCCTCCAGCTCTGACAGAAGAGTGTGTCCACAGGCCCAGGGCCCCTAGTATTATCATGGGTGTACTCAGAAGGCCCCATGATAAACATGAAAGAGATGCTTTGAGGGAAGGAAGAAAGGGAATTTATCTGTTTATAACTTAGATTTTCATGTTGCCCTGAATTGGAAAACATCATTTCTGCCACTTGGGGCTATCTACTGGGAGGAGACATCTGTTTTTAGCATTGTCATAGGTATATTATATAAATTCATACTTCAATAATTATTTCAGGTGAACTATTAAGAGGGTTAAGGATGAAAATTCCCATGTGTCCTCCTTCTAACAGGACCCTCTACTTCAGGGGTTTTCACCTTTCTAGGGTTTATACTCTGGCCTGGACACAGCTTTGCTGTAGAGGGCTGTTCTTGTTCACTCTCAGATGTTTTGCATTATCTCTGGCATGTCCTCTTGATTGCCTTCACTATCAATATCTAGAAACCCCAACAGATGCTCCTTGAGGTAAAGGGTTCACCCCCAGGTAGAGAGCAACTATTCCACATTAGTGATTCCCACGTTTTGATGTGCACAGAATTACCTGGGCACCTTGTGCAAATGCAGATTTGAATTTGGTGGATCTAGGAGAGGACTTGAGATTCTGCAAACTCTCAGGTGATGCTCAGATAGCTACAAGAACCACAAGGTTTGGGCACTGCCTGTCTTTTCTCAACTTCTACACACCCCACGTCCATATAGAATGGAGGTTGGGCCCCAGCAAAGGCCTCATTCAACAAGGACATTTTTACACAATAGAGACTACCTACTTCATGCCCGCTCTTCACCATTCTGTGTTGGAGGGACAGAGGGCGGATGGGAATAAATTAAGAAAGCACATGTCAACCTTATTTATTTTATTTTTTATTAAATCATTTTATTGGGGGCACATACAACTCTTCTCACAATCCACACATATATCCATTGTGTCAAGCACGCCTATACATTTGTTGCCCTCATCATTCTCAAAACATTTACTTTCTGTTTCAGCCCCTGGTATCTGCTCCTCATTTTTCCCTCGCACTCCTCACTTCCTCCTCCCCCATGAACCCTTGATAATTTATAAATTATTATTATTTTGTCATATCTTACACCATCCAACGTCCCCCTTCACCCACTTCTCGGCTGTCCGTCAGTATTTTTAACGCCTCGGAGCTCAGACTGGAAGCCGCAGGCACTGAGACGCTAGAAGCCCAGAAGGGCTCACTCATCAGCCAGGACAGCTGGGTCTCAGTCCACTGGGTGCAGTTCAGAGGACACAGCCGCTAATGGGACCAGATGGTCTGGGCCTCCTTTGAGGTTGTGAGCCTCCTGACTCTCCCTGCTGCACACACGCATTCTCACACAGTGACCTCCTCATTCCACCCTGCCTTCCAGAATCAGAATCATCATTTTTAAAATGGACTGTAGCGGAAGGCGTCCCTTCTTTGTAGCCACTTTGCCGTAGAGCCTTCGGCTGTGGATACGTCTCCTTGTGAAACCTTCTCAAAGATGTCATAGGAAGCAGCTTTATTTGCAGGCCAAAGTGAGCTGTGATTTGGAGGTGAATTAAAAGGCTGAAAAACTCCTGCCTACCATTCATCCTCAAGTATTGGGGAACCTATGTGTATCAGAGTTAAACTCTGTTCATAGGATTTTCAGTGGCTGAATTTTTGAAAGGTGATCAACAAGCCTTTCTCCTGAGGTGTCTCTGGGTAGATTTGAACTTCAACCTTTCAGTTAACAGCCAGTGAGTTAACTGCTTCTGCCACCCTGGGACTCCGGCAGGGCATTACCTCCTATTAAATGCAAATAACTACTGGTGTGTGTCATTCATTAGCACTTCACTGTTAACACTTTGGGATGAAGCCAACACTTCAATAAACCTCCCGGAGAGGCTGACTGAGAGCACTCTCTACTGGGATTCCCTGAAGCTAACTGAGAGGGCAGAGGTCAAGGCTGCTGACTGTCTTTGTTCTCAGGCTTGAAGTGACTGAGTGGGGCAGTGGCTTTTTGACCCAAGGCATCCTTCCACCTGTGTTAGGTTGGGTTATCTGCAATGGCCAAACCAGATATATACAGAGAGAAGTTTGTATCAAGAAAATGGCTCAGACAGTTGTAGAAGCAAGTAAGTCCAGTCTGGTGTCAAGTCCATGAGTGAGATGTGAAGCTAGAAGTTTCTCCTGACTATCGTAGCTTCTGGAGCTGATGAATCCAGCATCCGCTGGCAGGTGGCAGAGGTGAAAGTCAGGTGGCAGACAATACAGCATGTGTTGGTTCAAGTGGCAAGAACCAGAGGCCAATGAGCTACATGTAGTATCCAGTCCCAGCAAAAAGCAAGCAAACTTTCTCACAGGGTCCATTTATGTAGGCATTAGGCCACACACCAAAGGAAGGGTCCTTCAATTCCAACCTTGAACTGAGTCAAGGAGTTGCATTCCCCAGGAATCTTCATACAACGGGTTGGCTGCTCAGAGCAGAGCCTATTATGGAATTGGTTACATTGTGTTGGGCAACATCATGGGGGGGTTACGAGGCCTTAACTGCCCAATCACTGAGAATCATGACCCACAGTCCACTTGACATAAAACAGAACTATCACCACACCAAACTGAAGTACTTGAAGATGTACAATTAGGTATGTGCTTCTCTTTGTTCATGCGTGCTAGTCTTAATTCTGAAATAGACCTGCGATTACAACATTGAAAATGAGGCCAATTATACCCCTGCTCTTCCTAAGCCATAGAGATCCCTTGGGGAGTTGTGGTTTACCCCTCACCTCACCTCTCTCTCTCTCTCTCTCTCTCATGGCCACATTGACACAGCCTTAGAACTACAGATCTGTCAAAAGGCTTATGACCCAATTGTACCAGCAGCACATTCACCGACTTAGCCTTTAACTTCCCCAACACGCTCCTGACCAGAATCCGAAGTAAGGCTAGGATTGTTGTTGTTCTTATTTCTCATCAAGGCAGCTCTGACTCCTGGTGACCCCGTGTGTAACGTAGCGACTCATTACCCGCTCCTTCTGAAATTCCTTCCGGAGTCCACGAGTGTCTGAGGTCCCTGTTGTGGCTGATTCCTCCGTCTTTCTCACTGGCAGCCTCTCGGGTAGCCCAGCGATCAGACGTTGGCTTTCTCTCTTGTTTGTCACGGGGGCTGGCTGCCGGGCTGCTGAGTGCGTCGGCAAGGGGGCATCTGCCTTTCTTCCTTGTGGATTTTCTCTTCTGAACATGCATTTTTACTCCCCATCGCTTTACCACGTTTCCATTTCCCTTTGTCCAGAGGAATCATTTCAGGGGTTCGTTAACAGAATCCAACAGGGTTCTGAGATTATTAAGCAAACAAATGGAGGATTGTGTGGTTCTTTTAGAAACTTGGTGGCACGTAATAACGAGCAGGAGTCCCTGGGTGGTGCAAATGGTTCACATGCTTGGCTGTTAACGGAAAGATTCGAGGTTCGACTCCACCCTCAGAGGAAAAGCCTGAGTACCTGCTTCGGTAAGAATCAACCATCGAAACCCTATGGAGTACTGTCAGACTCTGACATCCTGGAAGTCACCGGGAGACAATGGAGACCAGACTTTGCTAGATGAGAGAGGCTGGCGAAGGTGGAAATCCGTGACTGTCCCCACTCCTGATGAAAGGCCAAGGAGAGGACACAAAGCTACTATGGCGCAGTTAGTTCTGGAGCTGTGAGCAGTGTAATCATGGCCAAAACAGAAAATAAAACATGTACATCACGCCGACTTCTTCCTTCCATCTTCCAGACACCAACTGGGGCCTCCAAAGGGCAGACCTCATCTCAAAGGTGGCAGAAAAAAATATCCCAAGAGCTAAAGTCCATGGAGTTCAACCTCTCGAGGCCCGGAGCAGGAGTAGAAAGGTAGATAATGAATCGGATGGTCTGAGGACAAAGGGGAAGCAAATGAATGAAAGTCAGGACGGTCTCCCTTTCATTTCCATCATGGTCTTGTTTTCACTCGCTCTTCCAATACGCGATTGCATCTGCCCTGAGATCAAAACTGGCATGTACAACATATCTTACAGACCAAGGAGCAGCATGGTGGCTAAGATCAAAATGGTCAACTATCTCTTAGAAGTGGACAGGGAGGACGGCCAGAATCTGCATGTTAATAGATGATTGGGTGATTTACAGGCACATTCAAGTGGAAGAAGCCCCAGCACAAGTTTTGGTTGTATAGAGAGAAGTTTCTGAATAAAATCAAAACCGGCTGATGAGGCTTGCGGATAGACCCATGTCTACAGATGAGAGCCCCTGAGGGAACAGAGAGGGAGGACACTGAGGGCCTATTGACTTTCTTACGCTAAACGCTAAGGGTGCAGTGAAAAGGCCAGTCTTGGGATTTGAAGCCGGATGATCTTGAGTATTGGCTTCTACTCCCGCAAAGAGTTACAGTTTCAGAAACTCACAGGGGCAGTTCGACCCTGTCTTATAGTGTCTCTATGAGTCAACATTGCCTCAATGGTGATGAGTTTGGTTTAATTTGCATTTTTCCCTCAATCTAGTTTACTCCTTGTTCAATTAGTTATCATGCGACATTATTTCAAGGGGGCATCTGGGAAGCACGTGGGCACGTGCTGAGTGTCTTTGGGGTGCCTGGATTTCAAGTCTAGTGGGACACTGGGAGCCAAGGCATGTTCACTTACACCTCCACTCTAAACGCCATCCTATCTTATTCCTGACTGTTCCTCAGGAGGGATATTCCCATAGAAGCACCTTAGTAAGAGGCTCCACGCTTTGAAGAATAGCTCTGAAAGTGGCGCTGAATACATTGCTGTTCACCAAAACAGTCTCAGCCCTTCTTGGCCAGGAGAGTTCAAGTGTTCCATCCTTTTCTGGTGATTACAGGTGGGAACAAGGGACAGGCTCAACCCAGCAGGGTGCCCCCCATCCCCCAAGACCCAACCCAAAGAGTTGGGTTGACTCTGGTTCATGGCAACTGCACATGTGTCAAAGAACTGTACTCCATAAGGTTTTCAATGGGCAATTTTGGGGAATTAGATGGTCAGATCTTTCTTCTTTGGAGCCTAAGTAGCTGAGCACGGAACTGTTTGTGCCACCCAAGATTGACTGAATAAGCAGGCTGGCAGAGAAGCCCGTCTTCCCTCTTGGTTCAGACTGTCTTCTATTCCCTCGTAGAGACACTGGCACAGTTCAGACAGCCCATTGAACACACGTTAGAGGCAGCAAGCACTCTGTCCAAACCCCCTCCATCAGTCCTAGCGCAGGCTGCGCCTTCAGCTCCTCTCCTCCGATCGCTCCTCTTTGGTCGGTCTCACTTGCATGAAGCTGGCTCCCAGAGCTGCCATTTACCAGACACAAACATCCTACACAATTACTCTCCTTCCAATCACAGCAGAATGAGTTCTGCTACCCACTGCAGCTGGAGCATCTTGTTTAAAGTTCACACTGAGGGTGTTAATGGCCCATTTTTCGTAAACAAGCGGAGAATCAGGCGATCTCATCCCTTTGACTGACAGCCATGAGGTCTGAGCCCATATGTCTGGGTGAGAGCCATCTTGGGTGAGCTGGCACTTGTTCAGATCCACCCCTTTCATTGGGGGAGGCGCAGCGATGCCAGTTTGCCAACTCTGTAACCAGAGCCCCGTGATGCCCCCTGTACGTTGTATAGCAATGTCCCTCCCAATATGTTGGGGTCTGAGTCCCATCATTTTCCTTTCCCCGAAACACCCAATGGTAGCGAAAGGAGGATCTTCGGGTCTCCCAATCGCAGGTTTTTGGGGACTTGGGTCCCCCTTCCTCTGCTGTGCAATGAGACGTGAAGAGAGCAAGAATCAGGGAGGTGACATCAGGTCAGAGGCCTGTGGTGGAAAGAGACAGTTGGGAAGGTCTCCCCCCATTTTTTGAATTATGAAATGTTGCACAATTTCATATCATCCATCTCATCAAAATTCACTTTATTTCTAATAGAGACTATTTCTGCTTAAAGGGGGTGTTGTTATTGTTGGGAGCTCAATTCATGGCAACCCCACGCACAGCAGATTCAGATCATCGTGACCCGTACAGTTTGCATGGACTGATATTTCAACAGCAGATCACCACGTCTCTCCTCCTAGTCTGGAAGCTCCCCTCAAAGCCCATTCAGCATCAGAACAACATGCGTACCTCTGTTGACAAAGTGCAGATCAGGTGCACCAGCCAGGAATTACACCTGAGCCTCAGACATGGAAAGCAAGGGTTCTGCCACTGAGCTATCAATCTCCTCAATAAGAGATACCTTTATATGACAGAAAAATTGGAAAACAGGCGAGAATATAAAAATTACATATAGTTACAACAAACCCCTTGAGAATAGCTGATATGTTCTCTCTACCTTGTATGTACAGCCCCATAAAAGTAAAGCAAACCACAAGATGCATTCATACGATATATTAATTATAATACTTATTGTTCTTTGGTTCACTTAGTATTATATTATGTAAATTTCCCATGACTGTAAAAGATTAGCCAAAAGATAACATTTTATGACTATGTAACCTTGCAGGGCTTAGATGGAACACAATTTATTCAGCCATTTACCTGTGGATGACATTTAGCTTGATTCTTGTTTCACACTATTATAAATAAGACTATGATGATAATCACAACACAGAAATCTCTGTTATGCCTGTAATTACTGCCTGCAGCCAGATTGCTACAAGTGGAATTAACTAAGTCAAAAGGGGTGCATTTTTTAAGACTCGCTCGGGGCACGGTGGTTTCGGCAATGGATTACTTACCACAAGGTTGGTTGTGCAAACTCACCAGACCCTCTGGAGGAGAAAGAGGAAGCTGTATCCTCCTGTAAAGATTTGCAGGCGGCCCAGATCCCAACTACATGGACACCTGCCCCTCCCC
>NW_022105908.1:4603440-4611332 GCF_000313985.2 Echinops telfairi | reverse complement strand
GATGATCCCTTCAGGACCAGTGGTGAGAGTGGCGATACCGGGAGGGCGCAGGGAGGATGGTGTTGAAAGGGGGAACCGATTACAAGGATCTACATGTGACCTCCTCCCTGGGGGAGGGAGAGTAGAAAAGTGGGTGAGGGGAGACATCAGACAGTATAAGATGACAAAATAATAATAATTTATAAATTATCAAGGGTTCATGAGGAAGGGGGTAGGGGGGAGGGAGGAGAAAATGAGGAGCTGATACCTAGGGCTCAAGTAGAAAGCAAATATTTTGAGAATGATGAGGGCAACAAATATACAAATGTGATTGACACAGTGGATGTATGTATGGATTGTGATCAGTGTTGTACAAGCCCCTAATAAAATGATTTTGAAAGTAAATCATGAAGTAAGGAAGAAAGATAAAATACTGAAACTGGAAGAAACGAAATAAATATTCTAAACAGATATGAACCAAAAAAAAAAGAGAGTGAGATTTGTAGTCTCAGAAACCCTGTCCAGGGTGGAGAGGTGTGTGGAAGTAGATCCCAGAGCAGTGGGTTTGGGATTTACATTACAGAAGTTCTGTCCCATAGTGTCTCTTCTTTTGTGAAAGGGTGGTTCATGCCTTGTTTTTCCTTAAGGGGTGTCCACCTATTCTTTATTTGTAAGGGCCTTGTTGCATGTCTAAATTAAATAATAGTAAGATTCCATGATGGTGCTTTAGATTAAAACTTGCGTTGCTAACCTCAACATCCGGGGTTCAAACCCACCAGCCAATCCCAGGTGGAAAGATGAGGCTGTCTGCTCCTATAGAGAGATACAGTCTCAGAACCCATATGTGGGGTCCCTGGGAGACTATGTGGACTCAATGGCAGTGAGTTTGGTTTTAGATTTTACTAAAAGTTCATATTTTCCTCAATTGGTCTTTGCCATTCACTTTGCAAAAGATGTGACTTAAAAATAACAACATTCTATTGGAACGTGGGTGAAATTTTACAGCGCAAGGTTGTTTTCCATTTAGCAAATGGTACACTGTTTGTTTTGGGACCTTGGTGGAAATCACTTCAGTGGAACGGCATTTCTTCCCATTTTCTCTTGGGCAGCCTGTTTCCTTGGGCAACGTTGCCCATTTGGTCTGCTGGGGCCCATTGTCTGCAGGACTACCTGTCTTCTGGTGTTATTGATCACTTCCTCGCCATGTTGCTCTTCAGCTGAAAGTTGGTTCCTGGCAGTGGAGGGAGGGAAGGCGGCTTCAGTTCTGGGTAGAGGGGTGTCTAAAGGTTAGTCTCACGGGTTCCAGTATTTTGACACATCAAATTTGGCCTAGCCGTCCTTGTTCTTGTGCTTAGGCATGTCTTGCTGAGCCAATGTGAGGATATTTTTCGGCGATTTTTTTTTCTCTTACTCCTTTTATGACCTCATTTTTCCATATTCAATTCTGGTCTGTAACTAGAATGTGTTCTGCTGGATGGTACATGTTCTACACCGAATGTGTTTCTTTGCAAGAAACATAAACCCACTCAAAATACATCAGATAAAAGGATGCTTATTCATCAGTAGTAGGGCATCTTGTGGCTGCAGAAGTAGCAGGGCCTCCTGGGACCTGAGAGTAGGGAGGCAGGGTGTCTCTCCTGGCCACTAGTGCCTGCCTCTTTCTCTCTGTGCACCACCCCTCCTCTTTCTGGACCCTCCTCAACTCTGTGCTTGAGCGTGCACACAATGGTAGTTTGAACGTGGCTTTGAAGTGTCTTAACACTTCAAACAGTTCCTCGCTATAAGACTTAGTGGGTTCAAGCCCAACTCTCTCTCTATTTGAAACTTTAAAAAGATAATATTTGGGTTATAGATGAATGTTTCCACAGCAAATTATTGTTATAAGTTGCCCCAAGTCAGTTCCAACTCGTAGTGTCCCTGTTTATAAGAGAATGAGACCCTGCCCAGTCCTATGCCATCCTTACCACGTGTTGATGCTCCGTGTGGCAGTCTCTGTCAACCCATCTCACGGAAGGTCTTCATTTTCATTGACCCTCCACTTTACCAAGCATGATGTCCTTCTCCAGAGACAAACATCTCCAGAGACTAGTCTTGGAAAAGTACAGCCAGAATGCTTCTTAGAAGCAAGAGAGGACACCGGAAATTAGGTTCCCTTGAAGCAATTTTTATATAGATCCTTCCATGACATTGGTTACATGTTTTCCACAAGTTCTCAGCATTTTCATGATTTCCGTTCTGCTTGCTCTGTATCCCTCTATTTCACTTCCTGGGCCCTCCTCATCTCTGTTTCATGAGAAGTGCTAGTTTATATTCTTGACTGAGAAAAGGGGTCTGGTGGGTTGGTCTCCTTGTGTGTGTTATTTATCTACATTTTTATTAGTGTTGGCCAAGAAGTTCGAGGGGGTTGTGTGATACAGTTAATCAGACTGTGCCCAGGACCACCCCTTTATCAGGGAATTATATGGAGACTTGTAAACGGGAACATGTACTGAGGCAGCACCCTGATATATCTGCCCACGGTGGAAGGACCTGCCGAGATCACCATTATTTTTCTCAGGCAGACAGCAAAGACATCGTTTTCTTCTGTCCCTGGATTGAAAGGCCATGTGGATCATATGCTTATTTCGTAAGTAAAATACAAGCGAAAGAGTCACCGTCGGGCCAGCGCTGACTCGTGGTGACCTCATTGTCAGAGTCGAGCTGAGCTCCATAGGTTTCAATGGAGACATTTTGGGGAAGTACATCGCCAGGCTCTTATTTTTTAACCAAGAAACCTGTTGTCACCACCCAGGGACGTTTTAAAACATTTACTAGAGCTTTTATCCTGGGTTTCTCATTTCCTTTCATTCACTGATTTATTATTGAGCCAATGTCACGTTGTTTAATTATTTCAGCTTTGTTTTGTATACTCTTATGTGCATATACATATGTACACACACATGTTATCTCGTGCAGGATATCCTTCATCATATCCTTCATCAAAATATCAAGGTTCTTCTCACGTATGAATTGTTTTACAGACAAACTTTATAGTCGTTGGCTTTTTAAAACACGAACATGCATGGTCCTCCTTGAGACTATTTTAAAACAACTTGCACATTAGTCTGGAGACGATTTACATTGTCATATAATCTAAGCTTTCACGGTTTTTTACAATAAAAGTCAAGAAAATTTTACTTAACTGAGCTTCTCTCCCCCCCCCTCCCCCAAGAAGCCACCTTGTCACCAAACAGAGGTAGAAAATGCAAAGCTAATCTCACCTGGTATCTTATTGCCTGAGTGAGCAAATGAACATTGCATTCAGTCCCTGATGATCGAGGATGTTAAACAGCTGGGGTGACTGCATGGACCACTTAGGGGGAGGCATCCACTTGGCAGGAAAGAGGCGCTTCAGAGGCTTGGCTTACCTGAGTGACAGAGCCCTGTGCCTGCCTAACAGCCTGGCAGCACTTCCCTATGGGCAGATAAGGCCTGAAAGTCCCGTGACTCAGAGAGTGAATGTCACATAATTAGAATGCGAACACAAGCAAGCCATATTTGTTAATTAAATACTAACATAAAATTAAAGTAATTAATTCCTGAGCCCCTACCTGGTGCCAGGCACTGTGCTAGCTGCAGGGTGGCTATAAAGTTGGGGGCTTGGCCCTTGCCATAGAGTAAGTGACATTCAGTAAGCTAGCCAGGGGTAATCACAGGGTTGGCCTGTGAGCAGTGCCAGCAGGAACATAGCAATTGCTGCCCAAGACTCAGAAGAGGGGAACAGGCCAGCCGGATCCAGGGCACCTTCTCCTCTCTGTTGCTGGGGGACCATCCACTGCTAGTTGTCATTCAGTGGGTCCCAAGTCATGGAGGCCCATGCACAACAGACAGAGACGCGACCTGGTCCTCGGCCATCTCTATCATCAGTTGGGGACCCCTGAAACCTTGTCAGTGATTGCTTCGTGGAAGCTTCCACTGATACAGGGTGCCTTTGCAAAAGATGCACTGGCCAAGAATTGAGTCCAGGGCTCCTGCATAGGACTGAGAATTGTACCATTAACCCAACGCTGTCTCACGGGACAAAGTCTACCAGGCATGTCCTATTTATCATTGGAGTTTGCCATGCGATTACTCAAGCCTGGGCTTCAGTGACCCTCAAAGCTTTATTCTGTCCACTGTTCATCACAGACTTCAATTCTCCCTCCCAGGACTCATGTCCCCAGGCCCCGAGCATTTTTAAAAACATGACCTCCCTTGACCTGCTCCCGGATCCTTCCATATGGAACTTATGGAACTTCTTGCCATAGCTCTTGATTTGAAATGGCAGCTTGGTGCTGCTGAAACAGAATTGGCTTCTGAGCGAAACCAGGCTTTTCTCAAAGCCTCGCTGGGGAAGTTCCTCACCGTGGCCTTCTGGACACTTTCATGAAGACGGGGGAAAGTGTGTGCCACTGGGGTGGGGGGTAAGGCATGCATCCTGTGTGAGGTGGGTTCAAAGGCCCGAGGGTGAAAGAAGCTGGCCTGTAGGGAGGAGAGTGGAGTGCCGCATTAACAGTCACTGCAGGTCGACTCATCCATCGCTAACCTTCCCGCAGATCAGAGGTCGACTCAACCGTGAGATTTCTCGTGTCCTCCTCCTGGGCCCAGCTCGACTTTCCCTTCCAGTGGCACCCCCGTCATCTTCATTCGTTTCAGCCTTCGAGGGTCTTCTCAGCGTTCCCCTCCTTGTCAACTGCTGCTCAGCCACACTGAGTTTATTAGACGAGTGCGCATCTGGGCTGGCGGGCAGCTCCGATGAATCCTGCTTCCTGGCACGCACAGGGCCACTTGCCTGGGGAGGCTCTCCCTCCTCCCTCACCCAGCGGGAGATGCTACCAGTTTACTAGACGCTGTGCCAACGCCTCTGTTTGGAGCCCTTTCCACTCACATCCTTCACACTGAACTGATCTCTATGCCTGCCTGGCCAGTCCCAGGGCTGCGTTTATGTATTTATTATTACTTTTATTTTGAAGGACGCCTGCTGGGCTGTCCATTATCATGTGGTCCATTTTCCCAGAGTCACCTTCTCACTCTCTGTGAACCATCGTGGTTGCAGAAGAGTTGCCCGGCGATCGTCTTTCCTAACAGTGCTGCGCACTGGAGAGAGATGGCGTGGCGAGGAAGGAGTCTTAAGCAGGGCATTTGTCGCCTTCACCGCTTTCTGCCCCTTGTGAACACGGTTTGACAAGCCACTGTCCTGCCTAGCTCGGGCTCCTCATGCTTCCTCCTGACGTGGTGGCCTTCACGTTCTCCTGCGGCCCCGGGGTCTTTGAGCTGTGCCTTCAGGCGTGGCTCCGATTCCTGGTGGCCCTGAGTGCAACAGCCCTGTGCTGGCTTCCTGATGACTCTTACGTCGGTCCGTGATGGCGGCCACTGTGTGCTTCGGTGTCCCCCAGCCGAAGGGCCTTCCCTAGCACTTCAGACCGGAGTCTGTTGTCATCCATAATGTCTTCACTGGACAACTTCAGAAGTAGATGCCCCTGGCCTCTCTACCTAGCTTGTCTGAGACTGGAAGCTTTACTGAGACTTGTCCTCCCTGGGTGAAACACTCAGGTGTTGATTCGAACACCAGTGGCCTCTTACGGTTAGGGGCCCTCTAGTCCATTCTGACCCATGGAGAGCGACTGTGCACGACAACAAGAGACTGCCTGGCCTTGCACCATCGCCACCACTGTTCCTAAGCTTTATCCTGTTGTTGCCGCTACTCTGTCAGTCCATCTCCTCAAAGGTCTTCCTCTCTTCCGACGCCCCTCTACGTTACCAGACACAACGTCCTTCTCCTGTACGGTCTCTCCTGACAACGTGTCCAAAGAATGTAGGATGAAATCTTGCCAGCCTTGCCTCTCAAGAGCACCCTGGACAGACTTCTTCCAAGACAGATCGCTTTGTCCTTTTAGTGGCCATAGGACCGTGGTCCTTTCGGCTTCTTGTCCAGCACCACAGTTGAAATGCACCGATGCTCCCTCCTCCTTCGACTTCAGTGTGCAACTTTCACAGGAACGCAAGGCAACTGGAAATACCGGGGCTTGGGTCAGGTGCACCCTAGTCCTCAAATGGACAGCTCCACTCTTCAAGACTCTAAAGAGAATTTGCATACGAGTGGCCTAGTGGCCAGCATAATAGTAACACACTGATACTGGCGAACATAATTGATGGGGAGATGGATATACTAGCCCGAACAGACAGAACTGAGAGCAAGAGAGTAATTCTCAGCAAGTATTCTTGCCTGTGCAGGACAGCAAAGGAGTAGGGCGACATGGGTCTCAGGTCAGGAGAGAGTTTTGGTTACAGCTGGTAGAGTCTAGGCAATGATGATAGGGAAGGAGGCAGATGATTTTTGGAGTGTCTGAACGGGGAGGGATGTTAGGTTAGGACGGGAACACAAACGTTTCACTCCTGTTCATGTGAGTGGCGACAGAGGGGCCGTGGATGTAATCGTTCAGTGAATGAGAGAGTTCCTATCTAACGTTTCTCTCTTTCTCCTGGAGGATGAGGCAGAGCTGGCAGGTGACGGGTGTGAGAGGAGAAGGGGCTGGAGGTTTCAGGAGCGAGCGTCCATTGTCAAAAGTCATTGGATGGCCAGAAGAAGTAACATTCTAGAGAAGGCCAGAGGATGAACGCAGTGAGGGGGCTTGATCCTGAGAGCGACGAACCAGTAACAATGAGAATAGCAAACATACCATGCTTCATACATCCCAGACACGGTGCTAAGATATTCTGACCCCTTAGCATATGTGTATTCATGGAATCCTTCCAATAACCCTAGAAGGGGTGCCCTATTGTCTCCCTCCTTTTAAAGAGAAGCGAGTTGGAACGTTAAGTACCCCACGATAAATGGCACTGCTAACCAGAAGAGAAACTACGGCTGGAAATCAGATGGGCAATGTGGTGCCAGGCTTTGGCTCTCCCCTGCGGTGTCACAGAACTGTGCCTTAGCATGAGCTTGCGTACATTGTCACCTGGACAAGCCTGCTGGGCCCTGAATGCCATTCCGTCTGCTTCCCCTGGAGAGACGGAGTCTCACCCCTAGGAGCAGGGTGTGTTGGAGAAAGTTCCTGTGGGCGTAGCTCAAGCATTCTCCTGCTTCCTGTTCTCCTTAGGAGGGTCCTGTAGGACCCTCAACCCTGGCCCTTTCCCAGGGATGCAATCTTGTCTACTTCCGGAGCGAAGCATCTTGACTGGAGTGGGACATAGACTGGAGCCCTAAAACACACGGAAACCTGGTGCCTAAAGACGCGCTCGCATCTCAAATTGTGCCTCTGCACTTTATTTCACTACACTGGGCTTCCGAGACTTGCCCCAAACCGGTTGTTAGAAACCCCTCATTGGAGTCGCCCCCTTTCTTCTCCATCGGCTTCCCAGACGTGCGCAACCAACAGCCCACTAACTCCTAGGAGCTAACTGAAAAGTGGGTAGCCGCCAGATTCCTTCCTCACTAATTCCTTAGCCAGAAAGGTCACGCGATGGAAGGAGGTGGGGCTCCCCACGGAGTGTTCACACAAATTTTTGTACTTTTCTTCAGCCACTGCCCCCAAAGTTGGTTTAGTCTACCACCAACTAACTCATGGAATTGACTTTTCAAAACAGCCCAAGTCTAGAGAGGGTCTAAAGTGTGACCAGAAGCCCTGCACAAACCACTGTCGGAGACGGGACAGCTCAAGACTGCTGGGTATTTCTCAGGACAATTATGCCCCCAAAACCAAGTGTTTTTCTCGGGAGTCAGATAGCTATTGTATTTTGTTTCTATCTCCTGGGTTTACATCCATGGCAGAAGGATGTCGTAGTGTTGGGCTGCTAATCACAAGATTAGTAGTTGGAAACCACTAGCCACTTGTTGGGAGAAAGATGAGGCTTTCTACTCCCATAAAGACTTGCAGGCTTGGAAACTCATAGAG
>NW_022105908.1:4600804-4602707 GCF_000313985.2 Echinops telfairi | reverse complement strand
GTTTCAAACCGCTGACCTTGCAGTTAGCAGCCCGATGTGTAACCGGGACTCCACTAGGTTTCCTTGGTGGAACGTGTGGAAGCACAGTCCCTCTGCTCATAAGCCCTGGAGAGCATGCCCTGAGCCACAGCGGGGCGATGTCAGGAACCATCAGATTATTCCAGAAACGATGGCCCAGGAGAGGCCTGTTTGGAGCTTTCAGTCACATCAAACCCGAGACTCCTTCTGTTCATTCTCCCTGAGGATTTTGACGTGTCCAGCATAATAGAGGAGGTTGACTAGCAGTAATGTCACCATTCGTTGATTAAGTACAGGCACTATATTCATTTTTATCACATGTCATCTGCTCTTGATCCTTAGAGGCAGGTGCTACTCCCACTGTAAAGATAAGGACAACTGAGGCCGTGAGAGGACACATGGTTTGTCCAGGGCCACATAGCTGTTGTTGGAGCCAGATGGATTTATTAAAAGCCTGTTCTCTTATCTCCTGTGTTATGAATTGCTCAGGTTTGTCTGAGGTCATGTAGTAACTCAGGCCGGCCTTTCTCAGAAAACTCACTCACTCACTGCCACCGAGTCAATTCCTACTCAGTTGACAGAGTAGAACCATATAGGACAGAGTAGAGCTGCTCTTAGGAAATCCAAGGCTATAAATATGTACAGAGAGAGCCTCATCTTTCTCCCACTGAGTGGCTAGTGGGCTTGAACTGCTGACATTGTTAATAGCAGCCCAGTGCCACCACGATTCCTGGCTTTCTTGGAAGCAGGGTAGAATGGAATGAATACTCCCCTCCCCACACCACACACACACACACACACACACACACACACACACACACACAATTTAGAAATAGCAGATTTAGATTCACTCTATGAACCTGCTTACTTGTTTAACCTTTCTGAGCCCCATCTGAACAATGGAGATAATATTAATAATATTTTCCTCAAATATTTTCCTCTAGATAACAAACGTCACTCATTCATTGCCCATGATCTCAGTACAAAGGCGTGTGATGAAATGCTAGATGGGGGTGCCCACTTCCCAGGATCCTTCAGTTAAGCTTCACTGTACTGTAGCTTCCGCACCCCCACCACACCCATTCTGCTTGTATTTAGGCAGAATATGAGAGGCTTCAAAACATTTGTGGAAAAAAATCCTATTTCCTTTTCATTACTTTTCTCACAAATATTTTGTAGTTCTGTGGCATAAGAAAGGTCTAGGAACAGGAAGGTGGTCTCCAGTCTGGCTGGAGGAGAACAAGAGGTTCTTGTTGAGGAGAACAAGAGGTTCTTGTTTGCCACCTGACATTTGGCAAAACAAGGGAACACCATGCTGCCCAGCCCTGGACCCTCCGTGATATGACCCTTGTGATCCAGTGTTTCCTTTGGCTGATATTCATGAGATTACTGGGCTTTTCTTCCTCATCCATCTTCGTCCAGAGCTCTGCTAATACAGATTCGGCGTCACTCTAGCGTGCAAGCTTGATGCTGACAGACATAAGGTGCTGGGATTGGGAATCAGATTCAGGTCCTGAGCATGGAAAGTGAGAGCGTTCTACCAGGGACCCACCACTGCCCCCAAACCAGAGGAGACCCCCATATCATGTCTTAACTGACCCCGGGGCTCTGACCCCCAATCCCTTAAGATGTTAGGGGCAAAGAAAGGGCCACTGGCCTCCTTACAGAAGATGTCTGTATATTCTCTTTCTCCTACCCCAAGCCTCCTTCAGGACTCCTTCTGGCCAGGCTCCTGCTCACAACAATGAGATAGAAGTGAGCTGGTGATTACAGCAGGAGACAGGAATCTGGTTCGACACCAGGCAGCTTTCCAAGAGGAATTGCAGCCAGTATATCTGAGGAGAAAACAAATGGTGCACTGGGGTCCCCGGAAATAGAAACCAGC
>NW_022105908.1:4598239-4599379 GCF_000313985.2 Echinops telfairi | reverse complement strand
CCACCACCTTCCGGAGGTGGGTGGGTGGGAGCACCTGCTTTGATAGATGCCTGCTTATTTGCAGCAGGAAACGTGCCCCTCTCATTTTCTGGTCCTTGTACTTTCTTTATAAGGTAACAATTATAATACTCTTTTACATATAAAGATGTACAGAAGGAAAAAAACACAGCAAAACTAGCCCATGACATCACTCCATAATCCCAGGTAGACCCTGTGAATATCACACAAATAAAAGCAATACGTATTTGTACTTGAGGAATGTAATTGGTAGAGAAACTAATAAAAATCAAGGTAAACGTTTCTCTTTCTTTATTCTAGCCACTCCAAGAAAAAGGAAGCTGTGATCGTTTATATGCGTAATTATTTCCAGGAAAAACAAGAGTGTGTGTGATTCATCATAGTCATCCTCTGTGATGGCTCCACATAAATGCATCCTCTTTCTCTCCATATATTTGTATAGCTGTGTAGAACTGCATTAGTTGTGGCATGCCATCGAGTCTCAGTCCTAATCCATAGTGACCTAGCACAACAGAATGGACGTGCTGCCTGATTTAGCCCCAGGCTCACGATTGCTCCTATGTCGGCCCCCTCTTGTAGCCCCAGTGTCAATCAGCTGGTCAAGGGCCTTCCTCTTTCACACCGCCCCTCCACCTTACCAAGCATGATGTCCCTCTCCAGGGACTGGCCTCTCCTGACCACATGCCCAAAGTGTGTAAGACGAAGTCTCACTAGTCTATGTAGATGTGTATGTATACATGGATGTGTATGAAGGGGCTTCAAAAAACTTGTAGAAAGCTAAACAGAAAGACAATGGGATTTTCCCACAAACTTTTTGAAGCCCTCTCTTGAGTGTATATGTATGTGTGTGTTTATTTACCAAGGTAAGTGAAAGAGTATTTCTACTCATATTTCAGTCCATACATGTACAGAGTTAGTCCAAATTAAACACATTTAAACATGTCTTTATGATCTGTGGATGCTTGGAGACAAGTTCCCTCAGTACCATACATGGAGATAGCCACAGACCATGAAACATTGCCAACGACACATAGAAACAAGCGCACGGTGTGCACATTGTGGTGGAAGTATAGGACACCACCCAGGAAGTGCTCCTGCCTAATAATCCTCATCGTCGTAATA
>NW_022105908.1:4594765-4596989 GCF_000313985.2 Echinops telfairi | reverse complement strand
GACCACTCTGAGGTGCGGGACCATATTCGTATGTTTGAGCCCATTGTAGCAGCCACCGTGCCAGTGCATCCCATTGAAGGCCTTCCTCGTGCTTGCTGGCCTTCCGCTTGACCTAACAGGATGCCCCTTTCTAGCCCTTGCTCTTTCCTGATGGCGTGTGCAGAATAAGCAAGAGGTCTTGCCATCCATGCTTATAGGGAGCACACTGTGCTATATCGTTTATTTTGGCCGCTGCCAAGCATTCTATCATATGGATGGACTCTAATGTATTTAGCCAGTTCTAGCTCATGAGAACTATTGAAATCAATGCTGCTTTGTCTGTCTGGGTTCCTATAGTATGACAAATTCATATATTAGGACAAACTCAAATTTGTCTGCATATAGACCGTCTGAATTGCTCCGCGTGCTTTCTTTAGCCCAATTGCCCAGTCACTGCTACGTTCTTCATGTAAGGGGTGAGGGTGCCCAGCCCCCTCCTGCTGAGTATGTTGCCAAGCTGATTAGTATTAAAAAGGTACTTCATAATTTGATTTGCATTCCCTTAATTATAAATGTGAGTTAACCATATTTTATGTATCCATTGGTCTTTTGTGTTTTCCATTTTTATTTTTTATCTATTCATGCTCATTGTCCATTTTTTTCTACTTAAAATATTGATCAGATTTTTTGTTTTGCAAATAAAACATTCTTAATCACAGGTGCCAATCCTGTTTCCTGGGGGGAAGCTTAGCTGCTGCTGCAGTTCTGTCCAGAGTGCTTTATTCTTTTCAGAAAGGTCTGCATCCTGTGTGGTGGACCACAGGGGCTGGCTCAGCATGGGCTGCATGTCAAACAGGTGCGAGTGATGGAGCTGGTCCCTCTGTGTTGCTGAAGCTACTTCTGCTTGTGCTCATCACCACACCCTTCATGGCCCCGTCTGCACACCAGGCATTCTAGGGCAGCACCAGGGTCATTTAACTATATCTCCATCAGTAAAGACAATTCATTAAAGGCTGGGTTCTTGTGTTTTTAATTTTGTAGTCTAATTGACTAGTCTTTTACGAATTTTTGGATTTATAAATTGCTCAGAGACTATGAAAAAAATACACCCTGGGTTTTAGAATGTGTATAGTTTTAAGTCTTACTTGACAGAATTTACCAGCAATTAGTTTTTTCTTACCCGAAGCAAGGAATACTGGTGTTTTAATTCTTGAATTTTTTAATGTTGGAAATTAATTGTTGCTTTTATTCTGGGAGGATCATTTGGTCAAGGAGTAAAATCTTAGAATGACAGCTGTTTTAAACAAACTATCAATCTCACTCGCTCTTTCTCTAGTGGATAGATAGAAATAGATATAAAGATGTAGATATCTTCTATGTCTGTTTGCCTGTCTCCCTATCTTGTAAATAAAATAGAGTTAAAAATTATTCAACCAACATGTTCCCAACTACACAGCATAAGAACTAAAACAACAGAAGCATCTTGTATTCTCTTCCTCAACTACATCCCCTTCCTAAAATTGCTAGCCTAAAATTGATAACTTATTCTATTCTCTGAATTTTGTTGTGCTCATTTAGCATTACACATGCACATCCCGTAAACACTATGCTTGTGTTGCATGTTTTAAAACTCGATACAATGTCTTCTGTTCTTCTAGTTGCTCAGTGAACTCAGCAGTCCTGTAACTGAGAATCATACACATTCATCTTTAGAGGCTTGGTACATTTAATTTGTTCTACTGTATAGGATTTCACTGTAAGAGTGTTCCACTATTTATCATCTTTCTATTGGTGGGAATACACCCTACCCACAGCGAGACTTGATTACAGACAATATTGCATATCAACAAACTTGGGAATACCTCTTTACACACATGTGAGACATCACGTTGGATGTGCACCTAATGGTTCTATGGATGTATGCATACTCAACTCTGTTAGCCACTGCCATGTTTCTCTCCAAAGCCATCCTGCCAGCTTACACTCCCACCAGAAGTGTACAAAAATTCCCTTTCCTGCTTATACACATCCTTGACAACGCTTGGTAGTTTCAGACATTTAAATGTTTGCCAGTCTACTGAGTGTGAAATGATCTCTCATTATGGTTTTAATTTGAATTTCCCTGATTACTTGTGAGATGGAACACGACTCTATGCTCATTGGCCCTTCGGGTTTTCTCCTCCGTGACTTGCCTGTTCATCTCCTTTGCCTTTTTCTTTCTATTGAGTTGTTTTTCTTTCTTATT
>NW_022105908.1:4590799-4593376 GCF_000313985.2 Echinops telfairi | reverse complement strand
CCTACCTTGAGACCCTCCTAGACCCAGGAGGTTGATGCCAAGACACACAGTTATCTCCAAGAGCTACTGGCTCACAGATGCCGAAAGAAACCAAGAACTTTCCTCTTAAAGAGTGAGCCACCACACAGAGGAAGGCTCCTCTGAGAGCTGGTACTATTACTTTGGACTTCTGGTCTCCTCAAGTTTGAGAGGATACCACTCTGTTTGTTATCACCACTGTTGGTCTTTTTGCTATCACAGCGCCAGACAGCTAAGACAGATGACTTGAATGTGCTCATACTTTTTAAAGGAACACCCTTCACAGAGCAGTTAGTTCAACATCATCTCAACGTCTCGCTTACCTCTGCCCAGAGCTCTACAAGGTGCATGGGGTTTTCTGTGGCATTGAAATCTGGACAATTTTTTTTTAAATTCCCTTGGGCTCTTCTGATCCCTCAAGTGCAGAAAAACTCAAGGCAGCATCTAGAGGACCTGGGAAGGGATAGTTCATTACACAAAGCCAAAGAATTCTGTGATACCCATTTACAATGGATTCAATTGTGCTTCCCCCTAATATATATGAGAACCCTAACTCCTATCCCGTAGATGTGACCTATTCTTGCGTAAGCACTTTCCATATTGCAAATCAAGGTCATGTAGTCATTCAGTCGAGGTCACACCAGTGTAGGGTGGATCCTAACCCTAGTCACGACTGAGTTATAGAAAGAGCAGAATGGACACAGAGAGACACACACACAGAGGGGCAGACAGACACTAGGTGAAGATCTTTCAAGAATCAGAGATGGCTGGGGTTGCAAACAAGGGCGACCCTTCACTCCTAGACGACCTTACGATGGACTTTCAGCCTCCAGAATGGTGAGAAGGTAGATTCTGTTTCTGAAGTCACGCACTCGCAGCATTGCGGTTACCGCATCAATGGTTAATTAGATCACCATTTCCACAGCTCACATCACCATCATATGTTGCACATCCCCGGGGCAAAGAAGTATAGTTCCACCTCTCTTCTGACCGTCAGTCTACACCAGGCTTCTATTTCACCAGCTCTTTACTGTTCACTCGGTCCTGTGCACACCAAGTGGACGGTCCCACAGTGGAGGGCATGGTGTTACTGCTAGCTGCTCCGCCTTCTGGGTGTTGCATGTGCAGAAACACAAAGTATTGCTAGATCCGGGACCAACTTTGCAATTCTCAAGTACACTCGAGTCTGTTGTTGCATCCACTGTGTACGTTGCATGCCTTCTACCCCAGGGGAGTCATTTCAGCATGGTATCAGACAATATTCTCTTGTGATCCAAATAGTTGCCACTAACTACTATTCTCAAGTAGATCTCCAGGCCTTTCTTCTGAATCTGTTATTCTGGAAGCTCCATGGAACCCTCTCCACCATGGCTAGACCTGCTGGTATTTCAAAAGCCGGTGGCATGGCTTCCAGCATCAGAGCAACATGCAAGTCAGCACGGTATGACACTGACAGATGGGTGGGAGGAGGAGGGTGTAAAGAACGGAGAGCATTTCAAACATTTACCTGCTATGGTTAGCCCAAGGAGCTTTGGTGGGCTGCTCAATGGGCTGCTCACCAAAGTCAGCAGTTCAAAACCACCCACCTCTCTGCAGGAGAAAGATGAGGCCGTCTAGTCCTATAAGGATGTCATCCTGACAATCCGCAGGAGCAGGTCTTGTCCATCCTGTAAGTCAGAATTGACTCAATGGCCGTGACTGAGTGTGAATGTTGGCCCTGAATTCAGCTCGGGACAGACTAGTTCCCTCTACCACACTGGTTTGCAGTGTGGTCCCTTCTTGCCTCTTCAGCATCACCTGGCAACTTGTCAGACATGTAAATGACCTGACATCCCCCTTGACCTATGCGGTGCCCAGCAATCTTTGTATGTGTCAGGGCAGTCTGAGCACGCTCAAGCTTGAGGCTCGCCGCTTTGACCAAGACTGACTTTCCCGCGGTGGCTTCTCGAGCTCAACTTCCTGACGGCCAGCTTCCCAGAAGGTGTCCCCAGAGACATTCCTTTAAAGTAAATATGTGCAGGCTTCCTGGGTGTTAGATTCTCTTCCACGCTGGGAAGACCCGGTCTTTATGTCTGCTTTCCGTTCCATGGAACCCAGCACTTTCCAAGCTGAATTAACTGCAGGTTCTTGATTCCTGTCGAATGATCTTGACACCTCTCAGTTCCCTTTTGTATGTGCTTGGCTTCCCTCTTAAAAGCCTTGTCATTGAAGCTCTGCACATCAAAGTTCCAATGGCTGTGAGTTTGTACCCTGAGTGGGCTCTTCCTCCTCCTAGCCTAACATTTCCACCCTGGCTACCATGTGAGCCAAGGGTCACACTAGACTCCTTCAGGCTCCTGAAGGTAAGGTAGTCAGGGTTAGCACTGTAGGAAGTTGGTGGGCTTTGGAGGCAACTAGACCTGGTTGGAATTCAGCAGCTACTACCCTGTTTCCCCGAAAGTAAGACATCCCCCCAAAATAAGACCTACTTACAGTTTTGCCTCTCGCTGAAATATAAGGCATCCCCCCAAAAATAAGGTCCCCTGAAGCTACCATAACTCTGGACTCTGGACCGTAGCA
>NW_022105908.1:4587634-4589828 GCF_000313985.2 Echinops telfairi | reverse complement strand
CCACACTTCTCCTTTGAGTATATACCCTCATGTCCCTCGGTTCTATGATTTGCTGCGATGTCCCCCAGAAGCTCACAGTACATTGAAGAAATGTCTCACATGGTTTTTAAGGCCCCGATCCAAAGGTCAGGCAGCAGCGAACCATATGCAGGGCCCAGAGCCAGAACCCCAAATGCCCAAGGTCACAGCAAGTGACTTCTTGCTTCTATCAAAGTGCAGTTAGGAGATAAGCATATGGCTCTAGGGGAGCTAACGTTGGAACCATACACACACTCCACAATGGGTGGCATCTCAAGTCACACCCATTAGATGTCTCCAGGGAAACAAAGGACATGGCTTGGTTTGCACCTCTTACTGAGGTGGGGTCTACACCAAAGAGTCTACATTGGTTCACACCCTCTACAAGGACACCTCTCAATCCCACCCTATTCCTGCTGCTGAGGAGCCCTGGTAGTGTAGTTGTTATGAGTTGGGCTAATAACCGTACTGTAAACAGTTCAAAACCACCAGCCACTTCTCAGGAGAAAGATGAGGCTCAAAGAGTTACAGCCTCGGGAACTCCCAGAGGCAGTTCTACCCTATCCTATAGGGTCGCTGTGAATCAGAATTGACCGGATGGTAGTGATTTTGGTTTTTTGTTTGCTTATTCCTGCCCGTTGGTACAGTGGCCAATGCCCTCCAAAATGGGACTATCGCCACAGGCCTGTAATGTTCAGAATTCTAATCGACTATGTAAGATAGTATGGCTAGAAGGGCCACATGAACTGACTACCACGCACAGTGCCGACCTTCTCTTCTGATGCTGGTGCACCAGAGAGCAGCGTTCCTTGTGCCTGGGCCTGCAGCGTTAGCGTCTTCTAGGACCTGTTAGAAATGTAGACTATTGAGCCCCATCGCAGACCAACTGGGTCAGAAACCCTGCAGGAGGCACCCAACAATATGCCTTGTCACACACTTGCGCTTTCGGTTATTCTCATTTGACTGAGAGCTGCTGGTCTAGGACACGGTGGGAGGGTCTGAGGAGCCAACTGCACTTACTAGAGGAAGAAGCTGAGGTGAAGGAAAACTTACATAGGCCATGGTGCCTCGAACCTGCTCTCACTCTCCGCCATAGTCAATGCTGATTCATAGCAACGCCCCCTGTGGGTGTCTGAGACAGTAACTGGTTAATGAATTAGAAATCCCAGTCTTTCTCCCAAGGATGCCTGCGAATCGCTGTCCAACTGCTATGCCACCAGGGCTCCCACTATTTGTTCATTGAGCTCCCCAGACTGAAGGAAGCTATGCTGGTTTCTCTAGTTCCTGGATGGCAGGGAAAAACCAGAGACAAGATACCACCGAGTCCCTCAGGACTCTGGGTAGGACTGGGCTCATGAGGGTTTCCAAGGGCTGGGGTTTGTGGGAAGCAGATTCCAAGGTCTTCCTTCCAAGAGGGCTCCGAGTGGACTTGAATTTCTAGTCTTTCATTGAGCAGCCAAGCCTGTTAACCATGGGCACTGCCCAGGGAGTCATATTGTGGGATAGGGGTTTTCAGGCACATCAGAGGCACGTGGAAAGATGCCCTTGTCTAAGCTACCTTGGAGGAAAAAAAACAACCTAGACTTTGGCTTGCTGTGCTCTTACCACACATTTTCCCATAGAAATCGATGTTAGCTACTTGCATAATGAGGCCATTGGGTTTGCATAGATGGCATACACTTGTCTAAACCCAAAGGTTGATAGTTCAAACCCACCTAGCAGTGCCACAGAAAAAAGGCCTGGCAAGTGGTTTATGTCAATATTTCCTCCAAAATAACCCCATGGAGTAGTTTTCTACTGTAACATTCAGGGTATCCATAAGTCAAAATCAGTTTGGTACCAACAGATAAAACATGCATATTCATTGTAGAATGAGAAAGAAATTACAGAAAAGCAGAGAAAAATAACTCATATTGATCAGAAGATAACTGTAAAAATTCGGTAGGTTTTTGTCATATATATAAACATATTTTCAGGTACTGGTTTAAATTTCTTGAAGCACTGTGATCATATTTCATATACCATTTGAGATCCAATTATAAGCTTAACATTATTACATCTCCAGTAGTTCTCCACATTGTGAGAAACCGTGTAAGTATAATTTTAATTTTTCTTTTACTACACTCTTGTGGCAAGATGAAGAAATTGGGTTTTCTCCATTTCCACATGCATTTGC
>NW_022105908.1:4577615-4587133 GCF_000313985.2 Echinops telfairi | reverse complement strand
GCTCGTCAGTTGTAGGTTGGACATTGTTGTACACCCAGGGGGCTCGTCAGTTGTAGGTTGGACATTATTGTACACCCAGGGGGCTCGTCAGTTGTAGGTTGGACATTGTTGTACACCCAGGGTGCTCGCTGCCTGGTTTTCAGAAGTCGATACCCAGGCATTGCTTCATTGCTCATCTGAGTCTGGAAGCTCTGCGGGAAGCTGAGGCATCCATAGCAACACACAAGCTGCCACTGACGGTCTGTGGTGACTGCACAGGAGGGGCACTGCCTGGGAATGAAATCTAACCCTGCCATCCTGAAGGCGAGCGTTCTCCCACTGAACCACTGTGCCTCCTCCAGTACTACCTAGTGATGTTGCATGTAACATCCCTTTGGGCAATGCCTGATTAAATATAGTTTTGGGGTCCCAACCCCCACAAAGCCTATTATAGGAAAGACTTGAGGTACATGCAATGGTTCATAACAGTGAATGCTGCTTTATGACACACGTCAGAACATCATTTTTATTATTATATTACAGATTGTTAGTGTAGTTAGGAGTGATTCTTCAAAGCTTTCTATGCACAGAAGGTACCATATACTGTGTACCCTTGCATGTCTATATATTGTGTATACTAAGGCAAATAACTGATAACTGACGTTAGATAGAACCGCACCTACCTGTCCCAACTGATGTAAAATTCCAACTTACTGACAATTATGAATGGAGTTAGTTTGTATTCCAGGTACTGCTTATGTATACAATATATTGTCTGCACCATATCCAAATCACAGAATGATTTTGGACACAGAAGGTTTCTTAGAACACGCATGGTGGATGTTAAACAACACATCACTAACTGTGTGTGTGTGTGTGTGTGTGTACATATGTGTGTACAAATATGTATGTACATACATATTTCCCCCGCTGACGACGGAAGGCAGTGAAGGATCCCTGGTGACACATAGTCGGTTTTGTGCATTGGACTGTTCGCTGCAACATCAGTGGTTGGAAACCCCCAGCTGCTCCATGGATAAAGACGAGGCTTTCTCTGCCTGGAAACAGCTACCATCTCAAAAACCCAGTGTCCCTAGGGCAGTGGTGCTCAGCCTTCTTCATGCCCCGACCCTTTCAGACAGTTCCTCAGGAGGTGGTGACCCCCCCTAACCATAACATTATTCTTGTTGCTACTTCATCACTGTCATTTTGCTACTGTTACAAATCCTTCTGCAAATATCTTATATGCAGGATGTATTTTCATTGTTACAAATTGAACATCATTAAAGCATAGTGATTCATCACAAAACAATATGTAATTATATATTGTGAAATATGTATTTCTAATGACAAATAAGTGAAATGTTGTCTGGAAGCATGGTGTAGCATGGGTAACAATCTTCACACCTGGTCCTCCTATGTGGGAGGATCTGCATGTGGGCGGACCTGCCTGGAGACACGGATAGAGGAGCGCTGTCTCAGTCCCTAAGACCATCGGAAACCTGTTTTCCGATGGTCTTAGGCAACCCCTGGGAAAGGGTCGTTCGATCTACAAAGGGGTCTCGACCCACAGGTTGAGAACCGCTGCACTAGATGGGGATGAGTTTGAGTTTGACGGGTCCTTTGCTTTTGTGGTTGTCTATTTTGCTCTGATCTGTCTACGGGAAAGGAGATGCGTGGCCATCGCTGGGTGAGGCTGGCCCGCCTCTTCAGTGCGGATGCCCTGGAGGCGCCAGGTAACCCCGCTCCGTTTTCTTGCAGGGCATTACGGCAAGGACGCTTACCGCGGTGGCGGCGGGCCGGACCTCCATAACTTCATCTCCTCTGGATTCGTCACGTTGGGAAGAGGACACACGAAGGGTACAGTGGAAACCATTTTTTACTAAATGCGGAGGTTGCTTAGGGCAAAGCCAGGCTGGCGTGTGAAGATGGTGTGGGGGCCGGACGAGTGCCCGGGACAGGAGGGAGTGGGTGGTTGCCATGGCAGCGTGGATGGAGGCCGGACCATCTCTCGAGACCCGGTGCTGCTTGGCCTGTGGCCGGCGGACCAAGTGGGCAGGCGGGTGCGGCCGGAGGGTGGGAGACACTGCTACGAACCCGGTGGCCTTGCAAAGCGTGTGCATGCCCAGCGGGGGTGGCACCGACCGCTCAGCACCCACCCACCCACGGGTGCCCGTCAGCCCGAGGTGACATGGACACAATGTAGAGGTGGTACAGACCTGCTAAGTCTTTCTGCTGAGCCGCTTGCCGTGCATCTGCGTGGGGGGCAGCGCGTCCCCCCCCCCCACACACACACACACTGTGGCTTCTTTTTAAACAGAACCCTGCTAGTGTTGTGAGCATCCGTTCCCCCAGCAGTAATGGCACCCTCCCTCCGGACACCTGTGTCCTGTCATCGACCAAATGTGAATTCCGTTGTAGGGCCTGTGTAGCCCCCTCTCCCTCCGAAACCCTGCGTCTGTGTTCAGTGCGAGGCCCACAAGGAACTCTGTTTTTAACCCCCTGTGTGATGTCTGTTCTCCCTGTAGAGAAGAAAACAAAAAGTCTGTATCTGTGTTGTATTTTCTGTTTTGTCTATTTGTGTCCCAATAAAGTGTATTGAGGATTCAGGTGGCCGTTGTGGCTGCAGAGAGCTGCAGAATCAAAACGGGGAAAATAAAGCTGGGGAAACCAGCTCTGTGGTGGGAGGTACCATACTACTGAGACAGATTCCTGTCAACCCAGCCAGGCCCCCGCGGCCCCCAAGTCACCTCCTTTGTATTAACAGGTCTCTCTAAAACTTGATCTTACTAATACCCCTGTCTTGGTTTAAAAAGAGTGATGAACAGGCAGCATCCATTACTCACAGGTCAGGAACTTGGAAGCCACTGATCTAGGTCCTTCTGGCTGTGGGCTGTGGGGGAGGTTTCTCCGGAGGTTGCAGTCCCAAATGCCATTTGGTCAATATCGCCGGAAAGACCAACTAGGGCTCAAGGCTCTGCTTCCAGGGTGCTGACATTGTCGGGAAGTCTCTGTTCCTCCCATAATGCTCTCTCCAGGGATTGATGGAGTAACCTCACAGCATGGCGGCCACTATCTTCAGAAGGAGTGGTCTGAGAAAGAGAAAGGTGTAACCCACAGTGTTTCTGGTGGCCCAGCCTTAGAAGCGACACTCCATCATTTCTGCAGTGTGCTCTTGGCGACAAGGGTCAGCCCCAGTGAGGGAAGGAGGGGGCTGCACAAAGGTGTGATTGACCTACAACGCTACAACCCGTGGAACAGAGCCTCAAATCTGGATTTTCACAGAATATAGCAACTCGTTCCCAAAGGCAATGATGTCATACCTCAACTCCAGCCCTGGTGGGGAGGGCAGCATGGAACACCAGACAATTCAATCTATAGAACTCTGTGCTCCATACATATTAGGGCATTTGGTTCATGTACTCACTCAAAAACTACTGGATGAGGCCTACATGTGCTGGGCAGTCTACAGAAATAAGCACAATGAAATCTGGCTGTATGGAGCTCACTTCCTATTGGGGGAAACAGACAGAATCAACCAATCAATAAAAGTCCAGTGACAACATGCACAAGGGAAAACAGCCCAACAGGTAAGCGTGGGAGGTGCTGCAGCCGGAAGCTGCTCTGGACGCAGATCAGATGATAGTTGAGCAGACACCCGTATCCCAGGGGAAGTCATCGGGGAGGCCTGGAGGCCAAGCCTTCCTGTCTTGTCAAAAAACAGGGAGAAGGGCCGTGCAGCTTAAGCAGGATGGAAGGGGCCAGGAGAGATCCCAGCAGGGGGCAGAGAGTGCTTTTTATCTAAGGATGATCATTGGGCTGCCATCAGAGCAACATAAGCATAGTCCTGCTCCCTCCTTGTCCTCTGTCACTGCCAACTGAAGCCTTTAGAAAGCCTCACCCTGTCCACAGGCGTTTGCATGGCATAACGGGTTAGGAGTTGGGCTGTGAACCATGAGTTCAAAATCACCAACCACTCTGCAGGAGAAAGATGAGGCTTTCTACCCCTGTAAGAGTGACAGTCTTGGGAACCCGCCGGGGCAGTTTAGCCCTGCCCTATAGGGTCACTATGAGCCAGAATTGGCCTGTTGGCAGTGAGAGGCCCTGTCCACTACTTCTTTTTTATATGTGAAATGAACTTGAATGTCACTAGAGACTCCAAGTCCACTTCGGTTTTACTTTTCCTCCTTTTTAAGCCGCTCAGACCAGTATTTAGAACAGGGGGTAAGAAATCTGGAGGAATTTTTTTCCCCCTCGATGAAGCAAGTTTCATTTTATTCGTTCATTTAAATTTGTATTTGTGTGTGTTAAACCTTCCATTTTTGTGTGTCCCCTCCCCTTCCCTGTGACCACTGCTTCTTAGTCCCTATCTTGTTATGCCCCTGGTCTATAATGCTCCGCACCCTTCTGTGTGTGTCCCCTTGTCTTCTTCTCCATCCCTGTCTGCACCAGGCCTCCCATACCTCCGATGCACATTTCCCTGTGTAGATGATAACTAAGGCTTGGGGTCAGGAACTCTCTCGGGCCCTGGTCTCTGCAACAGCACCCTTCTCCTTTGCTGCTGAGCAAGCCGGGGGAGACTCTGAGTGGTACTTACAGAGGGATCAAAAGGACCAAACCCAAATCCAACAGCCACTGAGTCCATGTGGGCTCACAGCAGCGTCACAGGACAGGGCAGAAATGTCCCTGTCAGTTTCCAAGAACGTAACTCTTCATGGGAGTGGAAGCCCCATTTTCCTCTCACAGAGTGGCTGATGGTTCTAAACAGTTGACCTTTTAAGGTTAGAAGTCCAATTTGTATCCACTAAGCCACCAGGGCTTATAGGAAAATCAGCTCCATGCAAATGCCCAAAAAACCAAACTCACTGCCATCAAGTCAGGCCGATTCATAATGACCACTGTGCGTAACCAGCATGCCACCAAGGGTCGTACGCAAACACCCCAGGAAAGTAACCTGAGTCCTGTGCCTCGGCCATTCTTCATTCTTCAGCACACAGGTCGAATGCGCTACCTTTTCTTTTCTTTTCTTTGTGTGGCTTCAACCCCAGTGACTGCTAATCTGTCCCTCCTCCTTTTTATCTCTTCTTTCCCTTCTTTCTACATTTGTCTTAAGCCATTGAGTCGCCCTCGGTGGTTCCCAGGACGCCTGGAGTTAGCCAACATGTGTTTTTGACGGTAGCATGGGGGGCCTCCCACAATTCATAGAAAAATTCCATTATCACGAGGTTCTGTTTTCCACAAACGCTTTGAAGCCCCATCATACCATCCCCCTACTAACCCATTTAAGACGCGTTTCTAATCAGATCTGATGGACGAAGACCAAATATTGATGGTTCCTCTCCATGGTACCGGGAGCCTTCAGCATGATGTGTGGTTGACATGTACCCAGTTCACCACTTAGCGTTCCCGGACGAGCCTGCCTGGAAGCAGAAGCCTCGGCAGATGCTTCTTGAACTTGAGAGATTCACGGAGTTAAGTGTGAGGATGCACATATGTCAGTGTGCTTTGTTGCAAGATCCTTAAGCACGTAGGTAATTAAATCCTATCAGATGAACCCCCAAATAGATTTTCTTCTTATTGTTGTAAAATATGCATACACATACGATGGGGTACCCCCAAAATATCAGAAGTCTTTTTCAAAGCTATCTATTTAAATTTTTTTACAGAACAACCCTATCACCTTCAAAGTACTTTCCCTTACCACTTAATACACTTGTCAAATCTGTAATTCCATTCTTGGAAACATTTTTCAAACTCATCTGTTTGGATGGCTGACAGCACCTCTCCTCATTCTTTTCTTCACCTCTTGTACTTCATCAAATCATTGTCCTTTCATGTCCCTCTGCATTCCCAAACACAAAAAGAAGTAGAATAGAGCAAGGTCAAGTGAGTCTGGTGCGTGGGGCAAGAGAGGCATACTGGGCTTTTTGCCAAAAGCTGGTGAACTAAACTGGCTGTGTGAGCAGGTGCATTGTCGCGGTGGCAAAAACAGTCCCCCGTCTGCCACAAATCAAGCCTTGTTTGTCCCACTGCTATGTAATCTTTTTAGCACCTCTAAATAGAACACTGGATTAACAGTCTGACCTGGTGGAACAAACTCCATTTCGTCTATTCGGGAAGTTGACGGAAGTCCAGAACAAGGTTTGTTATCGATAGTTCTCCTTTTTTGAAACCACTCATACACTTGAGTTTTTCCCATAGCACGATCCTTGTTAGCTCTGTTCAGCATCACAACAGTTTCTGTGGCATTTTTCCAGCGCAGTAAACAAAATAACACAGGTGCACGCTGTTCTCTGAAATCTGCCTTCACAAAAAACAAGGTTTGAGCAAAACTGCATTTATAAAAAAATTCACTGTGACCAGAGAAAACCTTCCCAGGTGACGCCACTGGGTGCACTGACTCAGAGCAAGTTGCTCAATACCCTCCTAGTGGGTAAAATGAGTACTAGAAAGGTCCACCCAGGGGAGGTTTTTTTCTGGTTGTTTTTTTTTGTGTGTGTGTGTGGGTACCCCCTTGTATGCATGCATAATACATATATATATTTACATATTCCAAATAACCTCAGTGCCATTGAGTCATTGCTGACTCATAGTGATCCCCTCCCTGTAGGTTTCTGAGGCTGTAACTGTTTACGGGGATAGAGAGCCCAGTGTTTCTCTGGAGGAGCTACTGGGGGTTTCAAATTGCCAACCATGAAGATCGCAGCCCAATGAGGAATCTCTACACCACCAGGGCTCCTCCATATATCTGTATAATTATAATATCTATGATATATCACATCATGGTGTTCACTAATTGAGTACATTCTTCATGTTGAGCAACCATCCCCACGATCCTTCTCTGAATCGTTCCACCACTATTTACATATATACTCAGTGTTTCCTAAACAGTAGCTTCTTCCCTCTCCCCTCTGCACCTCTAGTGACCACTAATAAGTTTTGGTGTCCACATAGTCACCTATTACATGTGAGTGAGGTCATGACTTGACCTTGACTGTGGACATAATGCCCCCAAGTTTCCTTCAGGTTGTGGCACATGCCAGAACGTCTCTTTATAGCTGAATAATAGTCCTCTGAATGGATATACCATTCTTGGCTAGCTGTCCGTTCACCTGCTGAAGGACACATAAATGGTTTCCACGTTGGGGCTGTGGTGAAGGGGGCTGCAGTGAGCATCGGTCTACAGGGCTCTGCTTGCCTACTGGCTTCCATCCTTCAGTGGTTCAGACCCAGGGTGGTGGGTGCTGGCTCAGTACACCTGTTCTCTGTTCCACTTTGTGAGGTAGCCATGGATGATTATTTCCATCTCTCCGCTGTCACACCAGCACCGATTGTTTTTGTTTCTTTTTCTTTTGAGCATAGGAATTCAAACTTAGGGCCTGTATCTCTTTATGAGGTAGAACGCTTCATTTTACTCCCACAAAGTGACTGGTGGTTTCAAACTGCTGACCTTGGTGGTTGGCAACCCAAGGGAAGCCCACTATACCACCAGGGCTCCTAGTGTAGTAGTGCAAGATACTCTTTATTGACCTTGAGTTTGAGGAGGTGAGTCAGTGGAATTTTGATCATAGGGATTTCATCCCCACCAAAGCCCCTGACCCCCAACTCTATCTTGATTATCATAGGAGACCCCATCTCTAATCCTGGGTGGGCATACAGTAATTGATCAATACAGCACTGCCATAGGCTCCACAGGTGGCCCCTCTTGGGACATTCCAACTGAATGATTGCGCCTTGCCTTTCCTTCTAGTGAATACTTCTCTTGTTTCTTTCTGTACCCATCTGTTTCCCCTGGTCTGATTTCTTCTTATCCCCTCCTGCCTGCTCAGGTCAGCGTAAGTGGAAGTCAAGGCTAAAGGAAGCGCTTCATCAAAATAACTATGACTTTCAACTACATTCCCGCTAAAGCCTTTCTCTGTTAGGCAAGATCACCCAGAGCCATCTGTAGGAAAGCCGATAAAAGCCCCACCTCCACCCCAGGCTGCCACAATGAAAACACAAGATAAAAAACTTTTATTTACTTAGCATTGACTATATGCTGGGTGCGCACTTTATATACACTGTCTTAGTTTTCCTTATCCCACAATCCTGTGAGAGAGCTATTATTCTTTTTGCATTGGGGGGAAAAAACCAACCCTGAGGAGCTGAGCCATTTGCTAACACTTCAAACACTTAGCATCTGCTTATGTCACACACCAGGCCTGCTCCTAAGGAGCCTGCTCCTGACCACTAGTCAACGCTGCCTCCTGAAGGCAGCAAGAGGTTGCCTATGCATGGACGGTAGCTCAACAAGCGCAATGAGTGGTTGTCGCTACTGCCCATGGAATTCAGCCCCCTTCGGTGGCCTCTTGCACAACTGAACAAAATCCTTCTTGTTCCTGCACCATCCGCATGATCAATATCAGACTGTGGTCATCTATAGGATTCTTTTTGGTTACGTCTCAGTAGTAGATCGCTAAACCAGACCTTTCTTCCTAGTCCCGCTTAATCTAGAAGCTGTGCTAAAACCTGTTCAGCATCATAACAACACACACACCCTCATTGGCCGATGAGGGATGACTGTGCATGAAGTGCACCAGCTAGATACCTGGCTTGGGCATTTGGAATGGGAGGGAAGAGTTCTACCTCTGAGCCATCACCACCTCCCTTAGCAGATGGAAATAATACTTTAGGATAGGCATGTGTTTAGAAACAACAGCAACAAAAATTAAAACAACCAAATTCACTACCATTGAGCCAATTGCAACTCCTAGAGACCCTATAGAGCAGCGGTTCTCAACCTGTGGGTCGCGACCCCTTTGGGGGTTGGATGACCGTTTGACAGGGGTCACCTGATTCATAACAGTAGCAAAATGACAGTTGTGAGGTAGCCATGAAAATAATTTTATCGTTGGGGGTATGAAAGGGTCATGGCGTTAGGAAGGTTGAGAACCGCTGCTCTAAAGTGTTTTGGAAACTATATCTTTACAGTTACAGATAGTCTCACCTTTCATATTCAGCTGATGAGTGTAAACAACTGACCTCACAGTTATCAGCCCAATGGCTAACGTAGAGTGACACCCTCATTGTATAAGAAAGGGTAACAACAAGAAACCATGTAGAAGTGGGAGCTTTAATACTAGAAGTGTCCTTTTCAGTTATTTTCTCAAGACTTGTCAAATAATTGAATCTCTCTCTCTCTCTCTCTCACACACACACACACACACACACACACACACACACACAAACAAACAGAGCAACCTTATTCTATTTAAGCGGTTTGCGTATAAACTCAGTCTGGTTGTTGTTTAGTCTTGAATAAAAACCCCAAAGTTGTTTTACCCAGTCCCCACATTTCTGGCATTATTCCAGAGCTCTCCACTAGTGTGTCCCAGCTGCCCCAGGCTCGGGGCTGTGACCTGGCAGGGGTTCAGTGGCAGATGTGGCTGTGTATCCTGAAGTGCCTTCCGCACGTAGGTAGTCTCCAAGACACAGGCTTTTCCCTGTGGAAGTGGTCATTTCAATTGCCTTTAGTTTTTTTTTTCCCCCCTAGTATTCTC
>NW_022105908.1:4572801-4576058 GCF_000313985.2 Echinops telfairi | reverse complement strand
TTTTAAATACGTTTTTGAGACACACAGTGTCTGCTCCGAGCCACTCTTCCTGTTGCTGAGGGTGCAGTAGATGAGGGAGGGAAAGCAAAGTTGGAACGAACTATGTCCCCAGGAGTTGAGGCTCCTGAGGGAAGTCCATCAGGGGAAGGGAGTGTGGAGGTAAAGTTTTAAAGAGCGTCAAACATGCCCCAGGGGGTGGGGGAGTGACAATGCAGGTAAGACAAAATGAGATAAAGAATCAAGCTTCATGGGTTTCAGAGGAGGAGAGGGGGGCTGGAGAACATTCCAGGCCAAGAGAGTACCACCCACCTGGCTTGTTGGAGGACCAGCACACAATGAGGCAGGAGCAGAAGAAGCTGGATCATGAGTGGGAGGAGATGGAGTCAAAAGGGCTGGAGATCTGGTCACACTGGGCCTTAAGGGCCATTGAATTAAACTTCCACTCTGGGGGAGATGAACAGAAGAAAGATTTTGGCGAGAGGCATTAGAGAAATGGAATTACTTTTCACTGGGATGAGAAAGTCTGGGGGAGGAAAACGATGTAGGCTGAGTTGGGGGTGATTGAAGATTCAGTTCGGTTTCCTATTAAGCTTTAGATGCCTATCTGTCATCCATGTGGAAATGTCATGTTCAATGGTAGATCTCGGCTGGGGTTATGAGTGTGGGAGTTACCAGCATGTAGATGGCTCCTAAAGCCGGATGAGACCACTTAGGAGTGATGTTGCTCCCTGGCTAATAGAGGTTCAAGGATGGAACCATGGTTGTTGTTAGGGACTGTCGAGTTGGATCCAGCTCCTACTAAGCCTATTGCCTGGTCCCTCATGAGCCTCACCACCGTTGCCCTGTCTGAGATCACCTTTTGCAGCCACTGTGTCATCCATCTCCTTGAGAATCTTCTTCTTTTTCATTGGCTCTCTAGTTTATTAAACAGAATGCCCTTTACCAGGGAATGGTCTCCCCTGGCCCAAATATCCCAAATATCAAAGAACAGAAGACGAAGTCTTGCCATGCTTGCTTCTCAGGAAGAGCCAAAATGTTTTCCCAAGACAGATATGCGTGTTCTTGTGGCTGTCTCTGCTCCTTTCAGGATTCCTCGCCGATACTGTATTCCCAATGCGTCAATTCTGCTTCCATCGCAGCCGTTGTTCGACTTTCACACTCAGATGACGGCGTTGGAAAGGTGGCTTCGGGCAAGTGCACCTTTGTCCTCAACCTGACATCCTTGCGCTTGAGTACTTTACAGAGATCGTGTGCTGCAGATCTGCCCAATACAATGCCTTCTTTGATTTCCAGACTGTTGCTTCCATGGAACCAACAGACAACCCTAAATGTAGAGGTTAAGGAGAGGAGGTGGTTGTTATTGCTGTAAGCTGCTATCAAATTGGCTCATGGCAACCCTGTGTACAAAGATAAACCATTACCTAATCTCATGCAATCCCCATGATCAGTTAGGGACAGGACCATCGTTATCCATCAAGCTTCCACTGGTTGATTTTCATAGTCTAGCTAAGTCTGCAAGCTCTGCTGCAGCCTGCTCATCATCATGAAAACACACCATCCTCCACTGACGAGTGTGTGCTCTCTGCACATGAGACGCACCGGCTGATGCGGAACCCCAGTCTCCTACATGGAAGATGATCCTTCTACCAGGGACCTACCAGTGCCTCATAGGGAATGGAGGGGAACGTCAGAGGGATGTGAAGGAGAGTAGTAAGGAGTGAGCAGTTAGCTAGGTAAAAAACTACGGGTCCTGGATGTCTTGGAAATCAAGTGTCTCAGTGGGGGAAAGCTATCAGCTTTTCTATGCTGAAAAGAAGGCCAATGAGATAAGACTAAGAAGTGACTATTATGAGTAACCTGGAGTTCTTGTCAAGAGCAGGGCTGGGGAAATCCATTTGACAGATGGCTGGAAGACAGGATGGATGACGGGATGCCTAGAGTGGTCCTTAGTGATGGTCACAGGAAAGCCCATTCTGTTCCTCTCTCTATTATGACATACACTTGCCAGTTTCTGTAACAAAGAGTCATAAACTGGGGGGGGGGGACCGAAAAAATGACAAAAGGCTTTTTACTGTGAATTGGGTGAAGAGTTGACTGAGCAGATGAATGTCCCATTCCCATTTCCTTTCCTGTCGTTGACTGCAATCTCCACAGGGTAACACCACATATCCCACTCCCTCCCTGGTTTCCTGTTTCCACTTCCTCCTCCTTTCCTTACCCTCCTGAATGTATCCTTGGGTAAACCCTGCCCTTTGGATGTCAAGTGGTTGGGGATTCTCAGGTGCCTTTTAGGGTCACTGTTACCATGTCTATTGTTGGGATGGAAGTGGAGCTACGAGGGTGAGCCGATTTCCAGACCTGAAAGGTGATTCAGGGCCGGAGTAGGGGCTGGGAGAACATCCTACACATTCTAAGGAAGAGATTGGAAGGAGAAGGTGGGGCTGGGGCTTACATGGACAGACAACCGTTTAGAGTTGGACTGGGCACCAGAGGAGGACAAGGCCTGGGGGGGTCCTGGGTTTTGGTGTAAATGCAGGTTTTCTTTTTGCAGACAGGAGAGATTGCAGTATTGTTACATACAGCTAGGTATGAGAGGCCTGGTCTTGAGGAGAAGGGAAATTAATCGTGTAGAAGTGAAGGGCAGGATTGGCGGCAGGAGCCACATTCTTGGTAGGTGAGAGTGGGTAGAATGTTCAGCACAGGTAGGAGCGAGGAATGAGGTTCACCCAGCGCCTCAGAATGGAAGGCTGCAGAGGATATAATGGCCACAAAAGCTCACAGGTATGTGTTTGTGATCCCTGCCCAGGGGGATGATGAGCAGGCTTATGAGTGAGGGCCAGGGAAACCAGTTGTCCCTGTTTACCTGGGATCGTTCAAGATTTAGCACTGAAAGGCCCTTCTCCTGGTAAACCTCTCAGGCCAGGTCAAACAGGGATAATTAGGTATGGTGTCAAAAATGGTTTATGACCTTCAGGTTTTCGCCAGTGCTTCATCCAGGGAAACCGCTTAACAGGACCGAGAGGGTGAGGGAAAGGCTAGAGGATAGGACCCTATCGGTCAGCGCCAGAGAAGCGAGAGATTTCTAAGGCAGTGTAGGTAAGGTCCAAGGTCCTTGGGTGCTATCGAGGTTCACGAGACAAGCATGGGAGTGAGTGGAGAAGTTAGTCAAAGCGGAGGTCAGGTTCTCTAGGGAGTATAAGCATCACACCTAGCACCCCTCTTGGGCGCCTGGGTTCTTTTCTGTCTTTATTTTTTTT
>NW_022105908.1:4565177-4570726 GCF_000313985.2 Echinops telfairi | reverse complement strand
TCAGAGCCCGTGTGCCCTGCTTGGTCACATGCACCTCTCCTACCAGCCCTTTTGTCTGATTTCCACCAGAGCCACAGTGACATAGGATTTGAAACACCGTCACTGTCACCACCACCGTGGGTGGTTTTAAAGAAGAGTAATCTTATTTTCTCACCGTTCAGGAGGCGAAAAGTCCAAATCCAGGCCATCATCTCTAGGGAAAGGCTCTATCTCTCTCTTTCACTATATATATAGATTCTGAGTGATTCTTGCTTCTTTCGGCTTCTTGGAGCCTCTGTGTTTCTCAATCCCTTGGAGATCTACTCATGGCATCTCCTCTCTGCCTCAGGATGTGCTGGCTTCTGTGTCTAATCTGCTCTTTTTATCACTCAGAAATGTTGGTTTAGGTCACACGCTACACTGCCGTGGCTTCAATAACAGGACATTGAAAACCCTATCCCTCAGTGGACGTACCACCACAGGTATAGGGTTTAAATCCCAGCCCTGACTGTGGAGGAACACAGGTCAATCCATGATGGTCTCCTCTTTCAGGAGAGAATGGATGACTGGCGAAGTCTCTGGAACCACTGGTGCCCACCCCCACTCCATCACTGGAGCGGTAGCCCGCAGACCGCCCCAATGATTATGGCCATGGGACCCTCGAGCCACTTGGCTAAAGAAGTACAGCTAAGATATCTCCACAGTCTGGAGAGCCAGAGGATGAAGCAGTCTGACGGCACCAAGGACTTCAAAGGCTGGACTCCAGCAAAAGGGCAGTGCTCAGAAGGCACCCAGTCTCTATAGCAACAGCGAGCGAGGGAGAGCAGCCAGAAAGTGGGAAGGCTGGGCCAGGCTTGCCTGAGAACAATCTCTATGAAACAGTACCAACTGGGATCTTTCTTTTCTATCCTTCTCCATAAGCAAGAAGTGAGTGGGAGGAGTGGGAACAGCACAGGGAGGAATTCTTGGAGATCCAAAGATCCATGCAATCTACTAATGGTCTCTCTACAGCCAGGGGACCACTCCATTTGTTTACTCTGTGTAGATTCACACATGATTAATAGCGACATGCCAAGAGCCAGCCAATGGCTCAGTTTGCTCAGCTTAATTAAGTGGCAGTTTGCACAATGTGTTAGGCCAGGTTGTCTAGAGAAACTAGTCCAGTGACACTAATCTATTTATAAGAAGAAGCTTTATATCACGAAGGGATCCCAACCCAATCCAACTTAAGTCCATTCAGTCCGATGCTAGTCCAGAAGTCCCTCTTGAGATTCACATAGTTTCAGTGATTATGTAGAAAGGCGATTTGAACTTCAGGAAGACACAGGCCGGTAGTTGCCGAGTAAGGTGGATCCAAAGTCAGGAGAAACATGGCAGTGTCCCAGCAAGCAGGAAGGCAACTGGACAGGGGGACAGAGGTAGTTCCCAGAGCCCCTCACTCTCATACAAATTTCACACTCCCAAGAAGTGTCATTAGGCTACCAGTTGATTGACAGGTTGGACTCCACCCCTAACAGGAGGATCTAGTTGATATAAAATCATTCAACACATGATCCAGGCTAGCATACACAGGCTGTCCCTAAGTCTTCTCACCCTCACTGAGTGAATTCTGACATATAGCAACTCCACAGGACAGTAGATCTGTCTCTGTGGGTTTGTGTAACTGTAAGTCTTTATGAGAGTAGAAAGTCTCTTCTTTCTCCCTCAAAGTGGCTGGTGGTTTCAAACTGCTGACCTCTGGCTATCAATCCAATGCCTAATCCACTGTGCCACCAGTGCTCCCCAATCGAAGTCCTACACATAAGAAAACAATGGCATCAGTGTGATCCCACACTTTATGAGCCTTGAGTAACTGATAAACCTGGCTGGCATCAGAAGCAAGAATGAACCCTCATTACTGGCATATTCTATGCTGACCCATAGAAAGCCATTTCTCAGCAAAAAATAAAAAAGCCAAGTCATAAGACAAAACACAACCCAGTGCGGTACCTTTGAGAGTTTCTCATTGGATGCTTCCATCTATGAGGCCAGTCATCTTTCCTAAAGCAGCATAACCCCTCTCCCCAGGTAGATCCTCCCAAGGAGTAGGCCCACCACCTTTGAGAAAAACAGAAAAGATGTGTGGCTCTCTTCAACCTGTCCCATGACTATGTCTCCACCGAGACTTCTTTCATCACTAATTGAAAGACCCAAATCAAGCTGAGTGGGTAAAGTTCACCTAGAGCCACAGAACCAAAGATCTGAAGAGTACAGGAACACAGAGGCACACCAAGATGTGTGACCATTGCTTGGGGAAGTGCTGTCCTGCTCCCATTGCCTGATTTTCCAGAGTCCACCTCAAAGGTGGCATCACCCAGTTGACCACCTCGAGGCAGCATATCTGCCAGTGAAGTCGGTCAATAGCCAACCAAGGAAATGGGCACTGTCCCTCTTTTGGCTCACCTACCTCTAAGGATAGTGCCATGGTTGAAAGGTCTCTGGGCTGTCACCCACCCCACACTACCTTAGTATGTGAGAGCAAAGAGAAACAGTGTTAGCCACCAAGACAGTTTCTTCATCCTGGAGGAGCATGTGGGACTTAGCCTAGTGCTTTTTTATGGATCTGCTACCATTGACTTAGGTATGATTTTGGACCATCCCATGGGGTGGGGCAAGGGAAAGAGAATCAGTATAAGCCATTGGAGGAGGATGAGGGTGAGCTGATAAGCTACTTGCTTTGGGGAGTTTCATCTTGTACCTTTAAGAGTATAAAATAAGACCCATTATCTTGGGGTCGATTCTGACTCAAACCCTACATAGGGTTTCCGAGGCTATAACTTGTACAGGAGCAAGCAGCCTTCTCCTACAGAGCAGCTTGGTGGGTACAAGGAGAAACCCGGTGCTTTCTCAGTAACATCAGCAGGGTTCCTCAGGTACCAGTATGAGAAACTGTATGATATAACAAAAGATGAGTGACCTCGGTAGAGACGTATTTCTGCGCTTCTTTCCAGCTGGCTAACTTGTGGTGACTCCACGCACGACCCAAGGAAACATTGCAGGGCCAGTTTGTGGCCAGGACACTGTTCCTGGTGCTGTGTTGACACAGTCTGGCCGGTCATCACAAGTTAAGAAGCTCTCCTTTCTGGGAGCCAGCCCTTGGCATTTTGCTTCTCCCAGTTTCTGCTGTTCACTGCCAAGAGTGTCACCAGATCCTCATGTGCCAAGTCAAGTTCTGGGGAGGTGACAGGGAGGCTGTCTTTATGCCAGTTGGGGTCTGCAGCCAGAAGATGATGCCCTCACGCTCAACAGTTGCCCGGATTTCACTGTCCCAGAAGTGGGAAAGAAGATTGATCTTCTTGGGAAACCACTATCTAGGACATAACCATATGTGATGCTGCTTATATACAGTTTATTGACATGGCTGAATAAAAAAATCCAGTCCTTCCTGCCTGGAATGACCACCCCAGCCTCAGTCTTATTCCCCACCCTCACCAGCTGCTGCTTAGTCAATTCCAATTAACGAAGACCCGTGTAGGTAAGAGTAGAACTGTGAGCAATAGGAAAAGTGCTGGATTTGTAGAGGTAGCCTTTCTCCAAAACAAGCCAAGCTCACTGCTACAGAGTTGATTCCAACTCATAATGCCCCTTTAAGGCAGAGTAGACAGGAGTTGAAAGAGTCATTGTTCTCCCATGAAGTAGCTGGTGGTTTCAAACTGCTGACCTTGCATCTAGCAGCTCACTGCATAACCCACTACACCACCAGGGTTCCAACCTCCAACCTTTCAGTTAGCAGCCAAGTACCTTAACCATACAGAACTCCCTGCCCTCCATATACTGATGTAAATGTCCTTTATCAGTTGATTATAGGAGATGAAATGGGTAGAGAGAAAGGAGTCATGGGAGTCAGGCATTGTCATTCACCTTTGGCTTCCCCATTTGCTAGTTGGGACCTTGACCTCTCTGAGGTTTATTTATAATAGAAGATGTATCACACACCTCACAGGGTTGTTGAGAAACTGTCTGAGATAACAGGAAACCCAAAGAACTCAGTACTCAGACGACTGTAGCTCTTACCATTTTTTATGGATGAAGGGTTTTGTAAGTCATACCAAGTATCCCTGGTGGTACAGTGGTTATGCATTGGGCTTCCAACTTCCAGGTCAGCAATTTAAACCCACCAGCCACTCCTCAGGAAGAAGACTGGGCTTTCTGCTCTCTGCAGTGTACTCAGATAGTTCTTGGTTAGCTGAAGTTAATCTCTAATGAATTCCTTAAAGAGAGGTCATGGGTGCGAAATTCTTCACATGCTGGTTATGTTGAAATCTTTTTTTTTTCTATAGTTGTAACACCTGACTGTCAATTTGGCTGGTTATGAAATTCTAGGTTAATACTTTCTGAAGTGTTTGGATACTGCTCCTGTATGATCACCTTATTTTGGGGTTATTTTTTTTAGCAGTTTTGTGACCAGTTTGTTTTGGGTGTTTTTTTGTTTTGCTTTTTTCACCATAAGTTATTTGACCTTTCTGCCTGAAAGCCTTAATAATTTTGTTTGTTTATTTTTAAAATCTCCTCTTGCTAGAATATCACAGTTGACCATTCCAAGTATAGTAAACAAGTAACTGATAGACTTTTACTAATGTCTCTAAACAAAACAAAAACCTACTGCCATTAAGTCAATTCCAACTCATATGCACCCTATAGAACAAAATATAAATGCTTTTTTGGGTTTATGAGACCAAAAATCTTTTTATCTTTAAAATACTTTTATTGGTATATACTTCATATATCATACAATTTCAGTGTTAAAACATATTAAGAAGAGTTGTACAATCATCACCACGAACAATTTCAGAGCATTTTCTTCTCACACTTATTGTTGTCAGCTCCCCCCTTTTCTGTCCTTCCCTGCCGTGCTCTTAGGTAATTACTTATCCACTTACTGTCATTAGGGATTTACCTATCCTGGTTTTCATATACCGAGAAGCATACAAACACAGTCACAAAGCAATACCCTCAAAAAGAAAAGAGTAATAGCAATGGCTTCACAAAACGCAGAAAAACCTAAGTGAAAAGAAAACAGAAAATCTTGAAAACGGAAACAACTTTGAAATGGATCAAAAGGGAAATCAAATGATAAGGTATTATATTTTAACGTAATTACATCTGCCATACTGAAATTTCCAATGGTCTCCGTCTGATATCAAGCCTATTCACATCCCTTAACTATATTTCAGGGGGGATTCCCCAGAGGCTTGTGGCATGAGGGGATCCTGAGGATGTAGTTGGCCCTTCTACTGTCATTTATATTGCCTTCTGCGAATCGGTGTTCCCACTTTAAGCTCTGATATCATTCCCTCCCTTAGGTTTAAGTTTGACTATTTACAACCCTTAAATGACACACTGATGTGCTTTTTCCATAGGGACTTAATTGATACTTCATTAAATGGTTGCTTTTTTAAATTAATAAATCAAGTTATTGTGGACTCTTATAATAATCCATACATCAATTGTATCAAACACATTCATACATCTACTGCCATCATCATTTTAGACCAAAACATTTTTAAAAAATAATTTTATTGGGGCTCGTA
>NW_022105908.1:4561435-4564282 GCF_000313985.2 Echinops telfairi | reverse complement strand
CCTTAATACTAAACATATAAATATATGCACATAGATCTATTCCCCATCTTCATATATAAGTATATTTACATATGTACACACCTGTATTTAGAGCTCTGTAAATGCCCTTTGCCTCCTAGTTCTTTCCTTTTACTTTCCTCTTGTCCCCCCCCTATCATGCTCAGCCTTCATTTGGGTTTCAGTTATTCCTCTTGGTTACATTGCCCTTGATCAAGCCCTGCCAGACCTCCTACACCCTCCTCGCCTTCGATTTTTGGTCATTTGTTGTTCCCTTGTCCCTGGGTTTATAAATACCCGCTTCCTTTCTCCCCTGCCTCCCCCTCTCCCATGTCCCCTGGAACTGTTGTCCCATTGTTCTCTCTTTCTGTTTGTTTATCCTGCCTATCCCATCCAGATAGACATGCATAGACAACAATATGCACAAACACAAGATCCATCACAACAAAGCAACAATAGGAAGTAAAACAATAGCAACAACAACAAAAGGGCAACGACAAAAAAACAAATAGTTCAAATTCCTTTATGGGTGTTTTCCAGTTGAGTCTGAAAGGGCCACGCCCTGCCTCCACAGTCTATTTTTGGTGTTCCCTGCGGACTTCATTGCTCAGCTCCCTTGCTGCTCTGTGGCACTTCCCCAGTGTCTCACCTTGGTGTGGTGGCCTCAGGGTGGGTAGTTTCTGCTGTGTGTCTCCAGTGTTGCCTCCCGTGGTGCTGTGGGTTAGTGGGGAACTTTGTGTCTCATGGTAGGGCCAGCCCTATGGTCCTCTCTGGGCATTGGCTGCTCTGAGCAGAACTATTGTCCTTAGGGCTTGGTGAGCCAGAATGTGCTTCACTCTTATCCGCCCCCCTCGTTGGCTCCTGTGTGCTCTGATCAGACATGCCCCTCTCCTTGAGCTGTAGTTTCAGTGCTGTCCTCTGAAATGAATTCTTCTGGGTGGTGGGGGTGGGGGCTGTCCATTTAGTTGATAATGGGGTCGGCCCCTCAAACCTCTCTATTGGTTCCCTGCTTCATGTCAGTGTGTTGCGTTCTCGTCTTGGAACACTGGGTTGAAGTCTGGTCCCTCTTTCCCTGTGGAGACTAACCCACCCAAGGGGATGGTGTTGTTTATGTGTCCTGTTCCCCCGGGTACCCATGTCTTTTTTTTTTTTCCCCTCCTTTTTAGTTGGCTACCATATGTATCCCTGGGTTTAGTCTGGCCCCTGCCATATTACCAGGACCTCACCCAGGGACACATATATACAGTAGCTTCTTCCCTATGCCCCTTTTGGACTTTTTGAGCTTACCTCAGCGATGTTGTGCCAGCCCTTTTGTGCTTGGCTTACTTCACTTAGCATAATTTCCTCCAGTTCTTCCCATGCAGTGATGTGCTTCATGCATTCATCACTGCTTTTTAAGGATGCGTAATACTCCATTGTATGTATGTACCACAGTTTTTAATCCATTTGTTTGTTGATGGAAATTTGGGTTGTTTCCAACTCCTTGCAATTGTGATCTGCGCCGCAATGAACATTGAAGCACAGATATCTGGCCGTGGTTTGTTTCTTGTCTCTTCAGGGTATATGCCCTGTAGGGGGATTGCTTGGTTGTTTGGTAGCTTGATTTCCACCTGATTTACATATTGCCAAATTGATTTCCATAATGGTTGTACATACCTACAGGTCCACCAGCAGTGGACGAGGGTTCCTATCTCTCCACAGCCCCTCCAACACTTGTTACTTTCTGATTTCTTCAATTGGGCTATCTTTGAGGGTGTTAGGTGGTATCTTATAGTTGTTTTAATTTACATTTCTCTTATGGCTAATGATCTGGAACATTTTCTCATATATTTATTGGCTATTTGGATTTCTGTTCATGAGAAACTGTTCAGATCCTTTGCCCACCTCCTGAGAGGACAATTTTTTTTCTTGTTGCAAGTTAGCATAGTATTGCAGAGTTTAGTAATAAGGCCTTTGTCTGATGTGTCATGGCTAAAGATGTTTTCCCATTCTGTGGTCTCTGTTATTACTTTGTTGGCAAATTCTTTTGATGTACACAATGTTTTATCTTTAGTATATCCCACTGGTCAACTTGTGCCTCATCTGTGTTTGTGTCCTTCCCTATTTCCAATAGCCTATGTAATCCTTAGGTCAAAGTTCTCAGATTTATTCCAGCTCCCTCATTGATAGTCCTAATAGTTTGGGGTTTTACCTCTAGGTCTGTGATCCACCTTGAGTTTATTCTTGTGCATGGAGTGAGGTAAGGGTCTTGTTTCATTTTTCTGTAGATACGTATCCATTTTTTCCAGCACCATGTATTGCAGAGGGCATCCGCTTCCCATTTTTGGCCCTTATCGAAGATCAGTTGTCTGTATGCTGATGATTTTATTTCTAGGTTTTCAATTCTTTCCCATTGGTCTGAATATCTGTCATTATACCAGTACCACACTGTTTTGACCACTGTGGCTGTATAGTAGGTGCTAAAGTCGGGAAAAGCAAGCCCTCCAACTTTGTCCTTCTTTTTGAGGAGTTCTCTGCTAATTCTGTTTCTTCCCTCTACATGTGAAATTAGTAAACTGTTTTTCCAATTCTTTGAAGAAAGATGATGGAATTTGGATCAGGATAGCACTGAACTTATATAGTGCCTTGGGTATAACTGACATCTTTACTATATTGAGTCTTCCCGATCCATGAGCATCGGATGTCCTTCCATTTGTTGAGGTCATCCTTGGTTTCTTTTAATAGTGTTTTGTAGTTTTCCTCATACAGATCTTTTGTTTTTTTCGTCAGGTCTATCTCAAGATATTTCAATTTGTGTTTGGCTATTGTGAAGGGTACCACCTTTTTGATCCCCTCTTCTGTGGCCTTGTC